>NC_137902.1:80895227-81597162 GCF_963455335.1 Martes martes
CAGGCAGAGCCGCAGGCAGAGAGAGAGGGGGAAGCAGGAGCCTTGTTGAGCAGAGTCCGATGCTCGATCCCAGGACCCTGAAATCAGGACCTGAGCCGAAGGGAGAGGCTTAACCCACTGAGCCACCCAGGTGCCCCTAGAATTCTTTTCTTTTAAATTTAATTTTATTTTTTCGGTGTTCCAAGATTCATTGTTCATGCACCACACCCAGTGCTCCATGCAATACACGCCCTCCTTGACACCCACCATCCAGGCTCAATCCCCTCCCAAATCCTCAGTTTGTTTCTCAGAGTCCACAGTCTCTCATGATTCTTCTCCGCCTCCGATTTCCCCCCCTTCACTTTTCCTTTCCTTCTCCTAATGTTTTGCATGTTATTCCTAGTGCTCCACAAGTAAGTGAAACCGTATGATAATTGACTTTCTCTGCTTGACTTATTTCACTCAGCATAATCTCCTCCAGTCCCGTCCATGTTGATGCAAACGTTAGGTATTCATCCTTTCTGAGGGCTGCGTAATATTCCATTGCATATATGAACCATATCCCCTTTATCCATTCATCTGTTGAAGGGAATCTTGGTTCAGATGCAGTGAAAAGAAGGGCCATCTATACCCCAATGTTCATAGCAGCAATGGCCACAGTCGCCAAACCGGGAAGAGCCAAGATGCCCTTCAGTGTTAGAATTCTTTATGGATCTGATTCCGTTGTTTGTTTTTTGTTCTGGCTCTAACTCATGGAGACTTTTGTTTCCTTGGTATTTATTTAAAAGATTTTATTTATTCATTTGACAGAGAGACAGAGATCATAAGTAGGCAGAGAGGCAGGCAAAGAGAGAGGGGGAAGCAGGCTACCTGCCAAGCAGAGAGCCCGATGCGGGGCTCGATCTCAGGACCCTGAGATCATGACCTGAGCTGAAGGCAGAGGCTTAACCCACTGAGCCACCCAGGTGCCCTTGTTTCCTTGGTATTAAATGATATTTTTATTGTGAGCTCTTGATTGGTGGAAATTCTTTGAGTTCTCCACTGAAAGTGGTTTTCTCGAGGAAAGGTTTGCATGTGTCAGTTGCCTGGGGCACTATTAACTCAGAACTTTTTTTTTTTGAGATATAATTGACATATTGACATATAATTGACATTATTACTTCTTGACATTAACATTATATTACTTGAATTAGGTATACAACATAATAATTTCATATTTGTATATATTGCAAAATCATTACAACAGTAAGTCTTGTTTTGTTTTACTTATTTATTTATTTATAGATTTTATTTATTTACACAGAGAGAGATAGCCAGAGAGGGAACACAAGCAAGGGGAGTGGGAGAGGGAGAAGCGGGCTTCCTGCTGAGCAGGGAGCCGGATGCGGGAGTCCATCCCAGGATCCTGAGATCATGACCTGAGCTGAAGGCAGACACTTAACGACTGAGCCACCCAGGCGCCCCAATTTTATTTTGTTTTAGTAAGTCTAGTTTAGTTAACATACATCACCACACACAGTTACACATTTTTTTCTTATGTTGAGAACTTTTAAGATCTATTCTCTTAACAACTTTCAAAAGTACAACACAGTATTATTAACTATAGTCACCACGCTGTGCGTTACATGCCCAAGATTTATATATTTTATAACTGGAAGTTTGTAGCTTTTGACACCTTTCACCCACTTCATCCATCCCGCCACCCCACACCTCTGACAACCACCAATCTGTTCTCTGACTCTGTGAGTTTGTTAGCGTTGTGTTTCACCTTTGGTTTTTGTGGTTTTTTGTTTGTTTGCTTGTTTTTTTAGATTCCATATGTATGAGAGACCATATGGTATTTGTCCTTCTCCGTCTGACTTCTTTCACTTATCATAATGCCTTCAAGGTCCATCCATATTTTGCAAATGGCAAGCTTTCCTTCTTTTTAATGGATGAATAACACCCTATTGTGTGTAATAATATTCCGTTGTGTGGTGTGGGATACACCACATCTTTTTTATTCCTTCATCCTTTGATGGACATTTAGGTTGCATATTTTGGCTGTTATAAATCAGGCTGCAGTGAACATAGGAATGTATATATCTTTTGAAGCTAGAGTTTACATTTCCTTCAGATAAATACCCAGAAAAGGACGGCTGAATCTTATGGTAGTTTTATTTTTAATTTTTATTTTTTTGAGGAACCTCCATAACTATTTTCTGTAGTGCCTGCACCAATCATTCCCACCAATAGTGCACGAGGGTTCCCTTTCCTCTACATCCTGAACAACACTTGTTATTTATTGCTTTTTTGATAAGAATCCATTTAAACCTAGTGATCCAAAGGGCACCTGTAGCACTCCAACGTTTATAGCAGCAATGTCCACAATAGCCAAACTATGGAAAGAGCCCAGATGTCCATCGACGGAAGAATGGGGCACTGTTTATTGAAAAGGCCACCTTTTCGAAACAAAAGCAAAAAAGAACTTTTGGGAATTCATCAAGATTCAAAGCTTCTGCACAGCAAAGGAAACAGTCAACAAAACAAAGAGGCAACCCGCGGAATGGGAGAAGATATTTGCAAATGACACTGCAGACAAAAGGATGATATTCAGGATCTATAAAGAACTTCTCAAACTCAACACACACAAAACAGATAATCATGTCAAAAAATGGGCAGAAGACATGAACAGACACTTCTCCAATGAAGACATACAAATGGCTAGCAGACACATGAAAAAATGTTCATCATCACTAGCCATCAGGGAGATTCAAATTAAAACCACATTGAGATACCACTTTACACCAGTTAGAATGGCCAAAATTAGCAAGACAGGCAACAATGTGTGTTGGAGATGATGTGGAGAAAGGGGAACCCTCTTACGCTGCTGGTGGGAATGCAAGTTGGTGCAGCCACTTTGGAGAACAGTGTGGAGATTCCTCAAGAAATTAAAAATAGAGCTTCCCTATGACCCTGCAATTGCGCTACTGGGTATTTACCCCAAAGATACAGGTGTAGTGAAAAGAAGGGCCATCTGTACTCCAATGTTTATAGCAGCAATGGCCACGGTCGCCAAACTGTGGAAAGAACCAGGATGCCCTTCAACGGACGAATGGATAAGGAAGATGTGGTCCATCTACACTATGGAGTATTCTGCCTCCATCAGAAAGGATGAATACCCAACTTTTTGTATCAACATGGACGTGACTGGAAGAGATTATGCTGAGTGAAATAAGTCAAGCAGAGAGAGTCAAGTATCATATGGTTTCACTTATTTGTGGAGCATAACAAATAACATGGAGGACATGGGGAGATGGAGAGGAGAAGGGAGTTGAGGGAAATTGGAAGGGGAGGTGAACCATGAGAGACTATGGACTCTGAAAAACAATCTGAGGGTTTTGAAGGGGCGGGGGGTGGGAGGTTGGGGGAGCCAGGTGGTGGGTATTATGGAGGGCTCAGATTGCATGGAGCACTGGGTGTGGTGCATAAACAACAAATTCTGTTACATTGAAAAGAAATAAATAAACAACAACAACAACAGCAAAAGAATCTGTTTTATATTGCATGGGACACTGGGTGTAGTACATAAACAATGAATCTTGGAACACTGAAAAAATAAAATAAAATAAATAAATTTTAGAATTTAAAAAAAAAGGCCACCTTTTCTCCATTGTATATTCTTGCCTGCTTTGTCATAGATTGATTGGCCATATAAGTGTAGGTTTATTTCTGGGCTCTCTATTCTGCCCCATTGATCTGTGTGTCTGTTTTTGTGGTAGTCCTATAGTGTTTTGATTATTATAGCTTTGTAGTATATCTTGAAATCTGGAATTATGATACATCCAGTTTAGTTCTTCTTTCTTAAAATTGCTTTGGCTGTTTGGGGTCTTGGGTGGTTCCATACAAATTTTAGGATTATTTGTTCTAGTTGTGTGAAAATTCTACTGGCATGTTGATATAGTTGCAATGAATGTGTAGACTGCTTTGAGTAGTTTTGGGATTTTAACAGTATTGGTTTTTCCAATCCATGAGCATGAAATTGCTTTTCATTTGTTTGTGTTGTCTTCAATTTCTTTTATCAATGTTTTATAGTTTTCAGAGTACAGGGCTTTCATCTCCCTGATTAAGTTTATGTCTAAGTATCTTGTTCTTTTTGGTACAATTGTGAAGGGAATTGGTATTACCTGTGGGTCTTTTATATGTGGTCTTTATTATGTTGAGTATATTCCCTCTACACCCACTTCGCTGAAAGTTTTTGTCATGAATCGTTGTTCGATTTTGTCAAATGCTTTTTCTGCATCTACTGAGATAATCATATGATTTTTATCCTTTGTTTTGTTAATGTGGTGTTATTCCTTGATTGATTGGTGAATATTGAAACATCCAGAATAAATCCCCCTTGCTCAGGCGAATGCTCCTTTTAATGTATTGTTGAATGTGGTTTGCTAACATTTTGTTGAGGATATTTGCGTCTCTGTTCACTCGGGGATTTCTTCTTTTGTGGTGTCTTTGGTTTTGGTATCAGGGTAACGCTGGCCTCATGGAAGGTATTTGTAAGCTTTCCTCTCTCTTCTATTTTTCGGAATAGTTTAAGAAGAATAGACAGTAACATAATGTTTGGTAGTTTCACCTGTGAATCTCACTGGTCCTGGACTTGCATTCAGTAAGTTTTAGTTGTTATGTTTCCATTTTCATTTGTCTCAGGGTATTTTTTGATCTCTCTTTTGATTTTTTCTTTGATCCTTTGTTTGTTTAATAGAATGTTGTCTAATCTCCACATACTTGCAAATTTTCCAGTTTTTTTCTTGTAGTTGATTTCTAGTTTCATACCATTATAATTTGAAAAGAGACTTGATATGATTTAAATCTTCTTAAATTTATTAAGATGTATTTTGTGGCCTAACATATGAACTGTCCTAGAGAATGTTCCATGTGTACTTGAGAAAAATGCATATTCTGTTGATTTTTTGATTGTATGTTCTGTAATATGTCTGTTAAGTCATATGTTAGGTCAAATGTGTTAATGCCTATGTTTTCTTGTTGATTTTCTGTCAGATTTATCCATTGTTGAAAGTGAAGTATTAAAGTCCTCTACTGTTATTGTATACTGTCTATTTCTTTCTTTAGGTCTGTTAATATTTGCTTTGTATATTGGTTGCATAAATACTTAAAAGTGTTATATCCTCTTGTTGGGTTGCCCCTGGATGTAGTTTTTAAAAGGATTTATCTTGAGGTTTTTCAAACTTTGCAGGTGGTATGAAATTTGGGCTGCATCTATGTAGGAAGTAGCTTTCTCCCCTTGTCCATCAAGGGTCAATGTGAGTCAGCAGTTTTGCTTATAGTCTGCTGTGGATGAAGACAGATTTACTTCTGATTCACCCTTGCATTGAGAGTATAGCTCTTCAGGATCCTAGCGTAATGGGGGTGTCTCCTAATAAATTTACCACCTTGGGCAGGCCCTGGTCTTTTTCTCTTGTGTCTTGTGGTTCTTTGAAGGCATAAAAACTGACAATAAAATTCACTGATCTAGCAAATGCCTTCAAGGTGAAAGTTGGCTTCAATTCCTCACCTACCTCTTCAGTTCTCACTTTCTTGAGCTGTTGTCGGTTAGTCATTCCTTAATTTCTCCCCAGATTGATTGTGTCTAAAAGTTGCCTTATGTATTATCCAGCACTGAAGATACTTTACAGTGTAACATGAAAGTAATCTTGTAGGGTGGGAGCCAAGGTAGTTAGTCTGCTGTATTTTTAAAAACAAAAGATTTCTCTATCTAATCATTTGTGGATAAAGAGAGTGTTTTTCAAAATGTGGTTCTCTGCTATCCTTTTCAGGACTGGTTATTTAAAATACAGGGTAGAAAGTCTCAAACCTATTGAATCAAAGTTTTTTTGGGGATGGAGCCCATGAATCTTCTCTTTTAATAAGTAACCTTGATAATTATGATGTGTACTGTTTTACAAGAAACACTCCATTGAATCTTCTGTAAAAATGGAATAATCCTCATATAACCTCATTGGGTGTTGTGAAGATTAACTAATTGAAGATTATAAAGGTGTTTAAAGAATGCTAAAAAGTACTATTCTAGGAGGGAGTACAGAAAGTCATTAAACTACACTGGAAACCAACTAAAGCCCTTAAATGGACCTGACTGAAGGAAATGATAAATAAAGTACAAGGTAAGAGAAGCTTAGCTTTAATTTACACAGCAATGCTTTCCCTAGTGGAGCCTTGAACTTATATCAATCCGTCATTGCTTGCCCAGTGACGTAGCGAAATGTTTGTAATCTTCGAGGGGAGAAAAAGCAGCAGCTCTTGTTCAGGCATTTATGGGTAGAAAAGAAATAGGCCCCTTTAAATGAGGGAAAAATTCTTTAATTTGAATTAATTAATAAAAATATTTATTATAATTAATTTTTAAATTATTGTTCTATTTGTGTCTGGTTAAATTTTGCATACTTTCCTTTTTCACATATTTTCCATATATATATATATATATATATATATATATATATATATATATATCATACTAGGATTCTAAATTGAAGGCGGTAGCCTTATGATTACTTCCAGGTATTTCCTGCCTGTCTAGGTAAATGATGTTGCCATAACATTTTCAGGAGTTCTGGGAGGCTGATGCCATTCTCTAGTGCCTTGATGTCTCTAAATAATAGGTACTCAGTCTTGCGTAGAAAGATGAGGACAGGGTACCTCTGATTTTTAAGAAAAAGTCAAGGTCCCACTTCTAACCCAGATTTCTCCTCCCCCTAATGAGAAGTGTGATATGGATCAAGGACCAGCATCTGGGAACTTGCTGGTGGGAGGAAGAATTTTCCAAGAGAAACTAAAAGACTAATGGCTTTATTTATTTCAAAGAGAGGCACTTTTTTGGGAATATTTCCCTTTTGGTGCTATATATCCCTTTTTTGCTTTGAACCTCTCTTTTATCTTCCCTCTCATGGGACATGGATGATGAGGTATAATAAGAACGTCTTCCAACTAGAGAAGAAGTAGCTCTAATCCTCTATTTCTTTGTTGACATTTTGCTGGAAGTTGTTCTATCCATTACTGAATGTAATGTGTTAAATTCTTCAACTATTATTGTCGAATTTTTAAATTTTCCTTTCAATTCTGTCAGTTTTCCTTTATGTATTTTGGGCTCCCTTGTTAGGAGCATATAGGTTTATAATTGTTATGTTTTCCTGCTAGATTATTCCTCTTATGGTTATAAAATGTAGTAATTTAGTTTTAGTAACAACTTTTGTCTTAGACTATTTTGTCTATGTAGGCATTCCAGTTGTCTTTTGGGTACTCTTTTATGGTATATCTTTTTCCATTCATTTAGTTTCATCTTATTGTGTCTTGAATCTAAAGTGTGTCTCTTGTACACAGCATATATAGTTTTGTTTTTTTATTAAACCATGCTGCCAGTCATCCCTGTTTTTGATTGTTTAGTCCATTTACATTTAATGAAATTATTGATGAGGTAGGTTGACATCTTCCATTTTGTTATTTGTTTTTGATATGTCTTAGGTATTTTTCATTCTTCTATCTCTTCATTACTGTCTTCTTTTTAGTTAGAGATTTTCTTTTTTTTTTTTTTAAAGATTTTATTTATTTATTTGACAGAGAGAGATCACAAGTAGACAGAGAGGCAGGCAGAGAGAGAGAGAGAGAGAGGGAAGCAGGCTCCTTGCTGAGCAGAGAGCCCAATGCGGGACTCGATCCCAGGACCCTGAGATCATGACCTGAGCCGAAGGCAGCAGCTTAACCCACTGAGCCATCCAGGGCCTAGTTACAGATTTTCTAATATATTACTCCTATTTCCTTGTTCTTGTGCTAGTTTTTTAAAGTTATTTTTTAGTGGTGCCCCTGAGGATTACAATTAACATCTTAATTTAAAACACTGTGGATGTGGTGCATAAACAATGAATTTTGGAACACTGAAAAAAAATTAAATTAAAAAACCCAATATGGTTCGAATTAAAACTAGCTCAATTTCATAATATACAAAAACTGTTCCAATATAAGTCCATGTCCCCCACTCTTCTGTACTGTTACTATAAAACAAATTATATCCTTATACATTATTAGCCTGCCAACACGGTTTTATAATTATGGCTTTATGCAGCTGCCTTTTAAATCAGATGGGAGAAGACTAACAAAATACATTCATATTGTCCTATTTACCTGTGTAGTTATTGTTACTGGTACTCTTTATTTTTTCATGTGAATTCAGGTTATTTTCTAGTGTCCTTTCATTTCATCCTAAAGGATTCCCTTTAGTATTTCTTATAGGGCCAGTCTGCTAGTGATGAATTCTCTGTTTTTGTTTCTTTAGAAATATCTTAATTCCTTCTTTGTTTTTCAAAAGTTGTCTTTTTATTTCAGCACTTTGACTATGTCATCCTACTAGCTTCTGGCCACCATGTTTCCTGATGAGAATTCAGATGTTAATTTTACTGGAGATCCCCTGTATGTGATGAGATGTTTCTCTTGCTGTTTTAAGATTCTCTCTTCATTTTGTCTTTTGACAGTTTGACTATAGTGTGTCTCAGTGTGAATCTCTTTGATATATCCTACTTAGAGTTTATTGAGTTTTTTAGATATGCAAATTAATAGTTTTAATCAATTCTGAGTATTTGGCCATTTCTTCAAATGCTTTTTCTTTTTCTTTTCTTTTCTTTTCTTTTATTTTTTTTTAAGATTTTATTTATTTATTTGACAGTGAGAGACACAGTGAGAGACGGAACACAAGCAGGGGGAGTGGGAGAGGGAGAAGCAGGCCTCCCGCCGAGCAGGGAGCCCGATGCGGGGCCCGATCCCAGGACCCTGGGACCATGACCTGAGCTGAAGGCAGACACTTAACGACTGAGCCACCCAGGCGCCCCTCAAATGCTTTTTCTATTCTTTTTTCTCTTCTCTTTCATGTGTATGCTAGTATGCCTCACAGGCTCTATTCATTTTTCTTCATTCTTTCTCTTCCACACTAGACGATCTCAACTGGCCTGACTTCAAGTTCACTGATTCTTAATTCTGCCAGTTCGACCTTTCTGTTAAACCTCTGTAGTGAATTTTTATTTCAACTTTTGTGCTTTTCAACTCAAGAATTTGGTCCTTTAAGAAATAATTTCTATCCATTTATACAGAAACTCTATTTGGTGAAACATCATTTCAGGATTTAAAAAATTTTTTTAGATGTGGTTTCCTTTTGTTCTTTGAACATATTTATAATATCTAAGATCTTTTCCTAGTAAGTCCAATATTTGGGCTTTTTCAGTGACTGTTTGTAGAGATTGCTTATTTTAACCATATATGGGCCATGCTGTCCTGTTTCTCTACATGACTTATAATTTTTTTCTTTGAAACTGGACATTAAACAGTATAATGTGGTAACTCTGGAAATAAGATTCCTCCTATTCCCCTAGGTTTGTTGTTTCTGTTTGTAGTTATTGCTATTTATTTGGAAAATTTCCTGGACTAAATCTATAAAATTTGTATTCTTTGTTATGTGAAGCCATTGAATTTTGTGTTTGGTTAACTTAGTGGTCAGCTAATGATTGGACAGATTTCTTTAAATGCTTTGAACTAGTATGACTCCCAGCCTTTGCCAATGATTGTGTGTGTGTGTGTGTGTGTGTGTGTGTACATGCATGTGTGTGTGTGTGTGTGCACATTTGTCTGTGTGTGTGTGTGCGTGTGTGTGTATGTATATATGTATGTTGAGGTATGCCATCAATGGTACTAGGAAGTAGTTTACAACTCTTTCTTTGTTTATTTCTTGCTTGTGCTAAGCCTGAAATTAACCAGAGGGAAGAAATTAGGGCATTCTCAGTACTTCCTGGGCATGCATACAGCCCTGCACATGTGTGTGGCCTTCTTGATTCCCAGCATTGTATTAGAAATTTTCAATGCCCCTTACAAATATTTCATGCCCCAGTTTTTCCTTTGAAGTTTTTTGGTCTGCCTCCTATCTTTTCCACTGGTAATGCTGACTCAGGCAGCTGAGATGTTAAGCAATTGCTGCTGATTGTTTTTGACAAATACCCTGGTGATAGGACTGCCTGTACTAAGTGAGCTCTAAATTGGTCTAAATAAAGTTAAGTCTGAGAATGGGGCTTTTGAGCTGTCTGAGTGTTTACATAGTGATAATTCTCTGGGGATAAGCCTTTGAGAGTGCACCAAACCCATTCTGCCCTCTCAAATGGCTGTTCAGCTGCTGATTTTCTACAGCTATGGTATTGTTAAGCTGTTGTGTTCAAGGCTATTGTGGAACTGGAAAGATGGTATTGGAATTAGGATAAGTTAAAGTGCTACACAGCTTGTTCTTCTTACTGATATTTAGCTGTTTTTCTTGAATAAATACTCACTGGATTGTTTCAAGTCTTCATTTTTCAGAGTTCTAAAGCATTGATCTGTTTTGTAGTTGTTGTTGTTGTGGTTGTGTTGTGTTTTATTTTGCCAGTGTTCTAGTTGTTTTATAAAGGGGCAGAATTTTGGAAGTCTTTATTCTGTCACTCCAGAAGTACTTCTACTATTCTCATCATCTTAGAACACCATGTGGAAACAAGGACTCTCTTGGAAAAAGGAAATGTGGAGCCAGTAATTGGCTCTTAATCTGGAGAGGCTACAGGAGTTTTCACAGTCCAGTTTTCTAGTATAGGAAATAAGATGGAGATTAGGGGCTAAAATGTGCATGGGTCTAAACTGTATTCTAAGAAACTTTTGGGAATCTACTGTGATAATTGGTGGCATTCTGGGCTAGGAGGCCTTGAACTTAATAATTGCAAGTACCAGTTTGGCCACCTTTGCCCTACACCAAGGATTTCTTCACTCTTCATTCTGTCTTCCGAATTCCTTTCACATGAATGTAAATCCTGGCTCTTTTTCTCAACAATATATCCACTGATCTGTCCATTCTTCCTTCCTCCACCATCCTTTTTTATTGTGAACACGCCATCCCTTTCTATGTTCTGGTAGTTCTAATGTACTTTCTAATTCTAAAGACT
The DNA here is from genome assembly GCF_963455335.1 of Martes martes. Classification (NCBI taxonomy): domain Eukaryota; kingdom Metazoa; phylum Chordata; class Mammalia; order Carnivora; family Mustelidae; genus Martes; species Martes martes. The sequence continues at coordinate 80,906,195 of NC_137902.1, forward strand.
ACCGAAAGTGTCCCAATGTTACAGTTTAGAAAGAGAATCCGGGTTTATTGGTACATGGGGACACATCACACAGGTGAACCCTTATAACTGAAGAAAAAGGACAGATATTGTCAGTGTATTAGCTGATCCTTGAACAATGCAGGGGTTGGGGCATCAACCCTCTGTGCAGTTGCAAATCCATGTGCAACTTTTGACTCCCCAAAAACTTAACTACCGATAGCCTACTGTTGGCTGGAGGATTTAATGATAACATAAACTTTGACTAACCCATATTTTCTGTGTTACATATTTTATATACTATATTCTTATTATAAAGTAATGTAGAGAAAAGAAAATATTATTAAGAAAATCATAAGAGAAAATACATCTACAGTAATGTACAGTATTTATTGAAAAAAATCCACGAGTAAGTGGACCCACGCAGTTCAAACCCATGTTATCCAAAGATCAACTCTATATGATAAATAGTAATCTTAGTAATTGCAACATTTTTATGGTAAATGCCAACTCTAGGGTGGTAGTTTATATGGAGCATAGGAAAAGGAAAGTTCGGAAACAAAGCGTTTGTGCTTAGCACTGTCTAATGGGGACAGAAAGGGACTCTAAAGATAGAAGAGATTAAAATTATAGTTACAACAAAGTAAACTCTAGGGGAGCATTGAGATCATTCTTCATGGTCTTCCCTAGACTGAAGAAAATAACCTACAAAACTCCCTTTGCTCTGATTCTCTGCTTAATCTTCCAATTACTATTTCAGATAACTCGCTTAGAGAGGAAGTGTCATGCTTCCTCGGAATGCTTCTGTCTGTACAAATGTTTATCTCCCTCCTCCCACCTCACTCTCTCACTCCCTAGCTGTACATCAGTGGTCTCCTTTACAACCCAGTGTCCCCATGGCTTTGGCTGGTGTGATTTCATCCCCCCGACTGGTCTGATATCTGCAGAATCTCTAGAAATCTCCAGATGAACTGTCCTCCAACTTCTCTCTTCATTCTGTATTAGAGCTTTGGAGAAACCTAACATCCCCGCCACAGGCATAAAGAAAAAAGGCACTAGGAGAAAGCAGTGCATCTCTTTTGGCAAAAGTGCAAATGAAAGTGACAGTCAGTAACCTTGTTTGCAAATAACCAGGTCAATTCAAAAGCGCTGTTGATACGGGTAATTACAAGCCTCTAGCATTCATCACCAGGATCTGAGTAGTACACATACATACCTGTGAATGGAGGCCTCTCTTTTCACCTACAATGCTTCAGGTCTTCTCATTTAAAAACACACTGTTTCCCCATCCCTGCCAAATGTAGGCCACACTCATTTATAGTAGTGAGGATCTTCAGTGCCTCTGGGTTTCTTGCTGGCATCTTTCAAGACCACGGCTCCTCACATTAGCTAGGCTGTGATATGCTTCCAAGCAAAAGGAGCATCTCCACAGAAACAGATGTTAACATCCCCGGGCACAGTGTGCCCTCTTCCTGTGATAGTCTCTCCAAATTTGCATTTGTGCTGTCAGTCGGGGAATTGCACAGAATGACAATTGATGCCACTAGTGAAAGAAGTTATGACAGGAATGAGGGTTGGGGGAGAGCAGTGGACTCATTAATTAATGGCTCCAGAAGGGGAAATGGGCTCTCTCAGCTCACATAAGCTGTTTGAACTCAACTAGGGCTAATTGTTTTCTATGCCAGCCCCCGAGTAGCTGTCATCTCAGGAGATGGCAGTGAGTGAGTCTTAATTAGCCAACCTGACCTAATCTCATAGTCAATTACATATAGGACATCACCCGGTTCGTTCTCCGGTCTTCCGGAATGGATTAACACACGCACGCACACACACAAACACACACACACCCCAACCTGAGCGTAGAAAGTAGTCAGTCATCCTTTCATCGAAAGGTGTGGGTGGGAGTGTGCCTGTCGTCTGTCACTCTGAGACGTTTGAACCAAGCCTAGCTTAAGGCAGGCCTGTGTGTGGGCGTGGGTGGGTGGCTGTCTTAGGTTCTTTGCCGAGAGAGACAGACTCTGAGATGGAGACCGAGTGCAGGGGCCAACTGGGGGAGTCCTTTAGGGGAACAGCACCTATGGGGGGATGAGGGGACCAGGATGGGGAGCTGGACTGTGATGCAGTTCTCCCAAAGGCCTTGGTACATCTCACAGGGACTCTGCAACTTGGATGGTCCTCTGAATTGTCCTATAATGAGGCCAGGGGACTGGGCCATTGTCCTCCCACCTGATGAGACTGTCCTCAAGGGGGACATGTAACCTGGGCGCCCTGGCACTTCCTTCAGGCAAGGGCAATTCTCAAACAGTAGCTCAGCGGAGGCCCGCAGCCAGCCTCCTGAGGCCTGGGTGCTGCAGGTGGGACTGGGGGGCACCACGGCCTCCATCACAGTGCTGTTGCCTCCCTAAAATGAACGAGACAGGATGAATGGAAGTGTTTCCCTGCCGCCTCACCGACTGCCAACGTTCTGTCCAGCCCAGAGTGTAGAAAATGGGTCTGGCAACATCCTGAAACGAATGGAGAGATTCTAATGGTTATTGTTTTTATAGAGGTAGGGGGTGAAGGAACCACCCTTAGTTTTCCTGACAAGCAGGGACCCAGAAATCGATGGGTTCAACACACCTTGGGAAATGCACATCTGAAGTACGGGGGTAAACTGAGTAAACCAAGGCTTGTGTGTGTCCTGAAGCGACTGGCCCCGAACCGGTTCGTACACAGAGCTGGGAGTCCAGGTCTCCTCAAATCTAAGCACTGCCAGCATTTTCTCAGCTTCACAATGCTGCCTTCCAAATATGGTATTTTTAAAGAGTTAAGGGAGGACACATTTGTAAATGTTAGCATTCCTGTGATATGGCATACTCGTTTTTTTCTAGCTTTATTGAGATATAATTGACATATAACATTGTGTAATTTTAAGGTGTAAAATGTGATGATTTGACACTTGTATATATTGTGAAGTTATTTCCATAATGTTAGTCATCTCACATGACTACCTTGGGTGTGTGTGTGTGTGTGTGTGTGTTGAGAACATTTAAGATCTACTCTCTTAGCAACTTTCAAGCATACAATATTGTTCACTATAGTCACCACGCCATACATTGGATCTCCAGAACTTACTCATCTCAGAACTGGAAGCTCGTGCCCTTTGGCACCACCTCCCCATTTCCCTCAGCCCGTAGCCCCCGGCAACCACCAATCTACTCTCTGTTTCTGAGTTCAGCTTTTTTTAGATTCCACGTGGAAGTGAGATCAGACAGTACTTGTCTTTCTCGGCCTGATTTATTTCACCTAACATAATGCCCTCAAGGCCCATCCATGTTGTTGCAAATGGCAGAATTGCATTCTTTATTATGGTTGTGTGTGTCCATACATGTATTTGTGTGTCATGTGTATGTATACATATACACACATATAAAAATCATATTTTATGTGTATGTATATACATTTAAAATAAATCATATATGTATATATATACAATCATATTTTCTTGGGCGCCTGGGTGGCTCAGTTGGGTAAACATCTGACTTTTGATTTTGACTCAGATCATGATCTCAGGGTCCTGGGATTAAGCCCCGTGTGGGGCTCCACACTCAGCACAGAGTCTGTTTGTTCCTTTCCGTCTCCCTCCACCCCTCCCCCCTGCTCACACACATGCTCTCTCTTTCAAAGAAAGAAAGTCTTTAAAGTCATGTTTTCTTTATCCATTTAGGTTGTTTCCATGTCTTACCTGTTATGAAAAATACAGCAGTGTATGGGGGTGCAGCTATGCCTTCAAGATGTCATTTCCTTTGGATAAATACCAATTGCTGTATCATATGGTAATGGTATTTTTAATTTTTTGAGGAACCTCCACCAGTTTGCACCAGTTTGCATTCCCAGGGACAGCACGCAAGGGGTCCCTTTTCTCTTTGCGTTTTGCTATAGTGATATGGCGTACTGACATCCATCTCAGGCCGCGAGTAGAGAAGGTCACCTGATGTGTGGGTGATCCCACATGTGGCCTAGAAAATCCGAGTTAATTGAGAAACAAGGTAGTTGAAGTTCCTTCCCAACTTCCTCTTCTCCCAAGACCAAATGAGGGATTTTGTTCAGTTCCTGCTGGTTCCGTATGACACAGGGCCCTAACATCCTTGGGGGGCAGGGCCATCTAAAGGTTGGGAGCAGGAAACACAGGAGCCACAGAAAGTGTACCCAGTCCGTGGGTCACCGTGGGTCTCCTCTTCCCCCCTGTTACTAGTCTGTTCCTGCCCCCTTCTTCCTACTTCTGGTTAGTGGGGGTTTTCCGGAGTGCCAGAGGCCACATCAGTGCTCGTGGCTTGATAGACACCTGGGGGTGAATGAACGTAGTTCCCAGAGGCTCACAGGGTTGGCCCTGGAAGAAACAGTAGGATCTTATCAGTCTTCCCTGATTATACTCTGTCTGCGGCCCACCTGGTGCTCCGGGGGCTGAGCTGATGTTTGCGTGACTTCCTCCGGAGACGGCCCTCAGACGGTGCAGATGACCGACCCGGCAGCGCCACAGCTGACCAGCGGCCTCGCTGAGCGTCGGGGCGGTGGCAGGGCCAGAGCGGGTAGGGATGCTCACAGGCTCCAAGGAGTCCTCGTTTCACACAACAGGATGCTTTAAATATAGGTAGGCCTGACTGTCCCAAGATCTAGGAATTGCCGGAGGGAAGCCAGGCTGGCCTGGGGAGTTTGTCCGTAGGCCGCCGTCCTTCCCCCCGGAACGGGCCGTTCCACCAGGCTTTTCTCGTTGCTGCGGGTGGCCCGGGAAGGTGTCTGCGGTGGCCCTGGCCTCTGCTTCTTTCTCTGAGACACAAGCTGTCAGGGAATGCAGAATGGCCGGGGCGGGCTGAGCTCTTTCCAGACCGCTGAGGGACGGAAGAAAATGAAGCTTGAGGAAACATCACCCAGACCGTTTCCTCTCCAGGCTTTTTCTCACGAAGCAGGAAAGACACGTACAACATAGACGCATATGCACGTGCACACAGATATTTTATACAGATGTGTTACTGAGGGCCCAGAACGCACAGAAGCTTTTGGGAAAGGAACCAGACCAAAAAACCCAAGACCAGGGAGGACAGCGGACGACCTGGGCGGCCTGAGGTCTCACTGCATCTCTGCTATTGCCTTGTAGCGCCGACTTAAGCAAGTCCGTGAACCTTCCCGCGTTCTGCTTCCCAACCTTCTAAGAGGAAAAGAATAACACCGACCCAGCTCAGAGGGGTGCCAGAAGATTAACCTACACCTTCGAAGGGCTCTTCCTCATCAGGGCGCTGCGTAAAGGCTAGGCATTGTTATTTTTATTAAAAGTTGCATGACTGTTCACGACTGCTCTCTGCACCAGCGCCGTCCCCGGGCCTCCTCGGATTCTGCCGAGTGATGGGGGTAAGGCTTCGGGAATGCGTCAAACTGAAATGTCCCGGGCCTCAAAAATGTTCTCTGCAAATAGTACTGGTTTGGTGCAACGTGAAGACACTCAAGTAGGGTGTATTTACCGATGAAATGTTAAAGAACAGGAATGGCATTTGGGTGTGAAACCAGACCGACCTTTCGAGGTGGTAGCGGGTGGTAGTGGGAGAAGGAACATTTAGCGAGTGCCAGGCGCCGTGAGCACTTCTTCTTGGATGTGACTGGGACTGGTATTTTGGTCTGTTAAAAGGTCATTGGAAGCAGGGAGTCCTACAAAGTGAGGTACTCAGACCTTCTACTTTAACTGAAAGCATAAATCTGTACATTTCTTTGCCAAACTATTGATTTGTGGCTGAGATCCTTTCTTTGAGGACGATGCCTGACTGCATTCCAGATCCTTGTTCTTGCACAAACCACATCTGTGATCCATTATCTAAGATTTCCAGGTTAGGGTTCTGTAAACTGGAGCAAACACTGAAAGGTATGTCGTAGCAATAGAGCAGAATCTTTCTAGATTTTTACTGTTCCCACCCACTCTTCTACAAGATGGCTCGTGTGCTTGTGATCTGACAGTAGTTTATTTTAACAACTTGCCTTTACGGAGGCTTCCCAAAGCAGATAAGTTATTTTTCACAGAAACAAAAGCGGTCTTTCTTTTTGCATTCATATTTCATGGATTTAAGTAATATTTGGTTAAATTACATAGTTACATTATGAAATGCAACTAGCAAACAGGTTTGATAGCCGATGCACCTGACTATGGTATGTCTTTTGCTCCGTTGGTAGAGGTAGAAGGACCGGGAAGGACCGGGAAGGGCACTTGGACTGTGAGCCTGTTGCTGGCCTCAGCCAATAGGCTTAGGTCAGGAAGAGAGATGGTTAATCTGGCAGGTTGTTGAAGCAGAAATTGGGTAAGAGAGTTTCTCCTATATTTTACTTACTCTATCTCACCTAACCTTTGTGATAAGCCCATGAGTTTGCTGCAATCACCTCTGTTTTATAGGTACAGTATCTGAAATCCAGAAAGGTTAGATATTTCACCAAAGTCACACAGCTAGTGAGCAGAACACTCAGAATTTCAATCCCCCTTTCTTTTTGCCTATATGGGTCTCATTGAAGATTTGCTTTCTTCATGAATTGGTTTCTTTAACCGTTTTATTGAGCAAAATTACACACAAGAAAAAAAATATTTCTTTCTCCTAAGTCTAATTAAATTTGGCTTTCAACATCCCCCACTGAGAATAGCAAGAAATTCAGTCTTAATCCTGTTTTGGACTCCTCAGCCTGGGTGGCTTTTTTTTTTTTTTCTTTGTAATAACCTAAGGGTTAATGTATTTACACAGAAATTTGAGCAAGGAGCTGGTCTTCCAATTATGGAAACTGTTTCTTCTAAATCAGTGGTTCTCAGTGTGTGGTCCCAGACCAGCAGCAGCATCAGCATAAACTGGGAACTTGCAAGAAATGCAAATTCTCAGGCTCCATCCCCAGTCTGTTGAATCGGGAGCTCTGGGCCCAGCATCCTGTGTTTTGACAAGCCCTCCGGGGCTTCTGATACATGCAGGTGCATTCTGATATCAGACATTGTGATATTGTTGGAGAGTGGTTTCACGACTGGTTGATTGATTCATTCATTCATTCAACAAATACCTATTGAGTGTCCATTTTGTGTCAGAAGCTAGTGATAAAACAATGAATGCAGAGAGGGTGTCTGTCATCCTAGAGCCTACATTTTGGTGACATGCCTGATGCCCTGTGCGGTCCTGGTGCTCTAGGCAGGCTCAGATGCCTCTTCCTGGTTGAAGGTCCAGCCGGCAGGCTGCCTCCACAGGCCCCTTTCAGCTCCTCTCCCTCTGCTAAGCAGGGCACTGCTCCTGGCACTCGGGGGACATCCAAACTTACGTGATCTTCACAGTGCTGGCAAGAAGCATCATCTTTCAGCCTCCTGCCTGGGTAGATCCCCCTTATTTTATTTTGTTTGTTTACATATGGTGGTAAAATACAAAATGTAATGTTTACATTTTAACTATTTTAATCGAACAGTGCAATGACACTAAGTACATTCACAATGTTTTTGTAATCACCACCATGAGTCATTTCCAGAAACTTTCATCATCCCAAGTAGAAACACTGTATCTGTTAAACAATAACTCTCCATCCCCATTCCTGGCCACCCTGGGTTACTTCCATCCTACTTTACTAGCCTGTTCTGGGTACCTCGTACCAGTGGAATCCTACTATATTTGTTGTTTTATGTCTTGCTGATTTTGTCTAGCATAACATTTTCAGGGTTTATCCATGTTGTAGCATGCATCAGAATTTTATTTCTTTTTATGGTTAGATAATTCCATTGTTCTTTTCTGATATTCCTTAATAGCCATCCTAATGGATGTGAAATGGTATCTTACTGTGGTTTGGATTTGCATTTCTCTCATGGTTAAGGATGCTGACATCTTTTCTTTTTTTAAGATTTTATTTATTTATTTGAGAGAGAGAGAGAGAGAGAGATAAAGGAGAGCACAGAGGGAGAGTGAGAGGGAGAAGCAGACTCCCCACTAAGCAGAGAGCCCAATGTGGGGCTCAATCCCAGGACCCTGAGATCATGCCTGAGCCAAAAAGGCAGATGCTTAACTGACTGAGCCCCCCAGGCGCCCAGATGTTGACATCTTTTTATGTGCTTATTGGCCATGTGTGTCTTTTTTGGAGAAATGTTTTTCCAAATCCCTTTGGTCATTTTGAATTGGGTTTGTTGTTGTAGTAGTTGAGTTTTAGAAGATCTTTATATATTCTACATACTAGCCACTTATCAGATACGTGATTTGAAATATTTTCTTCCATTCTGTGCATTGTCCTGTCACTCTGTGGATAGCATCCTTGATTCAGAAAGTTTTAAAATTTTGAGGAAGTCTAATTTATCCATTTTTTCTTTTGTTGCCAGAACTTGTGGTGTCATATCCAAGAAATCATTATCAAATCCAGTGTCATGAAGCTTTTCTTCCCTGTGTTCCTCTAAGAGTTTGATAGATTTAGCTTTTAAATTGAGGCCTTTGATTCATTTTGAGTTAGTTCTTGTATACTATGAGGTGTGAGTCCAACAACATTGTTTTGCACGTGGCTATGCTATTTTCCCAGCTCCATTTTTTGAAAAGACTATCTTTTCCCTATTGAATAGTCTTGGCAATCTTTAAAAAAAAATTTTATGAAAAATTTTACTATTTTTTTAATTGAAGTATAGTTATAGTTATATACAGTGTTACATTAGTCTCAGGTGTACAACACGGTGGTTTGACAACTCTTTATGTATGCTGTGTTCCCCACAGATACAACTACCATCTGTCACCGTACAACACTATTATAATACCATTGACTACATTCTCTGTGCTGTGTCTTTCATCCCTTGTACCTCCCACGGTGCCTCCCACTCCCCTTCACTCATTCTGTCCATCCCTCTATCCCCCTCCCCTCTGGCAACCACCAGTTTGTTCTCTGTATTTAGAGGGTCTGTTTCTGCTCTGTTTGTTTGTTCACTTCTTTCGGCTTTTAGATTCCACTTAGAAGTGAAGTCACGTAGTAATTGTCTTTCTCTGGCTTATTTCACTTAGCACAACACCACAGGTCCATCCGTGTTGTTGCAGATGGCAGGATCTCATTCCTTTTATGGCTGAGTGATACTCCTTTGTGTGTGTATATACATACACTTAGGTTGCTTCCTTTAGCTTTTATAAATAATGCTGCAATAAATATAGGGGACATATTACCTTTTCAAGTTGTGTTTTCATTTTCTTTGGGTTAAATACCCAGTAGTGGTCTTGGCAATCTTGTCAGTAATTGGTTGACTATGTATGCGAGAGTTTACTTCTGGGCTCTTTATTCTAGTCAGTTGGTCTGTGTCTACCCTTATACCAGTACTATTCTGTTTTGATTAGTGTTGTTTTGTACTGAGTTTTGAAATCAAGAAGTGAAAGTTCTCTGACTTTGTTCTTCTTTTTAGAGATTGATTTGGCTATTCAGTGTTGTTTGAGATTACGTAAGAATTTTGGGATGGGTTTTTCTATTTCTGCAAAAAACACTATTGGAATTTTGATAGAGATTGTACTGAATATGTAGATAACTAGTATTGTTGTATTAACAATTACGTCTTCTGCTCTATGACCATGGGATACCTTTCCATCTATTTAAGTCTTTAAAAATTCCTCTTGGCAATGTTTTGAAGTTTTCAATGTGCAAGTCTTTTGCCTTCTTGCTTAAATTTATTCCCAAGTATTTAATTCTTTTTGATGATATTGTAAATGGGGTTGTTTCTTCATTTCTTTTTTTGAGTTGTTCATTTCTACTTATAGAAATGCAATTAATTTTTGAATGTTGATTTTGCATACTGAAAATTTTCTGCATTCATTTATTGGCTCTAACAATTTTTTTTTTTTTTTTGTGAAGTCTTTAGGGCTTTCTACATGTGAGATCATGTCATCTGTGAATAGAGATAATTTCACTTCTTCCTTTCCAATTTAGATGCTTTTAATTTCTTTTTCTTGCCTATTTGCTCTGGCTAGAACTTTCTGTAATATGCTGAATGTTAGTTGTGAAGTGGGCATCCTTGTCTTGTTCCCGATCTTAGGGGAGAAGCTTTCAGTCTTTGACAGAAATTGATTGAATATGATGTTAGGTGAGAGTTTTTCATATGTAGCCTTTACTATGCTGAAGAAGTTTCCTTCTTTTACTGGTTTGTTGAGTGTTATTTTATCATGAAAGCGTGTTGAAGTTTGTCAGATGCTTTTTCTGTATCAATTGAGGAACGTCTTTAAGTTCCTTGGAAGCCACTCCAGCCAATGAGGATTGAAACAGTGGCCACCAGACCCAGAGTTCTCAAAAGCAGCAATCAGTGATCAGAACACACAGCCTTGATATCTGGAGGACAAGGTGCTATTACTCACCCTAGTTCCAAAAAGCCACCCAGGAAATGCAGGCCAGCCATTGGCACAAAGGCTTGCCATAGTAGCTCGTAATCTCTACTGTGCACAGAGGCTGAAATTCACTGAAATTCTCTGGCCTCTCCATCCAGATCTTCCCTGAGTGCTGCAAGTGTTTGACTGGATACAGAGTTTCTGAGTAGCTACTTCAGACAGTCCCAGTCAGTTTAATAGCTGTAGGGGTGGAAGGATGGGTTTCTAGAGTTTCCTATTCTCCTTTCTTCCAAGATGTCCCTCCTGGGTTGGTCTCTTTCTGCTATTGCCTTGTCAACTTTTTTGCATGATCTTGTTTAAATTCCACATAATTGGAATGCCTGGGTAGCTCATTTGGTTAAGCATCGGCCTTCGGCTCTGGTCATAAGGGGTCCTGGGTTTGAGTCCCGCATTGGCCCCCCTGCTCAGCGGGGAGACTGCTTCTCCTTTTTCCACTCTCCCTGCTTGCGCTCTCTCTTTCTGTCTCTGACAGATAAAGAAATAAAAGCTTTAAAAAAAATTCCACATAATCCAAGTGGCTTTTGATGATCAATCAGCTTAGAATCGCTTTCCCCAAATCACTGTAGGGGATCTCACACCATAGCACTTTACTGTGGTCTTATTGTTTCAAATTTATACTTCTTTCTCCACTACCAGATTATTAATAATTATCTTTTTTATTCTTTATGAACTTTTATCCGACTTACATGTATTTAATCCTCTTGTTCTTAACAATTAGTGTGTGTTTGTTTTTTAGTCAGAGTCAGACCTATAAATACAGGGAACAAACTGATGGTTGCCAGAAGGGAAAGGGTTACTGGGCAAAACGGGTGAAGGGGAGTGGGAGGTACAGACTCCCAGTTATGGAATGAATAAATCATGGGACTATATTTAATGGTATTGTAATAGTGTTGTATGGTCACAGACGGTAGCTACACCTGCAGGGACCATTGCATAATGTATACAGATGTTGAATCACTATATTGTACCCCTGAAATTAATGTAATATTGTGTGTCAACTATAGTAAAAAAAATTTTTTTAAGGAAATAGTCACATAAATTAAGGAATTGCTATGTAATGAAAATATTCGCAATCTTTAAAGTATACAATCTTTAAGAAACACTACTATCTTTCCCTCATGCATTGAGGCTCCCTGATAGGTGAGCATTTTGATCTGCAGCTCAGTGGGACCTGGCCTGGAAGCCAACAGCAATGCTTGGACAGTGTCACCATTAACGTCTACGTAATAGTGTATGTATTTAAATAATTTATTGCATTTGCCCTCATTATTTTATAAAAAATGAAAGGAAACTGAAAGTCAATAATAGTGATAAAGAGAATAGGCCTTTTTAAAAAAATGTATTATTGACGTTTAGCTGATGTACAATGTTATATTAGCTTCGGGTGATTTAACGTAGTGCTCACCGTAAGTGTAGTCATTCTCTGTCACCACACAACATGATCACAGTATTACTGACTATACTCCATATGCTGTATTTTCATCTCTGCGACTTATTTGTCTCATAAATGGCAGTTTGTACCTCTTAGTCCCCTTCGTCTATATCGCCCATTCCCTCATCCCTCTCCCCTTTAGCAACCGCCACTTTGTTCAAACAGACGCTTCAATACAAAGAGGAGTACAGATCTAACAAACTTCGCTTGATTGCCACAATGACAATGGACAGTGGAGACTCCAGTCTCAGTGGGATCTTCTTTGGAGTCAGGCTGGTTGAGGATGTATTCAACTGTGAACGAAAAAGGACAGAATTTAAAACTATGTGTGGAATGCTGAAAATGTCATCAAATATCAAGTCCAAAAGGCCTGGCGTAAGGAGCAATTTTACAATTTTTTATCTCTTTGGAAATACAATCCTCTTAGAACACACAAAGGCATTAAAAAGTTTTCGTATTTTTTACTTTAGCATAGTTTTTCAGGGATTATTAGTATTAAAGTAAAGGACTTAGACCTTTAGCAACCACGTTCGTCCTTTGTATTTCCTCAATCAATTAAGGGGAAATCTTACGTCTGAATTTCTTCCTATTTATTCAGCGATTCAACAATAATTGAGTATCTCTGTGCCTAATACAGACAATTTCCTGGAGGAAGTTTTCTGAATAAAATCCTATATTATGCCTATATTCTAATGAGTGACAGGGATATTAATCAAGTAATTATTAAAATAAATATAAAACTACCACTGGAAAGAGGGACTGGCACTTCTGGGATGGCCTAGAGTACAGGGACCTGGCTAGGCTGAGGCTGTGGGTAAGGTTTCCCAAGGAAGAGATATAGGAACTGAGATCTGAAAGATGAGCCGGAGGAGTTTCCCGGGGAGTAAATAAGGGTATGAGGCTCTGGGTGGAGGGTAAAGCCTGTGCAAAGGCCCTGTGGTGAGAGGAAGCATGGGAGATTTGAGGAGCCAACAGGAAGACAGTATGAATGGAGAATAAGGAGAAAAGGACGGAGATGTAGGCAAAATTGTAGATCACACAGAAGATCTAGTCTTTACAGGAAGCTATTTCTTAAAAATATGTTGTTACATTATATATAAACATACATGTAATTTTTACCAAGTTCTAAGTTTTGAACCTATGCGAGCCTATGTTATAGATAGGCCTATGTTATAGCATATAAATGTGAGGGATGTGAGTTATGCTGTAGTTTCCGATCTTCTCACGGAGGTGGCTGGCAACAGTCCAGTCAGAGGTCAGAGGTGGCTGCGGCTGTATCTCGGGCTGCCTTTCTAGCCCTGACCTTGTACCTCTAGCCAGTTCCCGGTTTCTCGCACCATCTCTGTTCCTCCCCTCATCTTCTCAGTAAATGGTAATCCAACCTTACAGTTGCTCAGGCAGAAGTCCAGACTCACCCTTGATCCCTCTCTTTCTCTCACACTGCACACCCAAACCAGCACCCAGTGTCGAGAGTTCAACCTTCAAAAGGTACCCGAGCTCGGACAGCTTCCTTCCGCTGCCGTCGCATGCACCCTTGTCCCAGCTACTACCATCTGTCCTGGATTATGGCAGTCACCTCCTAACTGGTTTTCCTGCTTCTAATTCAGCCTCAGACAGTCTTCCCTTCTTGCCCAAATACTCTGACTAAATGATATTTTAAAAACATACATCGGGCTGCACCTGTCCTCCATGCCAACTCCCTAATGTCTTGCCAGCTCAGTCAGATCAAGAGCTCAAGTCCCTAACACGATTCGGCAGCCTCCTACTCACGGACACCACTTCCTAACACTTTCCCTTCATCTATCCCTTTAAGCCACACTGGTCTCCTTACTATCCCTCAAACATGCTAAGCTCGTTTCTGCCCCAGGACTTTTGCACATTCTCTTTCTTCTGCTTGGATTTCTTCCCCCAGATACCTGCATGTCTCACTCCCTCTCATTCTCTCTCTTCCTTCAGATCTATGTTCAAATGTCACTGTAATAGAGGGCACTTTCCTCATCTTTCTGTATAAAATAGGAACATATGCCACCCCCTTTTATCCTTGCCCTATACCATTCTCCATAGAGCTCACCATCTGTAATGCTGTATATTTACCTAATTATCAGTCTCCTGCCATTACAATGAAAGCTCTGTGAAGGACTAATTTGTCTGTTTTATTCATTGGTAGTCTTCAGTGTCTTGAACAATGCCTGACATCTAGGGCCAGCTCAATAAATAAATGCATAAATCCATTGTTCTCTGTTTTCTTTTCTCAAGATATTTCTGCTGTCCTTATTGCGGGTGGCCTGCAAAGAACGTGTTTACAGGAAGCTGGGTTTCTTTACTTTCCCTCTTCCTTTCTCCTAATCAATGTATTCCTTGAAATGCATGATATATCCTAGCACTTGTCCTCTAGCTTATTTTCTTTTCTCCATTATTCTCGCTTTGCAACTCTCACGTATGTTAAGGGGTAGTATTCTTTCTTATCTCCGGAAGATGTCTGGCTTCCTAGCAACGACACCAGGGAATATAATTCCAATAGGAAACAACCCATCCTTCTCCAGAATTTTTTAGTTCCTGAGAACAAGAACTGAAATGTTTCTTTTTTCAAAATTCCAATGTTACATAGGAGAGGGACCAAACTGGCTGCCAAAGAGAGACCCAAATTCCTCTTGACTCTTTTAATACGTGGCTACCCACCTTGTGTTCCACATCTTCCTTATGGGATGTCAAATACTCAGGTCATCCCCAGTAGGATGGCTACAGTAAAAACAAACCCAGAAAACAACAAGTGTAGGCGAGGATATGGAGAAATTGGGACCCTTACGCAATGTGGGTGGGAATGTGAAACGGTGTAGTCGCTATGGCCAACAAGGTACTCATCAGCATTATTTACAATAGCCAAAAGGTGAAAAGGATCCAAGTGTCCCTTGGTGGGTGAGTAAACAAAATGTGATGTACACATACAGTGGAAATTATTCAGCCTACAAAGGGAAGGAAATCCTGACCCAGGCTACAACATGGATGAACCTCGAGGACATTATGCAGAGTGAAGTAAGCCGGTCACAAAAGACAAACGCAGTACGATCCCACTGAGCTGAGGTACCTCGGGTAGTCAGGTTCATAGGGATAGAAAGCTGAGTAGTGGTTGCTGGATGCCCGGTGGAAGGAGGACAAGAGAGTAGTTTCATGGGTATAAAATTTCAGTTTTGCAAGTTGAAAAGCGTTCTTGAGATTGTCTTCAGAACAATGGGAATGTACTTAACACTACTGAATAATTGAATAACCCTTAAAAATAGTTCAGATGGTAAATTGTATATTATGTGTATTTTACTACAATTTTAAAAAATCCTCATAAACCAATCACTGTGAAAATATACCGGAAGATATAACATGGGAAAAAGGATTTATAAAAACTTACCGAGGGGGGCGCCTGGGTGGCTCGGTGGGTTAAAGCCTCTGCCTTCGGCTCAGGTCATGATTCCAGGGTCCTGGGATCGAGCCCCACATCGGGCTCTCTACTCAGCAGGGAGCCTGCTTCCCCCCTTCTCTCTGCCTGCCTCTCTACCTACTCTCTCTCAAATAAATAAATAAAATCTTTAAAAAAAAAAAAACCCCCAAAACAAAAAAAAAACCAACAAAAAAAAAACTTACTGAAGGGTGCCTGGATGGCTCAGTCAGTTAAGTGTCTGACTCTTGATCCTTGCTCAAGTCATGATCTCAGTGTCCTAGGATGTCAAGCTGCATGCTGGGCTCCACGCTCTGCAGGGCGTCTGCTGGAAGGTTCTTTCCTTGCCATCTGCCCCTCCCCCCACAAGCATGCGTGCACACTCTTTCTCTCAAATAAATAAAGAAATCTTAAAAAAAATCTTACAGCACGTGCTTTAAAAACGTATGGGCCAAATTGATATATTTCAGAGCTGGGCAAATGATCATCTTTGTTAACGACTAAATTCATCTAAAATAAAGCAGCTTAAAAATCTGCCAGAGACTTATTGTATTACCAAGAATGAATCAAAATGACAAAACTCAATGTTGGCAATACTTTGGGGAAATAGCTATCCTAATATACATTACCATTATACTATTCTTTTATTGTGATTTTATTATACATTGATACTTTTTTTCTTCTGGAGAAAATCTGGCAACATGTAATAAGCTCTTTTAAAAAGTTTGTTTCCGAGGTGCCTCGGTGGCTCAGTCAATTAAGCATCTGCCGCCAGCTCAGGTCATGATCCCAGGGTCCTGGGATGGAGCCTCCTGCTCAGCGGGGAGCCTGCTTCTCCCTCTGCCAGCTGCTCCCCCTCCCCTTGCTCTCTCTCTCTGTCAAATAAATGAATAATAAAATCTTTTTTTTTTTCTTAAAGATTTTATTTATTTATTTGACAGACTGATCCCAAGTAGGCAGAGAGTCAGGCACAGAGAGAGGAGGAAGCAGGCTCCCCGCTGTGCAGAGAGCCCAATGCGGGGCTGGATCCCAAGACCCTGGAATCATGACCCGAGCCGAAGGCAGAGGCTTTAACCCACTGAGCCACTCCGGCGCCCCAATAAAATCTTTTTAAAAAAAGTTTGTTTCCTCTAACCTGGGTATTCTACTTTGGGGAATTTGTTTACTCAGTGAATTCTCACTAAACGTTTGCCTTCTCTGATAAATGGCACAGTTCTGGGTGTGGTGAATGCCATGGTGATGTTCACTCAATCCCTGCCCTCC
Organism: Martes martes; assembly: GCF_963455335.1. Lineage (NCBI taxonomy): Eukaryota > Metazoa > Chordata > Mammalia > Carnivora > Mustelidae > Martes > Martes martes. The sequence goes on from NC_137902.1 coordinate 80,922,681, forward strand.
CCGTTTACAGTTCTAGGGGGAGAGAGAAACACATTCATGGCTATAGTGGACATACTACATTGCTTGATACCCAGAATCCATACTTCCATCTTCTGGTAACAATAGTCCCGATCTTCCTTAGGAAACATCTTTTCCTCATTTCTACCATGTGAGTGAGTTGACCTCTCGCCCAGCCATACCTGCTTTAAGTCTGTCGTTGTATTTTACCTGCCTGCCCACTGGGATTGGTTCAGAGACGGCGCATAACTCACGTGGAGCCAATGAGATGAATTGAGATGTTTGCTGGGGCTTCTGCGAAAGGTAGGATTCCTTCCGAAGTATTGTGAAGGTCTAAGACTGAGAGCGGCTGCCCCCATCACGGTTCCCTGGGGCATGTCGGCTGGAGAATGAAATGGACTCCTAGAGGAAGGCAGAGCAAAACAGTTAGGGAAGCGGCTGGATGGCCATCCTCTGAGCCTTTGGATCAAGGGGCCCGTTGCCAGCTCTATCCTTGGACTTTGAGTTGCGTAAGCCAGTAAGTCCTGTTTTGTGTACAGCCAGTCTGAATTGCAAGCTGTCACCTACAACAGAAGGAAAGTCAACTCATACAATTTGATGTACTGGTGGGATGTCACAATAGAGTAACAGGGAAAGAAGTGAGTCTGGGAATTGCATAGGAAGGGAGTCCTGGGGCATATACCTAAGGAAATAGCTAAGAAGTAAAATAGAGCAATTTATACCAAGATGTTTATAGCAACCTTTTTCCTAAAAGGAAAAAAAATGGAAATAACCCAAGTGTTCAATAATAGGTACCTTATTAAGCACATCATTGCCTATAAATATAATGTAATACATACCAGTGTGATGAAAAACCATTAAAATTGACGAGTATGTGCACTATTTGGATACACAGTAATACTCAATCTGGTTTTGTTCAGCAGTAGGAACTCAGTGGGATATTAATGTGAAATAGTTTAATGTTTTTCCAGTCACTGTGCTCTGTCAAGTCCCCCCCCTCCTTTTTTTTTTTTTTTTACATTAGCAACATTTTTGGCCAATCCCATAGGTTTCCAGTGACTTTCAGTTATTGAAACTCCAGGCTTAGATCTGATTTCAATCCGAAATTGAAATCCCTCTCCCCCAGCCCCAGCAGAGCCCAGAAGCCCCACTTAAGAGGGTGAGGATGTGGGCTGACCCTGCGGTGTCCGCACTACAGCATCTTAGATGGAAGGTTCATTTGGAGGTCTGTTTTTAGAATCATCAGTCTCTCGATTCCCACCCATTCTCAGTTCCCAGTTCCTGCGGTGTTGGGACTGGAAGAGAAAGAGAGGCAGAGACCTCATGATCCTGACTTGGGAGAGGCCTTCCTTGGCACATGGATATCATCTTGGCATCCATATCCTCGTCTCCTCTATCCTCTGGGCTCTTTGCCTGTGGGGCCATGGGGACTGGGTTTCTCTCTTCTTACTCTCAGTTGCCTCAAGATGCTGAGACTCCCCGTCTTGACCCCTGTCACAGATTTTTCTTCTCCCTCTGCCTTAAGATACTCCCAAAGCTTTGTGCCTCCAGAAATTTCCAGAGAATAAAGTGCCTTTATCAAACTCATGAGTGCCACACAACTCCCACGCAGCAGATCAAGCGCTCTCAATAATTCTCTCATTATTCTCCATTCTGGTGGCTGCATCAGGGTAGGCCTGCTGGTTTATGGCTCAGCAAATTTCCAGGTAGGGGAGAGATGGTAGTCTTTTCTTTCTCAGACTCTCCAAAGGATTTCCTTAGGGCCCCCTCTAAAAACTGGGCTTTGTTCTAGGGGAAGCTTCTTAAATTTGAACCTCAGACTCCTACCAAGGCTGGAGACATTGTCCCCCTTGGTCACTGTTCTCCCATATGGGCTGGTGATGAGGTAGGTGGATGGTAGTTAGCATAATGGTAGGAAGGAGGAGGGCTAACTTGTTTTTCTGTTTGTTTGTTTTTTTGTTGTTTTTGTTTTTTAATAAGGCAGTATTGGCTCCACTTTTTGCAGACTTCTTTAGAATGCGAGATACTTAGAGTCCATTGTTTTCAGGGATAGACCCTAGTGGCAATTTCAGAACAACAGACCTAGTGTGTATCTTATTTTATGTATTACTCAAGTGTCATGTATCTCTACGAATTTTCTGTTCACTTGTTCTGTCACTTACTGAGAGAGGAGTGAAGGAATTTCCAGTTATAATTGTGGGTTTGTCTATTTCTCATTTAAATTCTATCGGTTGTCCTTTTTTGTTTTTTGTAGCTTTGTTTTTAGGTGCTTGTTATCCCTTCCTGATGAATTGATCACTTCTATCAATATAAAATGTTCATCTTAATTCCTGGTGTATGTACATATGTATGCATGTATAATATTTTGTTAATAATTATAATAATGCACACATAGGTATGCATTATTATAATTAATAATAATACAACCATAATAATTAATATAATATATTCTATAATAATATAATTATTAATAATACATACATATGAATGTACATATGTATGTATTTTTAAAATATTTTATGTATATATTTGAGAGAAAGAAAGAGAGAGAGAGAGAGAGAGAGGAACAGAGGGAGAGGGAGAAGCAGGCTCCCCGCTGAGCATAAAGCCTGACGTGGGGCTCGATCCCACGACCCTGAGGTCATGACCTGAGCAGAAACCAACTGACTGTGCACCCCAGGCACCACTTCCTGGTCTCTTTATTGTTCTGAGATCTATTTTTTCTGATATTAATATAGTCACTTTAGCTCACCAGCTTTTTTGGGGGGGGCCAAGGGATTGTTTGTATGGTTTATATTTTCCCATTCTTTTACTTCTGACCTACTTGTGTCTTTACATTTTAATATGAATATCTTATAGACTGCATGAAATTAAAATACGAGTTTTTAAAAAAATCTAGTCTGGCAGTAACTGCCTTTTGATAGTACTGTTTAGATTATGTAATATAATTATTGATATTGTTGGAATTAAGTATACTATGTTCCTATTTATTTTCTTTTTATCCCATAGTTGTTTTTTTTTTTTTTTTACCACTTTTCCTGCTTTCTTTGGATTAATTGGTTATATTTCTAGGATTCCATGTCACTCCACTATTGCTTGTTAGATATTTCTCTGTTTTATTTTTAATTGCGGCTCAGGTATAAAATAAACATTTTTAACATATCAAGGTTTACTTACAAATGATGTTAAACTACTTCAAGTATAGTGTAAGAAACTAACAATAGTATACTCCCATTTCCCTCTTCTATCCTTTATGCTACTGGTTTAATGGATTTTACTGTTATACATGTTGATTTCATAATTTATTGTTGCTATTTTAATTTAAATGGTCAATTTTTTAAAGAACATTAAAAGTAAGAAAAATGCCTTATGTTTACCTATATATTACAATTTCTGGCATTTTTCGTTCTTTTGTACATATTCAAGTTCCACTGGTTTCCTTCTGCCTGAGGAATTTCATGAAGAATTATCTTTCTTGTAGTGTGTCTGCCTGTGAGAAATTCTGTCAGTTTTTGCTCATGTGAAAGTCTTTATCTCACCTTTCTTTTTGCATTGGGCATAAAATTCTAGTTGATAGTTTTCCTCGATTCCTTTCAGCACTTAAAATATATTACTCTATTGTCGCCAGGCTTCCATAATTTCCGGCAAGAAGCTTGTAGTAATTAATATCTTTATTCCTTTGTTTGTAACATGCCTTTTTTCTCTGGCTACTTTTATGATTTTTATCTTTATCCCAGTTTCTCTATTTGATTATACTGTTCCTTGGTGTGGTTTTCATTGTTTATTGTGCTGATCGGGGTTTGTGAGGCTTCTTGGATCTGTGGGTTTAAAGTTTTCATGAATCTTTGCAAAATTTCAGGCATTCTTTTTTTTAATTCAAGTATAATGAACGTATAGTGTTATATTAGTTCCAAGTGTACAATAAATGATTCAATGATTCTATACATTTCTCAGTGCTTATCATGATAAGCATACTCTACTCGTAATCCTTTTTGTCTATTTCAGCCATCCTCCATCACCTCCCCTCTGCCAACCACCAATTTGCCCTGCCTCCCTTCCTCCCTTCCTCCCTTCCTTTCATTCTTCTTTTGTCTGATTGCTCCGGCTAGGACTTCCAGTACTATGTTGAATAAAAGTAGTGAGAGAGGACATCCCTGTCTTCTTCCTAATCTTAGAGGGGAAGCTTTCAGTTTCTCACCATGGAGTGTGATGTCAGCTGTGGGCTTTTTATATGGCCTTTATTATGCTGATGTTCCTTCTAAATCTACTTTGTTGTGGGTTTTATCATGAATGGATGTTCTACTTTGTGAAATGCTTTTTCTGTGTCTATTGAGATGATCATATGGTTTTTATCCTTTTTCTTATCAATGTAATGTATCATGTTGATTGATTGGTGAATGTTAAACCATCCTGGAACCCCTGGAATAAATCCCATTTGATCGGGGTGAATGATTGATTTTTTTTTTTTTTAATGCATTGTTGGATTCAGTTTGCTAGTATTTTGTTCAGGATTTTGCATCTATGTTCATCAGAGATATTAGCCTGTAGTTTTCCCTTTGTGTAGTGTCTTTATCTGGTTTTGGCATCAGGATGATACTGGCCTCATAGAATGAATTTGGAAGCTTTCCTATCCCTCCTATGTTTTGGAATTGAGAAGAATAAGTATTAACTCTTCTTTAAATGTTCGGTAGAATTCACCCGTGAAGCCATCTCCTCCTGGACTTTGGCTTGTTAGGAATTTTTTGGTTACTGGTTTATTTTCATTTCTAGTAATTGGTCTCTTCAATTTTCTATTTCTTCCTGTTTCAGTTTTGGAACCTTATATGGTTCTAGGAATTTATCCATGTCTTCTAGGTTGTCTAATTGGTTGGCACATAATTTTTCATAATGTTCTCTATAATTCTTTTTATTTCTGTATTATTATTTCTCCTCCTTCATTTACGGCTTTATTTGAGTTTTCTTTTCTTCTCTATCAATTTTGTTGATCTTTTGAAAGAAACAGCTCCTAGGTTCATTGGTCTGTTCTATTATTTTTTTTATTTCATTTATTTCAGTTCTAGTCTTTATTATTTCCTTCCTTCTACTGGCCTCAGGCTTTGTTTGTTCTCTTTATACAGCTCCTTTACAGGTAGGGTAGGGTATTTGAGTTTTTTCTTATTTCATGAGGTAGGTCTGTACCTATAATCTTTCCTCTTAGAACAGCTTCTGCAGCATCCCAAAGACTTTGGATCATTGTGTTTTAATTTACATTTGTTTTCATGTATTTTTCATTTTCTCTTTGATTTCTTGGTTGGCCCATTCGTTGTTTAGTAACATGTTATTTAGCCTACATGTATTTGTGTTATTTCCAGATTTTTTCTTGTGTTTGAGTTCTAGTTTCATAACACGTGGTCAGAAAAGAGGCATAATATGATTTTAGTCTTTTTGAATGATTTGAGATTTGTTTTGTGGTCTAATGTGATCTATTTTAGATGATGTTGCATGTGCACTTTAAAAAAATGTGTATTTGGTTATTTTTGGTTGGAATGTTCTGAATATACTGTTAGATCCATCTGGTCCAGTGTGTCACTCAAAGCCACTGTTTCCTTGTTGATTTTCTGTTCTAACTGTCCATGATGTAAGTGAGGTGTTAACATTCCCTACTATTATTGTGTTATTGTCAATTTCTTCCTTTATGTCTGTTAATAGTTGCTTTATGTATTAGGTGCTCCCATGCTGGGTGCATAAATATTTACAAGTGTTTTATCTTCTTGTTGGATTGTTCCCATTATTATTATGTAGTGTCCCTTTTTGTCTCTTGTTATAGTCTGTTTTAAAAATCTATTTTGTTCAATACAAGTATTGCTACTCAAGCTTTCTTTTGGTTTCCATTTGGATGGTAAATATTTTTCTATCCCTTCACTTTCAGTCTGCTTGTGTCTTTGGTCTGAAGTGAGCCTCTTGTAGGCAGCATATAGATGAGTCTTGCTTTTTTGTCCATTCAGTCACGCTATGTTTTTTAATTGGAGCAATTAAGTCCATTCCCATTCAAAGTAATTATTGATAGGCATGTAGTTATTGCCATTTTGTTACTTGTTTTATGGTTGTTTTTGTAGTTCTGCTCTGTTCCTTTCTCCTCTTGTTCTCTTTCCTACTTCTTTAGTGATATGCTTGTATTCCGTTCTATTTTTTGCATATCTATTTATTACAGGTTTTTAAAATTTGTGGTTACCATTAGGTTCATATAACATCTTGTGCATATAGCAGTCTACATTGAACCCATTTGAAAAGTACTCATTTTTTTTTACTTCACTGACATGTTTTATGTACATGATAACATACTACACATCTTTTATTTTGTGGATCCCTTAACTGAGTTTTTTAAAGATTCATTTCTTTATTTGAGAGAGAGAGAGAGAGACAGACAGACAGACAAAAAGCAGGGGGGAGGGGCAGAGAGAGGGGGAGAGAGCAGATTCCATACTGAGTGCACAGCCCAATGCAGAGCTCAATCTAATGACTCCAAGATCATGACCTGAGCCAAAATGAAGGGTCGGATGCTCAACTGACTGAGCCACCCAGGTGCCCCCACCGACTGATTTTTATAGATATAATTGATCTTATTCCTTTATGCTTTAACCCTGCGTTGGTTTTTATAGGTGATTAATCTATTGCTTTTATCATGTTTGTATTTACCTGTGAAATTTTTTCCTTTCATAATTTTATTACTCCTGATTATGGCTTTTTTTTTTTTTCACTCAAAGAATTCCCTTTAACATTTCTTGTAAGGCTGGTGTAGTGGTGATGAACTCCTTAACTTTGTTTGAGAAACTCTTTATTCTTCTATTATGAAAGACAACCTTGCTGGGTAGAGTATTCTTGGTTGCAGGTTTTTCTTATTTTGTTTTTTATTTCTGTTTTGTTTTGTTTTGTCTTAGTTTAGTTTTTGTTTTTCTGCTAATTGCTTTCCATTACTCTGGTCTTCCAGGTCACTGACTCATCTTCTTCCTCCTCTAATCTGCTGTTGATTTCCTCTAATGTATTTTTAATTTCAGTTATTGAGTTCTTTATCTCTGATTGGTTCTTTTTTTGCATCATTTTTTGTTTTGTTTTTATTATGTTTAGTTAGCCAACATATAGTACACCATTAGTTTTTGATGTAGTGTTCAACAATTCATTAGTTGCATATAACACCCAGTGCTCATCACAACACATACCTTCCTTAGTACCCATCACCTGGTTACCCCATGAGATATCACTTTTCACCAGTCAGACTGGCAAAAATTAACAAGGCAGGAAACAACATATGTTGGCAAGGATGTGGAAAAAGGGGAACCCTCCTGCACTGTTGGTGGGAATGCAAGCCTGTGTAGCCACTCTGGAAAACAGTATGGAGGTTCCTCAAGACGTTAAAAATAGAGCTGCCTGATGACCTGGCAATTGCACTACTAGGTGTTTACCCCAAAGATACAGGTGTAGTGAAAAGAAGGGGTGCATGCACCCTAACGTTCATAGCAGCAATGTCCCCAATAGCCAAACTATGGAAGGAGCCAAGATGCCTTTCAACAGACAAATGGATAAAGAAGATGTGATCCGTATATACAATGAAATATTACTCAGCCATCAGAAAGGATGAGTACCCACCATACACATCGACATGGATGGAATTAGAAGGGATTATGCTAAGTGAAATAAGTGAAGCAGAGAAAGACAATTATCATATGGTTTCACTCATATGTGATTGGTTCTTTTTAATATTTTCTGCCTCTTTGTTAGAGGTCTCACTGAGATCATCCACTCTTCCCAAGCCCAGTGAGTATCTTTATAACCATTACTTTGAATTCTTTATCATGCATATTGCTTATCTTCATTTCAATTAGCTCTCTTGCTGTTGTTTTGCTGTCTTTCATTTGGGAATGATTCCTCTTTCCATTTTATCTTACTCTCTGTGTTTGTTTCAATGCATTAGATAAATTGGTTACATCTCCTGATCTTCGTAAGTAGTGACCTTATGAAGAAGAAGTCCTGTGGTGGTGCCCTGTAGTGCAATGTCCCCTGCTTACCAGAACCAGGAACTTCAGGAGTATTTCCTGTGTGGCTTGTGTGCACCCTAGTATTGTGGCTGAGTTGCATTTGCCTTCAGTTCAGTTGGTTGTAATGACCCACTTTGACATGGGCAGGGTTTGGTCCCTATTCTCTTAAGGGGCCAGTCTGAAGTTGCCATGGGCTTATAGTCGGGCAGTGTCAGCATCCAGACCAGAGGCCTGCTCTCCACCCATTTGCTGGGGCTGTAGTCACACAAAATTGCAGGGCTCTCTCTCTGTGCTGCCCCCCGAGAGCTTTTTGTTGGTGGGCAGGGCCAGCAGTCAGATTAGTTGTCTACTGGGGTTGCAGTTGAACTGGTATGTGTGTGTGGTTGTATTTCCCCTCTTCCCAGGGCAGGAGTCACTTTGGAGTGACTCAGGTCCCTGCTAGGGCTGCTTTCTGGATGTGACATGGCAGGAGCCACTTTGGAAGGATGTCTGCTGAGTGAGGTAGACTGGATGGGCAGATACATAGGAGAACATGGGGCAGGGTGTGTGGTGTTAGCAAGGTAGGTGTAAGGTGCTTGTGCTTGTTCCTGCAAGTGTCTGGCTGGCTAGGCTGGGAGAGGGAAGAGAGACGGCACCTGCCAGCTCTTCTGTTCTTGAAGAAGTCTCCTAAAGCTCTTTGTCCCTCTAGCACACATTCTGAGGTTAATAAATCAATCTTCTTCATGTATACCCCAGGTACTTTTCAAACCACTTCTCCTATGCTGTATCTCCTTGGAGTTATTTGTTGTGCTGTCTGTAAGGGCAAGGACTCAGTTTCCTGTTGCCCTCTGGCTCTCCCAGAGCTAAGCCTGCTGATTTTTTAAGTACCCAGAGTTAAGCCCTGATGATTGAAAAACGTGCAAAGTTAAGCTCTCCTGGCTTTCAAAGCCAAGTGTTATGGGGATTTGTCTTCCCAGTGCAGATCCCCTGTGTCTGGGGTGCCTGGTGTGGGGTCTACTTCTCTTCTCTGTGCTTGTGGTGTCCCACCCATTTGTGGTTAGTCTCACCAGGAGTTTAGTTCCTGACCATGTCTCTGCCCCTCCTACCTTTTTTGATGTGGCTTCCTCTCTCCAATTAACCATGGAAAGTGTTCTGCCAGTCTTCTGGTCATTTTCTGGGTTAGCTTCACTGATGTAGCTGTTATCTAGCTTTGTTTGTGGGGCAGGGTGAATTTAGGATTCTCCTACTTTGACATGTTCCCAGAAATCTCCCTCAAGAATTATTTCTTCAAATTTTTTTTCAATCCTCCTTCTTCTGTTTTGGATTCTAATTATATTATATTCTAATTATATTTATGCCATACTACTTGATAATGTTCAACAGATCACTGAGATTCTTTTCATTTTTTAAATCATTTTTTTCTTCTTGTGCTTCATTTTGAATTCAAGCTCCTTGTTGGTTTTTTTTTTTTTTCTAGGATGTCTAATTTGTAAATTCTACTCAGTAAAATTTTCATTTTAGATGTAATAGTTCTCATTTGCTTCTCCTTTATACCTCTCACTTCTTTCTTCATTATGGTCATGTTTTCCTTTAGATCTTTGAGCTGTCGCACGTTTATAATGTCTGCTTTAATGTTTTTTTTGATTATTCCATTTTCCCTATTATTTCTGGATCTTTTTGTATTGACTGATTTTTCTACTGATTATATATCACATTTTTTCCTGTTTCTTGGAAATCTAGTAATTTTTAATTAGATGTAGGACATTGCAATTTTTTTCATTGTCGAATGCTGAATATTATTTTATTGCTTCAACATGTGCTGGAGTTTGATCTGACAGGCAGTCAAATACTTGCAGTTTGGCCCTTTCAAAGCTTGCTTTTAAGCTCTTTTAGAGTGGTCTAGAGCTTTTATCCTAGAGCTAATTTAGTGCCATTTCCTAGGTTTTAAATCAGTTTGTTCAGTTTTCCTTTCTTTTTTTAATGGGAGAAGGCAATTTTGGACTGTTTTCTTATTTTTATAAGTGGAAGTCTCTTTTGATGAGAACTAAAAAAGACTATAGAGATATGATATGTTAAGTTGATGGGACCGTTTGGGAGTGTTTGGGGTAAAGCAAATTTACAGCTATGTACTTAATAGTATGAGCCTATAGGTGTGGGGCAGCTGGGGTTACTTAAACTGTGCATATAGAAAAGGATTTCTAGAGAAACAGAGATTAGCTGAGGTGATTCCCAGCAGCCAGATCTACAAATAGGAAGGGCTGGGTCAGTGGTTCTTAACTTCTAATGTGAAGAGAAGTGTTTCAGTGTTTGTTAAAAGGGCATATTCTTGGCCTCCTATAAGAGATCTTGACTCAGAAGGTCTGGGGTGGGACCTCATAATTTGTATTTTCATAGACACCCTAAGGCGACTCTAATATAGGGGTTGTATGGACTATTCTTGGAAAAATACCAGCCAAGGATCCTAGCTGGTGTATCCTGATGTGAACCTCTCTAATTCCATCTCAAGCACATGGGCAGGGGCAAGGAGAAAGCCATTGTCCTTCAGGACCTGGCGGAAGGTAAAGGAATGAGAGTGTCAGTAGGAGGTGATAGGGTAGTGGGTACGGGAATTACTTTCTCTTGGCAAGCTGCCTAGACTGTGTGTAGAAAGTATACCTCAGGATTCGGTGCCGAAGGCCTCCAACAGGGAGACATTCAGACATAGGAACAAGAGCAGCCCTGAAGGAAAACAGCTAGAGTCAAAGCAAAATGAAAACCTCCCTTTGCTGGCTGACATGCCGGCAACTACAAACACTGATTTAGATGAACCTTTTGCCTCTGCAGTGGTCTGGCCTTTTTCATGAAATACTCATCTCCATCTCAGCGAGCTTTTCTAGGGACACGATTTTAGCTTTGTAGTCATTTACGCTGGGTGGTTATATTAGCCAACTGGCCTTAGTGCTGTATTGAAGAGCTCAGCAGAAACATAGAGCAGGGTTGATCTCTTCATCAGGGTTCCTAAAAGCCCTGTCTCAGCAAGAATTCAAGAATTCAGGTCGACCGAGGGCTGCTCAGAATCCTTTATTAATTTCCTCTTGATGTGTCACCAGTGAAGAGTCAAATCCTCCTATTTTCTGCCCAAACACTAACCACCACTGGTGCGTGGAGCAAGGACAGAATTCTTTTAACTACAGATGAAGGAACTACAAAAGAGGAGTCCTTGGGGACAAAGAATAGGCACTCTGACAAACAGACCTACCGTAGGGCTTCTTCAGAGCAGGAAGTGCACTTGGACCTGTGAGCAAGGAGAGAACATTGGACGTTCATGTTACTTAATGACACTGTAGAAGATGAGAATAGAGGTGAAACACCGGGAAAATGTCTTCCTGGGTTATTTTGTGATCCTGTATGATTGAGGACAGCTCCCAATGCCAGAAAGTAATCCTGTTCAGAGGGGACTGGCACTGGAGGAAAAAAGTGTCGTTGGAGACCCAACCTGCTGTACGAGGAGTCAAGAAATTGCAATGTTGTAGGACTTCGCAATCACAGTTACAAACTATCAATCACAGTTCCACGACAGGGTGTTCTTCGAAGAAGAGTCATGGAAATCTTATTCTTGAAGAGGATTGTGAATTGAGGAGGAGACTTTATTAAATGCAAAACAAAGAGACCCCCTTTACTTTGTGGAGAAGAAAAACTGTTTCCAGTGATGTATACTTGCTGAGCGTCTGTAGGTTATTTTTCTTTTCTCTGTGAATTGTTGCAGCATTTCCCACATGGGTTTTGTCCAATATTTACTCTTTGGGATGGCTCCTTTTGGAAAAAGTTTCACGATCAGATTTTGGGGGAACACTGCCTACTATATCCTCCTTGTAGATGTATGCAGAAGGCTATTCGACCAAGAAAAGAAGAAATACAAAAAATATACATGTTTGCTTATATTTATAAAAAATGGAAGAAGGAGCAAGTCAGTGGCTCAGTCCATTAAGTGACAGACTCTTGATTTGTCTCAGGTCATGATCTCAGGTTTGTGAGATCAAGCCCCACATCAGGTTCCGTGCTCAGCGGGGAGTCTGCTTGTCCCTTTCCCTCTGCTCCTCCCTCCGCTCCTGTGGGCTCTTTCTCTCTCTCTCTCTCCAATAAATAAATACAATCTTTTAAAGAAAAAGATGAAGGATAAAGCATTCCAAATGGTTATCTATAAGGGAGGGAAGCAACAGTGAGAGATCATAGAAATTAAACTCTTTTGAATATAACTTATTTTCTATATTTAACTTTGGAATCTTGTGAATAATATGAAGAATTCTAAAACAAAGCTAAGTAAATGGGGAAAAAAAGAATCACTGAAAATTGAAAGTAAAACAAAACAAATGAACCTGTTCCTAGGTGGGCATGCTTCTGAAAAGGAACTATTCAAATGAACTCTAAAACAGAATAATTTAACTGTATATCCCTTCTGGGGATATGCCCTAAGGATATAGACCAAACCAAAGCACTCAACCAAATAAGAAAACCCCTAAGATATTAAGGTGTTTTCAGTAATCGTATTGTTGATAGTAAGGTTGATATTATTATTTGGAGACTTTTGTGTGTTTTATTATAGGAAAAGTAATTATGCCAGTGGTGTTGAGAATTGAAATTTTTTGGCATAGTTGAAAAGAAAAACAAATATAAAATTGATGAGGTTATATAAAAGCCCTGAAGCCCTAAATTTGAGTTGGAAATATCAGTATGAACTCATAATGTATTTTATCCTCAACAAAGGAAAACATATTTTTCAGCTTTATCCATCCCAAACCCTAGACATAAAGACCAACCCAGTAGCAGTAAGCCCCCTACAATCTAGATGATGTTCTCTAAAGGTCACTAACCACTAGAAGGAAGAAGGACTCTTTGGAGAAGAGCAATCATTTTATTGCTTCCAGGTTTGGGGTGCAAATGAGCCTAGAAATTTTGTCATACCAGAAGGAAAAGATGCCATGAAATAATACTAGAATAATGACCAAAAACTGAAGACCTAACTTGAACAAGTTCTCATTGATCAAAGATGGGATAATTTCAGCATCAATAAGGGTACTAGCTATAGTGTTTATATCTATAGGTTCATAACGACATCAAAAAGGAAGAAACCCTCACTGGATATCTTTGGAAGGTTTCAGGGAACCATTTCATTATCTTGAAAACAAGTCAATCAAAGGAAAGCATCAGAGGTCTAGTTCAGGTTTCTTGTATGATCTTCATTTCAGAATAACCAAATAGTAGACAAAGGAAAATTTCTCTTTAAAGGAGTTTAACTGATAAATGAAGAAGAAATAGCAAACTTCAGATATCATCAGGCAATGACTGTCAGTAGCTGGTAACATCACAGAGGAGGAAGCCATCAGAATCATGTGTCTCCTGAAGAAGAAGTCCTGGCAAGAAAGGAAAAAATGAACTGAAATCTGATCAAGACTGTAGACCGTATTACTGATTTATAGCAGATACAGGGGACAGAGGAACATGCTCAATGTTACCACAGAGATACAATCAACAGAACCCAAGCTGGAAAACTTTATAAGACAATTGAGGCCCTGTTTCTTCAATAAATATTTTAAGGGGAAAAGAAGAGATGCGGAATAAATTAGAGGTTAGAAGAGACTTAGAAGATAAAACAAGCAACTGGAATACATGGGTCTTTTTTTTTTTTTAAGATTTTAGTTATTTATTTGTTTGTTTGTCAGAGAGTGATAAAGAGCGAGCACAGGCAGAAGGAGAAGCAGACTCCCCACTGAGCAGGGAACCTGACGAGGGACTGGATCCCTGGACCCTGAGATGATGACCTGAGCCAAAGGCAGTTGCTCAACCAACAGAGCCACCTGGACATCCCGGAATATGTGGGTCTTATTTTTGATTCTGATTTAAATAAGCTGTAAATGAAAATAAATACATACATAAATACTAAAAAATTATAACACAATCAGGGAAAAGTGAACACTGATAGCTTTGATAATATTAAGGAATCATTAACATTTTTAGATCTGATGATAGAAAAGAGTTCCTTATTAACTTCTTTTAGTATGAAAGAGAAAAGTTGTGTATCGAAGAAAGAAGCTTGTATCTTTTAGAGCAGGTGTTGGCAAACTGTGGCCTGTGCGCCGAATGTGTCCCACAGCACGTTGTGTAAATAAAGTTGGTTGGAACACAACCATTCCCATTTGTTTGTCTGCTGTCTCTGGCCCTTGTGCACTCACGCCAGCGGCAGAGTTGTGTAGTTATGACTGAGACCTTAACTGTCACTTGCCGACTGGCTCTTATCAGTAGGTACCTGCTGACATAGTTACAGATGAAATGACGTGCTACCTGGGGTTTGCTTCAGAATACTCCAGGGATGGGAGACGAAGTGGTAATACAGATGAACTGGGATTGACTGTATTGGAGTTGGGCTTATAATTTTGTTTCATTATACTATTCTCTTTATTTTTATGGGTTTTTGGGGAAATTTTTCATAATAAAATAATTTTTAAATAACATAAATCTGTACTTACATGAAAATATTTCCATGATATATTGTTAAGTGAAGAAAGCAATTTGTAAAATGGTTTGGCATGAAAAATATATTATATATAGGTATATTTATGACAATGTGTGAAATAATACAGTCAAAACTGTTAACAGTGGGAGTGGAAAATGGGTGGGATGAGAATAGGTTTTTTTTTTTAGCTTCATACTGTTCTGTTTGATATTTTTCTTATTCAACTGTTGACTCCATGTTAATGGCATTGTTCAATCTCATACCATGGCAATACTTTTTTCCTTCTGTTTTATAATTGTCTCAATTTTTGTAATATTTGTTTTGAGGATATTTTACTAAATACACTTAAAGTTCTTAAATATTTTCCTATGAATTAAACATTTCATTTGTATTTACCTAAAAAAAAAAAACCCAATGAATATGTTCTTTTATAGTAATTTCTAAAAAGCCATAGACGGTCACAGGTTTCCTGTATTCCCAATTGAATTCCAGAGACAATTGGTGACTAGCTCTTGATGAAAGACTTTCCAAAGATGTTTTCATTTGTTTATTTATTTATTTATTTATTGGCCATGGGATTCACCACTGTTGGGCAAGTGGGTCCTTGGAAGGCTTGCCTGTTCTAAGGCAGCTCTTGGTGCCTGACCCATGGACCTTGAGTGTGAGCTGTGGGGCTGGAGCCTGGGATGGAGTGGCTGCCCCTGGGCCAAGTGGGGAGGCTTTGCTGGAGCTGCCCTTCCGGGTGGCTGGACCTATTCCTGGCTGCAGAATGTCTACGAGGCCCTCACATCCTCAAATAAATCCATTTCTTTTTAAATAAAACTCAGTGGGTACTTTGTTTGCAATTGTAATCCCGACTGATAACTACGGTACGTTATAGTCTTCATATGATTAGAATGACTGCTGTCTTCCTTTTCCTTATCTTTTTTTTTCTGTTAAAAATTATAATGGGCAATTCAGATTCGTTGGATGAAAGAATGAGAAAGGGGGTCAGTGTGTTCCTCCTTCTCTTACACGGGGCCCAGCACAAGAGTGGGATTGACATGTATGTCTGAGGAACATTAAAACCTCGCAGAAAAACTCACAAAGACCAGAATTGCAGAACGAACCACTTCTGAGCCCTGCCCAGGGTCGTTGGACCGCTGGCCGGGACCAGGAGGCCTACGGTGCGTGCGGTCGGAGCCAGGCCTCCAGCCTCCTGCCTCTGAAGCCAGCTCTTTGGCTCTGTTAGTGCGTCTCGTGTCATCAGAGAAGTCTTCTGGCCTTTACCCAGAAGGAGAGAAGGAAGCTGTGAGGAGGGGGTGGGGGGAACCGCACAATTGCTCTTTTGTTACTTTTGTGCTGATTTCCTATTTTTATCAAATCCTGGGATTTTATCGAACATTTTCTTCTGTACCAAAGTCCTTAAAGGCAGTGGCAATGTCAGCATTTTTGTTCCAGTAACACTAAGGACAATGCCCTGTGAAAAGAAAAAGAAAAAAAAAAAAAAAACTCTACGAAAATCAGGGTATTGGGTCACCGAAGAACAACTGTCCCCATGGGCTTAGCAAGTCAGACAACTTTCCTAACAGCAGGAAGGGTTGTCATGCTCTGATAACCCACTTTTCCATCTGCCCCTTTTGCTTTCAGTACTTTGCAACCTGGGATGATGGATCTTTCCTAAGACAGGATGAAGAAGCCTTCTTGAGTGTTGGATATCCAGGCCCCGTGAGGGAGCACCATGTCTCCCAAGGCAGCACAGTCTTTTTCAGAGACGGGAAAACACAAGATGAATGTAGCCAAGGCCAAGGACAGACGACCCCCACCCCCTCACTCCTCCAGCTCTGAGGCACAAGGCGGGAGTCGCCAAGAGGAACACGGTTCTCGCAAGGACATTTCTTTGGTTTGGCAGGATTTTTTCAATAACACTCTGTTGGTAATATTTAAATTCTAAAGAACCCAGAATAATCTAGAAAAGCAATCTAGAAAAAGGCACCTAGAATAATCCAGAAATCTGAAGTACCTGGCCCATCTTGGGTGAAAGGTCTAACAAAAGTTATTGTATCGACAAGCATCCTGTTCCAGTTTTATAATTTTCCAGATTTCCTCTCGGCTTGTTGGGGAGTCCATTAAAATGCCTTTGCACTAGCTTCTTGGAGGCAAATGCTTTTTTGGTTTCTTCGAACATTCCTCTACAAATCCCTTCATGATTTCAGGCAGAGTATGGGTGGGCAGCCTCCCCCAACTCTTCCTGGAAAAAACCCTGGCCATCTCTGACAGATGGAGGCACTTTGACAGAATCTAAAGCTACTGAATAATAAAAACTCATGAAAAATAAATGCACCCAGAGAAATAAGCTTTTCCATAGCAGCCCGTTCCATCATATTTTCCTGACGGCCTATCTAATTTATGATGGCAATTCCATGGCAGTTTCTCTTAATTTCCTATTATGGGTAATTTATTTTTTCCCCTTCTGAACATGCAGTATAAAAGTTTTTATCGCACACCTAAGGGAAAAGGAGACAGCCTCAGACACTGAGCTAATGCCAACGCAACATCCTGAATTGCCCCTTGGATATAGGCTCTTGTAAAAGTTCATCAGTTGAAAGACTGTATAGCAGGAACGGTTTTGATTAGAGTCCCTGTTTGAACTCCGGATGCAGAGAAAGGGGTTAACTGTCACAAGGTGAAAATTCTGGGTAAAAAATGGGACACCCTCAACCACGGATTTTGAAAACAGATGCACACCATTTTCAGGCAGCTCCGAATGGATCCGCCCACTTCCCCTACTCCCCTCCACCGGTGAGGGTACAGCACTTGCCACCGGTAATCTAAACGTCGTTTGGTAGACTGAGGAACAGAACAGCAGTCCAAAGTGAGGGAGAGGACAGGAATGTAGTTGTGGAAACTCTGGTGCTCATCCCGACCCGTGGAGGTTTCCTTTGGGGAGAAGAACATGGAAGAGAGAGTCTGAAGTTACAAAGGGACTATTTCCCCCAGGACATCCTTGAGAGTGGAGTGGGGGGAGACCAAGTAACAGGGACTGGGCAGCATGCCGTGGACAAAGACATTGGCTCATGTAAGCGGGCATGCCCAGCTCTGCCCACTCTTTGGGTGAACAGTGTGGATTCCATAAATGTAACTGTCCTATCAAAGATGGCTCTTCTTCCCCCCCTTCCAAACAGAATGAAGAGTGACTATTTAAATTTCTAACATGTCTGCAAGATACGGTGTGGTGGAAAGAGCAGAGATCTTAGAGCTGAAAGACTTGGGTTTGAATCCTGGCCGTGCGGGCTTTCATTTGATATCACAACTTATTTTTTTTTAATTTTCATTTTTAAATTTTAATTAATTAATTAATTAATTAAAAGATTTTGTTTATTTGTCAGAGAGAGGGAGAGAGAACAAGCAGGGGGAGCAGCAGCCAGAGGGAGAAGCAAGCTCCCTGCTGAGCAAGGCGCCCTATGGGAGGCTCGATCCTAGGATCCCGGGATCATGACCTGAGCCGAAGGCAGATGCTCAATGGACTGAACCACCCAGGCATCCCTAAAATTTTTATCTGGTAGATTGTGTTGAAGTTTTCACTTTAATTCCGGTTAGTTAAGTCCCGTGTTATATTAGTTTCAGGGGTGCGACACGGTGATTCAACCGTACTAAACTTCTATTGCCCACCTGCAATATTGTTGACATGACGCCGCTGCCACTAAGAATGGTGTGACGGGGGCAAACCCTCCCCTCTCACATCTCCCTGTGAAGCACTGTTCTTAGGAGTTCAGTTTTTATTCCATTCGTTGTCGTCACCACGCAATGCAGCAGTTGACGGACGTCATCGCGTCTGTGTTTGTTTTTCCTCTGAGCCGGTCTAGAAGCCCCTTGGGAGACAGGCTCACTCTCGGGGCTCCCGGTCCCGCCTGGTGCTGGGAAGGCGCTGTGCTCGGCGCACTTGGTGACTAAGGAAAAGACTTTCGTGTCCCTCCCACACAACCACCCATTTAGTGACCTGAAGGGTCTGGTCCCTACTCCTCTGGACTCGGGGACAGCACAGACTCTTGTGGTGTCCATGAGCGTCACCATGAAAACATAAACTTGGGCCCGCCACACACGTGAACCACGTAGCAAGACTTTCCCCCCTCAGCTCACCAGATTGTTTTTTTTTTTTTTAATTAGTTGAAGTTGGTAGGCTTTAAATCACAACAAGACGATGCAAGTGGGTTATAACGCTGTAATTTAAATGTAGGCACAATACGGATGTCTGAATTACAAACAGTGTGATTACTTTATGACATGGCATTTTTCTGGAGAGCCTGGGGGCCCAGCCCAGGGCCGCCTGGGTGAGATGATAAGGGGTCTACCCTGTTGCAGGGAGAGGAGGGGGCCTCAAGCCCTCACTCCTGACAAGGTGGGGCAGGGGCTGTAAGCTGGGGGATCCCTGCCCTCCCCATCCCCACCTGCGAGGGAGGAGGAGTAGATACGGTAGATAGGATAGACAGCCACCCCGGGGCTCAACATTCATAGAGCAGGGATATGGTTCCAAGCACTGGGCTCAGTAGTGAGAATTCTGAATAGAATGAGATAGTTCCTTGTGGATTCTGAATCATTTAATCATTCAGGGTCAGTTGAGAGATTAGGTGGATGTTTCTCTCTCTCTCACACACACACATACACACAGAGTCAGTCATCACAGCGAAGGTCATTAGCAGCCCTGAGTCTAGAGGTTGGGAAGGCGGGGAAGCCAAGAGTTCCAGGAAGAGCATGATCGATGGGAGCTTTCTGCCTTCCAGGCTTTGCCACGGGCTAACAAACAGAAAAAATCTACCTTGAAGATGGGCAGTTACCTGTCGATCTATGGAAGGTCCGTGCCTTTTGTGCTTTCCCAAAGCAAAGAATCATTAACCCTTTAGCTTCCCTCTGTTGTACTTTCCAGATTGGCTCTGCGAGGATCCTCGTCCCTCCCCTCTCCACCTGCCATGCCTAAGTCCCGAGGTCAGCATCTGAGGGTTAAAGGACCACTAAGTTCATCCATGTCCACTCCCCGTCTGATACTGGCACTGGCTAAATTGTTGAGTCGGTTCTTGGTCACCAGCGTACAATGCCACATATTGTAGTTGTCACTGTAGCGGGTTCTCGATTTGCTTGGCTTTGAAAGTTGAAAAGTCTTTTTCTATTCATAAGTCTGCTTCCTCGTGGTTTCCTCTGGCCCATGGATTATTTGGCCCTGTGTTCCACAACCTCAGGATGTGCTGACACCCCCAGAAGTCTACCTGTCTGAAGGGAGGAGGATGTGGAAAAAGAAAGAGCTGCAGATCTGAAAGGGTGCAGACAGATCTCCAGAATATCTCAGTTTCTTTTTCAGAAGAAGAGGTAATTCCCAACGGAGCAAGCATCAGTAGGAAAGGTGAACCACTGGGGATTTTCAGAAGTAAGTTTCCATCATACCAGGACATGTGAGGACCTTGGAGGAAGCATCTAGATTTACATTCAGGCAAAGAAACTGAGATTAAAGATGGCCTTAGGAGCCAAGTAACCATTACTGGACAGCATCTGATGGGACAAGAGAATCACAGAGGGGAAGAAACTTTACATAACCTCAAGGATTTTGACTTTCTGAGCATCAGGACTGCTCTACTTTGTCCAAGAATGCTGCTGACCTCCTGTGACAATAGTAGTGGCCTTTTTGGTACTCCCACTGGAATTCAAGTTCTGGGAGGGTGAGAATCCTGCCATCTTGTTCTCCACCATTCCCAGAGCCCAGTCCAGTCCCTGGCACCTAGCGAGTCCTCCGCAGAAATCTATTGGATAAATGAATGAATATTGACAAAGGAGACTGTATAATGCCAGGCGATCATAAATCTACTTGGATTTTTGAAGGACCTGCAGTTGGCTAAGCACAATGGCATGAATCTTTATCTGAAATATTATTCGTATATATGTGCCAAGTAGATCACAGACGCTACTCTACTTACAGAAGGTTGGGTTTCAAATGGCTGTTTATAGGTCTCTTTGTCCAAAATGAGATTACATAAGCAATGTTAATGCCATCCAATAGTGGCAGTGGAGTTGATATATTTTTGCTGTAATTGAACTGTGCTAAAGTCATACACTATGGCCTTAATATTAATAGGTAGCAGCTTTTGAGGGCTTATCATATACCAGGGTTCATGCTAGTGGTTTTTTTTTTTTTTTAAGATTTTATTTATTCGTTTGAGAGAGAGAGTGTGTGCGCACATGAACAGGGGGAGGAGCAGAGGGAGAAGTAATCCCAGGACCCTGGGGATGGTGACCTGAGCCGAAGGCAGATGTTTCACCAACTAAGCCACCCAGGTTCCCCCATGTTAGTGTTTTGTATGCATTACTTCCCTTAACCCTACAGGCTTCTGAGGAAGGTATATTCATGATTTCCATTTTATGGATGGGTAAAGTGTAGCTCAGAGAAGTGATGGCCTCGTTGGCTTAGCTTCTGGTAAGTCACAGAGTCAGAATTAGAATGGGAGTAACTGGTTTGGAGACTAGCCACTATGCCATACTTTTGTTGGACCCCTAAAAATTTCTAAACCAGTGTAAGGAGAATGGTTTCCATATTGATTTGGCTTGTGGACCATTTTTTGTGCTTAAATGGTTCACTCATTCCTAGCAAGATCTCTAGAACCCTGCCTGTAGGTATAGGCTGATTCTAGCTTATCTCCCCCATAAAGTCAGCGTGGGCAGTCTCTAGCTGCCTGAAGCTCTCTCAGTTTTGGACCCTGAGCTCTGCCCAGTGCCCGGGTCACTGCCAGCCAAAGAGCCCCTATCGGAGAGGGCTCAGCTCGGCCAGCAAATGCAGTCTGCATTGTGTTGCTGCTCAGGGCACATGGAGTGAATCGTAATTATTGGAGAGTCTGTTGGACTGTAATTTGCCCCCAGCCAGGCAGATTGTCTTGTCTGCGTGACAGGATTTGGGGTCAGGTTTCCCAGCCAGTGCTCCTCTTCCAAGTCCTCACAACCGGGGCCCAACACACTCTACCTTGTGCTTCTTTGCCTCTTCCCGGCGTGCCTGTGATAGGAAAGTAAGACTCCTTTACGAAGAGACTCCAGATGGATAACAGGTCAAGCCTGGTAGAACGTTATTTCTCCCTCACACAATTAGACCCAGTGGTTGTTTCTGGTTGTTACAGACTCCTGCTCCATACAGTGACTCGGGGACTCTCTGGTTCCCTTTCGTTTGTGATTCCACCATCATCTCGGGCATTATTTTTGTCTACATCCAACTCGAAGAGGAGGACAAAGAGGATGAAGGAGTCACAACCACGTCCTGAAAGCCACTCGCATCCCCATGGCTAGAGTTCTGTCACCCATGGCCATCTCTAAGTACAAGGGAGGTAGGAAGGGTAGTCTGACGATGCGCTCAGATACTCAAGCCAAACTTGGATTCTGGGGAACAGCTGGAATTCTGGGCCACTGGACCACATGAGCCCCCAGGAGCCCAGGCTGCCAGTGAAAGAAGACCCCAACTGATGGTAATTTGAACAAGCAGAAGGGCTTACTTTCCTCTCACATGAGAGCGCTCCGGTGTTCAGGTCCAGTAAGCTGGTTCCACATCGCCCAGAGTTCTAAATTCCTACTTTGCCGATCTCCCCTCCTAGGATGTGCCTTCATGATCCAAAATGGCCGCCTAGGCTTACACTCCGTTGCAGTCAGCAGAAGGAGGAAAAAGGGCAGCACATCCCCTGCAGTCCTGTACAACCTTTCTGCTCACACACCCTTAGCCAGGATTTAAGTCTTATGACTGTACCTCATCACTAGACAGCTGACAAACACGATCTTTTATTCCGGGTCCATTGGGATTTTGTTCCCAAGAAGGAAAGGGGTGTTGTACCTCGGTGAGCTCACTGAATGCCCACGGGCCTCCCCGTATTTGCAGTGCTCTCGGCTCTCCTGGAGGAGCGTGGTTCCGCAGATGCACCAGCACCTCCTCCTGGAGGAGAGGAGAGCAGACTCAACTACCCGTTCAGTCTGCTCTGGCCCCGGGAGGTGCTGCCTCCAAACTAAAATGTCTGTCCTTGTCCAACCGCTATTGGCGGAGAAGGATCAGGAAACACATAAATCCAATGAGCATCAGAAGAGGGGAGGGTGGAAAACCCACAGCCGTTCCGGCAGTGAGCCTGCGCGGGTGTTGCTGGCCACATTGGGATTTCTTTGGAACAAGGTTTTCCTGAAAAAGTTAGTACCCGTTGAGCTTATCTTCTTTCAATTCATTTTGCACGGGAATCATCAGCCAAAGGTCTTGTCTGCGTGCCGTGTTTCAGCCTGCAGACTCCTGGCTTTACTGTTTGTTCTCACCTCCGACTTGATGGCTCAGGTTTGAAACGGAGCACTTGGCCTTGAGGCTAATCTTCTGGCCGGCAGGTCACCTCTTCCCTGTGCAGATGGCCATCTCATTTCCTCGAAATGGCTGTGTTCCAGCTACCCCTCGTCATGCTTCGTCAGGGTGTGAAAGCAGGGGCTGCGGGCAGAGAGGCCCTCCGCTGGCTTTGCTGTCTTCTCTTCTCCTCCCGGGGCGGGATCACTCTGTGAGCTCGCTCCCTTCCTCTCTCACAGGACTTTGTTAAAGTGGACTAACTGGACGGACAGGACGGCCTAGATACTTTTCTGGACCCCGTGCAAAGTGAAAATGCAGGGTCACTTGCTCAGAAATTAAGAATTTCAAGACGGTGACAACAGGGCATTCGTCGAGAGTGGCGCACTCCTAAGTGAGAGCTGTGCGTGGGTCCCATGGCCGTGAGGTCAGAGTGTCCCTCTGGAGGAGGAGCCGGGGGGGACGTGGAGCACATCCAGCGGCTGCTTCGTACCAAGGGGGTGAGCCAGCCACTCAGCGATGGCGTGTGTGAGCCACAGAGCGCTGCGGCTCCTGGTCCCCTGTGCGTCTTCTGGGAATCTCTCCTGTGCCCACCCTGTTGGAAACCCAGGCCCAGGGTGTTCTGGGAAGAGTGGCTGGGCCTTGGCAGGTTGACCCATTGCAAAGCCCCTGCAGTCCCCACCTGCCAACTGAATGTTTCCCCACCACTCCTTCTCCTTCTCTCTCTCTCTCTCTCTTTTAAAGATTTTATTTGTTTATTTGAGAGAGCGAGCACAGGAGAGGGTGGGGACCGAGGGAGAGGCAGGCTCCCTGCTGAGCAGGGAGCCCGATTTAGGCTCAATCCTGGGATTATGTCTGGAGCTGAAGGCAGAAGCTTCCCCCACTGAGCCCCCCCAGATGCCTTCTGCACACAGATCTCTGCTTGCGGTCTCTCATCCAAGGAACCATAGGTGCCCGAACGTTGTGCCCGTGTATAACAAGGCCCACCCACCTTTCAGCGGACAGTCTGTATTGTTACCACCTGCCTCTGACCTCCTCCAATAATTGTTACATTTTAGGTTCTCTTGTTACTACCGGATGCTCCTTCAGGGCATTAATTCTTTGCCAGATTGGGTCAAAGGGAATGTGGTCTCGGATTCAAAACAACGTGGTTAACAAGATTAAAGTCTATGTCCCTTGCATGTAGGGAATCTAGAAGCGTAGTCCAGGCTGATATGGTGTCTCCGAGGTCATCGAGGACGAGGCTCCCGCTCTCCTGTTGTTTTGTCGTTTCAGCGCGGGTCCCCAGGGTGTAAGATGGCTGCTGAGCGTCAGAACTGTCCCCTTGTTGAAAACTCGCCCCGAAGTCCCACACAATACTCGGGCTTATCTCTAGTCGTTTGTTCCCAAATGGCTGCAGGGAGGCTGGGAAATGTCTTTTAGTCTGGATGGCACTGGCTGACTTTCATAATGGGATTCTGTTACTGAAGAAGAAGAAGAAAGGAATAAGTACGAGAGACCGTGAAGGAGTTAGTCTAGGGAGGAAGACAGGCCCCCATCCCACTTCGCACTCCTTCCCCAGCTACGGGCTGGGCCCTCCTCTTAGCAGGACCATGCGGGTCCCAGGCCACTGTGGACCTAGAGATGCATTGTGGCAACCCTGCTATCCCTTCCCCAGCTCCCCGCTCCTGGATCAGATCCCCCGGGTTGTGTATTTGACTCGAAGTCATATGGGTCTGCTAAGTGTTGCAGAAACAGTTTCTCTTCGAATAACAAACGTGTTGCTGTAGACAAACAGAAACTGCTGATGGGAATTTAGAGAGCAGCCAGACACGTGATTTTCAGGCACTCTGAGCAATGGAAGCATTTCTCTCATTGCGCGCTGAACATGGACCCCAGTATGGAGGGGGTCAGAGTCGAGCTGCTTCTGTTAGACACGGGGGTGCGGGTGTGGCTGGCACTCAGCCCTGCTCCCTCTCGTCCCCCGTCTCCCGTGCTGGTTTCCAGGCTCCCTGCACACAAGGGCTTGGGCTCTCTGGTGTCTCATTTGGATCAGCTATTCTAGTCCGGGTCCATTGTTTTGCTGATGAGAACACCGAGGCCCAGGGAGGTGGTGACAGGTCGCGACTTGGACAGAGCTGGCAGCAGGCGTGTTTTGTCCTTGCTGGTGTGTGCGTGGTGTCGAAGTTAATGGGGCTCACTGGGGGCACAGATCTGAGACAAGCAGAGTCCTAATGCTCTGTTGACATGGAAGTTGTCAGTACGTGGGCACAACTGGCCGAGACCTTTCTGTGTATCACAGAGGCCATCATTCTGTCTGATGGGGCCAGTGGGAGCTGGGATCATGCGGAATTGACCCTGGCTATTGATTTGGTACGGTTTTTTGTTTTGTTTTTGGTTTTTTTTTTTTTGGTAGTTGGAACAGCAGATTTCTAATCCCTTTGATAGACTTAGAGGCCTAGGGTAGGCTGTGCTTTAATTTGTAGTAGGGTGAGAAAGCCGGCACGAGAATTCCTCTTAGGGAGAGAACTGTCTTTGTTTAGGAAAATACAATGATCAGCCGCCAGAGGGGGAAGGAGGGCACAGGGGTCCTGGCTAATTGTTAGGCCGCCAGGTCCCCGCAGGGTTCCAGGCTCTTCCCGTGGCCCCTGTACCCCCGTCCGTCCATCTGCTCCGCTCGCGGCGCTCAGCTCCAGAGCCCGGTGACCTGGGCTTTCTCGCAGGCTGCTGTGGCTGCCCGCCGTCTTTTGTCATCATGACCTTTTGGGTTTTACTTCCTCTGCTAATTGCTTCTTTCCCTGTACGCGTTTCTCAATTCAGATTCCTGAGAAATGTGAGTGAATGCAACCTGCTTCTCTTTTTCATCAAGTCACGGGTTGAAGGCCAGCCCAAAGAACGACCAGGCATTAGCCGGGCGCCCACTTGGGCTTCTCAGCAGTGGCCGACAGAGCCAGAGGAGCCGAGGCTTCCAAGCAGCTGCTCCTTCGGCCACGGTGACCGGTGGGGCAGCATCCTTCACGAGGGGAAGCAGTCCCCATGAATCCTATCCTCAGTGTTTGGCCAAGAGGAAGCTAGTATCCTATTGTACTCGATTCAACTGTTTTTCTTTTTTTAAAGATCCATTTATTTGAGGGGGAGGGACAAAAGGAGAGGAAGCGCCTTCAGCAGACTCCCCGCTGAGTGCAGAGCCTGATGTGGGGCTCGATTCCACGATCCCGAGATCACAGTCTGACCCGAAACCGAGACTTCGTCGCGCAACCCGCTGCACCACCCAGGGGCTTCTGGACTCAACAGTTTAGCACATGGCTCGTCTGCTTGTGTGCAGCCATATAGTAAAATCCTCGACTGCATGTTTTTTCTCATCATCGACTTCATCAAAAACTACTTTCTAAGCATCTGATTGCATGTGGTACCAGGACAGTTGTTTTACAGAAAGCATTAAGGTCTTTTGCTGTGTTTGAGTGCCCCCACTGTCTTTGAGGATGCTGATTGGAGAGGAGGACTCCCTTCTCTTTGCCAGGCCCTACTTAATTTATTGATTGTTGTAATAAAACAGGGGGCTGGGGGCACCTGGGTGGCTCGGTTAAGTGCCTGCCTTTGGCTCAGGTCATGATCTCAGGGTCCTGGGATCGAGTCCCACATCAGGTTCCCTGCTCGATGGGGAGCCTGCTTCTCCCTCTCCCTCTACTCCCCATGCTTGTGCTCTCTCTCTCTCTCTCAAATAAATAAATAAATCCTAAAAAAAAAAAAAAAAGTAAAGCAGGGAGCTAGGAACTCAAATATCTGACAAGTATTAGGCAAAAGAATTTTCTCAGGTTCCTTTCATTTTATTTTTCATTCAAGGTAAGTTTGAGTAAGGCACTGGTCCCCTCCTATCCGTTGTTTCACCCGCCAATGGTTTCGGTCACCCACAGTCAGCTGTGATCTGGAGGAAGATGATCGTCCTTCTGACATGCTGTGGGGTCAGTAGAAGCCTACTGTCACAGCGCGGGTGTCTTTCAACTCCCTTTGTCTCATCACAGAGGCATTTTACCATCTCTCATGATCACGAGATGACGAGTAGAGGACCATGAGATGTTTTGAGAGAGGGAGACCACATTCACATCATTTTTATTGGAATTTATTGTTGTAATTATTCTATTTTATTAATTATTGTTGCTAATCTCTTATAGTGCCGAGTTTATAAATTAAATTCTATTATAGGATGAATATATAGGAAAAAACATAATGGGTACTATCTGTGGCTTTAGGCATCCACGAGGGGTCTTGGACCTTCCCCTACAGATAAGGGAGATACTGTAATCAGATACTAACTAAACCACTTCCTTAGCCTTTTGCAAGCAAGCATTCTTTCTTTTGATTCAAACACCTGAATGGTGTTGCCTGTCATTAGATGGGTATCGATGGCGGCAGAAAGGCTGTGGGCCACGTCAGGGCAGAAACTTGTAGAATTAGTATAGTCTGCGAATTCTCCTTGTCCTGCCTTGGTGACTGGGAGATTTATGTGTTGACACAGAGCCTCTGTCAGCCTCCATCTCTGAGTCACTCCCATGAATGAAGACTATTTTGTTGGGTAAGCACTGACGTTTTTGTATGGTTGGTTAACCACAGCAGACCTCAGCCTGTCCACTAACACAATATCCAATTATAACAGCTCTTTTCCCACTGGGATGCTGGGAGGTGTCCAAACTGTTTTCCAGGTAGCTGTACCATTTTACATTACCACCAGCAATGTGTGAATGACAGTTTCTCCACATCCTCACCAGCATTTGGTGTTACACTTTTGTTGTTGTTGTTCTAATCGATATGGAGTGATATCACAATGTGGTTTTAATTTGCACTTCCCTAATTGCTAGTGATGATGTTGAGTATCTTTTTTTGTGCTTATTTGCCACCTATATCCTCTTTTGTGTAATGTGTCTTCATATTTTTTGACTGTTTTCTAATTGATTTGTGTATTTTTTACTGTTAAGTTCTTCATATATTCTAGATACTAGGTTTTTTGGTCAGAGGTATGGTTTGCAAATATTTTCTCACAGGCTAATAGCTGGTCTTCTCACTTTCTTAACAAAGTCTTTCACAAAGCAAAAGTTTTTAATTTTGATGAAAAATGTTAAAAGATATAATTTTTTTCTATTTATGGATCACGCTTTTAGAGTCAAATCTAAGAACTCTTTGCCTAGCTCTAGATCCTGACGATTTTCTCCTGTAGTTTTATGTTTTACATTTTTTACATTTAAGTCTGTGATCCATTTTGAGGTAATTTTTATATAAGGTATGAGACTTAGATCATGGTTTTTTTTTTTTTTTCTGGAAGTCCAAATGCTGATATGTCCAAATGTTCCAGCACCATTTGTTGAAAAGACTATCCTTCCTCACTGAATTGCTTTTTCACCTTTGTCAGAAACCAATTGGGTGTATTTGTATGGGTTTATTTCTGAGTTCTCTATTTTTGTCTATTGATCTATAAGTCTGTGCTTCTGCCAATACCACAGAATTTTGATTACTGTAGCTATATTATAAGTCTTGAAATTGGATAGACTGATTCCTCCCACTTTATACTTCTTTTTCAAAACTGTGTTGGTTCTCCAAGTTTGTTTGCCTTTCTATATAAAGTTTAGAGTAACTTTATCTATACTTGTAAAAGCTCTTACAGGGATTTTGATGGGAATTATGATAAACGTGTATATTACTTTGGGAAGAATTGATGACTCTACTGGGTTGATTCTTCTAACCCACGAATATGGTGTATTTCTCTCTATCTTTAGATCATTTAAAAATTTCTTTCATCGGTGTTGTTTTCAATATATAATTCCTATAGATATTTCATTAGATTTCGCCTAAATGTTTCTTGAAATTTTTTTCATTATGATAAAAGATACATAGCATAAAATTTACCATTTTAAGTGTATAGTTTATGCTCATTAAGTGCAATCACAATATTGTGTAACTCCTACCACTACCTATTTCTAGAACATTTTTGTATCAACTCAAACTGAAACTCTGTAGCCATTAAACAGTAGTCCCCCAATGTCAGCATTCCTCTAGCCACTAACAACCACCCTTCTGTTTTCTATTTCTATGAATCTGACCATCTAGGTACCTCAAGTAAGTGGACTCAAATGATACTTGTCCTTTTGTGACTGGCTTATTTCGCGTCACATAATGTCTTCAAGATTCCTCCATATGGTAGCAAATGTCAACATTTCCTTCGCTATTTAAGACTGAATGGTATTCCATTGCATGTATATATGACATTTTGTGTATCCGTGCATCGATGGACACTGGGGTTGTTCTGCATATTACATATTGGCTATTATGAATGACGCTGCTCTGAGTATGTGTGCAAAAATATCTGTTCACGTTATTGCCTTCGTTTCTTTTGGTTATATAACCAGAAGTGGAATTTCTGGATCTTGTTGTAATTCTAGGTTTAACTTTTTGAGGAAACACCAGACTGTTTTCCACAGGGGCTACACCATGTTACATTCTTACCAGCAGTGCATGTGGGCTCCAATTTTCCCACATCCTTGCTAACACTTCTTATTCTTTCTTTCTTTCTTTCTTTCTCCTTCTCTCTCTTTTTTTTTTCTTTTAAGATTTTATTTATTTATTTGACAGACAGAGATCACAAGTAGGCAGAGCAGCAGACAGAGAGAGAGGGGGAAGCAGACTCCCCGCTGAGCAGAGAGCCCGATGAGGGGCTCGATCCCAGGACCCTGAGATCATGACCTGAGCCGAAGGCAGAGGCTTAACCCACTGAGCCCCCCAGGCGCCCCTCTTTCTTTTCTTTTTAATAATATTGCAGTTTTGATTTGCATTTCCCTTGTGATTGATGACCTTGAGTACTTTTTCATGTGCTTATTTCTTCAGAGAAATCCTTTGCCCATTTTTAACCGGGTTATTTGGTTTTGTTATTGAGTTGCAGGAGTTCTTTGTATAATCTGAATGTTAACCCCTCATCAGGTACACGATTCGCAAATATTTTCTCCCATTGAGAAGGTCGCCATTCCACTTTGTTGACTCCGTCCTTCAATGCATGGACGTTTTAAAATTTGATGTGGTCCAATTTATTTTTTTCTTTTATTACCTGTGCTTCTGGTATCATATTCGAGAAATCAAATCCAATGTCATGAGCTTTCCCCATGTCTTGTCTCAAAGAGTTTCATGGTTTTTAGCTCTTATGTTTACATTTATGATACATTTTTCAGTCAACTTTTGTATATGTGGTAAGTTTTGGGTTTAGCTTCATTCATCTGCATGTGGATATCCCATTTTCCCAGCACTGTTTGTTGTAGACTGCCCTTTCCTCGTTGAATGGTCTTGGCATTCTTACTGAAAATCATTTGACCACAAATGCAAGAGTTTACTTCTGGAATATTCCATTTGTCTATAACTCTGTCTTTATGCCAGAACCATACTATTTTGATGACTGTAGCTTTGTAATAAGTTTTGGAGTGTGAAACTTCCAATTTCCTCCTCTTCTTTCTTCTTCTTCTTCTCTCTCTCTGTTTTTTTTAAAAGAGGGAGATTGGGGGAGGAGCAAAGAGAGAGGGAGAGAGAGAATATTAAGCAGGCTCCATGCCCAGCACAGTGCCCTACACGGGGTTTCATCTCATGACCCTGAGATCATGATTTGAGCCAAAATCAAGAGTTGGATGCTTAACCAACTGTTGCCCAGGCATAGTTTTCATTTTTAAGATTGTTTTGTCCCTTGAGATTTCATAAGCATTTTAGTATGGATTTATCCATTTCTGTAGAAATGGTCCTTGGAATATCGATACTGATTGCACTGAACTTGCAGATCACTTTGGTTAGTATTGTCATATTAACAATATTAAGTCTTGCAACCCATGAACACTGGATATTTTTCCATTAATTCATATCTTCTTTAATTTCTTGCAGCAACATTTTGTGGTTTTCACTGTGCAACTCTTTTGCCTCTTTGGTTAACTTTACACCTAAGTTTTAATTTTCTTTTATTTTTTGATATAGCAGGAAATAGAATTGTCTTCTGAATTTCCTTCTTTAATGGCTCATTGTTAATATATAAGAATGCAAGTGATTTTTGTGTGTTGGTTTTGTATCTTGCAACATTGCTGAATTCATTTATTCTAACGACTTGAGTATGTGTGTTGGGGGATGTATTATCTTTAGGGTTTTCTGCCTATAAGATCGTGTCATCTGCAGAGAGAGATCATTTTATTTCATGCTTTCTAATTTGGATGCTTTTTATTTCTTTTTCTTATTTCTTCTTTAATTGTTCTAGAAGAAAACAATTTCCAGCTTAAATTACATATGAAAAGTCTTTCACACTCTGAGGAGTTTTCTGGTCCATGATGTAGCCTCCTGGGCTTTCACTGACTCCCTCCTTTATGTCCATGGTGTATGGGCTCCGTGGACTTCTGCCAAATGGTGCCATCACTTTCAAAGTGATTCTCCCTCCTGGACTTGGCTCCCTGAAACTTCCATTCTCAGCAAGACATTAGGACAAGAGCACGGGATTGAACTATTTGGCAATAAGTAGTAAGCTGAAGAGTGCCCCCTTCTGCTCACCAACGGCTTTGTGTTTTAAAGAAGGCATTCTGTTTGCCTGATGGCAGTTTCCCTAGCAGAAGCAGTTTCAGACACTGGGCTACATCTTGGGTGGTGGGGAACTTTCCTGATCGTCTTCCAGGGAAGGTTTGGTGTTGGTGTTCTCAGAAAAACATTTTTCTTCAGCTTCTTACTTCTTTGGTCATTGCTGCCCAGGGCTATTTCCCCAGGGACATCTCTGGCAAGTCCCCAAGTTTAGAACTTGCCTTGATCTTTGACCTTTTCCTTGGATTGATTTGAGAAAGTCTCCCAGATCTGGTCTTTCTCCACATTTGCTCCCTATCCCTGAGATCCAATCTGGGGAAAGCCCTCTTCAGCTTGGGCTGAAGATCTACCATATAGGAGTTTCGCTGGAAACAGAGTGGGGAAGAGTGATGCCCTTAAGTGAGAATTTGGGACCCCGTGGGAGGATGAAGCCTGCTAGTTAGTCTCCACTTACCTCCTCTGCGTGTCTACCTGAACTCCATGCAAATGTTTGGTCTTCAGAATTTCCTGCCTAATTAACTTGGCTGTTTGTAACTTTAAAAAATCTGCAAAAACCATTTATTATTACTGATAGGTATAAATATTAATATCAACCTCTCTTAAACAGTCATTTGGTCCAGACACCATGCTGGACCCTGCTTTCTTTTTAA
Source organism: Martes martes (assembly GCF_963455335.1). Taxonomy (NCBI): domain Eukaryota; kingdom Metazoa; phylum Chordata; class Mammalia; order Carnivora; family Mustelidae; genus Martes; species Martes martes. Next base: position 80,954,679 of record NC_137902.1, read on the forward strand.
TATTTAATTTATATATGTAGTTGAGTTATTATACCCATTCTACTAACGAGAAAAAAGGCTCATTCAAGGTTAAGCTTCTTGCCCAAGTCACAGTGCTAAGTATAGAAAAGAGTCATGTTTGAGGGAGTCCATATTCACGTGCATTCCCTTAAATGCCTACCCTGTGTTGTTGTTGTTGTTGTTGTTTTGTTTTTTTGTTGTTGTTGTTTTGGTTTGGTTTTTTTGCTCTGGTTTAAACTCGGGGAGCAGGAAGCAAGAGAGTGGGAGAAACATGACTGAGTAATTTAGTCTGCCTTGGAAATCTCACTGAGTTCCTAATAATCCATATCTGAATGTGATGCAAAATAAGATTTTTTTTTATCCAATCTAAGTGCATGGCTATATAGCTACCCAGCTATATCTTAAAACTCTTCCCTTTTAGGGATATCAATACTTCTTGTTTAACCTCGTAGCATTTTTGTAATGATGAATTAAATTGTTCATCACTAAGAGCTTTGGATTTTTCAGTGGGAGAAACACTTCACAAATGCAAATTATTATGATTATCATCCCCTTTTCTGTTCCTAACTCTGCTCTTGGGCAAGTATATTTGCTTTCAGTTCTCTGTCTGTAGAGTAGAGATAATAGAGACTGCTTCCCCACAGTTGGGATTGTAAAATGAAAGGTAGATGATAAATGAGTGTACACACCTCAGAAGACCGAAATATTGTTATTTCAATCCATTGGGATGAATATCAGTTCTATACAATTGTAAGTTTCATGGACACAAATCATAACCATTATACCTTGGACAATTCTGGGTACAATGTACTTAGAAATATTGATAGGGTGCCTGGGTAGCTCAGTGGGTTAAAGTCTCTGCCTTCGGCTCAGGTCATGATCCCAGGGTCTTGGGATCGAGCCCCGCATCAGGCTCTCTGCTCGGCAGGGAGCCTGCTTCCTCCCCTCTCTCTCTGCCCGCCTCTCTCTGCCCACTTGTGATCTCTGTCTGTCAAATAAATAAATTAAAAACATCTTTAAAAGAAATATTGATAAAGCTAAAATATATCTAGTTAAAACTTTCAATGCAGAAATTAAGAACAATATATTTAAAGGGTTCAGGTTCATTGCATGAACTTTTGTGCAAGCGAACATTAACAACAGACCCTCATATCTCTTATAATTATGGTCTCCTGGGAAATACTGTTACCATGACCATTTTCTAGAAGGAAGAACTGAGCCCCAGGAGACAGAGCTGCAGGCATCTTCCCAAGGCTGTGCAGCCCTCTTGGTGATATCTGCCATTAATACTGCACTGTGGCAGCCCGTGCCAAGTGCTAGGAATGTAAAGCAGAGTGGAAAAAGACGACACAGTCTCTGTCCTCAAGAGGTCCACAGCCTGATGAGGAGATGGATATTAGTTAAAAATACTCAAATAAAATGTGAAAGTACTAATGTGATTAGTTATGGAAGGAAGTACGGGACATGGAAGGGGATGATTGAGGTAGTCCAGGAGAGTGGGGAGGCGTTCCCGAGGAGAGGGGTGGAGCTGAGATGGAGGGAAAGATAAACCAAGGCAGAGAGCAGGAGGGTCAGAGAACCCTTTCCTAGGCAACAGAGGCCACAGGCACTAAATCCCCACCTGGGGAGGGACACGCCTGGTTAGAGGGGCTGAACGGAGCCCAGTGTGTTCAGAGTATATAAAATAAGGGATGTGGTGTAAGGTGAGACCCCTTAGACTAGTTCTGTTCCCCACGGGGACTGGACTCCCCAGGCCCTGTTAGAGATTTTGGTCTTTATCTTCTGGACAGTAAGAAGAAATGGTTATTAGAATAAAGAGAAAAATGCGCTTAAAATGAAATCTTGGCCTTTGTGGCCTCATGGAGGAACCTCGAGGTTAGGCATTAGACAGAGGAAGACAAACACCGTCAGATCTCACTTACATGTGGAATAAAACACAGCAAGTGCCTAGATACAGAGAACTGACTAGTGATTGCCAAGGCAGGGGTGAGGGGCATCTGTGAAATGGGTGAAGGGAAGGAAAGGGAACAAACTTCCAGTTATAAAATAAATAAGTCCTGGGCATGTGATATACAGCATGGTGACTATAGTCAATCATACTGTATTGCACATTTGAAATTGTTGCTAAAAGAGTAGATTTTCTTTATTTTAAATATTTATTTATTTATTTATTTGGAGGGGGGAGGGGCAGAGAGAGTCTTAAGCAGACTCTGCACTGAGCACGGAGCCCAGCGTGGGGCTTGATATCACAATGCTCAGTTCATGACCTGGGTCAAAACCAAGAGTCCCAGCTGCTCTGAGGGTAGATTTTAAAAGTTCTTGTCATGAGGGGGGAAAAAAAAAAAAAAGGAAAGGTTTTTTGTAACTGTGTATGGTGATGGATATTGACTAGACTTACCCTGATGATCCATCGAATACTGACTCATTATGTTGTGTACCTGAAACTGACTGAATGTCCTATGTCAATTACACCACAATAGAAAGGAAGCTTTTAAGTGTGTGTGTGTGTGTGTGTGTGTGTGTGTGTGTGTGTGTGTAAAATGTGATCATACACATTTACGTCCTGGAAAGATGACTATGGCTATGTTATCCACAGTGGAACGGAGGGAAGCCCCCACTGGTGCAGAAAGGCAAGGGAAGGAGGCGTTTATAACAGGCGAGACATGATTGCAGCTTGGACCAGGGTGAAATCCGTATGAGTGGCCAGAAGTGAACTATTTCAAAAGCTATTTAGGTAACAAACTCAACCGGACTTGGTTACAGGTGGAACACGCTTCCCACAGAAAGGAAGGGAGGAGCCCGCAGCCACGTCAGACTTCTGGTGTGTCCAGAGGATGAACTGGGAATGGAAACCCAGAAGAGCATTGAGTTTGGGGCAAAAGAGCAGGGTGTTACCTTGGACGTGTCGTTTTGAGACTGTTGAGGTGTCAGGTGTCAGCAGTGGCCAGGTGTGAGCTCCGAGGAGAGGCTGGAGAGGAAAACTCGTGAATCACCTGTACATTGGTGGTGACTGAAGGCCATGGCCTCAGATAATGGCTTTTATCTAATTCTAGTCTTCCGTCCTGTCTTCACTGGATACATTGTAGAAGGCCCAGCTTTCTTTGTTTCATCTTGTCTGTTACTCCTTTTTCTTTGTTGCGAGGTCATGTGTCCCGAGCTCCTATTCAGAGCTGCAGGAGGCCTCCAGGGAATCGAATTAAACTTGCCTTTCCTTAGCCTTTAGAAAGAAGAAAGGGAAGATGGGTCAAAGAAAGGGAGGGAAGCAAAGGGTCAAAGAAAGGGAAAGGAAGGACTACAGGAGGATCAAGCAAAGGGAGTCTGGTTTTCTGGCAGAGGGACCACAACGCCTTCAACCCATCCGCCTGGGCTTGCTGACTCTTTACCTTGAAGCCGTCTTCCAAGCCAAAGGCTCTGTATCCCTTCACGCTGCTTCCTGGTGGTCCTAGGAAAGTTCTCTCCCCGATCAGTGGACAGGTGTTCTGAGGGCCTGGGATGGCCTTGCCCATGTTGGGGTCAGGTTATGCCTGGTGGGGCAGGGTCCCAGGCTGAGTTAGCTAGGCAGGGGTCTGGATGGACAAGTTGACCCCAAGGACCAACTTGATGGCTTGGCCTGAAAAGCAGGAGGAGGATGGAAAGCAGGGGGCCCTCCTTGGAGCAGGCCAGATGGGGTAAGATGATAGACTAGGAAGAGAAATGACCTACAGGGTAGGAGAAGGCGGTGGGAAGAAAATTGTCATCAGAAGGGGAAGGTGGGGCCGCAATGGTAGGATTTTAGCCAGGACCAGGACTCATTGAAAGAAGCAGGTCTCCAAGGAGACCCCCTGTTAGGTGCACCCATTTACCTAGACTTGCCGATCTTAGATGGGTGGGGTTGTTCCCAGGGACTGGGGTAGGAGTGGAGCCTGGCTTCATGGGGACAGTGGTGGCATCTCCTTTGGATCTTGATTAAAAGGAAATACACCGAAATGCTAATCTTAGTGATCTTTAAAAATGTAGGTTTCTTTTGTTGTTGTTATAAGCCTGTCATTGAGCAGACCTAAAAGAAAGTAGTAAAGTCAGAAGCCCAGAGAGTATGAGAGATGACGAAGCCGTCGGTGACTTCGTTATATTTCAGTGTTTTTAACACAAGCTCGTCCATGATCAAACCTCTTTTACTAGCTGCGTTCCTCATGTGGGAGGCTCTAAAGACCTGGCTGCTGGTAATGTTCCCTAGTCTAAAATATTTATGTTTAAAAGCAGAAAAAGTATTGAGATGATTATAGTCTTTAGCTGCACGATGGAGACGCCGTGAGCGATTTGAAATGACGCGAATGACTCCTGGTAGGCCCAGACCTCATTCCCTCAGACAGTGTGTGAGCTGCGACAGGGAAGGAGGGGACGGGAAATCTGGCCCCACTTGCCATCAGCTTGTGGGGGGACAGTAAATGCGAGCCCCTGGGATCGCAACTGCTTCTCACGAGCCAGTGGGAAACACGCCATTCCCCTCATCTGGGCGATGTGGAAATCGCGGCTCTGGGACGCGCGGGGGTCCCCGGTACGGAAACTCTTCGCCGCCGGGATTCGAGGCGGAACCCCGACCTTCCGACCCGCCACCCCGTGTCCTTACATGCCGTTTTTCCTTGTATTCTTTGTGTTTATTACTTATTTATCCCTGACCTTTTCCCTTTGAGACGATTTGAAAGGTAAATGGTAGACTTAGGTTTCACGAAATAGTGCTTATTTTCTTTCCCCCCACATCAGAAAAAAAGGAGAGGGGGTTCCTAGGGCAGCCACCCTGCCGGCCTCACCCCTTCCACTGTCTACGCATCCTGCCTTTGCTCTCCTTTCCCTCCCGCGGCCTCCTGTTGCCCCACCCCGGACTGAGATGCGGGATGCCCGGGGCGCAGCCCATCGCCAGGCACCGCGTGGACGCTTCCGCGGCATCCTTCCTCCAAATCGCATTAGCTCGGATTACGTGGGAAAACCTGCGTGGCATAACGAGGGCAGCAGCATCTGATACTATCTTCAGCTCCTTCTTCGTTTTTGTTTTTTAAAAGGCGTCAAAACCCCCAGGTATTTAATGGGCTGTTGCAGGGAAGGGAGGGGCGGGCAGCCCAGCGGGTGCATCGCGAACATTCCGAGTGTGTCGGGTGTGTCGGGGATCTAAAGTCTTGGAGAAGCCCCTCCCCAGCCCTCCTTTCCTTTCATCTGCCACTCAGTTACTCCTTTTTTCCATCCATTCTCTTCCTGCTCCTTTTTCTTCTCTCCTCTCCCCCCCTTTTTTTGCCGCTAATCACAAGCTGAATTAATCTTCAGAGTCATCTAATTGAAAATCAAGTCATCTGTACATTGTGACACGCCACATTTCGGTCCAAACCCAAGCCAGAGCACAGTTAAGTGAAATAATACCTGTGCGTACCAAGATGCCACGTGTCCATGGATAAATGATCAGCATTTCCTTCTTAAAACACTTCACAAGTACCTCCCGCAGCACGGCTTGCTATCCCTGCTTTGCAGATGGGACCAAACGAGAGATCGCTGACCCGAGGCACTGTGGAGCAGAACATCAGCTGAGAAAAAACGATACAACCCAGTGACTTCTGCTTTCATACCTTAGACAGGCGAGGAGGTTTCATGGGAGCCTGTGCAACGTGCGTGACTGTGGACCAGGGTCCACTGATGTCCAGCAGGACAGAGCCATGTCTCCTGAAGTTCTCTTCCATGAAACACATTCCTTCCGTGGTTAGCAGGTAAGCAGTGAAAAGGAGTTCCCCATTCATACAAGTTTAGGAAATCCGGGGCTTCCTGAAATTAAACAGATCTCCTTTCTACAGAAATTCCCCAGGTCTTTTTCTTTTTTTTTGAAAGATTTTATTTATTTATTTGACAGAGAGAGAGAGAGACAGCAAGAGAGAGGTCACAAGCAGGGGGAGTGGGCGAGGGAGAAGCCGACTTCCTGCTGAGCAGGGAGCCTGATGCGGGCCTCCATCCCAGGACTCTGGGATCCTGACCCCAGCTGAAGGCGGACGCCCAAACCCTTCCCCGAGTCTGTAACGTGGAGGGACGCATTGAGAATCTGCCTGACCAGTTCGCACCAGAATGCTGCGTCTCCACAGGGCGCCTTCCGTCCCACCCCACTGTCCTCTTAGCATCTCCAGGATGTTCCCTGTCTCACAGCTTAGAGGAATATTTATTGACACTTCTCTTCTCAAAATCAATGATTTCTTATCATCACTAGTACGTAATGTATGTATTTAAAAAACCTCTTAACCTTGGGGAGAGAGGACCAAGTTTTGACGTAGCCATCCACGAAGAGCTTAACTTGATTCCATCAGGTAAGAAGGAATGGAGGCGGGGAGGGGGGACACCTTCCTCTCCCTCCTGCCCTGAGAGCTCCCCCCGCACCACCAGCTCTTCCTCCTGGATGTGGATAGAAAGGATGAGACTAAGGAGGGCGGGCCAGGTAAGTAGACCTGCTGTTCGGGTCTCCTCTCTGACACTGGTCTTGAGGACACCTGAGCAGGTTTGTTTCCAGGTATTGCTCATGGAGCTTGAGAAAGAAGCAACAGACCCTCCTACTTCCCTGGGGAATAGGGCCATCACTATCCCCAACGTTAAATCAAAGTCTCCGACCAGTAGAGCAGCCGCCGAAGCAAGGAGCGTGAATGAGCCAGAGATCCAAGTTCTAGGACACGGACAACAGCTGCGTTTATTGGCGCACGTCCACAGAGACCAACTGGTGTATTTTCTAAAAGGAAGCCCTAGTTCAGACCTCAGCAGGACCTGCCAACTGCTCTCCCCGGTTTCACACTGCTCTCCAAATGCCTGGCTCACAAGTCCTTGCACGGTGGAAACTGGAAAATCCCATCCTACTTCGTGCTGATTGCAAGAGTTTCTCAAACTTGGGTGCGTGCGCCCCGAGGAGGTGGTGTGTGTGGTCATGGGACAAACCTCTAACAACTTTACATGTAGATTCAAAACAAATTTTATGTTTTATAATTACATTAACATGTGTCCTCGAATGAAACAACTCGTGGGTTTTCAAGATGAAACGTGAGGCCTCAGCGGAATTTCGTGGTCCTCTGTGGGCGCTCTCTCTGAAATGGGGTTGGGGTAAGGCTTTGGCTGTCATCTACTATTAGGAGGTCTTGGATGAGGAATTTTGGAATTTTCAATACTCATTTGATAACTCAAGAAACGGAGGCCCAGAAAGATTGGATATGTCGTCCTAATGCCACGCCTGGTAGACAATGTCAGCTGCCTACCCAATATTCATTCCTGTTCCTCCATCCCCGTCCCCCTTTTAACTACATAAACTCTCGTTATGTTCAGGGCGGTGGCTAAAAATACCTGCTTTCTCAGAATTCCTTGTAGTTAGGAATAGTTATTCAATACAGTTCTGTCCAATGGCTCAGCCTAGGGTGCCTCACTTCCTGTGGGGCTTGTAGGGTTTTTATACCTAAAGAAACACTGGGAAGCTCTTCACTCTTCCCCTTTTTATTTCCTCCTGTTACTCTGAGCTGTGAATATTTTTAACCCTGTAAATAGGGCCCCTCTTCTGATGTAGAGACAGTGTCAGAGCTGTCTGTTGTCTCCGTCCCTGTGGGATGATTCTCTGTAGGTGACTCAGACTCAGGTTCTGATGGACCAAATACAAATGTTTTGTTTAGAAAAAAAAATTTTTTTGAGAGTTTCAAGAAAGATTTGCTTTTCCTGACTCTGATGTCTTCCCTTCTTTTTTTGTTCTTCCTTCATATTTCTGGCCAAAATGTGGGTGTGAGGTCTGGAGGTGCTGCAGCCATCTTGTACCGAGAGTCAACAAGCTTGGGGAGGAGCGCCCGCATTCTGGGGACGATGAAAGAGGAAGTTAGAACGACACTTGGTCTCCAACAGATTTTTGGAGCAGCTGCTCCCACCCTGGACTGCCCAGACTCAGACTCTGTGATACGTGAATACCACTAGCACTTGTTTTTGAAGTCCCTTTAATGAGGTTTCCATGAGAGGCAAGTGAATTTCTGACAGATATGCCCAGCCAGCTTGTTTAGACCGGTAGTATTTTGGTGTCTTCTGAAAGGTATCTAGGTATGGAAATAGACTTACACAGGAATTTGTTTATAAACATTTCTAGTTTGTAAAATATTCAAAGGTTTAATAGTATTGATCAATAACAGTATTGATTTCTAATTGACATAACCTTTAATTCGTAGGCATTATAACTGTGATTCCATATTACTTCAAAGAAAGTTATTAACAAGCTTGAAATGCTTTGTGATGTATATGTGGTTTCCTTCACTGTACTCATTCTACCACAGAAATGCCAAGAGAGAATGAAGGGTTGGTACCATTCACACCACTGAGGTCCCAAGGTAGGAAAGCAGGCAGCGGTGATGGAAAGTAAATCCCTACCCCCCTGCAGATACTAAGGGCAAGTTTGGAGTGGAAAGGTAGTAACCGCCCAGTGTGAGGGGCCTGACTCTTTCCCCCGAAACAAATAGCCAGGGAGGATTGTGGTGAACAGTAGACATCTCAGAGAGGCCAAAGAGAGCAAAGAGAAGAGAGCCTTTCCCTGTTCTCCCTGTGGAACTCTGCAACCTCACTGCACCCTCCCGTCAGGTGGGGAGATCACTGCAAACACGAAATGATGGGATGATGTGTTAGCGCAGGGAGAGCTGCTCGTTTGTGGTTGGAAGGAAACTGAATGTGGAGAACCCGGGAGAGCTGTGGTGGCAAGGTGCGAGGTTACCCCGTAGCAGAGGTTGTGGGATGATGGCCCAGGCCGGGGCTAGCTCGGGCACATAGCTGATGCTGAGAGGTGGCAGAAATGGGGTAGGTCAGTGAATGGGGCCCTCCAGGTGCAAACTCTTTGAGCGACTGGCCACACCCTGTCCGGGGCAGACTGAGAGCAAGTGCAGTGGGCTGCCTAGTGATGGAGCCCAAGGAATGTTCCTGAGGAGGCCTCGGGTCCTGGGAACACACAGGTCACACCTGTGGGCCCAAGGCTTGTCCTCCCCAACCTCCAGATCACTGGACTGGTCCTTTTCCCCAACACTCTCCCACAGGGGCTAGGGGGAGGGCGGGGGACAAACCCTAAAGATGGGGCCTTTACCCGAAGAAACAATGACCCTGAGAGAGACAGTTTGAAACTAACTGGGCTGAACTTCCTTTATCTGATGAACTTGAGTCCTCTTCCCTGGCCCCGGCCTTTCCCGGCTCCCACCTGTGAAGCCTCGGGGGCACCAGAGACAACTCGGAGCAGTTCTAGGAAATGGAGCGCCACGTTTTTGGGTGTGCCAAGTTCTCACTCCTGTCACCCAACCTTCCGTAGTGAGGGACTCCAGCAGCAAAGAAAATGAAAGATAAGGAGGAAGGCAGGAAGAGTGCGATTCCTTTGCCCAGCACTACAGCAGGGGTGTGGTGGGGCGGGGTGGGGAGGCTGATTCCAAACGGTGGACTCAGAAGAGAGCAGTCCGGGAGGCCAGCATGGTGGGGGAGCTTGGCTGAATCTCTCGCCCCTGCCTCTTTCCCAACAAACCAAAGACAGAGCTGCAGTCGCTGAATGGCCTGGAGGGGAAGGTCAGGACCCCTGCTGGGCCTCGAGGGTCTTCGTCTGTCTTGGGAAGGCAGAGGTGGGAGAGCGGGGAAGCGGGGTCCCCACGGCTTGCTGGCAACCTCTGCCAGGCACCCCCTCGCTTCGCCTTTCATTTCCTGTGAGTGTTCCCCGCCGGCGTCTGCGGTCCCAGCCCCCAGCCCTGCATTGCCATGGTAACAATCTTTACCTTCTGGCATTTGCGGAGCAGGTTTTTTGTTTTGTTTTGTTTTGTTTTTTGCAAGGGCCTCTGTTCTTTGTTTATCGGTTTCATCTATTGGGTCCCGCCCCTTACTGTGGGCCCAAGCTTCGCGCTTTTCCGCCTTGGTTCCAGCTCTGACTCCGGGGCCTGCTTGCTGCCTGGACGTGGGGGCCCGCAGAGCTTCCCTCGTCCTTCCTGGGGGAAACCAAACACACAGCACAAAAGCCAGGTGCCGATCTAGCTCCTGCAAGCCTGGGAAGGGGGGAAAGGAGGGAAAGGAGAGGTAGGAGGGGAGGAAGGGGCCGCACAGAGCAGGGTCTGGCCTGTTCAGCAGGGCCTGGAAGCCAGCACCGGCCCCGAGCTGCTGGGTCGTGGGGCCCTCTGATCGCCCCCCAAACCGGCTCCAGCTCACAGCGAAGCGACAGGCTCCTGTCCCCAACGTGCGGTGGTCGCCTGGAGTGGCCCAGCGGGGAGGATCGCATTTGGTAATATTTAAGAGAAGCCTCCAATGAATTGTGGATCTTCTCCAGGCAGAGTTGATGCTCCTCCCGCAGAAGCTCAGAGGCAGGAGGAGGGGGGCTGCTGCGGGCACCTGCCACCTTCAGCCCTCCCCTCCCCAACAGCCCGCATCCATTCTTCCATGTGCCTTGTGGTCCCCGTGGGCTGCCGGACTGCCGGCGCCCCATCAACATTCCAGGCAGAAGGGGACAGAGGGCAAGCAATGCGGCTGGTCTCTTGTTGGGCTGTACCTCTTTCCAGGAAGCTCCCCCACATCCTTGTCGGCACACTTCCACTAAAGTCTCTTCTCGGAGAGCTTTGTCCCTCGGCCCCAGCACAGGTGGTCCTGTGGTCTGAGGGAGCCCGGGAGTGTCCTCCTCTAGCTGGGCTCCCCGGCCGCCTTGAGGACTTTGGGGCTGGGAGTTGGAGGGGACGATGGGGGTTGTGCGGTCATCATCCCTCTGCTGCCTGGGGAAGGGGTGGGGGGGCCACTCCCCCAGACCTTCTAGTTGCTGTGCTCACATGTCTTGCTGGGCTCATCCTCCCAGGGATGGGCCGTTGGATGCTTCCCCCTGAAATCTGGGAGGTGCTGGACATCACAAGGCCGCTGGTGCAGAGCGCTAGGTGGGACTGTCCCCCCTGGGGGTAGGCGGGGAGACCGGGCGTTGCAGACGGTCTCCCTTGTGAAGAACCTGGATGCCATTCTCTCTGGCAGCAAACTGTCCATGCCTGGCTGCAGGGACCGTGCCCCATAGCAGTGCCCAGCGACCCGGAGGAAGAGTCAGCGGGATCCTCCCACAGGCCCCGCCTCCAGAAGCCACTGGCTCACTTCTGTTTGTTACCAGCAAGGTAAAGGGTATGGACCCGCCTTTCTGCTCCTAGAACTCTACAGGCCTCTTCTCGAGGGCCCCGCCTGCCTGGTCACGGGCGCTCAGAGCCCACCGAGGAAGCCGCGACCTCACTGTTGAGGTTGGTCAGCGAGGCAGGAATGAAAAACAGTCCCCTGGAGGTGATGGAGTTTGCCTGAATCTTCCATTCCTCAAGAAGTGGCCACGATGCAGCCAGTTTGACCTGAAAGGGACTAAAGGATCCTGTGGTCCCCTTCCTTCACCTTCGGATAAGAAGCAGGCTGGGTCGGAGGCACGGGGACGAGAACTGCCCGCCTCGCACCCCTGCCCTGTCGGTTGATGGTTGCGAGCTGGTGTGTCTTTGCGTTTTGTTCTCAGCCCCCCGCAGGAGGGTGACTGATGCCCTGTCAGTTCTCTTTAGTACTGGCTTTGTTATCAGCGGCTCAAGGATGAATCTTTCTGGGAGGCAACCCCTGGACGAAATAGAAAACTCAAGTACTACCGATTTGGCCAACCTGACAGTGGCACCCAAATGCTAAGTATGCGTTATTCATGTACGCCCTCAGTGGCAGGCCGTGCACCCCGTGAGGTGCCGGAGTCTTGTCTTCAAAAGGAGCTTTTGAGCCGGGCTTGCAGCTGCGAGGAATCCCCCAGGCTCCATCTGCCAGCCCCCCAGGCTGCAACTTGGCCGCCAGACAGGGCTTTGCATGGCTACGCATCGCCTTGGCTCCCCTCTTTCCAGCAGGAAGATTGGCATGTGGTTGGCAGAGCCACAAGCTGTCACATGACTCCTGAGGTCCCTCCTGGGGGGGAGGGTGTGGCTGCACACACTAGGACTTGACTGGGCTCCTGGTGGGAACAGTTAACTGCTGGTTGTCCCAGATTTTCTTTGTCTCGCCACATGGATTTTTATTCGTTAATGAGAGAAGAACTCCTGGTTTGCCCCCATCTATAATGACCCAGTGTTACAGAAAAAGACCTCCGAAACTTCTGGGTCCTTTATTCATTTTTATGATTGAATCACTACATGGACAGAGCCTTTCTGGCTTTAAATTTCCTTCACGAAGTGTAGATTTGGGGCTGATAGACTTGATGTCTGCTCTGGGAAGTTTCATTTTGAAGTGGCTCTTGCCAGAAAATTCTCTGAGTATCTTTGCATATTTATTGGGTTCCTAACTCTGGACCAAGAATCTCTGCCTTCATGGGGCTGATGTTCCGTCAAAGTCAGGAGCCAGAAATCGATAACTTTCAGACAGGCAGAGCAGGACTGCAGCTCAGCTCAGAGAGGAGGGGGCTGGTCACACATGTGTCACACGGAACTGGAAGGTGCCCCATAGAAGAGCTCTTGAAGCTTTGCTCAAGCTCAAGCTCATTGACTGACGGGAACGGTAGAAGAGGGTAGTGGAGAAGGAAGGAACCGGGAGTGCGTTGGTCTGGCTTCTCCAGGACCAGTAGGACCTGTGCATGGATATGAAGGGAGGGACAGAAAGAGAATTGATTTGAAGGAATCGACGTATGCAGCTAGCGGGTGGGGAGTCTGAAGTCTGCATGGCATCGACGTATGCAGCTAGCGGGTGGGGAGTCTGAAGTCTGCATGGCGGCCAACAGAAGCTGGAGGCCCAAGGAAGAATTGCAGTTTGGGTCTCTTTTCAGTAGGGTGGGGCAGGGAATGGCAGCCTTTAGCTGAAGACCTTCAGCTGATTATACGAGGCCCACCTATGCTATAGAAAGCAGTTTGCTTTAATCAAAGTGCACTGATTTAAAGGTAAATCTTATCCAGAAAAATACTTTAACAGGAACATCCAGAAGAATGCTTGACCAACTCTCTGGGCTCCATGGCCCAGCCAAGATGACATATAAAATCAACCACTACAGAGAATAAATTCACGAAGTCAGGAAGTATGGGCATTTTGGGAGAAATGAATGGTTCATGTGGCAGGCGTGGAGGCTGGGGCAGGGTGGTGGGGGTGGGTTGGGGACGAGGCCTGGGGAGGGGTGCAGTGGAGGGCATGACTCACGGGGCCAGGTTTGTGAGGAAGTCGGGACGGGCAGTGGATTAGGGGGTTATTGGTGCTGGTGCAGGATAGTCTCAGGAGAGGCTGTAGAGGTGGTTTGAAGAAGAAAGGCATGAAAAGGGAAGGTGGAGTCAAGCGACAATTTAAAGAAAGAATCTGCAGTAGGATAAACTCTTACCAGAGCTTTGCTCTTAGGCCGTGCACCTCTGCTGAGGGACATGAGAAGTAGCTTGTGATCCTTTCGTTCTGTCCCCCATCATCCCAGGCTCTCAGCCTGAAACTTCCCGTGCCCTTATTTTCTGAAGTCTTGGTTCCAGGCATCGCTGGGCTTCTCTTGAGCAATTCTTTGTTTTCATCTTTGGGTCATCATGATTAGTGACCCTGAGCACGGCTGCTTCTGTGCGTTAGGTGCCAAGATCTCCAAACCAAACTTACAGATTGACTTCAGTGAGGGGCATCACGGCACCCCCTTAGCCTAACTTACTTTTTTTTTTTTTTTTAAGATTTTATTTATTTGAGAGATGAGAGGGGGAGGGAGAGAGAGAGAATCCCCAAACAGAGTCTCTGTTGAGCAGGGAGCCTGATGTCGGACTTGATCCCAGATGACAACCTGAGCCAATGGCAGAGGCTTAACGGACTGAGCCACCCAAGTGCCCCCTCACTTACTTGTTTTCAAGTCTTATTGTAATGTATGCATCTTTGCAAGTTATTTCAAATCCTCTTTGGAACGAAGCGGAGTATTAACAACCAACTGGACTGGACGAATGATGGAGCCGAGGGTGTGACTTTGGGGTCAAAAGTGTTTGCAGGCCTTCATTAGAGAAAGGGAAACCTGGAGGTGGCTTGGTGTGGGGGTGATTTGGAAAATGAGTTTCATTTTAGAAGGGGCGGGTTCCACCAGACCTTGCCAATCCCAGCGGCCAATGCTGTCTGCTCCCTGCAAGTTTAGCCCTCCCCGGGCTCTGGAACAATGAAAGTCCGTAATGGGTTGGTGTCCATTTGAAGCTGCTTCTTCCTAGTGAATGGTGTCTAGAATTGATCTGCTGCCTTCCCAGAGTCTGGGTGTGGATTCTTATGTGAATAGGGATCTTCACTCTCTTTAAACTCACCCACCATGTTCTCTTAAGTTTTCTATGCTGGCTTGGATTTGGTTTAGGACTGCCTGCTCCTCATGGGGAAGGGCACCTGCCCAAGCTGGTCTGGCCAGTATTCCCAGCCGTCACTCCATAGTTGCTGCAGAAGAGCCCCCTTTTGTTGTCTTCTTCCAAAGGGGAGCTCCCGGTATATCTGGCAGCCAGGACCAGGCTGAATGTCATGAGTTTGAGGTTCCGTAGGCAATCCAGCGAGAGAGATGTCTGCCAGACAGGAGATATGAAGCTGCTGAGATTAGAGACAGTGAGTGGTATTGATTTAGGAGATGTCCTCATGGAAGGAATTAACTGTAGGCCTGGTCGAGAATTTCATGACCCAAAGACTGATACTGGGGTAAGAAGAGGAGAAGGACAAGGAGATAACCTTGGAGACAATCTCTCTACTACAGGGATGAGGGAGGGAAGGAGGTCAGTAAAGCAGCCCTAGATGGTAGGATCCAAGGAGAACCAAGGGGAGCAGAGGGTACGGGAAGCTTGGAGAGGAGGGAGCTCCATGGAGAAGGCAGTGAGGAGTGACAAGTGCTGTGGAGATATCGCGAAAGAGGAGGAGGACGAGAGGATGAGAGGGACAAGCAAGAGGGCAACAACACATTGACATGGGGACCACAGGTCACTAGTGAGTTTTGTGAGAGTGCGCTCAGCTGAATCATGGCCAAAAGTCTTACAGGACAGAATGAAGACATGAGGATATGATGAGAAAATAGGGTATTTACAAAAGGCTTTCATTTTAAGAAATGCTTTGAGGGTGAGAAGAAAGAACTTTATCTAGGAAGGAAGATGCTGTAGAAGCACGGGGCCACAGAGCCTTTTGTGAGGGGGTCTGTTGAATACCAATCTTGGAGCCTAAAATTTCCATGCTCCTCTTGGGGGCTAAAGCAGTAAAGCAACGTTTTTTCCTTCAGTAAGCCTGCACTGGCATCTCTCACGAGACTACACGCCCTTCCAAAGTGTCCCGATTGAAGGTGCAAATGTCAATATCCTTGAGTAGTCTACAGGAGGTCCTGAGACAGATTTTTGAGTCATCATAAACGAAAGCTAGCTTTGAGCTTTTAACAATGCCAGCTAATCAGGCAAGAGACATGGTCCTGTTTTCCAGGGATTTGTCATCCAAGACAAGGATAGAATATGATTTAAACATTTTCTATATTCTTGTGTTGAGTACACTTATTGGACAATGGATCAGGATGTTGGGGAAAATCTGTAGCATATGGTCATTAAAGTAAAGACCACATCTTGGAAATAGAAATGAGCAGTTTTTGAGTGACAGCGCAAGAAGAGAATTTGACAATTTAAATTCCTGTCCAAAAACATATGTAGTTTTATCCACTTGAGGGCAAATTACTTTTAGAGTGACAGAAGATTAGTTGTGGAAGTCTCATCTGAATATAAAGTCTTGTCTATCTCTAATACTTAGAGAGGTAAGTAACAGGGAAATTGCGTTTTGGCTCCGATAAATGGTCTCTCCTGTGTTCTCTGATCAAATTGCAAAACAAACTTAATTTGAAAGTATTAGCAGTGTTTTCACAGTTAGGGGTTACTTTGTCAAAAAAAAATAGGTCCAGGATCAATTGTTAGAAGCTGAAAAGCCAAAAACACATTTCTTTCCACTGGCTTCCTATGTTGTGCTTTGAATCCAAGTTCCTAATCTGGTCTTGCCTTCAACTTTACGTCCCCTGTGCTCCTCGGGCCTGCATTTTGTCCCAGTGAGGCCATTCTGTGTCCCACCAGGTCCAGTTTTGCTTCCCTGTCTTTGTCGGGTCCACTCCAGGCCCCTGTCTTCAAGTCCAAGACAGATAGACTATATCCGTTGACCCAACGGGGTCAGCATCTGCCCTTCCAACTCTGTTTGAAGAGTTTCACGGTAGAATCTTTTACTCATGATCTCATCTCTGCTTCATTCTGATTTTTTCTGGTTTCGTTTTGGCTTATGTCTGGTTTCTGTCTCCCCTCTTGTTTTTTACACATTGGGCGTGAAGATGCTTCTTAACTGACCTTCAATTTCCAGTTCATCCCTGGACATTTCCCAGGTGGCTTCAGCTGGATACCAGCTCTCTAGCTCTGATTCTCTTCAACAGGCACCCATCCTAACCCAATGCTATTGAGCTCCAAACCATGCACTGACCTGCTAGGCCAGTGCCTTTGATCCCCGAGAGCGTGTGTGGTGCGTGCGCACACGCATGCACGTCTTCGTGTGAAGGTGCAGTGCTCAGAAGTTTGCCCATTAAGAATGACCCCTTCTCTCTTATCTGACTGAGATGTATCTTAGGTAAGTTGGGAAACCTCTAAGAGCCTCAATATTCTTATCTTTAAAATAAGGATAATATTAGTTATTTCCAAATGCCGTCATGAGGATTTAAATTTAAAAAATCACATCGCGTTTAGCAGAGTCTTTGGCACCTGGAAAGTGCTCAATAAATGGTTGCTCATCTCAAGTCTTAGCACTACTATGATGATCAGATCTCACCAGCTAGATTTCTGGTGACCTCTTCTTTCTCTCATATTTGGTAGCACTTAAATCTGAACCCTGAAATGGATTGTTCAGTCACATGTTAACTCGTGTTATCCTCTTGATTCCCAAACAGACTATAAGGAGATCAAGAACAAGGATGATACATTATATTTTTCTTATGTCTCCTACAAAATTAAGCACATCGTAATTTTTGACAGCGGAGAAGTAGAGAAGCAAAGAAGGTAAGAAAACCAAGAGAGGTCTAGGAGAATGCACTTTTGAATGGTGCCTATAAAAGGGGTCTTCCAACAAGAGATAAGCAAACACCAGAGCATCTTTGAGCTTACCAGAAAAATTTCCAGCTTGGAAATCATTCCCACCCTAAAACTCACAAGCAGAGCAACAAATCTCTCCACCCTAAGATGTGATGGTCGTCCTTCCACACCAAGCATATCACATTTCTCCTCCCCTTTCTGCCATAGACACTGATCTCAAGGAGTTATAAGACAGAATGCAGTACTTCTTCAACAATAGATTGGAGGCCCCAGACTCAAAAATGTTGTTAATGCCCCACATATTGCTGTTTGTAGTCATAGGGCTAAGGGGAATGCGGACCCTCATCTAGTCTCAGTGTTAACAGGATTCCAGAAACTCTCCCTATCTTCACAAATCCAGCCCTGCCCCTTCATTTAGTCAGTGGGTTTCCACTCCATGCCTGGAACTTCTCGGAAGGTGACTAGAGGAGCTGGAGGGCCTGTCATGGGGTTGAAAATCTATGTAGGAGCCCCCACTACGCATGCCCATTTGGAGAAGTCCACACTCCTTCCCTCTATCCCACACCATTTGTCACCATAAAGCTATTACTCAGGGAAATATAGTAGGAAGCCACTTGCAGGAAGCTCGTGGGCTCTCCTGGGTGTGGGCTCATGTTGTCCCAGAAGGGACTTCCCATTAGTGGAGTTGTGTGGCCTTTGAAAGGCATTGGAGTGGGCTCTTGGTTAGCTTTGAAGGGAAGCCAAGTGACCTCTAGTCACCAACTGGTCCTAATTCTACTGCTATGTTTAAGTCTTCTCGCGGCCAATCTGATAACCAGCGGTAGCAGATTAGCGAGTACAGCTATTCTCACTATTTCTAGGATGGCTGCCATTTTCTTGCATGGAAAGGAATGGGGCCCGCAGCATTTGCTGCCATGTCCTCTCTGCTGGAGCACCAATTAGTCGCGCCATTGAATTCTAAGCCTCTCTTTCGGCAATTACAGCACCTTCTATTATGAGCTCGTTGAGAGTTGGTTTGGGTAAAATTCTGCTTATTTTCTTGCTCCGCAGGAAAAGCACATTCTGTTCCCTTGCCCAAAGCAACTGTGCCTCTAAACCTGTTCAGGGCATCTGGCTTTTGAGATCAATGGCAACACAGACACAATTGGGCCGTGTTTCTCTCAAGAGCCAGTCTCTCCCTTTCACAGATCTCAGCAGTGTCGGATTAGGGGAGCAACAACTGGGCTGAGCCATGCATCAAAACAAACCAGTCAACCCATAAATAAACTGCTGGGGTACCTCAAGGGACTTAGAGGAATTTCTCATTGTCTCGTTCTTTTGCTTAAATACATAATTTCCACGAGGGGCTGGGTAGCATATACTGTCCTGGCAGACCCCACTGTCAGTGTGGTGACTGGCACACTTTCCGTATTCCACACTGCCCTTCTGAGGACACTTCAGTAGAGACAGCTTGGAGAGAAGTGACATTTCACAGAGAGGCAATCTCTCAGCATGCTCAGTGTGTGACAGAAATAGGAACCATATTTTCTGTCCCGGTGATAAGAAAATGCTCTCTTACAAAACTCAAGAGCACTTATGGGGACCTTACTCGGACACATGATTGCTCTAGAAGGATACAGACAACCCCGCATCTGGCGCAGATCCCAGCTACATCCCGTATCTTGTTTCTGATGCTTGCCCTTTGGAGTTTGTGAGTTTGTGGAAATTCTTTTGTCAAGATGTTGCTTTTTCCTGAATATTTGACTTATTTGTATGGCAACTCTTAAAGAAGCAGAAAGAGCCATCTCTGTATTTCTATATTGTATTTAGTCATTGATGTTTGTCTTCCTTACGTGGGGTGTCTTCTCTGCCTTTTCATGCCTGGGGTCTGGCATTATGACTTCCGTTGGGTGGTCCAAAGAAGACAACACAAGGGACTCGAGTGGAGACTGAAGGCTTCATTCAACTGACGCATGGCCGGCAGCACCTGAAAACCAGGTGATCACTTCCCTGTCAAAGCAGGGTTGGAGTTCTTCAGGGTGAAGGAAAGACAGGTGCTGTGTCCTGGCGGTTTGGGTCAGGAAAAGGTTTTGGTCTTTTATTGGTGTGAAATGTGTTCCAGTTTTCGTGAAGGGATTGTGGACGCGGCCCCATCCTGGTACCTGTTCAGAACAGCACCTTCCAGAACTGTTTTTACAAACTTTGCTGTTTGTTGATTAGTTGGGGGCCGCAGGGAGGGGAAGGTAAGGGAAACAAAGGGGATAAGAGGTTAGGGTTGAAGGCAGTGGTGAAGCGGAGAGCACTCTGTCATGCCATTTGAAGTCTTTTTAGAGAGTAAATGCCAGTAAGCGTTTGTTGAATGTATGAAGATATGGCTGAAAAAGTCTAGGGTCCATGTCTGAAACGCCAAACATTCTCCCCATTGGACAGGTGTAAAATAGGGTCCAAAAGCAAGAGCTCAAAAACTTCCCAGGAATCTGGGCTGATTCAGAAGAAAGAGCAGAACTTACCAAAAGGGGGCATATCGCTAGCTTAAGGAATCAGGCATTTAATACAGAGCAGTTTGTGAGCTCTCAGAAGAGAGTGGAGTCCTGATTCCCCAGTAGCAACCTCCCTTCTCGGCCACTTCCACGCCCTCAGGTTCAGAAAGGGTGATAGAAAGCGGTGCTCACACCACTGGGGGACGGTGTTACCACTGGGTAACTCTGGGGGAAGATGGAACAGACTGGGTTAACATAAGGAAGGATGTGTCAGGAAAGTCACTTTTAATCTGTCCGAAGAATAGAACGTTTAGCTAGAACTATGCTAAGTATGAACAAGGTGGAAAGAAAATGGCCCGGTGACTCGGCAAACTTGCCCCCTTTCCCCAGGCTCCCCTCCTCTCCTCTCCCCCCACCCATGAAAAAGAGGAACATCACGTGCGTTCAAAACACAGAAGAAGGATCCAGTCTGGAAAAAAGTATAACCCTTAAATCAGCATATTCCCCATGAATGTTTCAAACTACAGGTGAACTTAGAAAGAATATACACTATTTATTTATTTATTTATTTAATATTAGTTTCAAGGGTAGAATTTAGAGATTCATCAGTTGCATAGGACACCCAGGGCTCATCACATCACGCACCCTCCTTCACGCCCATCCCCCAGTTAGCCCATCCCCCACCCACTTCCCCTCCAGCCACCCTCGGGCTATTCCCTATAGTTAAAAGTCTCCTATGGTTTGTCTCCCTCTTTGTTTTCATCTTATTTCATTTTTCCATCCTTCCCCTACGTTCATCTGTTTTGTTTCTTAAATTCCACGTGTCAGCCAAAGCATATGACGATTGTCTTTCTCTGATTGACTTATTTCACTGAGCATAATACCTTTAGTTCCATCCACGTCGTTGCAAATGGCAAGATTTCATTCTTTCCGATGGCTGAGTAATACTCCTTTGTATATATGAACCGTATCTTCTTTATGCATTCATCTGTTGATGGACATCTGGGCTCTTTCCACAGTTTGGCTATTGTGGCCATTGCTGTTATAAACATTGGGGCGCACGTGTCCCTTTGGATCACTATGTTTTTATCCTTTGGATAAATTAAAAAGAATATGCACTCATTTTTAAAAGACAAGCACAGAGAGGAAATGGAGCAATATCCATAGAATTCTGCAGGAAAAAGCTCCTGAAAAAAATGGGCCCCAGTGGTCATTTAAATATAAAGACAACAGGTGGACATTCACAAGCAAGAAATGTGGCATATGTGACTCTCATAAGCTTCTTGATAAAAACTGTCCAGTGATAAAATGTAACTGCTTGAGAGGTGAATCAACATGAATTTAAAAATAGAAAAACTGCTGTCACCAAACAGACACGAATGCAGAATTTGTTTAACTGCAGGACAAAGTCGAAGCCACTGGGAGAGTCACAGTTGCACCGCGGAACAGGAGCATCAAGAGCCCTCTGAAAGTAAGGATAATGCACGGGACACATAGTGGGAGGTAGGGACAAGAGGACACTGGAAGGAGGCTTAAGAATACTGGATATCGCGTCTCTTATAGCGAGTAATCAATATTTTCTGAAGCTGAAACATGTACTTTAAAGAAATGAGTCCAGCTTTTTAAATGATTTTTGTAGCCTTTTTTCTTAAATGTGATGAGATATTTAAGGAACTAACATCTTGAGAGCAGCATTTTCTAACCACCTATCCACATATCCTTTTATCCATTCATCAAACTGTCTTTTTATGTGCAGTGGGCCCTTGAACAACGTGGGTGTGAATTACATGGTTCTGCTTAGACACAGATTTTTTTTTCAATAAATACAATACAGAACTGTGAATGTGGTTTCCTTATGATTTTCTTTATAACATTTCCTTTTCTGTGGGTTACTTTACTGTAAGAACATGGCATATAGGGGCACCTGGGTAGCTTAGTGGGTTAAAGCCTCTGCCTTCGGCTCAGGTCATGATCTCAGGGTCCTGGGATTGAGCCCCGCATCGGGCTCTCTGCTCAGCGGAGAGCCTGCTTCCTCCTCTCTCTCTGCCTACTTGTGATCTCTGTCTGTCAAATAAATAAATAAAATCCAATAAATAAATAAATAAATAAAACCCAACCCCTGTGTTCTTCAAAGATGAAGTATAGAGGCAAAGAGAGATGTTTGGGGTCAAGGTCACCAAATGTTAACACTGGTTATTACTAGGGATTACTTTAGTTTCTTCTTCCTGCTTTTCTTTACTGTTTGAATTTTTAATAATGAGCCAATGTTTATTCTATAAAAACAGTAAAAGCATTATTTTGGCCAAAAATTAGAGGGCCACATCATCCAGCCAGTTTTTCTTGTTGGTCAAATATGAGCCTTGGGTAAAATTTCTTCTAACCACATCTTCAATTTGGAGACACAAGATCCCAACAAGACTAGCCAAAGGATTTCACATTCCCTTCTAAGCTTATGAACTTCAAATGTATTAGCATTCAAGACAGAACTTAAGGAGAGGGAGCTGAATGGAAAAAAGGAGATAAGAAGGAAACTCCATTTTGACCAGGAAGCATATGGCAGGATTGTAAGACTGCAGAGAAGCTCAAGATGTCAGCTCAGGATGAGAACAAGAGGTAAAGCACGCTGGGAAGTCATGGTTAACAGTGAGACTTCCAACACATGAGCACGACTGAGGACCCAGGGAATGTGAGGTGGAAGACGGGCATTAGTGATGGCGGAAGGAAAGAGGCAGACATGGCATTAGTGATGGCGGAAGGAAAGAGGCAGACATGGGTATCAATGATGGTGGAAGGAAAGAGGCAGACATGGCATTAATGATGGCGGAAGGAATGAGCAGACATGGGTCAGGACAGTGCTGGTTGGAGAGCACTGGGAAGTACACAAAGGATGCCGTGCAGATTCCCACCTGCCCTGTGTGCTGCCAGAGTAAGATGGGGTGTGTGTGTGGACGGGTGGTGCACCGCAAGACGGTAAGCAAAATGTCAATCCCAGGGGCACCTGGGTGGCTCAGTCAGTTAAACGTCTGCCTTTGGCTCAGGTCATGATCCCGGGGTCCAGGGATCGAGCCCCACGTTGGGCTCCCTGCTCAGCAGGAAGTCTGCTTCCCCCTCTCCCCACCCACCTCGTGCTCTCTCTAGCTCTCTCTCTCTCTCAAATAAATTAAACCTTTAAAAGATAAAAATGTCAATCCCTCCAAGCCCAATGCGTCCAGCCATCTTAGATACAGAGGATAACAATCTATATGCTACTCCAACCTGACAAATCAAGGGAAGCCAGACCCTTGCATTTAGCCAAAATGAAATCACCAGAAACCAAACTGAAACCTTTCATGACTCCAAATTTATTCTGAGCAACAATGTGTCTGGGTGACAGCTTTATTTTCATCACCTTAGTCGGTGTTGCAAGGAACGTACATAAAGTTCCAGTTCTGGTCTGTCCGCCTGGGGGGAGCGTCACGCGAGCGCCTACGACAGAAGCCACCGCTACGGTGAAAGGCATCCAGGGGCTAATCTTAGATTGGCTGCGATAGGAAGGATCCAGAGGAGGATAAAGGCAAAGAAAGACCTTAATCAATTGTAGTTTAACCTTTGGTTCGGTACATTGTGTCTTGTGGTCAGAACTGCAAAGGCTGAGCCCGCTTTGCTTTAAAAGTCGTGTTGATGACTTATCAGAAACATTTCTATCTGCGAGATCGTTCGGGTGAGAGGATACTCCAGAGTAATTTCTGTTCTACTTAGCATTTAGATAGCACCGGAGAGCTGTACAGGGTTATTAATAGACATCTTGTACTTTCAAAGCAATTTACACTCTTTCTGGACAGTCCCCTTATCCGTAGGGTCGGAGGAAGGGGGTTGGTTGAGCCTCCTCCTTTAGGACCATTTTCTCTTCCTGTCGAGGATGGGCCCTTGGCTCAGAAATCAGCTTCTTCAGCGGCGCCGTCTCATCCCGGAAGGACAGCTCTCTTAATCCTCTGCGAGACAGGCCACTCCTCGTACAAGGACACAAAAAGAAGACGGGGGACACCCGAAGATACTCATGATGTGGCTCTAGACGAAATAGGGGATTGAATTTTACTCCCTCTGGCACTGAACTTTTTCCTGTTGAGACCACTTCTCACGCTCACGCTGACCAGGACACTCAGGGGCTTCAAGATCTCCCATGTTTTCCCAGAATCCCTCACTGGGCATCCCCTGCCACCACCACCCCCCCCACCCAGGCAGCAGCACCTCCTTCTCCTGGAGACAGCTGCCTGGGCCCTTTTCGCTTGTCCTAGAACTGGGACCAAATGTCTAGAGCTAAAGGCAAGCGGTGCTTGGTTCCCCATATCCCGAGACAGCTTTTAGGGACTGACAGCATAGAACAGGCCTTCCCTCACCCCAACCCTCTCTCTCCGGACTGTAGGCGAGGCTGAGGCAGGAGACACGGGGAGAGGGGCCCTGTGCTTGTGCCCTGTACAAAGCGCGGTGTTTGGGTTGAGAGGTGAGTCCCTTCCTTCCACTGAGCCAACTTGGGGGGGGCCTCGGAGAGAATTGCTTCTCAAGGTTGGAGCTTCCTGTCAGAAGGGGAGATGGCGGGGTGCTTTCTCAAAGTGTGCAAGCCCGGGACAACTCAGTCTGTGGGGGCACCCTGATAAAGAAAATACCACGTGTCCTAAGGTGCAGTGCTTTGCAGCGTCCCCTGCCCCCAGTGCAGGGCTGAAGGCAACCTCCCCAGGTGCAGATTCTGAGTTGGGGAGAAAGATGGTGGGGTGGGGGCAGGCCAGGCGGCAACACCAGCTCAGAGTTTGGGGCAGCCAGGAAAGGTCTCCCCTGGATGGAGTGGAAGTCATACAACATGGTAGGGCTTGAGCTAGCTTGCTATACTCTATTCCTGGGAGCTGTTGTCTGGCTCAGGGATCCCACTCCCAGATGCTAGGAGATGGAAGATGGAGAGTGGGCTCTTTAGGAGATAGAAAAAAGCCAAGGGAGGCCAAATGGTGTTCTTCCAGAAGGTCACAGCAGTGGACATTGCCTCTCAGAGGCTCCCAAGGCCAGGCAGTGTAAGCCCCGGGAGCAGGGCTGCCCCAGAAAGGGGGTTAAATGGAGACATTTACCTTTCCTTCATCCTTCACTGGGCAGCCAGTGGAATGTTGGAAAGTGGAGGAAAAAGGCATGTGAATCACGTAACCTTTAAACTTCTTTAAGCCTGCTACTTCTAGATCTGAATTTCAGACACAGGAGTACAAATTGTGGTTGGCTTGTTTAGAGTCTAATGGGACATTAAGTCTCATTTAACACCTGTAAGTTTTAATGTCTGTGTGATGTACATATCAAAATAATCCTGTTTTGAAATTTAAAAGTAATTTTATATTTTCTTAATCTCACTGCAAAACAATACATATCTTCCATAGGAAATTTAGAAAACAAGGACGACTGTGTCTGTGTGTGTGTGTGTGTGTGTGTATGTGTGTGTGTGTGTGTTTAATGTTACTGCGGTAACATTAAACATTAAACACTTAACAGATCTATCTTCTTCAATAGGCAAGTTTTTGTTTGTTAACAGAGTAAAAGAGCAACCATTTATTCAGCTCACAATTCTAAGGGTTGGTGATTTGGGGCTGGGCTTCCCTAGGGCAGTTCTCATCCATTTTTTGGAGAGAATATTGGTATATAACATTGTGTAAGTCTCAGGTATACAATATTGCAATTTGACATCTACGCAGTGATCGCCCATCAAAATTCTAGTTCCCATCCCCATCCATCACCAGACAATTGACCCCCTTCACCCATTTTACCCACCCCCACCCCCTTCCCCTTTGGTAGCCATTAATCTGTTCTCTGCATCAAGGAGTTTGTTGTTGTATTGTTTTGTTTCTTTCATTTGTTTGTTTGTTTGTTTGTTTTTAGTTTCCACATATGAGTGAAACCATATGGTATTTGTCTTTCTCTGTCTTATTTCACTCAGCATAATGCACTCAAGTTCCATCCATGTTGTCACAAATGGCAAGATCTCATTGTCTGTGGCTGAGTAATACTACATTGTGTGTGTGTGTTGTGTGTGTGTGTGGCGTGCGTGTGTGTGATGTGTGTGTGTGTGGTGTGTGTGTGTGGTGTGTGTGTGTGTGTGTGGCGTGCGTGTGTGTGATGTGTGTGTGTGTTGTGTGTGTGTGTTGTGTGTGTGTGTGTTGTGTGTGTGTGGTGTGTGTGTGTGTTTGTGTGTGTACTATCTCTTTATCCATTCATCCCCTGAACGGACACTTTGGTTGCTCCCATATCTTGGCTATTGTGACTAATGCTGTGAACATAGACGTGCATATATCTTTTTGGTTTAGTGTTTTTGTTTTCTTCAGATAAATACCCAGAAGCGGAATAGTTAGATCGTATGTTAATTCTCTTCTGAATTGTTTGAGGAATCTCCATACAGTTTCCCACAGTGGCTGCACCAATTTACATTCCCACCAAGAGGACATGAAGGTCCCTTTTTCCACACATCCTCACCAACACTTGTTATTTCTTGACTTTTTGATAATAGCCGTTCTAACAGGTGTAAAGTGATAGCTCACTGGGGTTTTGCTTTGCATTTCTCTAATAATTAATGATGCTAAGCATCTTTTCTTAAAGATGCTTAGAACTTTTCTGGTCTGTTGGCCATCTGTATGTCTCCTTCGGAAAAAATATCTATTCAGATCTTCTGTGCATTTTTTATATGGGGTTATTTTAAAACAGGTAAGTTTTTCCAAAAAGCTAAGTATGAACTGAAAGCAATAAACAGAGCTATGTTTGTGCTGGACATCTCAGAGATGGGGGTGGTCTCACTGCTTCCCGACCAGAGCGATCACTGTTTGCCGTTAGTCTGGGAGAGGAGATTTCCTTCGGAGGCCTGAAGTCATGGCATCTGTGGGCCTGAAATCATTTCCCCTGGCTCTTAGTGAGAGGTGGAGGGCATTGGGTCAGGGCAGCAGGAAGGTGGGACAGCAAAGGCAAGGCAAGCCCAGGATAGAAGGTAGCAGGCAGATCTGGGGCTACGGGCCTGGAATGGGCCTCTGATGGGGCTGCTTAGAACTCTCCAGGAAAGCGGAGTGGGAGGCCGGGGGCAAGAAAGACTATGGGTCAAACTAGGCAGGGGGTCCACAATCATATTTCCTCTCTCTTTGATCTCCTCCTGTGTGCCAGCCACTGGTCACAGTCTGGTGGCAGAGATGACCAAAGTTCCACACCAGTCCCCCCCAAACCAACAGTCCAGGGGCGAGGACGGTGGGGATGAAGCCTTCATTAAAATGACATCAGCTCCATCCAGAGAAGTTGGAACCAGGTGTTGCGGGAGGACGGGGGGCGGGGGCAGGAAGCGTGCAGGGAGCCTAGCCCAGAGGGTGACGCCTGAGTTGAATAGGGGTCAGAGGGGACAGCGTGCACGGGTCGGGAGGCACAGCCACGCGTGGGTCGATGGGCGGGTGAGCAGCTCAGGGAGGAGGGTGTCAGCATTGGGAGAAGAGAAGCAGGAAGTTCTAAAAGTCAGAGTTGATAGAGTCCTTTCAGATTTTGCTCTAATTAGCTGTCCCAGAATGGGCTGACATGGGCTTTGTAGTCAGGCCAGTTAAGACTTAACTGTTCGCTCTGGTCTGTGCAAGCCGGCTGGTCGCAGGCAGGCTCCCCTCGCTGAGCCTTCCTTGCCCGCCCGTACACAAAGGGGTCAGACTTGAGTCTTCAGGCTGTGCTAAGGACCAAGGGAGGAGACCAGCGTGAGAGCTCTTCTATGCCAGGGGCCCGGGAAGCCACGGCTTCCTCCTACCCTGCCTGAAAGCCCGACTCTCCCGGGAGACACAGCCTGCCGCATGCCCAGCTGGAGGCTCCGCACTCCATCTTCCGAGGGCCACATGGTGTCACTTCTCTGCTACCAGCCTGGAGCCTGTGACAGCAGAGTCCAGTTAGGCCCGGGTGGGGTGTGGAGTTTGGAACAACACCAACCCCGTGTTTGTGTTCCGGGAGAGGCCCTTCCGGCAAAGCGGCCCCACACGGTCTCGTGAGCTCAGGACACCAGGGGCAGCTCCAAATGAAAGCTGGCAGAAGGTCTTACCAGATAAGCTCCAGCGCTGGGCATCCCCCTGGAGAGTGACCACTGCAGGGTGCCCTCGTCAGCCACCGACAGAGCCCTCTGTCCTCGGTCAGAGCATGATGGCGGAATGGTGTCCCCCTGCCTGTCCCCCCGCCTAATTCACATGCCGCAGACCTGACCCTGCCCCTCAGATTATAACTGCATTTAGAACTAGGGTCTTTAAGGAGGTGTTTAAGTTAAAATGAGGTCATTAGCATGGGCCCTAATTTAATAGACCTGGAGTTCTTCCAAGAAGAGGAGATTAGGACACAGAGGCACACAGAAGGAGGGCCATGTGAGGACACCGGCAGAAGACGGCCACCCGCATGCCAAGGAGCCAACCCCACCGACACCTTGGTCTCAGACTTCCAGCCTCCAGAACGGGGGACAATTAATGTTCATTGTTGAAGCTCCCCTCCCCACAGGTGGTACCCTGTTAAGGCACTCCCAGGCAGCAAATACGCCATCTGACCGTTTTCACTCCCCCTTTCCACTGTTCTTGTTGACAAAGACCAAACCCAACCGGGGCTCTTGCCAGGGCTCTTGCGTCCATGCTGTGTCCCAGGTCCCTGCACCTGCCAGCCATGGGTGGCTAGTGTTCTTCTGCGGGAAAGGCATTCCTTCCCGTGCACTCACACCCTCACGAATGGCCCCTTCCACGACCGCTTCAACCCCACGGCTCCCGCTTCCCCGAACCCCTGTCATCTGGGAGCCTTAATGCTTTCTCCTTGCTTCCTGCACGGTGAACTTGTGGCCTCAGTGAGAAGACAGCCGTTCCGTGGCCGGAGGAGGGGGCAGCCTGGTTCAGCGTTGGAGTCCCCTGCCGACCAACCAAAGACCAAAGAGCAAGCAGCAACATGAAAGATGTCTGTTTGCTGGGGTCTTAGGGATCGCCATCCTAGAGGCACAGACTCAGAAGCATGCTCTGGAGACACAAAGGAGGTTGGAGTTTCTCAAGAGGAAAGAGGGAATTTACGTAAGTTGTTTTGAACGAAATGTGGTTGGTGCTGCTGTAGCTACAGTTACACTAATCTCTGCGTGATTGGTTGCTAGGGCCAGTGTTAGGCAGAAAGTCCATTTAGGCTCATTTTGTCACAGAGTAGATGTGTTGGCTTTTAGCTGAGTTCAGCAAAAATTCCAAGAATTTGAGACAGAAGTCACGCCCACCTCCTCAATGTCCTCCCAGCTTCATCTCAAATAACCCTCTTGGCAATGCTCACTGTCTTTTATTCTCTATGTTGTCACACTCAGAGCTGTCTGAATCTTAGCTCCAACTTCCTGGCTGTGCTGCCTTGAGCTCTGGTTTCCTTACCTGCGTTGCTATAGGGAAGGCATCCTTACTTAGCGGACCCTATGCATTCAGTAGGGTTGGCCCATTGGCCAACCAGATCAACCCCAGCCTGAAATCCATGGCTCCTTTCTTGGCCCATGGTGGGAGACATCATGATTCCATGTTGTACCATCCAGGGCCACCACTGGAACCCCACGTGGGCTCCCTGGTCCTGGGGTCCCACGTCTGCCAGCCTGAACTCACTTTTGGCCTCTGTGGTAGGTGTCCAGCCCACTGCCATTTGTGGGCTAGTTCAGGACCCTGACCTGCTGAGGCTGTGCCTTCACATGGTGCTGTTACCTGGCCGGCTCACACAAGAGGCCAGGGACAACGAGGCGTTTGTCTTACTTCTGCATACCCAGAGGTACTGTCCTTGTAAGGACTCCGACTTCCTTTTGTCCTCAGACACCATTTCTATGGGGTTAAAGCAGAACGGCTCTGCATCTAGGACTCTCAGAAAGCACCAACAGCCAAGATTTAGCTGCAAACTGTAGAGCAAGGGCCAAAAACCTTGTCTGTAGAGACTGCTGAGCACCAAACAGGTGCGTGAGCTGAAATTGGGGAGGGGTATAATTATGTCAGAGGTAACGAAAGCAACCAGACTAAAGATACAGGGAAAGCGTATTAGTCAATAAATAAATAAATAAATAAATAAACCCTATGAGTTTTCAAAGGGGTCGATTATAATCCCTTTTATTTGAATTCAGAAATCTTCCCCAAGCACAGCTAAATTTTTTCTCAGTCTATGACAGTCCCTTGCTACAGGACGTTAAAAGAGCAACTTTTTCATGGCCAGTTAAGGAGTATCATCAGGATGGCTGGTATCAAGACAGAACAGGCCCTGGGGTTGGCCACCTGCACTGACTTTACCCACGAGCATCAAGCAACCAAGAACCGAAGTTTCGGTAATGGGACATTTAAAAAATAGTCCTTCTCAGCCTTTCCGTCTGCCGTGATTTACTATTGATTCAGGAGCAGGAGGCTAATTCCCTTTGGGAAATGTGGTGTGGTGGTACTTTGGGCTCTTTTCAGAGGCGGGTCCGGTCTGTCTTGTATCCAGATGTGGACTATGAGGAAAATCTATACAAGCCAAACCGAAATCTTAGCAGCGCCCCTTCGTTGAGGTGTACGGGATAACAGAGCTCAGACTGTGGTGCGGATAAGCAGGTTTGAACACAATGCCTCCCTGAACGGGCCTTTCTGCAGCCCCCCAGCTCCCATGGGCTCCGTGGCCCCGCTCACTGCTGGGGAGTCAACACCAGCAACTCTACGAAGTTTCTGGGGCTTGGAGCAGGAAAAAACTATGGGGACCCTCTTTAAGAAAAAGAGCCTTAATGATCTTAATTTGAAAAATTTTCCCAAAACATTTCCCAAAACATTCCCACTAAGTGGTGGGGGCCTACCCTCTGATGCTGGAAGGGGGCTGAGGCTCCTGGGCTCTCAGGAGTGCAGGTGGCCATGCGTTCCCAGGCAAATCCCAGGGCCACAGTTACCCCTTGGGCTGGGGTCTTCTTCCCTCCCCAGCTTCCTTCCCCACCTTCATTCCTTCTCCAGGCTTTAGTGTCAGACACAAAGAGAAGCTCCGTTAAGTCCTCCGGGCCTCAGTTTACTCTTCTTTTAAGTGAGGGCTTAGGATGTTATCTTCAGAAAGTGTCTGGAACATTCTCTGCTCTCAAAAACTTCGTTATTTCTCAGACCTCTTGCCCGAATTCCTGACCACTCAGTAGCCCTGGTTTCTATGTCTGATTCCAGCACAAAAATTACAGCTAAGATTTATAAGAAGAATCCTTCTCCCCGAGGGGGCAAACAGCTACCAGAAGAGACCAGGAACCATGAGAAGCATGAATGTTGGGACGCGCCATGGATGACATTGTCTTGTCTATCACAGTAAACAACCCAACCCAACTTAAATTTTAAATATCCGTCTAGAGGGGATTGGTAAAATGAAAGTACCATGATTCAGCGGAATAGGCTAAACTCATTTTAGATGACATCAACAGATTTCCATAACACCTCTCTAAGTGACTAATACAGACCATGGAACTGTATTTACGGTGGGACTTCGTTTTTGCAAAATGAAATAACATACTTTCCACACACACAGAAGCAGACCCATTGTCTTACAAACGTAACCCGTGGTGATCTCAGGATGGTGAAGAGGGGTCCATTTTCTTGTATCGCTTTCCTGCATTTCCTACACCATCACTGCCCAGCAGGTGCCCCAGGCACCCCCAGGCCCCCTCCTTTCCCGAGCCCACTCCTGCTTTGAGCTTACAATCAAATTTTCATCCTTGAGTGGTGTGCTATTGCAGGGCTCACACTAGTGAATTTAGAAACAGCACGCGCCTCCAGCCAGTTATCGCTGTGACGCTAGAAGAATTATTACTTTCTCCATCTTGGGGCTCTGACGGTTCTTCAGGAAATTGAGCTGGAAGTTTAATAATAAGTGTCTTTGTGAACGGCATTTTTATTGGAACTTGAGCCTTTGATTTCAGAGATGTGAAGCACACTGTTCCACTGAGTAGGGAGCTTTCTTGGACCATTATAGTCACCAAATTTAGCTCAAACAGGAGTGTCTGTGCAGACCACCTACACAGGTGATGTAAACGTCAGGTGCCTCCCATTCCAGCTCCCCGTGTCCAGGGGGCTCCATGGTGTGTGAGGCAGCCGGCTTCCCAAGGAACCGTCCGTCTCATCTGTGCAATTGTATTTCTGAACAGCAGCCTGTAGAGTAGCTGAGAAAGAATGGTCAAAAAATGCCCAAGAACAGTGATTGAAATGGTTTCTAAGGATTTCTAATGTTTCTATTCTGTGACTCTGTTTTACCAATAATAATGTTAAGCAAAAGCGTAGCTTTCGTATTTAATTTCGTGGTTTTACAAACTACTCTGTAAAAACTGCAAACAATTCTGTTGATACAGAATTCACATGACCATACAACGCACCCATTTGAAGTGTACAGTTCAGTAGTTTTCATAAAGCCTCAAGGCTGTGCAACTGTAACCACAATCTAATTTTAGAACATTTTTTTCACCCCCAAAAGAAACTCCAAAGCTGTCAGCAGTCACTCGCCATTACCCACCCCTCACCTTTATCCCTGGATTAGGTCACCACTAGTCTACTTGCTGTCTCTATAGATTTGCCTATTATGGACATTGCATATGAAGGGTATCATCCAGCCCAGGGTCTTTTGTGACTGGCTTCGTCCACGTAAGCACAAAATGTGTTCAAGGTTCTCCATGTTACAACGTGTATCAGTTCTTCACTCCCTTTTATTGCTGAAAAATACTCCGCTGAATGAATATACCGCATTGGACTTATCCATGCTGCTTTATGGCTATTATGAATAAGGCCACGGTGAACATTCAGGTACAAGTGTTTTGCAGGTAGAGGTTTTCATTTCTCTTGGATGTATTCCTAGGAGTAGAATTGCTGGGTTATACAGTCGCTGTACAGTGTCCATTTCGAGGAACCACCAACATGTTTTTCAAAGGGGCTGCTCCATTTTACATCCTCACCAGCAGTGAACAAGTGTTCTAATTTCTCTACATCCTCACCAACACTTACGATTGCCTTAAAAAAGTCATAGCCATTGTTTGGTTTTTCAAATAACAACCAATGCTCCAGTTTTCTGACTTCGATGGGGTGTCCTATAATTCAACTCAATTCTGACACTATCTATCTAGAGTTAGTGTAGACCCCACAGGTTTAAGGGTTCGGTCCCACCAGACTACCACTGGTTCAGACACCAGATGAAAATAGGGTCCCCAGGCTACCTGAACTTCTGCCCAACTGACTACACATTTGGGGTTTCCCATGACCACACCTTAGGTTCAATAATGGGCTAGAATGATTCACAAGACTCGGGAAAGCTCTGTATTTATGATCACATTTTTATTAAAAAAAAATACAGCTTAAGGGCAGCCAAATGGAAGAGATATATAGACAAAGAATGGGAAGAAGGGCGCAGTGCCTTCAATGCTCTCTCCAGGCATGCCATACCCCAGCCTGTCAATGGGTTCACCAACCCAGAAGTTCTCTTAGCTTCTTTGAGTGTTTTTAAGTCAAATTTCCATTGATACCCACAACGGATTAAATCATCGGCCATTAGTGATTGCATTCAATCTCTCTCCTCCCTGCAGGACCAGGATGGACCTCAATAGTCCTAATCCTCTAATCATGTGGTTGGTTCCTCTAGGAACAAGCCTCTATCCTGAGGCTATCTGGGGGTCCACAGAGAGTCACCACCACAACAAAAACTCAGATATAAGGAGATCATTATGAATAATGTAAGAAACTCCTGTCACTTGGGAAATTCCAAAGATTTTAGGAACCCTGTGCCCAGAACTGGGGAGAAAGAACAAGTATATATTTTTAATTTTACCCCAGCCATCCTGCTGGGTATAAAGTGTTATCTCTTGTGCTTTTGATTTGTGGTTCTCTAATGACTAATGATGTGGAGTATCTTTTCAAATGCTTATTGGTCATTTGCTGATCTCTTTATGGAGAGCTATTCGGAGGCTTCGCCCATTTTCTATTGGGTTATTGGTCTTTTGATTATTGAGTTATAATAGTTCTGGATATATAGACTTGCAAATAGTTTCTCTCAGGCTCTGGGTGGTCTTTTCATTTCCTTGATGATTGTTCTCTGCAATACAGCATTTTTAATCTTCATAAAGTCCAATTTATCTATTGTTTCCTTTTTTGGCTTGTGCTTTTGGTGTCGTATCTAAGAAAGTATTGCCTAACCCAAGTTACAAAGATTGACTCCTTTGTTTTCATCCAAGAGTTTTATGGTTTTAGCCCTTACATTTAGGTCGATAATCCATTTTGAGTTAGTTTATGCGTATTGTGTGAGAAAGAGGTACAAATTCATTCTTTTGCATGTGGATATATAGCTGTCTCTGTGTAGCTGAAAAGTTTATTCTTTCCCATTGAATGGTCTTGGCACCCTTGCCAAAAATCAATTGACCATAAATGTAAAGGTCTGTTTTTTAGACTCTCACTTCTGTTCCATTGATGGATATGATTGCTAGTACCATGGTCTTGGTTGTTGTAGCTTTGTAGTAAAATTTGAAGTCAGAAAGTGTGAGCCCTTCTGCTTTGTTCTTTTTCTCTGTTGTTTTTGGCTCTTCTGCATCCCTTGCATTTCCATACACGTTCTAGGATCAGCTTGTTATTTTCCACAAAAATCCAGTTGGGATTTTTATTTTATTTTATTTTATTTATTTGACAGAGAGAGAGAGCACAAGTAGGCAGAGAGGCAGGCAGAGAGAGAGGGGGAAGCAGGCTCCCCGCTGAGCAGAAAGCCTGATGCGGGGCTCGATCCCAGGACCCTGAGATCATGACCTGAGCCAAAGGCAGAGGCTTTAACCCACTGAGCCACCCAGGCACCCCCTGTTGGGATTTGGATAGAGAGTGTTTTGAATCTGTAGATGAACCATTCCAATCTCTGACCATAGCATGCCCTCCCATCTATTTAGATCATTCCTCCCAATGGTTTGGAGTTTTCAGTGTACAGGTTTTGCTCTTCTTTTTATTGAATTTATCCCTAATTTTTTTCTTTTTCATGTGATTGTAAATGATATTTTGTTTTCTTAATTTTATTTTGAGTTGCTTATTACTAGTATTTAGAAATACAATAGATTTTTGTATATTAGTTTGTATCCTGCAACTTTGCTGAACTTGTTTATTAGTTCTAAGAGGTTTTTGTGTTTTTTTGTTTTTTGGGTTTTTTTTGGTGGATTCTTTAGTATTGCTTTTATATACATTATCTCATTTAATCACCAGAAGAGGACTGTAACCCGTGAAGGACAGGCATTAATCTCACAATCTTACAGGTGAGGGAACTGAGGCTTGAAGTGGCAAATAACTTGCCTTAGATCCCAGTGTCAATAAATGGCAGAACCTTGACTGATTCTCAGGATAGGGTCTGAAGACAGAGCAGACTGACCACAGAGTTGATTTTCTCACTGTCTGAAAACTCTAAAAGAAAAAAACTATAACCCGCAAGAAAAAAGAGGTTGGGAAAATTGACAATAGCTGATAAGAAGTGCTAACATATTTTTTCTGGTTGGAAAGTATGGCAGTTACTAACAGGAATAGAAAAATCCTTAGGGGGCACCTGGGTGGCTCAGTGGGTTAAAGCCTCTGGCTTTGGCTCAGGTCATGATCTCAGGGTCCTGGGATCGAGCCCCACATCGGGCACTCTGCTCATCAGGGAGGCTGCTTCCCCCTCTCTCTGCCTGCCTCTCTGCCTACTTGTGATCTCTGACAAATAAATAAATAAAATCTTTTTTTAAAAAAAGATCCTTAGCTTGAGAGTCTAAGGCAGAGTTTAAGAAATTAGTGTGCTTAGAGGAACACTTATACATACAAGGAATGGAATGATTTGCCCAAGTTCTGAAAAAGCCTCAGGACTTGGAAAGTGCAAAATCCCATAGAAAACTGGGGTGAGGTTTGGCATGGGGATTATGCTATCTGGATACATACAGGTAAATCCCCACACCTGTTCTAGCATCGGCCGTCCAGTGTCTCTCGGTCCACCTGGGAACAGATAGTTGGTTTACACTCTGGAAAAGCCGACTGGGGACACTGGAGAGACTGGGGAGTGGCAGGTGATACGGAGGAAGCAGATAAATGAATGACCTCACTCGGGTTATTCTCGAATGCTGGCAGCCAGACTTGTATTCTGCTCACCCTGTGATCTCTAGGCAGGAGGATAGAGGAAAGGACCTCTCTCAGGTTAGATGGTTGCTGACACTTGGGGTCCCCTCTTGTTGAAAACATGGACTGTCACCAGCCAACTTGTGGAGAGTGTCAAAGCCCTTCCCCACATAATACGAATTGTGGTCAGCTTTTTGTTGTCTGAATTTTTAATATAAAATGGTATTTGAGGGAAGTCTTCAATATCAAAAAGAGAGAGAAAAGAAAATAAATAGGAAATAAATAAATAAATAAATAAATAAATAAATAAATAAAATGAATAGGAAAAAGGACCCCGGAGGAAATGTAGATAATGCAAGAGGCAGAAAACTAAAAAACAAAAACAAAACCCCCAAAACCTTTTAATATCTTCAGGGAATATGAAAGACCTCTTGGAAACTAAAACCAGGAAATGAAAAATAGAAAATAAATGTAAAGCCTTCATTAGCAAGACTGGAAGATGAACTTGAAAAAAGATCCCAAGGAATTGAAATGGGACAACAAAACAACACTGTGGCAAGTAGAAAAAGAGAGATTAGAAAGGAATGATCTCGGAGTCTCAGTGTCTGAAGAAGAGAAACTAGAGAGAGAGTGAGATCTGCGCAGAGAATCTGGTGAAGAGGAAAATTTCAAAGCCATGATATTTGGGACTGAGGGAGAGAAGCCTTAATTTGGAAGGGGACACAGGGTACCTGTAATAATGAACCTCTTAGAAAGTGGGTGGCTCCATCAGTTAAGCATCAGACTCTTGGTTTCAGCTCAGGTCGTGATCTCAGGGTCGTGGGATCGAGCCCCGCATTGGGCTCCACGCTCAGTGGAGAGTCTGCTTCAGATTCTCTCTCTCCCTCTCCCACTGCCCCTCCCCCCCAAATAAATAAACAAATCTTAAGAAAAAAAGTGTCACATCATCATTTAGAACTACTAGGGGTAAGGAGGAAACTTCTAAAAGATTCCTGGTATGATGTGTACGTGTGTGTTGATATATAAAGGGTTTTTTTTTTTTTTTAAACATCAGAACAGCATTGGACTTCTTAACAGCACAACTGATAGATAGAAGATAATGATACACCGCCTTTAATATTCTGAGGGACAATGACTTTGAGCCACAATTCTACCCTCAGGCAAACTATTAATCAAA
Organism: Martes martes; assembly: GCF_963455335.1. Classification (NCBI taxonomy): domain Eukaryota; kingdom Metazoa; phylum Chordata; class Mammalia; order Carnivora; family Mustelidae; genus Martes; species Martes martes. The sequence goes on from NC_137902.1 coordinate 80,991,385, forward strand.
AGCAAGGGCAAGAGAAAGACATTTTCAGAAAACCAAAACCTCAAGTATTTTACCTCCAATGTACTTTCCTTAGGAAGACGTGCTTCAGCAAAAGAAGGAAATTAATCAAGAAGGAGGAAGATGGCACCTGGGCAACAGATGATTCAACAAAGGGAACGGCCAAGGGACATCTCAGGGTAATATTCAGCTTTCAGACTGTCGCGGGGGTTTGGAGTTCTCTGGAAGGAATTCTCCAGCACGAGCCCAAAGTGGAATCTCTGTATTTGAGTACACGTAAGTAGTGTTATTGATTTTGAATTCTTTTGGGGTGGAGGGAAGTAACAATTAAAACATAGAAAAATGGACAAACCAAACAACAAAGCAAGGACTAACTCCAGGAAGAAAGAAAGGATGGTAGAAGAAAGGAGGTGGCGTCACCATAGACGTTTTGGCTTAATAAGGCATCATATTCGGAGTCGTGGTACTGTAAGCACTGCTTATTATTATTTTTTCTTAAGAACCCTCACCGCCCGCTGGCCCAGCCACCCTGTTGGTGCTCACCTTTGAGGACTGACATCTGGGCACAGCCGGAGTTGTTTTACTTCCTGTCTTAGAGGTGGCTTCCTTGACACAGACGGACCTCTTCAATGGTCGCTGTCTGGGCTTCTCTCGATTGAGTGGGACTAATTTAGCTCCTACCTCTTGGAGACTCCGGATAAAGCCTACGTTGCTCCTAAGAGGTGGCTTTCTCAACGTGTTTTCTTTTTAGAAGCACAACGAGACATATTTTTGAGATCCAAGAAACAAAATGGAACCTCCCTATGACCTCTCAGAGCCAACCCTGCTCCTTCAAAATGTATCAGCCCACATAATACGAAAAGAAACTCTCTTCCAGCTCCAGCAAAGGCCAACTGCACAGTCATAAACGGACACTGAGTAAGACCTTCTCTTATGATATAATCAGGAAGCATCTCGTATGTGGATTCTACTGTCCTTTTAGCATGTATTCCGTGGTGGAACGGGGTGTCCCCTGGGTTTTCTGCCAATACTTGAATAACAACAAGTTCCATTGTTACCTGAAGTCCCAAACATGGTTTCAGTTCAGAACTTGGAATACTCAGTCCCACGTAAGAATAAAAAATTCCAACTTCAGTTGAATTGTTAGCTCCTGCTAACAAGGACCTAACAAGGTCCTGCCCTAGTCTGGGAGTTTAGAGTGAGGAGGGGTTGGTCGCAGCTCTTCTGGGAGGACAGACCCTCTCCCCTCCCGTCGTCCCTCCCGGGCCCCTGGAGGAGACGGGTCTCTGTACAGGAAGCCCACGCCGAGGTGGTAGGTGGGAGAAGCCCCTTCCTCCACCCCCAACCCCCTCTCTCTCCGGACTCACTCCGTTTGTCTCTGCTCTTCCCAGGTCCCAGCCCCACAGACAGAGATGACATATGTCCCCCCGCACCATTTCCCATCCTATCCCGGGAGGGCTCAGCCTTGGATGCGTCTCTGGACCAGGCATTGGGCACATCCTGCCCCACCGCCGGGACGAGGTGGGCAGACTCCCCGTAAGGGCTTCTGGTTCTCCGGTGCTGAGGAAGTCCCTCCACAAAGCCCCAATGGGCTGCTGTGTTTGCAGGTGCTGGTCCTCAGCCAGCTCCCTCCTCCGCCCCCTGGGCTCCCACCAGCTGAGCAAGAGGTGCGGGGAGAGCAGCTTCATGGCGCGCTCCGGCTAAGCTGGCTCTGAGGGCTCAGCCCGGGCCCAAGGCCAACAAGGGGTGTCCAGCCATCTCTGGTCTCCTGTGGAAAAAGCCAAGTGGGTGCTTTCGTCCAGACAGTTGCTCAGCCAACCAAGGCTGCTCCCCCCATAGCGGAGCAGGGAGCACGCAGAGAGAGAGTGGTGGGCTTTTGGGCTCTGCCTGCTTACGTGGACGTGGGATTCCTACCTGTCACCAGACAAACCATTCTTCCTGCCGTGGGAGGGAGCCCATAAGAGAGAGGCCCTGAGAGGGACGGGAAATGTTGGTCTCCAGGGAGCTGCCTTCTCAGCTCCTCCCTGGGAAGGTGCTGGTTCCCCTCCCTGTGGGACAAGGCTGCCCTTGGTCTTATATCCAGGCCCCCCTTTCCCAGCACCTTGTCCCTGGAGTTCTCCCTGGACTCCAGCCCACGTGATGGGATCCAGGCCCTCCTCTAGAGCTTCCCCTTCTGGACGGAGCCCCTGCAACCGTGATCTCTGCCCTTCTGGTTCCCGAGTGTCTTCTTGCTGCCGGACCTCCCCTGGGGCTCGTCACCCTGAAGGGTTGTTTGACGCTGGCCACTTCTGATTTGGACAGACTGCGGTGTCCCTGAGCCTCTGCAACACCGGAGCTGCCTGGGCCTCCGTTCTGGGGCCCGCATCCATGTGGGTCCCAGGATCCGGTGAGACATCCCTTGTCCTGGCTCTTCCGGGTGCTGGCTGCCCATACGTGCCCTGTTTCTGTCCCGCTAACCATGCCATGAAGGAGTCCGGCCAAGCTCTGACAGTTCTCTTGCTCTTTGAACCCCTTTTCTTACTTCTTTTCCTTCTTTGCTTTCTTTTGAATCCCCTGTGTCTTCCAGGGTCGCCCATAGTCCGGAATGCTAATCTTCAGGGCTGGGAGAGAGGGGGGAAAGGGGGTAGATCTGTGGAAGAAGTGGCTAATCTGAAGCCAGGAGGTATTACTGTGCACCTGCTCTGGGTGAGACATTGCACAAGCTTTTGTGGGAGACGCAAAGGAGAGCTTGCTTTAAGGAGATCATACTCTAAAAGCACATAGGACGCACGGGATCCCATAGAGAACGCTCTCTCTGACACCCGACTCCGGTTCATGGTGTCTGTACCTTCACGACGTACTGAAAAACAGGGTTAACTCGTGGTCCTCCTATAGACTGGGGTCCTCTCGGAGTCGGGGAGTCCCAAGCTTGGGTCTGCGCCCAGCTGCTGTCCGTCCCGGCCACAGCAGCTGTGTGGTTCGACCCGACCCTCATCGCATGCCCAGCCTCCCATTCACTTCTGAAGTCGGCCAGTTGCCTCTGATTTCCAATACAGGAAGTTGGGGGCTCGGGCTGTCCTTGACACGCACTGTCCTTGCTCCCACTCGGCTTTACCTACAGCCCAACATTTCCCTCCAAAAGTCCTGCAAAGCTGGGAGCACCTGCATTCTGGGCAGAAGCCATGGGACATCTTCCTCGTTCCAGTATCGGGTGGGAGAGACCAGCCAAGCATGATTTCTCCCGTGACCAAGCAAAAGAGAAGTGATTACGACCCTCGAAATCATCCTCGTAGGCTTAGGAGCAAAGTTACTGACTTTAAGAATGGCATGGTCATTGCTATTTACCGGGTGTGTCATCACAAAGGTGGTAATGAGGGTGTATATCTACCCTCCAGACAGCTCCCCTTGGCAGCCAGAGGGGAACCCAGAAATATAGATGGCATGAGCTAAGGGGAGTAGAGATGCTTGGTAAGCTGTGAATCTGTGTATACATCAAGGGTTATTGTAGCAAAAGGTAGCCCTCATCTTTTCGTGTTTCCCTTTTCTCTCCTGGCTTGGGAAAAATGGATTTTTATTGTATGAATGATCTAGAAGTTTTTCAGATACAAGACCAGGTAGTCGGCAGGGTAGGAAGGAAGGCGAGATGCAGCTTTATTGCAGGAGCTTCATAATATTGTTTGTTGGAGGATTACACAGAGCAAAACAGGGGCTTCTCGAGAGGCACAGGCACAGGCTCGGAAGCCTTACAGCCCCAGCCCTTGCCAGGCAGATCCCCCGGCTAAGCAGAAGATGCTGTTCGCTGGTCTGGACACCAGGCATCCTCGCGGCGCCGAGACGAGCTGTGAATCATGGGCCCCGGCCGATGTGCCAAAGAGCAAACCACGAGTACATTCATCAGCACAGAAATGTGTTTGAAATTCTAATTTAAATGTAAAAATAGAACCAGAGAGAAAATTCCCAGTTTCTGTTGCTTGTTGGTTTGAACTAGTACCCCTACTTGGTAGTTCTGTCGTGTGCCCCCCACAACCTTCCCCGGGCTTATGGGCACTACATTTTTCAGTTAAAAGATTTCAGTTTAGCTCTCCAAAATCTCATAAAGATAATTGGTTTTAGAAACGAACAACTCCTAAAAGGAGAGTTCAGACCCTTAAGGTGGCTTCCAGCATTGTTATCATTAGCTGGCGTTTCCTGGGCTCAGGATTGTGACCAGCCCTCGCTTGAAGTCCATCGGGAGGTCTCTGATAGGTCTCTTACCAAAACTTCCAAAGGGGTGGGGCTATTTCATACCTTTTCACTATTTTCTGCTACTTAGAACAATTTCAAAGATGGGAAAAACTAAAGCTAATCGCCACACCCAGAGTCCCAAGGTTCGTGAGTGACGGAGCCCGTGACGGACTTGGGCCAGGCCACAGAGCCTGAAGGATTGACCTGTTGCCACCGATGTGGCAGAGGGCTGTGCTCGGCCCACATCACAGTGTCCCTGGGACATGGTGCTGAGCTCCAGGCTACCTATGCTCGGGGAGTTTTAGATCAGTAGAGTGAATTTATAGGAGCGGTGAGGGAGAACCGGAGTCAGGCAGTATCTGTAGAGCTGTCTTGGGATGCTTGCCTCAGAACAGGTTTCTCGACAGCGGCAGTTTTGACACGTGGGGCTGGACTTTTCTCTGTTACGGGGTATGTCCTGTGCATGGTAGGACGTTTACCGTCTTCCCTGGACTCTACCCGCTACAGGCGAGCCCCACGCTGTCCTGGGCTGTGATGACAAAAAAAGATCCGCAGACACACCAAGTGTCCTCTGGGGGGCGCTGAGAACCACCGACTTCAAGGACTGAAGGCTGGGGAGAGCATCCTGTCGCTGACCTTTGGAAAGCTGTCTTCAGGTATGGGATCTTGACAAGGACCCTAAGAGGTCACTCGGGCTCAGAAGAGCTAGGTCTTCTGAACTTGGGTGCATGGCGTTAGCCAGAAGAAAGACGGAGGCCTGGCCGGACTGCCCCGAAGGGAAGTGGGGAAGACCAGAGGAGCCCTCACTGTGCCGCGGGGTCGGGGAGATTTCATGAGTTGAACCATTGTGTAAGTTTCGGTTATCAGATTACAAGGAGATTTGGTTTCCAGTTTTCTTTTGTCTCTGGCTATCTGGGTAGATTTAGGTAAGCCTGTTTTCTTATTCGCTTTTTTAATTCAACACACATTTATTTAGCCCATTCTGTGTCTGTCATTGTATTGAATGGGATGAATTTTTTTTTCATCCCCAGGGACTGGTACACAATAGATGCTCAGTAAGTGCTTGTTGAACATGATCTTAAATTGATTAAGGGGGAAAACTACCCGTGAAAATAAGGTCTTCTTGGAAACAGGTTCCTTATGGCCTTCAGGCCTGGGGAAACGCTGTTTATCGATGTGGCCAGCTCTCTGGTGACATGAGAAGATCTACTCATACTCGTACTGATGGATCTATCATGAAAATACAGTGGATTTTTGTTGACTCGCTGATCTACCTCCCTACATGTCTAATTTCCTCCTGACAGTGCTTCCTCGTGTGGCAGAATTTAGCGGAAACAGATTCCGAGGAAGGTTTGCTGAATTGTTGCAAGAATGGGGGCAGGGTGGGAGCAAGTCCAGGGTGATGTCAGGCTTTCTCTGAGGTCTGGAGGGGAGGACGCGGGCAGAGCGTGACCTCAGGGGTGGGCACTCACGTGAGACCACACTGAAAGAGGCTCCAGAAGGAAGCCAGCAGCCCAAAGGGCAGAAGTTAAACCATGGCAGCAGGGCGAGGCGAGGGACAAGTCAGAACACATCTAGTTGAACGGCCTCTGTTGCCTGATATACTAATATATTCTTCCCTGGTTCTAAAAAATTATGCACGATCATTGAAGGAAAAACAAATAGAAGAGAAAGGAAAGCGTAGAGAAGAGAGTGGGAAACGACTGATTTCATCGTCCCGGGGATGACAGCTGTTGCCATCCACATGCATTTCTTCGCAGACTTTTTCTGGAAGCACGTGACTTCACATAGTACCGTGGACGCTCTCCCAGGCCATTCCGAGTCAAACATCAGTTCCTGCGGCTGCAGGACGTTGTGTCTGGTATTTCCTCACAACTTTTTTAACCTTGTGCTTCTTTTCCAATTTTTTTCCTCAATGGCAATATCACAATTTGAAACCCTGTCTTGAGAAAGGTCAGTGTGAGGTCAGGGAGACGCTAACTCTAGACACGATGAACTCCTAGGACTGGAGGGCAGAGGAGAAAGGAATGACATCATGCAGCTGCAGAAAATCCTTCTACCCTCAGAGATGTCCTAAGAGCTTCGCTGCTGAGCCCGATGCGTCTCCTAGCGAGAGGCTTTGCTTCCGAGCCGCCATGATGGAGATGTGTTGACTCTTACCGGCACTGGGATACGCAATATGGCACCCGAGTCAGAGAAGCATCCAGGTGTGATAAATGTTGAATGCTCTTCCAGCCCGTGTTGGAACAGGATGGCCTAATCGTCTGACAAGGTGCTCCTGTCCCCTCAGCTGGTCTCTCCTTGTGTGGTTATGGGTGTGCGACGTAATAAAAAGCGTATTTGGTCTTTGTCCCTGGTTCCTGGCCCCCCAGAGCTCCTAAAACCCTTGGAATTTTCTGACAGGTACGAGTGTCTTTTGTTACTTTCAGTCACCCTGGACTTTATGCTAACGAGGTGAGTCTTGGCCCAAAGTGTGTGTATGTGTGCGTGTGTGTGTGTGCGTGTGTGTATGGGGGCTCTACAGAGTTCCCAGATGGGGGCTGGTCCCGGAAGAACCAATGTGTGATTAGACGTTAGAACCAGGAGCCCCACCCCGGGTCCTGGGAGAAGGGCTGGAGATGGAGTTCAGTCCCTTCGCCAGTGATTTAACCAACCATACGTAATGAAGCTTCAAAAGCAACACTGAAGCAGAGCTTCCTGGTTGGCGAATACATGGGAGGGTCGCACCCGGAATTCGGCGAGAGGGCACGGAAACTCTGTCTGCCGCCCCCACAGCTTACCCTGTGTATCGCTTCCGTTTGGCTATTTCTGAGTTGAAGCTTTTCTGATAAAGCTTTCCTGAGTTCTGCGAGTCATTCTAGTGAGTTATCAGGACTGAAGGGGGTTTGTGGGACCCTCCTAATTTAGAGCCCATTGGTCAGATGGGTGGGTGCCCCCTGTGACTTATAACCGAAATCTGAAGTAGGCTTTTCCATTGAAACATTGAGTTGACTAACCACACACTTGGCAATTACATTTCTTAGCGTAGAATAAATAAATTGGGACAGTGGTTTCTCAGTCTCTGGTGAAATTGGTAGAGTGTGATAGTTCCATCATGTACGGTGACCAACTCCCAGTTTACCTGGAACTTTCCTGGTTTTAAAACTGGAAGTTCTCTGCCTTGGGACACTCCTCAGCCCTGAGGAAGCTGGGACTACTGGTCACCCTGTCACCAGGACAAGAACCTCTCGACAGAGTTGAACACGAGTCTGGTTCCTGGGGACAGTTGTCCAGTCCCACTCACACACTGGACACACAGTGTCCAGTCCCACTCCTTCAGCATGAGAAGCCACAGCCTGCTGGGCACGTGGGTGAGAGGCTCATCGTCTTAAGTGAAGTGTATTTGATCTATGAATATCTAGAAAGCAGATCTAAGGCCCAAAGGCTGTTATTAAGGCTGTTATTACAACTCTGTATACGAAGAAGGGCTTGCTAAAAGCAGAGAAGTCGAGTAATGAAACTGGTCCAGATGTAAGTAGTGGGTTTCCTGACAGCGTCCCAAGCACTGGCCGTTGCCATGGCCATTGCCTGAGCACCCGAAGAAGCAGGTGTTGGTGTTTTCGGTTTTTTTTAGTATTATTTATTTATTTGACAGAGAGAGATCACAAGTAGGCAAGGAGTCAGGCAGACAGAGAGAGAAGGAAGCAGGCTCCCCGCTGGGCAGAGAGCCCGATGCGGGGCTCGGTCGCAGGACCCTGAGACTATGACCCGAGCCAAAGGCAGAGGCTTAACCCACTGAGCCACCCAGGTGCCCCAGCAGGTGTCAATGTTGAGTGAGCATAACAGTGTTAAAAATGCGGATTCCTGGATGCTATTTCCCTGAATACTGATTTAGTACTTCCAGGGGTAAAGTTAAGGATTTTGCATTCTTAATAAGATCCGCCACTAATGGTGTTGATCCACAGACCACTAAGAACCACGACCTTTAAGCGAGTAAGAAAATCAGATGTTTCCAGATACTTGCAGTCTCCATCTTTATGATCATCTATAATCTAATCAGTGTTGTTTAATTTAAACAAAGACAGAGCCATTAAAGTTTTGCATGTGACTTAATGGCTCTTCCTTTGCAATTTTTTCATATAAAGAAATTCATAAAGCAGAAAACATTTTCTGTCTGGAGGGACTGTTTGTCCTCCATCCCCCTACCCCCAACTGCCTTCCTTCCTTCCTTCCCTCTCTCCCTCCCTCCTTCCTTCCCTCCCTCCTTTCTTTCTTTCTGAATTGGAGAAAATGACTTCTGAACTCATAGGAGAAGGCTATGTTGCCAAAGGTGTTTCCTGCCCAGTGCCCCAAATATCAAGGACAGGAGCATCACATTACTGGGATCACCTTCACAGGCCTCTCCCTCCCTGCTCGGGGCATCTAAAGGAGAGTAGCCATTAAGCAAAACGCAGAGTGCTGGTGGGGGGTGGTGCGTATCTCTTGTGCGTGGTAGAAAGCCTGTCTGTCGGGTTTGCGTTTAGAATGACGTCACGTGGTAGAAAGCCTGTCTCTGATTCTTTTTTCCCCCCCAGGAAAGAGGTCACTGGAAGCAGGTGAAGGCAGAATCATAACGAGCCCAAGTCCGAGGGCTGCTGGGATTGAATGCATGAGGAGCTTTTGTTTTCCTCTTCGAATCTTCTTGAATTCCTCCCAGACACTTGGAGCTTCTGCCTCTGATCCACCAGCTCCCCGAAGCAGGCGCCACATGCTTTGCTGGGGTAGCCTATTATCAGAGCAAAACAAACACCTTCTGCGTCTAGCCTGGTTGTTTCAGTGCGTATCAGGAGTTTATGAGATCGATCGGGCTTCAGAGAGACATTTGGCTCTACTCCTCACCTACTTAGCCTGTACTCTATAAATCAAATGGCTTGTTTTCTCCCAAGAGGCTTTACGGTTGCTAACTGGCTACCCTTATGGGGGGTCCCTCGGGGGTAATTTTCTTTATTTTATAAAAGATGGCCGTACAGAGTGCCTGCCCTAAAGAAATGAGAACAACCTGGGCTTCTATCACCAGGTGCAGTCAAACCAGGAGTCCTTTCTCTGTAGAATCAAGCCTGGAGGAACGTCCCCTCCGTACAAAGGACGAGATGCTCCCAATAACCACAGAATGAGTTTGTGGAACAAAGAGGGGGCTTGTCCTCAAGAACCCCTCACTCTGCTGATTTCTCACTCTCCAGAGAGCTAAGAGTTTGCATTTGCTGTCCTCCCATTTCCTGCTATGTAGTACACACTCTAAGACCCCTCTAGTCCTCTGTGTCTCTCCTCTGCCATTTTTGTACTCACTTCTCAGCAGAATGACGAATGGCACCCTTCCAGTGTGTTCTTCTACAAATAGAAACACAGTGATTATACGTGAAAAGAGTCCATTGACAATGGTGTCTAGCTCTTGGTTTCATTGGATTGGACACTATTTTGTGCCTTTAATTTAGGGAGTTAGGCTCCCATGTTTCATCCTTCAGGGAACAAGCCCAGTGTGTTCAGCTCATGAGGACTGTAGGGTTCTACCTGCCACTCCACTCACTCCCTGGAACGTGATTTCTCAGGTGTCCCAAACAAAGGCAGGAAGACAAGAAACCTAAGAAAGGGAAACAGGGTAGGGGGAGAGATCAGATGACCCAAAACAAGAGACAAAAGACAAAACTGGGGAGGGAAAAAATAGAAACAAGAGACAAGAGGAGACTCCCATGTGATAAATGAACGAAGAATTCTAAGTTAAGCTTGACTTCTACCCTAAGCATAGACAATACATTGTACACACAGTCCTTGGCTTTGCATGGTTCTGATATGCTCGACTTTCACTCACGCGATTCAGCGAAATAAGGCGAGCCCCTCAACATCACTCACCTTCCAGTTACCACTAGTGTCAATTATGAGTAATTGTATACTGTAGCTCTTCACAGCTAGTTACTAAATAAATGACAGAAGCCCATCGTGACCATGACCAGCCATGCCATGTCTTTCACAGTCTGTGGGCAGCCAGTCACCACGTATCTGTTACTCGGCAATTCCGTTTATACACAGACAGCAGAGGTCCAGCCGCGCTGCCTTCCCATCGCCCAGCCACGAACCCTTGCACCATTTTACCAAAATGGGTGGTTGAAAGAGGGATTTGGCCAACAAAGACGAAAGCGCAGCAAGGAAGCAAAAATGGAATGGAAGGTTGCAATGGGAGATTAGAAGATCCGTAAATGCCACCAGCAGGGTGACGTCAGAAGAGCAGGCCTAGGTCTGTGTGCACGGCCGTGTGGGAGAGGTCCAAATGAGCTCAACAAGGAAGCGACACCGGCAGAGACTTCCCGTTAAAGGAGCTCTCAGAGATATTCCATGACCTTGGAAGCACAAAAGACAAACCGCTGGGACTTGATCCAAACATAGAAGGGAAGACAACACTTGGCCAAAGCATCAAAAAGATGTGCTCAGTTTGGTAAGTTACGGGACTCTCGGTGTCACATAGAAGCAGCGTGACAATAAGGGGCTCTTCGGCCTCCTCTTCCTAAGTTTGTTACAGAGAAATAAAACCCCCTGCCAGCGTTTCTAATGCTTTAAGTTACTGTGTGCTAAATCAATACAAGTTTTTACCAGTTTTTCATTTCCCTATACATTTATAGCCAACAGCAAGAGAGCTTTCAACGTTTTCACGAAATTTTTTAAAAGTCACTCAACAATCACAATTTTCTCATTGGGTGTTGAGATCGTTTGCACAGTTTTGGCTGGCACGGTCGTTTTTCCAGTCCTGCATTGCTGCTCGCAGAGAGGGGACTGCTTGTATAGACTTGGATCACAGCGTACGTATGCGTAGGTGAGGCAAGCCTAATCATCACAATTGTAATCATTTGTAAATTATAAGTAATAGGATCCTGGTTTCTGTAGGAAAATACGTGTGTGTGTGTGTGTGTGTGTGTGTGCGTGCACGCGTGCACATGGGAAGATGGCAGGTGGCTTCCCCATCTGCTGGGTGCTGGATGGGTTAACCAAGGATCCTTTAATCCTCTCTCCGAGACGGCTGCCCATTCCGGGGATGCAGACGGGGGCAGGGTCTTAGCCTCCTTCAGATCTTTGCTCCTGGGGCTCTGTCGTTCTCAAGGGCTGCCTCAGCCACTGTTTACTGATGTGGACCTGGGCCCTTCTTCCATTTCCACAACCCAGAAGTGACTCACACCCGGCTTTTTGGAATTCAGCAGACTTCGTACAGGATTTGGAGGGGTCATGAGCAAGTCACACAGCGTGCAGCCGTGGGCCATTCGCTCTTCCTTCTCTTTGTTTCTCCCTCCTCCCTCTGGGAGCGGCGCCTTCCCTGCTCGGGATACGTACGGCAGCTTCCCCATGGGCTCCCACGGGTGGGGTGGCAGGATGGGACCCTCCCAAGCTTTATCTACTTCAAGTATCTATCCGAGGGTCTTTCTTAGCAAGGCCAGTTAGGATCAATTACGTTTTATACACACACACATATAAAATGCACGTAGAAAGAAGAGAATTAGGTGCACGGCAGTGTTAACCTACAGTGGCTATCTCTGGGGGTTGAGGATTAGCAATGATTTCTTATTTCCTTCCTTTTGCTTTTCTATGATGAATGTATGTCATAAAATGTGTACAATGTACATATATTAAATTTTAATAAGAATAACATTATTTAAACAGGCTGTGGGCAAGCCTTGACAAAGGCAAGGACAGGAGGGGCTCCGAGAGGGAAGTTGTGTGTCTGGCAGGGGGTGCGGAGAGATCCCCGGGCAAGCTCGGGAGACTAAGAGGAGAGAGAGGAGGGGGGACACAGAACAGGAGCAGGGGAAGGGAGACAATGGCACAAAGAAATGGGAGACGGATCCGATCACCACTTTAAGGTAACGTAATTTGGCTCCATTGTGTTCCTGCATTAAGGGGTTGACTAACAATTACAGCGGTAATTATAACAATTTTGGGCTCTTCTGCGGCACACTGTAGTTTCATTATCCTCCAGCATAATATCCCTAACATCCTGCTACTACAAAAGAGGAAATCGAATAGATGCAGCCTTAATTTTAGCTGCATGTTAGACTTGGCTCTGACACAATGCCGTTTTTAAATTGCCTGCACACGTTAACACAAGAGTTTTCCTGCCCCTCCCATCTGCAATCCATTCAATATTGTCGTAGTTTTAAAAAGGACCCATCGGTGGGGACCAGAAAGAGCAGTGTGTGCTCCCAAGGACACAACGGAGCCGCTGTCCTTCTGCATCGTGTCTCACCGCACCCCACGTCACTCTGGGGTTTTCCCTTCCCTCGCAGCGGAGCCCAGTGGCACCTGAGACATGGGGGGGTTGTCGCGAGTGTCGGGCGTGACTCCGAGAGCTGGGACCTAGAAGTGGCAGAGGTCTGTTGAAGGGGAGGGGGCCGGCAATGGAATATGGTGATGGTGGAGGACAGAGGAGTGGGGTTGGCTACGCCCCTCCGGCCCCACAGCCCCTCACCAGTTTAAGGGCGGAGTGGACCCTGAGCCGCAGGGATGGCAGGAAAGCCTGAGGGGTGATCCCGGACCCCCTCTGGGGCTATGCTCACAGCCGTTTTCCTCCTGCCTTCCCATTTGTCCTTCCCATTCAAAACTGTAGACAAACACAGATAAAATAAATCCTTCCGTCCTTGGGATCCTCTTTTCTTTCCTTCTTACATTTTTTAGGAGAGCGTCCCACGCCTACTGACTAGCTGGCCTCCCCCCTCCTCCATTCCTCAGGCTGGACCAGCCTGGACTCAGCCCCCGCCGCTCCGTTCACTAACGAAACTGCTCTCGCTGAAGTCAGCGTCGATGCTCTGTTTTCAAACCTTCATCCCGCCTCGTCTCCTTGCAGTAGCTGACATCACTTTATCTTCTTCCTTCAAACCTTTTCTCCTTCAGCTCTCCCTCGTTCTTGATTAATGGCTGTGCCAGCCTCGGGTTGCCCGAGCTATAAACTTCGGTGATGTCTTCAACTCCTTTGCTGATATTAGAAACATCTCTAGAATCCATCCCCCTTTCTCATGCTCGGCGCTGCTTCCTGGGTCTCACCTCACACATCCTTCCTCTAAGCTGTTGTCCTCTGATCAAGGCACTATTTTTAGCTGCAAGCTATTATTGATCTCTAAGGTAATTGCATTGTGGTCAGGAACCGTGGTACGGATGACGACTCTTTGAACTTTCTTCAGCGATGTTTTATGATCTGTGTGATCAGTTTTTATGAATGTTCCATGTACACGTGGAGAAGCATGTGTATTCTTGAGTTGTTGGGTAGTATGCTCCATATGTCTCCCGCACATCAAGCTTGTTCAAATTTTCTGCATCCTTATTGATTTTCTGTCTACTGAGAGAGGTATGATACAGTGTCCCACTCTGACGGTGTACTCGTCAACCGTTTTTTTGTAGTTCTGTCAATTTTTACTCTGTGTATTTTAAAATGATGTTATGAAGGACATACAAGTCTGAAACTATTAAAGCTTCTTGTGAATTGTACTTCTTATCCCTTTATCTTCAATAATTTTTTTTTTTCCTGGAAGTCTAATATAAATGTCATTATGCTGGCTTTCTTTTGGTTAATCTTTACCTGATATATCTTTCTCTGTTATTTTGCTTTCCTCCTTTCTGGGGGCCTTTGGTAAGAGAAAGGTGGTATGATACAGGGGTAATGAGTACAGACTCTAGGAGGAGTCTACCTGGGTTCAAGTCACCACTTTGATGCTCAAGTTATAGTATTTAACTTCTTTGGAACTTGGTTTTCTTATCAAAACCATGCCTGTCCCATTGGGCTTCTGCGAGGAGTAAATGAATTAACATCTCTAGGGCACTCAGAATAGTGGTTGGCACATAGGGCAAGTGTGTGTTCATTATTATGACCAGATAGAGCTCTCAGATAGGATATTCCTGGGTCCAAACAAACACGATCTGATCATCTTTGTCTATTAGTTTGAATTTGGCCATGTGTTTTGATTACTGATATATTTTTATTCATTTATGCTATCTTATTTTGTACTACTTGTTTTATCTTTCCTGTCTGCCCATTTCCCCATCCCCATTCTTTCTTGCCTTCTGTTGGGTTGATTGTATCCCTACCTCCAACAGTTTGGAAGTTATGCATGTTATTTTATTTTATTTTTAATTTTTGTAAATATTTTATTTTTAAATAATCTCTACACTCAATGTGGGGCTCAAACTTATAACCCTGAGATCAAGAGTTGCATGCTCTATGCCCTGGAAGTTATGCATTTTTAGTTCCGTGATTTTAGTAGTTACCCTAGATACATCAGTGTCTATATTCAACTTAACAGACTTCTCTAGAACACTCAGAGGAAACTATAAGACGCATAAACCCCTGCAATGCCAATCATGCCCCTCCAGGATCATGCTATATGTGTCCAGGATTTGGATTCCAGCTTCAGCCTTTTTTTAACCTCACAGAGTAAGCACCATTGCTATTGTCTCATACAGTTGATAATTATTTGGACTTCTCCTCCCCCTTCTGCCATTCATTTGTCTACTGTTCCTTTTTGTCCCTGGGAACTTTTCAGAGGATTATTTCCCCAATCCCTAAATTATATCCTTTGTAGGAAGTTCCTTTAAAGAAAATCTGTTGGTAATAGACTGTATCAGGTTTGGTTTATCTGACAATGTTTTTACTCTGCTTTTCTTCTTGAAAGAGTGGCAGGAGGTAATGCTATTCATGTTTCTTCCCCCACCACACACACAGACCCCTGCATCCTCCTTTGCAGCTGGGTAGGGGCTATGTGACTAGTTCTGGCCAATGGATTGTGAACAGAAGTCCCGTGTCATTTCTGGGCTGAGGCAGTGACAATATCCAGCATGACTCTGGTTTTCTCCTCCCCTTCTCTGTTGGTTCTGCAAGACATGTGCTGAGATGGTGGAGACATGAGATGTAGGAATCCTGGATTCGTGAGTCCCCGGTTAGTGGGAAGTTGCCTTAGAGGGTCACCTAGTTTGTGGGATACTGGCAGTAGGCATGAAATAAAGCTTTGGGTAGTAAGACACAAATATTTGGCCTCATTTGTTACTAGCCTATTTAGTCCTGTATAACAGACACTTTCTCTTAGGAGACTGAAAGTATCATTCTGTTGTTTTCTGGATACTATTATTGTTGATGCCATTGAATTGTTACTCCCTTGTCAGTAGTATGTTATCCTGTCCAGGAACTTTGAATATCTTTGGAGCAGAGGGAGGGCATGTTTTAGGTAGGATTTTGCAGCCTGTCTGGGTAATGCATTTCTTTTTATTTGTTCTGCATGGGATTCCTTGGTATTGCTGAATCTGAGAAATCTGAATATTGGTATCTTTCATCAGCCCTGGAAAATTCTTGGCCATTATTTCCACAAATAGTGGTTTTTCTCCACTGTTTCAGTGATATCCTTCTGAAATTCTAAACACATGTATTTTGGATCTTCTCTCTTTATCCTTTATTTCTCTTGCTACTTCCTTTTCAGATTTCCATCTCTCTCTCCCTCTCTCATTTATTGTGCTATTTCTGGTATCTACCTTCCGCTTCACTAATTCTCTCCTTGGCTGTGTCTTATATGCTATTTAACTCATGCTATGAGTTAGTAATACCAGTTCTATTTTTCCTTTCTAAAAGTTCTATTTGGTCCTTTTTTGATCTGCCTAGTGATTTTATGGCCTCTTGTTCTGTGGTTCTATATTTTTCTGATATTCCCTTTTATTTCTTTAAACGTAATTTCCTTAGTTTGTTTTCTGTACCTGATGATGATCCTACTTGTTGTTTCTCCAGTGCTTATTTTGTAGTTTGTAGCATCTACTGATTCCCTCACAGTGGGTTGTTTACTCATATATTTAGTGACTTTAACACTTTTTTCTTCCCAATTTTGTTTAAATTCTAAATTTAAATGATTGCATGAAGCATTAGCACTGTTTTATGAGATAAATGAGATAATATATGTGAAAGTTCTCTGTAAAGTGTAAAATACTATATAAATGCAAGGTATACTTATATTAGATCTCCTGAACCTTAAAAGTATTATTTTTAAAAATCCAAAGCAATTCAGTTTTTATTACAAATGGAGTAGGGTGGGAGCACCTGGGTGGCTCAGTAATTAAGCCTCTGCCTTCAGCTCAGGTCATGATCCCAGGGTCCTGGGGTGGAGCCCTGTATTGGGCTCCCTGCTCAGCTGAGAGTCTGCTTGTCCTTCTCCCTCTGTCCCTCCCCCTGCTCATTCTCTCCTTCTCTCTCAAATAAATAAATAAAATCTTTAAAAAAGAAAAACTTAAAAAAAAGAGAAATGGAGCTGGGTAGAAACTTTAACTGCAGATTTTCATGCAACTCACTGAAATGAAAACTTTATTCATCTTCTTCAGTCTCTAGGTCTTTGGTTTGATTTACTTCTTTTTCTTTTTTCTTTTTTATGAGTATGATTTTTTTCTATTTCACTTTTTGATTAGTCACTCCTAGTAAATAGAACCTTATCGAATTATTTTGTTATTGAAGTATAATTAACATACAGTGATATCTTCTAAACTAAAAGGTAGCCTACTAAATGGGAGAAGATATTTGCAAATGAAATATCCAATGAAGGGTCAGTATCCAAAATTTATAAAGAACTGATACAACCCAACACCCAGAAAACAAATAACCCAATTTAAAAATGGACAGAAGGGACACCTGGGTGGCTTGGTGGGTTAAAGCCTCTGCCTTTGGCTCAGGTCATGATCCCAAGTCCTGGGATCGAGCCCCACATCGGGCTCTCTGCTCAGCAGGGAGCCTGCTTCCTCCTCTCTCTCTGCCTGCCTCTCTGCCTACTTGTGCTCTCTGTCTGTCAAATAAAAAAAAAAAAAAATGGACAGAAGACATTAACAGGCATTTCTGCAAAGACATCCAGACGGCTAACAAACACATGAAAAGTTGCTCAACATCATTCATCATCAGGGAACTACAAATAAAAACCATAATGAAATATTTCCTCTCAACTGTCAGAATTGCTAAAATAATAAACACAAGAAACAACAAGCATTAGCGAAGATGTGGAGAAAAAGGAACCCTCTTACGCTGTTGGTGGGAATGCAAACTGGTGCAGTCACTCTGGAAAACAGTGTGAAGCTTCCTCAAGAAAGGTAAAAATAGAACTACCCAATGATCTGGTAATAGCACTATTGGGTAATTACCTCCAAAATACAAAAAATGGTAGTTCAAAAGGATACATGCACCCTTATGTTTTTAGCAGTTTTATTTTATAATAGCCAAATTATGGAAGCAGTCCAAATGTCCATTGATAGATAAATGAATATATGTATATATGTGTGTGCATATATATATATATATATATGAATGATATGGGTATGTAATATTCATATATGTGGATATATATCATATGGCTACATAATAATCATATATGCAATTAATTCATATACATGAATATTATGTAGCCATAAAAAAGAATGAAACCTTGCCATTTGCAACAACGTGGATGGCTCTAGGGAGTATAAAGCTAAGTAAGCTAAGTAAAGCTAAGTAAGTCAGCCAGAGTTTCACTCATGATCTCACTTATATGTGCAATTTAAGAAACAAAACAAATGAACAAAGGGAAAAAGAGAGAGAGAGAAAGGCAGATCAAGAATCACACTCTTAACCAAAGGGAACCATAGAGAACTGATGGTTTCCAAAGGGGGTGGGTGGGGGGAGGGGTGAAAAGGGTGATGGGGATTAAGGGTACATTTATCCTGATGAACACTGAGTAACTTATAGAATTGTTGAATCATTATATTGTACACCTAAGACTATGTAACACTCTATATTATTAACTCTACTGGAATTAAAATAAAAAGTTATTAAGAAACATAGTGCTTCAGGTGCACAATATAATGATTCACCAATTTCATACATTACTCAGTGCTCATCAAAAGAGGTATACTCTTAATCTCCTTTATTTGTTTTGACCATCTCCCCCCGACCCCTACAACCACCAGTTTGTTCTCTGTATTTAAGAGTCTGTTTTTTGTTTGTTTCTTTATTTATTTTCATTTAGCAACCTTTGACTGTGAGCTCAAGTCCCTTGGATTTCTTAGAGCTGTGTTCCCCAGGAAGAGTGTACACTTCCTTCTGCCAGGATCTGGAGGAAGGACCAATCTGGGATCACTTTAAATACTTTTTGGCAGTTTTAAGGCCATTCGTACGATGGGAACTTGGACTCCAAATCTGTGAGTGCTGGCTGGTAGCTATGAATTTTCAGGAGGCATATCTTTTATTTTTTTCTGCTTATCTCCGAACCAAGGTAAAGGTAGACAACATCTCGTCCACATTCCTTTGCAGGGTGAGCTTTTTCCAGTTCACCTATGAGAACTGTCACCCTTCAGAAATGAAGGTTCCTGGCTTCACCTCCCAGCCTGACCAGACACCTGGCTGTGTCTCCTTCTCTCCACCGATCTCTCTACCGATCCTGCTCTCACCCACCAGGGATCAAAAAACACAGATTCCAAGGCTCCCAGATCGGTGCTTATTGCTGTAATCTCAGCCATGTGTTCAAAAGGATGTTTTAAATATTTCTGCCATCATCTGTATAGGAAGATACTTTAGAAAATGAAGTTTCTAAATGCAGCCCATGTGGTGGGTTCAGTTCTACGAGGATCCAGTAAAGAAAATGAGGGTGTAATCCCTGCTTTCCCGGGGCTCTCATGCTGACACAGAAAGGCAAGAAATTAAAGCTATAAATAAGTAAATAAATAGAAATAAACAGTGATTACTGCTTCATTGAAAAATAAAGCACATACAGGAGATCGAAGAATGTCAGGAATGGGGATTGGAGCCTGGGTGGCTCAGTCCGTTCAGGGTCTGCCTTCGGCTCAGGTCATGATCTCAGGGTCCTGGGATCGAGCCCCGCATCGGGCTCTCTGCTCAGCACGAAGTCTGTTTCTCCCTCTGCCTGCTGCTCCCCCCACTTGGTTCATGCTTTCTCCATCTCAAATAAGTAAATAAAATATTAAAAAAAATAAAAGAATGGGGATTGGTTTGTAAGAGGTCAGTTATAGGAGGCCTTGCTGAGAACATCAGGGATGCAGACACCTGAGGAGGCGAGGGCTGGGTCTCAAGGGTGGTGAAGGGAGTACCAGGTGGTTGGGGGGTGGGGCGAGCACACAAACTCCTCTGTAAAAAGTCTGGTTGGTAACATTAAACTCATTAGCGTGTGCAGCTCCTTGAGGAAGGAGGAAGACTTTTCCAGGCAAGGATGTCCTACATGTTGTGGAAATACAGGGCAGTCCTTTGTAAGGACAGTGCCACAGCCTGTCTCTGCCCCAGGAGGTCCCCACAGAGAGGCTCTCGGTCCCTGAGCTCCCCAGTCTCCCCTCTTCCTTTTCCTGCCCCCTCGTGTCCCCTCTCCTCACGTACAAATTGCCTTTCCTTACACACAGGTTTTTCCACCGTGTCCGCCAGAGCCTCATGGTGTTCGTTTAAATAAGCAAATCCGTCATGAATATGATACGGAAGCCAACTTGGCCCTTCACACTGATGGATGATGAATGTGCAGAGTTTCGTAAGGTCCTTGACCGAGAAACACAGCCTTGCTCCCTCGCCCACAACATGCCAGCTTTCCTTACACATTTCTTCCAACAGAGTGAGCAAGTTCTCTCTCCCCTCTGTGATGGGAGCCCCCAGGAGCTCTCCACTTGCCAGAGCACCTGGTCTCAGGCAGCCATTCCGGCGTCTGGGCCTCAGTGTGCCCATCTATCAAATGGGAACATGTGGCAAGGGGGTCTCCCTGGTCCCCTCTGGCTTGAGCATCCCAGACCTACCACTGTGTGTGCACTATCTGCTTGCATCCTCGTTTAGGAACAATCTCCCATTAGAATCAAACATTTCCTGTTTGTTTTTAGCTCAGCAATGGCATTTTTAGTGACATCAGTGGAAAATAAGTTGAGTTCTTTCTAAGTGGTGACCAGGAAAAATAATATTTCCTTCCTATTTTTAAAAAGTCTCGGGTTCTGGCGAGCCCGGTGTAAGTGTCGAGTAACACAACCCCGGCTTCCCATTAGGCTCGAGTACCAGCCTCTTTGGGATCAAAAGTCATGAGGCCACCACCTGGGTCCTGATCCCCTTTGTCCAACATGTAGTGAGTGAATTACTTAGTAAGTGCTTCTCTAGCCTCTTGTCCCTTGGGAGGTGGGAGTGAGAATCAAGGATTTGTTTCTGGTGGAAAAGGCTCGCCCGGGCTTGAACAGGGACTGGCTTTGGAGCCGGGCTAGGCATGAGCACGTCCCTTGACTCCCTGGCGGAGTCCTTGTCACTTCGCCCAGGAATGAACGTCACATCATCGAAACACTCTGGGTATAAAGCGATCACGTCTGTGGCAGCGCCAGCAAATTGTTAAGTGCTCCATCAACACGAAGAACCAATCCCAGGGCTTTTATGTGAGAAACGAGGTGTCGCCATCGCTGTCTTGACAAATGGTAAACTCCTTCCTTCCCTCTTCCAGTGCGCACTTAACGTTTGTTCTATTTGCATTCGCATGCAAATTAGTCTTTCCTCTTCAAAGAAATCAGTTTAACTAGAGGCATTAAATATCCCGAAGTAGACATGCATTCATGTTGTGCCGGCAGGAAAACAAAATAGCAGGACACCTGGTGGGACATGCGGTCTGCTCTCGGGGCTGAAGAGGGATCGTGGGGCTGGACGGGCAGCGTCCAGGAACCTGGATGATCACCTGGCTTGGGAGCATCCAGTGAAAAGTGGCTTCCTTGGCCTGCGGCTTTGGCCTGTCTAAAGTATTTACTTAAAAATCCATGTTTTACATCTTTGATCAGATTTATAAACAAGTGGGATCATTTGGTTTCCTCGTGTAGCCACCATCAGCTTCCCATAAATAAACAACTGTTGCCAGGTGTCACCTTAGCGGCACTGAGCCATTAATCGTGGCAAATGAAGCCGCAGGTAATTAAGTAGATAATTTTGAGCTGTGAAGTGAAATTCCATATAAAGGATATCATGAAGCTGGCTATTATGTAGAATTGCAGACAAAATGAGACTGTGTGTCTTTGACTCCCGCCCAATCCTTGTCTGCCGACCGCTGAGTGTATGGGAGCCTGGGCTCACGTGGTCTTCCCAGGTATGGATCTCTGACTGGGTCAGCCAGGTTATGTGCCCTCTTGGTTATAAGAGGAGTCTGGGGTCCTCAGGATAAAGGAGCAGTAGGACTCAGCAGCAGGCCAGGGGGCAGAGGTCAAGGAGCTGGAGGCACAGCTGGACCACAGAGGTGCCCTTGGCCAGGACAGTGGACCAGAGCAGGGCTGGGTGTCAGAGGCCAAGCCATCAACAGTGGTCCGGGTAAGCTTGGTGCCAGGGCACTCTGCCGTGGGGGGCAATGAGAGGCCACTCTCTTCCTTCCCTCCTGGCTGCCTCAGGCTTCAAGGTCTGGGGCTCAAGGAAGTGCCAGCATGGAACAAGTATGGCCCTGTGGGGTACAAGGCATGAGACCAAACATATCTCAAGGGCAGTGTCCAGTGGCAACTCTGGAAGATGGATTAATCGATAAAGTCAACAGAGGGAAATGTCTGGGGTTAGTGGCAAGGGCCAGGGCTGAAGCAACAGGATAGAAGTGAGGGAACCCAGGGGAGTAGACCAAAGGTTAGGTCCCCTGTGGCCTGGAGTGAAGCCACTGGACTGAAGCTACCATGAGAGCTGTAGCTGGTGGAGAGGAAGCCATTGGGGCCATTGAGCTAATTTTGATACTTCCAGGAGGAGGCAGATGGTGAGTCATTACAGAGTGAATCCAGAGCCCTGAAGTTTCCAGAAAGTCTCACTGTCGAGCCCTGGAACCCGGATGCAGGAGCTGGCCTCCCGTAGGAGGAGGTGAAGCGCTGGGCTGGGCTCTAGCCACGGCCCAGCCAGGAGCGGTGATTAGGCTGGATGGACGGCTGCTGTCACAGAGAGGTTGGGCTTCCAGACAGAGCAACAGGGACATCTAGGACAGGAGGTGAAGGAGTTTCACGGATTGAATGTTTATGTGTCGGTCCCCCTCCCACTCCCCCACCTCCCACCGCAAATTCCTATACTGAAGCCCAAATCCCCAAGGCAATGGCATTAGGAGGTGGGCCTTTGGGAGTGGTTAGGTCATGAGGGTAGAGCCCCCATGATGGGATTTATGTCTTTATAAGAAGACAAGAGAGGGCTCTGCTCGCGGCTCTGTGCGGATCCAGGGAGAAGGAAGCCGTCCGCAAACCAGGAAGTGGGGCCTCGCCGGACTCCGGATCAGCCAGCACCTCGATCTTGGCCTCCCAGCCTCCACAACAGTGAGACATGGAGGCTGCCGTTTAACGCCCAGTGTCCGTGCTATTCGCTCTGGCCACCCGAGCTGACCAGAATAGGAAGGAAGCCCAGGGAACACTGCCAGCCAGGCCTCCTCCAGGCATCGGGTCACCCCAACAGCTGGCCACGGGATCCTAAACCTCAGTGCATCCTATGTCCTACACGGTCCGCGAATTCCTCCGTCTTTGCCCGCGTGACCTGACTCTAATTTACACCGCCGCTGGCTCTGCCCCGTGTTATGGCAATAGCCCCTCACTGGTAGGTCTCCCATGGCCATTACTGCCCCTTAGGTCTGGGTATCTAATCACACCACATCTCTGCTTAAAAAGCCTTCTGTCCACTCGGATAATTCCAGACACTCTGCCAAGACACGCACCGTTCCATCCTGCTTACCCGCCAGCTTCCTCTCCTCCCCTCAGAACTTGCTCCAGGCTGGTCCAACCACCAGGTGCTGTTCTGACCTCTTTGTCCCGGGGACACCTCCTTCATATCTTGGCTCAGCTGTTCCTCCCACAAACCTACCTCTTTGGCCCTCACAAGGCCCCATATCTCAAGGCCTTGTAGCCTTTAAGATGGCGGTCATCAGATAACAAGCTGGCTGCTTGATGTCTGACTTCCCATGAGGCTGTGGGTCAGCCCGACGAAGGCAGACTGCCCCGGCCATTCACTACTCCGCCCCAGGGCCAACCCCTGCCCTTCCCTGCTGAGCACTTGCTGGGCCAAATCAATGGGCAAACGTAAGAAAAGGAATGTACTTCCGACACACACCACACCAGGGATGGATCTCAGAATGGTTAGCCTGAGGGAGAAAAGCCAGAGCCAAGGGTGCTGTATGATTTCATGTATAGAAAATTCTAGAAACCTGGGGCGCTTGGGTGGCTCAGTGGGTTAAAGCCTCTGCCTTTCGGCTCAGGTCATGATCTCAGGATCCTGGGATCGAGCCCCGCATCGGGCTCTTTGCTCAGCAGGGAGTCTGCTTCCTCCTCTCTCTCTTCCTGCCTCTCTGCCTACTTGTGATCTCTGTCTGTCAAATAAATAAATAAAATATTTAAAAAAAAAAAAGAAAGAAAATTCTAGAAACCTCAAATGAAACTCTGGGGACAGAAGCAGATCAGTGGCTGTCTGAGGTAGGGGGTAACGAGAGAGTGGACAGTGCCGGGGCAGGAGGGAACATTCTGGAATGATGCAGTTCAGACTGTATCTTTGCTCATCCAAGCAAGCAGAGTGGTGTCAAAGCTCGTCAAATCCTACACTTCAAATGAACGCAGTGTATCATGTACATATTATACCTAATAAAAGTTGATTGGTTTTTCGATTGAAAAATGTTACCAAATCTCCTAATTATGGCCAATGATACGCTCATGGTCTTTGTCACAATTAGACCCTGAGCTACTCTGGTCCCACAAGAGCCGCGTGACACTGAAGCTCGACTTGGTGTCATGCGTTGCTCTGAGCACCTCCCGTGATTTCCGTGTGTCTGTGACAGTCCTCGTCCTCCTGCGGCCCTGACATCCCTGTTTGCAGGTCACGCCCAGCCTGGGGCCAGAACCCACTGGACCACGTGGAACCCAGACGGGCCTGCTGGTTCCCCCTCCGTGTGAATTTGTTCCATGTGCTGTAGAGCCCAGGGCCTGCTGTGGGCCTCAGGGCAGGCTGGTAAGGCCGGGGTCTGCAGGGTAAACTGAGGCCTGCGTAAGCTGGAACACAGAGAAGGGCATGAGCAGATGGTGAGAGGAGAAGCGCCAGGCCCCGGAGGGCCCCCATGAGGAGGCAGCAGGGGTTCCCGAGCTTCCTTCTCTGAGCCGGCAGCTGCCTCTACAGGGGTGGTCCAGAGGCCTGTCACAACGGGGCCAGGGACGACTGTGGCAGGCGAGCGTTCCCGCGGGAGTTCAGGCCAAAGGGGTGCTCTCCGGCCCAGTTTAGATGAAATAATATATGTCAGGGGCCTGGTCCCCCACAGGCACCTACTACATACTTAGGCAGAAAAGAACCGAAAGAACCACGCTGCTGAGGGTTCGAGGCAGAGCGCGGAACAGAAGCTGCTTCTCCGACAGGCCGGGACTGGCGGGACGGGAGCTGATGGAATGGAAGAGGGGCTGTTTGTCTCCACCCGACAGCGGAAAAGTTCCAACTGTCCGGTTCAAGGATCGCCCCGTGAGTTCGAAGAAAGAAACATTTTCCTGCCATTACCTCTTCTAGGGACATGTTGTTAAGATCCCACTTACGTGATGAAATCACGTAACGGACGGTGTCTACAGAGCGGTGTCACACAGGATTCAGAAACGGCCAAATGTCCCCTTCTTGTAGCAAACCTGGATGAAAGGTTAAGCTCCACAGGGAGTTCTAGAAGGACATAAGTACGAATTAAAAGATGACCATTCGGGAGGCGCCTGGGTGGCTCAGTCGTTATGCGGCCGCTTTCAGCTCAGGTCATGATCCCGGGGTCTTGGGATCGAGCCCCACGACCGGCTCTCTGCTTGGCGGGAAGCCTACTTCTCCCTCTCCCGCTCCCCCTGCTTGTGTTCCCTCTCTTGCTCTCTCTCTCTCTGTCAAATAAATAAATAAATAATAAAAACAAAAACAAAACCCTCTGTGTAGACTGCGGGCTCCACTCCCCTCCAACACCGAGGTTCTCTTCCCAACGTCACCCGGGGGCTCATAGGTCCGGCTGCAGTTTTCTCCTGAAACCAGATTTTTCTTAGGCAACAAGGCCAACTCTTACCTCTTGGCCTAGCAACAGTCATGGCACAGCCTGTCCGTCATCCTTCCCTAAAACGTGGGTTTCCTCGTCAGCCCCGGAAAGCTCTGCCAGCTCCGGCCCATCCGTGGTGGCCTGGAGAAAGGTCCCTCTATGGGGCTGGTTGGTCCAGAGCCTGGAGAGCAGAGCAGAGCCGTCAAGTCATGCTAACCCCCGTCAGAGCGGCTCTGCCCAGTCAGGGCCTTCGGCCCCTGGACTGACTTGTCAACCTCTCACCACCACTGTCAGTGATTATTACCCTGAGGAGGTCTAGTAAACAGCAATGCCAGGACCCCATTCCTAGGGGTTTTGATTTAGTTGGTCTGAGGAGGAGACCAGTACGAGGAAATGCCAACGTACAGCCGCGGTCGGGAACCCTCCACCACCCCCGGAGGCTGCCTGTCCATTCATTCAAGGGCAGGAGAGCAGGGAAGAAATCTTGTAAATTTAGAACGAATTTAGTCTTCTTTTCCCGGAAAAGAGAATAACTGCATTTTTGATCACAAGTTCTTTTCTCCTTTAAATTTAGATATTGTATGTACGTTCTATGTGTTCACTCACCCACCTACCCACCATCCATCGACCCATCCACCTACCCACTCACCCATCCACGCACCCACACATCTTCCCTCACTCCTCCTTCCATCTCACCCATATACACCGATTCAGAGGTAAGCCTGGGGCGGAGGAAGAAGCTTGGGCAGAACCTGGGGCAGGAGTCTAGATGTCTCGTGTTTCTCCTGGTTCTGCACCTTCTAGCTGGTTGGCTTTAGGCAAGTCCTTTAATAAAGCTGGGGTACAAGCTGTCTAATAAATGAGAGCATTGGACTGAAAATCTCAAAGGCTCTATATTTCTAAAAGTCTGTGGATTTATAAGTCACCTACTCTGCCATCGAGAAGCTTGCAATGTGTCTGGAGATACAAGACACATAAATACATGAAAATCTAGAAAGTTAAGGACCACACGCACCTCGTGTAACATAAAGATGTCGCAGAGTTCCTGCTGGCTCGGCGGCTACTCCCCTCCAAGGTCTAGGGGCGCTTTCACGCTCCAGGGTCCCTGATCGTGCCGAGCCGGTACGGCAGAGTACATGATTTGAGTTGTTTATGCGGGGGTGGTTATAAGCTTGCGAGGTTAATAAAAACTCTCCAAAATCTGGAAATAAGGCCAAGGGGATGATTGGGTGTCATTTCCAACGTCACCGGAAAGTTTTGTTTCAGAGGCCGACCCAAAGATCTTCCCTATTTCTAGGAGGATGGGCTGCCGTTGGACTTTGACATTTACTGTTAACCAAGGGCTCAGAGTCTGTGAAGTTCTATATTCCACTGCAGATGTCTGTCCAGTGGAGACGCAAATGGTTCCTGTCCAGTGAAAGGAGAGAGCCAGGATTGATTGCTCTGTAGGACATTAACTGGATTTGTCTCAAACAATAAAAATCTATTTTAGTGAGTCTTTCCCAAAGGACTATATAAATCCCAGTACTTCAAATGCCACTTGAATCAGCATTTCCGACTTTCTGGCTCCCTCCTTAATTGATGAGCTGAATAAAATTGTGGGTGCCTGTTCATTGGACTTTGCTTGAAAGGCATCTTTTCAACCTCTTTCAAGGGTTCTCTTAGAGAACACTGATCCTGCCCTTCTCCCCACCAGTCTCCTGCTGAGGCGAGAAGATCCCAGCTGAGGGGTGGGAAGGGGCCCCGAAACCTGCTCTGGTTTGTCCGGGCTGAGCCCACAGAGGGCTCCGCAGTCAATGGTCTCACAGTCGAGCCACCAGAACCCCCCATGATTCCAGCTCCAGGGGTCAAAAGGGCCCTATTTGGGCAGGAAACCCAGAGGGGGGAGGTGACTCAGATTCAGCACGCCTGGCCTCTCTCAGAAATGTGGTTTAGCACCAAAAATCAAGGAGGGGCAGGGGCCTGGAGGACCCAGACTCATCAGGCTGTCTGGGACAAGCTGGGCTATTCCCTTGTTCCCTAACCTGAGCAGCACCCCCTACACACACCAGAAAACTCCCAGGGCTTGTCACCAGGAAGCAGGGAAGCCCCTGGCATGCCCATTTTTGTCCAACCTGGTTCCCGGGAGGTTGGAAGGTGCATCCTGAAAGGGACCAGCGTGGGCATTTTGAGTTCCTTTAACTAGCTCTCAGTGGAGTCTTAACTGAAGTCCGAAGCCCAGGAGAGTGCAGTAAAAGCGGCTCACCCCCATTGACTGACTTACACATCAATGTCGCGCCAAGGTTAACAAAAGCAATAGCAGAGATGGCGGGAGTCAGACTTGCTGAAGGTGAGTTGGACAGCACGGGGCGAGAAGCTTTCCTGCGTTCGGGTCCCTAGTCCTGGTATTTCTACTCCAGAGAAACTATGTTACCGCTACCGGGGGCCGGGGGTGGGGTGGGGGGGTGGTGGAAGCAAAGCATTTTGTATCAAGACCGCCATTA
Source organism: Martes martes (assembly GCF_963455335.1). Classification (NCBI taxonomy): domain Eukaryota; kingdom Metazoa; phylum Chordata; class Mammalia; order Carnivora; family Mustelidae; genus Martes; species Martes martes. The sequence continues at coordinate 81,019,037 of NC_137902.1, forward strand.
GAGTGCTGATTATCACAGACACTGGGAAAAGCTTAAATAATCAACAATAGGGAACCAGTTAAATAAAGGGTAGAGAGCCATGAACGCGGAATGACATGGACTATTAACATTTTTTAAAAATTTGATAAAAAGAGAAATACTCTCATAAAAAACCCATCAGAAAAATCTATGTATGTGAGATGACCCGAATCTCCTAAAAAGAGTTAAAATGAGCAGGAAGAAAAGGAATAGAAGGAGATTTGTCGGAAGCTGGACCTGGAAGGCGGGAAGGCAGGTGATCGCTTTCTCGTGTCCCGTCGGGGTCTCGATCGAAGGCCTTTGTTGTGAAGTCTTGACTAACCCACGAACACTTGGTTTTGGAACTTCACCTGCAGCAGACCCTCCCTCGGTGTCAGGCGGCTGCTCGGTCGGCCTGAGGCTGGTGGAAGCCGGACTAGTTGACAGAATTCTTACGAGGCCAGCCTGGCCATGTCCAGCGACCCTCCGTCAGGCTGCGCTGGTCGCGGACGGCGAATTAAACCCCCAGACTCTGTAAGTGTGGCCAGCGGCAAGCAATGACGTCACTCGTATGTGGACGCCCAACTTCCAGAAGGAAAATGAGGCCTGAGTGCCCTCCTTTCAGCTTCCTTCTGAACCATGTCTCGTTGCTGTCCCCAGACAGTGCTTTCCCCGAGCTCCCTGTCCGTTCCCATCTCTGCCTCCACTAAGGCATGATTGTGTTTCCAGATATTTCCTTCTAGTCCACGGATCTCCCCGGGGCTGCCCTCCCCTCACCACTCAGACCGAAGGCAGAAATCCGCAGAGAGGGAACTCTGACTTCACCAGGCCCGACCAAGTGTACTGCACAAACAAAACAGCCCACTTGAGTCTGGAGTGTCTAGGCTGGGATCGATGGTTCCTTTACGACTTTCTCCAAGAGCAATGGTTGGAGACTTCTTCATGAGGGTTGTTTTCTAGAACAAAGGAACCATCAACATCTAAAACTCAGGTCTCTGTCACAGCGGAGCCAGAGTCAAAGCAAAGACCGTAATAATATCCACTACTTAAGCAGTTACTGAGTGTCTGGCTAAAAGCTTCATAAAATTACTTGATTATATCAGGTAATGAAGGAACCACATCATTTTCCAGGTGAGCTGAGGTTCAGTCATTTGCCCCAAGTTATAGATTAGCAATGGCAGAGCGTGACTTTACCCCTGGCTGTCCGCTCTCAACAGCCCCCCACCCTCTGCCATGCTCCTGCCTCCTCTGCATTTAACCAGAACCTTCAGGATGACTGGAGCACCCAAGTGCTGCTTGTGAGGCTTATCCCCAGGGATCTTCCTGTCCTCCCCTGGCCATCTGTGGGGCTCCTTCCAAGGGTCGGAGGACAGTTACCTTCACCACCAGGAGCCCCCCCAACACAATGGAGCCCTTCTGAGTTTAGCAACAGCCTCGAAGATCCAGAGGAGAAAGAGCGTTCCCCTCACCCCACTCGTCCCTGTGTCTCCTGCCTGGGCCCCTGAAAAGCAGAGCCTGCGATGAGGTCTTTTGAGATCCAAGGGAGAGGAATGCATGTGGACAGGAACAAAAGGAATGCCACTGTGGGACCCGCTGTGCACCTGGCCACGGCTCTGAGTGGCCCATGGGATGCCCCAGGCAAGCTCAGGAAATGCCTCGGGACTGTCCACTGGGGACTGTCATGCCCCATGTGTCTGTGCATGCTGTGGGGGGGGGGGCTTCCTGGGGCCGTTGCACCCCTCGACCTAAAGCAGGCCCAGTCAGGCTGCTAGGAAGAGCCCTGGGGACCTGAGGACAGGTGGCTGCAGGAAGTGGTGGGGCCCAGAACATTCTAAGTGGTGTCGAGAGCTGGTGGGCACAGCCTGCTGGTCTAGGTGCCAGGCCTGCCTGTCGAATCTCTCTTTGCCAGGATGTGTCCTCGCTGGAGAAAAACACCGTCCTACTCCCAGGGACAGGGTCTCACTCTCTGTCCTCAGCAGGCTGGTCACATCCTCCAATGCCCAAAGCCAGGTTGTCTGGCCTTCAAGTCCACGTGTGGGACATCGAGGGTAGTCTAGGGTGGATATGCAGCCGGGGTCACTCCGGGCCCCAAGCCTTGGTTCCTGAGTTATGGCAGCAGCCCAGATTTATGTGAGAACATAGTCACCTCCACCCAAACTCAGAGCTCATTCCTGTCCACTAACAGCAGGAAGGGCTGTGGAGCGACCGCCCCGCCCCCCGTGTGTCCCTTCGCACCCGCTTCACCAGACCCAGTGCTCGCTCAGCTTCTCCTTCTAAAATGTCTGCTTCCGGCCGTCTCCGCTGCGGAAGTGCCCCTGGCGAGAGGGACACGTGGGGTGAGACAGATGACCCGCTCGGGGAATGACCCTGCCGGTCCCACGCTGGGTAAAGGCAGAGCGGGGTCGCCGGGCTGATGTGGAGACGGTGAACAGCACTTGCCCAGCAGGGTCCATCTCCTGTCCCTGGAAGGTGTCTTTTCCAGTGTGTGGTGGAAATCGCCAACACCGAGAGCTCAGGCGTGCCAGCTCGGTTCCAAGATTTCAGGCGCTGATCTTGTCATCACCTCCAACGGAAACGGGAGACCCCTGAAGCCTGGGCAGGCTGGAGGACTTGGCTGTTGGCACCAGCCGAGAAGGGGCAGACGGGGAGCTGGAACCCTGGGCAGAGGCTGGCCCCAAGGCCATCTCCCTCCCACCATCATGAGCTGTCCTCAGAAAGCCTTCTTGTTGCCTAAATGATTTGGTCTAAGACGGGACTGTACTGTTGAGGGGATCAGCCTCGTGGGGCTGAGCTGGCAGAAGGAGAGGTGGAGAAGGGGGAACCAGGAGGCGAGTGGGATCTCAAAGAGGAGACAGGAAGAGACGTGAGCACTGGAGGGCCGGGGTTTTCATCACTGGCTTTTCAATTTTTATTTTTAATTGTGATAAAACACACATGACATAGGGGCACCTGGGTGGCTCCGTGGGTTAAGCCTCTGCCTTCTACTCAGGTCATGGTCTCAGGGTCCCGGGATCAAGCCCCGCGTTGGGCTCTCTGCTCGGCGGGGAGCCTGCTTCCTCCTCTCTCTCTGCCTGCCTCTCTGCCTACTTGTGATCTCTCTCCCTCTTTGCCAAATAAATAAATAAAAAATCTTAAAAAAACAACAACACCACACATAACATAAAAGCTGCCATTGAGCCCGTTTTGAAGTTCAAGGGCATTAAGCACATTAAGCACATTCACAATGTCTTCCAACCATCCGCACCATCCAACTTCCAGAACTCTTCATTGTACAAAACTGAAGCTCCGTCCGCATCCTCCTTCCCCTCCCCCAGCCCCGCAGCCCCCCTTCATTAAGTCTGCCTTCGGTCTCTGAGCTAGTACCTCGTGAACGTGGTATCATACGGTATTCATCCTTTTGTGATTTCTTATTTCCCTCAGCATCACGTCTTCAAGGTCCATCCAGGCTGTAGCCTGGGTCAGAATTTCCTTCCTTTTTTAAGGCTGAACAATATCCCATTGTATGGATATCAGACATTTTGTTTGGCTGTACATCCATCGATGGACAGGCGGGTGGCTTCTACCTCTTAGCCCTAGTGAGTCATGCCGCTAGGAAGACAGGTGTGCACATCCCTGAGTCCCTGCTTTCAATTCTTTGGGGTGTAGGCCCAGAAGTGGAATTACTGGATCCTAGGGCAATTGTGTGTTTAATTTTTTGAGGAACCTCCATACTATTTCCAACAGTAGCTGCGCCATTTTACATTCCCACCAACAGCACACAAGGTTCGTGTCTCCACATCCTTACCAATGCTCGCTGTGGACTGTGTCCTTTCCTCTTCCATCATAACCTCCTAATGGGTGTACGTTTGTGTCTCAGAGTTCTCGACTCCCTGCAACACAGTACACGGCTTACGTTTGTATGGCCACTGAATAGTTTCAGATTTTAAGTCATTTGCCTCCAGTGTTCACTACATTACATAGGAAGTTGTTGGGGATGATGTGGATTCCCACCTCACTGATGAGCCAGTCTCAGATGCCTCATTCCAGAGAGGGAATGATCTGTTGGACATGGGAAGGCTTGGCAAAGGTGTGAGGAGCACCCAGGGCTCCGGCCTCCCCTGGGTGGGGCGGGGCTCAGCCCCGGGCACTGGGAGTAGCATCCTCCCTTTACCAATAAGGAAACGGGATGGGTGCTTGAGAGATGCTGGTTTGCAAACAGGTCCCTGCTCGTGAAAGCCAAGGAAATATCAAAGAAAGAGGCAGCCGCTCCAGATGGGTACGTGGCAGGCTTAATACATGAGGGAACTTACTTACGAGGCTGCAAGACAAGTAGGTCTCCACACCCGCCTGCCAGAATTGTAAAGGTTTATATAGAGGTCTAATGGGGTTCGGTCACGTACACCATCCAGATGGTCTCAACAACACCTTGCTCTCCCAAGGCTGTGTCCTTGGAACAGCCCCCACTGTGGGGGTGGTAGGTGGAGTGGGCACGCCAAGGATCAGGGAGGAGGTGAGGAGGCTCTGACTGCCTACGTCCAGCTCTGGGGTCAAGGGGCAGTCATGTCCTCTCAGTGACCTCCTCCAAGAGGGGTTCCACCTCTCCCCCTAGGCCACACAGCCCAAGAGGGTGGAGCCCACCTGCTCCGTTCGGGCCCCCGCCCCCTGATGCACACCTGCTTCCTTCCTGAATGCAGATCAGTCGCTGGCTGACTGCTGAAAATGAAGGGGGATGAAGAAAATCAAGTGGTGGGTGCCTGGGTGGCTCAGTGGGTTAAAGCCTCTGCCTTCTACTCAGGCCATGATCCCAGGATCCTGGGATCGAGTCCCGCATCGGGCTCTCTGCTCAGCAGGAGGCCTGCTTCCCTTTCTCTCTCTGCCTGCCTCTCTGCCTACTTGTGATCTCTGTCTGTCAAATAAATAAATAAAATCTTTTAAAGAAAGAAAGAAAGAAAGAGAAAATCAAGTGGCTTAAAGTGGACAGCGATAACAAATGCTGAGAGCAAAGCAGGGACACTGGGCCGGGCGTAGCTGGCTTCTATTAGCCAGGGTTCCGTAGTCTTGTCTTGGAGAGAAGAGCTAGAACCTCTGAGCCTCATTTCCCCCATCTTCAAGACAGGGAGGGCAATCGCTAACCTCCCAGGATGCTTGGAGAATTCACTGTAGGTCGCCCAGCACAGGGTGGCTGGTGGCGAGGGCCCAGTAAATATTCCCTCCTAACCCCCCTTGCCCCAGTGGGTGAGAAGCCCCCGGCCACATCTGCCCTGAGACAGGGAGCGTTGGCTGTCCTGTCTCCTGCGATCCAGGCGAGGAGAGGAGGAGCAGGAAAGCCAGCGCGCAGACTCCCAAGAGGGGTGATTTAGGAGGCGGGCAGCAGAGCTCTTGACTGTTACAGGGCATGCCATCATTACTCAGCTTCAAGGAGGTGTGAGGACCCTATAAATAGCGGCAGGAGTGACACCGCAGAGGGTTCTAGACTTTGCAAACTCTGCAGAGGACACCGGCTGGCCGAGGGACGTTTATTTATATTCCGGGCAGGCATAGAATTTATATTATTGAAAATAAAGATTTTATGTATTTGTACATATCTAGCCAGGTATGTGCCTATAAATAAAACTCATACCTACCTTTCGGGGGGTCCCATCCCCCAGCTTGGTCGGCATCCATTCTGGTTGGGGGTTATTAACGGTGTCTGGGAACCAACCATGGGCCCTTCTGAAATATCGCCCTTGTCAGTCCCAGGCCTTTAAAGCGGAGTGAGATCTCTTGACCATGGAATTATGGCGTTCATATTAGCACGCCTGCTAAGAAATTCTTATGCTGGAGATGTGCACTTCCCCGAAGTGTTTCATGGAAATTAGATTTCGGGAGAACAAAACAGCAGAGGGCTCAGAGGCTGTGGGAGGCGGGGATCCCTCTTTGTTACTCATTTGCCCAGTAATTAATTTCTTCCCCAGTGCAATTTGAAGGAAAAGATTGTGTTCATTAATTTATCGTCCACCTGTTCCCGAGGATTATTTTGATCGCTTTTTAACAGGAGACTTTGTATCCAGGAGGGAGATTTAATATCATCCCAAGAGCTGGCATCTGAGTGCACCGAACCGTGTCCACAGAGTGATTTTCACCAAACAAAAAAACAAGTGGGCTCGGGTGACTGTCACAGCAAGGACTTGAGTGATGAAGAGCTTCTCTGTGCAGATTCCCAAAGGCCCTGTGCTCCGCCTCCCTCCCCACCGGGGATTTTAGGAAGATATCCCTAGGTGTTCAGGTCCCTGAACACCCCCCCCCCCCCCCGCCCAACCCTTTTCTCCCTCTTGCACCCAAGGCGCACAGGTCCTAAGTGTCTACATGTACCTGCAGAGATACCAGGTCAAAATGCAGCCCAAGCACAGGAGGTTCACGGACACGTTCTGTGGCGGATCTGATTATGCGTAACAAATGTGGAGGATTTGAAACTACTAAATGAAATCTCACCCATCGCCTCAAATTCAAGTGTTTGTTATTTTTTATTTAGACACAGGAATTACAGCTTGAGAGCGTTCAGAAAATTATATTTAACCCTCATTTAGATTCAATCTGAACCAATTTAATGAAATGTGAATACCTTTCTAGATTTACAGAGAGAATAGAGAGAGCTATAAACCAGGAAGAAAGGCATTAGATGTGTTTTTTCCATACCCTGTAGATGGAATACCAACTCCTTTTGCCATGACTAGAGCTATTTTCCTCAGCGATAATGGAGGGAAAAAAAGCACAGAATTCGAGGAAAATATGGTTTGGGATTTGGGAGATCCACCCATCCCACCATTGAGTTATTTATTCAATAGCTATGGAGCCAAGCATTGTGCAGTCCTTGGAGGTCAAGGGTAAGCCAACTGTAAGCCTTCTTTCTGCAGCTCAGTCTAGTGGGAGAAGCTGGTATTAATTACCACAACTGATAGGAAACTAATTCTGCTCTGGGCTGTGTGAGGGAGTTTTGCCCTAGCCTAGAAGGGCAGGGAAGTCTTTCCTGTGGACAAGACACTCAGCAGAGTCCAGAAGGAGGAACCATGTTACTGGAGGGAAAAGGATTGAAAAGAGTGCTTTAGACAGAAAACAACATGTGCAAAGGTCCTGTGGCCAGAAGGGATACGGACACATGAGAAACTTACAGAAAGCCAGTGTGGCGGATGTGAAAGAGCAGAGATGAATGCACCATATGAACAGCCTGTAGAGGTGAGTGGGTGGGACTGGACTGAGTAGGGACTTATAAGCCAAGATCACAAGGTTTAATTAGAGTCTGGCCTCAGGTCTCTTGTAATCTGAAGCAAGGCTACCTGGGCTCAAGCCCTGGCTCTATTATACAGTATTTAAGAGAACTGGGCATGTCCTTTTACCCTGTCCGGGCCTCAGTGTCCTCATCTCTAAAATGGAGTATCAATGCTCTTCTTCAGACAGTTGACTTGAGGATTCAATGAGTTTATACAGGGCTTAGAACGGTGCTTGGAACACAGCACACACTATCACCCCAACATTATTATTGCTTTCTTTTGGTGCTATCTTTAACCCAGGTCGCTCCCACCAGACAATCTCTAAGTGCTTTCAACTCACAGGTTTCAGGTTTCCGAAAATCTTTCCCGAGAGTTTCCCAGTAGCTCTCCCCTTTGAGAAATGCCGTGAGACAATTTGACTCCCTGAGTCCAGGGTTGTGGTTTACCCACATGTATGGGACAGAACGACCCAACCCGGGGAAAGCCTGTGCCATGAGGGGGCCGGCAGCGGGCGTGGTTGCGCCCGGAAAGAGGGAGCAGGAATCAAGATGTTGTTCCAGTGCTCAAGACTCCTAGACTGGGGGGGAGATGACACCGTAGAGGAGAGCTTTGGGGTGGTGGGTGGGGGAGGGGTGCCATCTGTCAGGTAGTGCCCCTTGGCCTTGGTGCTCCTGCACACCTGGGCAGAGCTCCGCTGCCCAGTCGGGGGCCCCACTGCAGACCACCTGTGAGAGCAGCTTTGGGGGTGAGGGAAGGGAGGGGTGAATGCGGACCATGCAGTCAGACCCCGGCTGGTGTTTGGAGACAAGCGTAAGCATCCTTGGAGGCTGAGCAGCCGGAACCTGGGAAAGGCCAATGAAAGAACAAGAGAGCCAAAGAGAAGGACACTTCCTGGGGAGGACTGGCACTCGGGGCCACTTCCAGCTGGGGGCCCTCCGTGGCCCAGAGAGCCTGGGGACTGCTGCCGGGAGACCAGGCTCCTGCCTCCTGCTCCCTTACCTGCTTCTGCTGTCACCCCCTCGGCCTTGAAACAAACCCTCACCAACAGGACTAGGAAACGGAAACAGGGCTTATGAGCAAGTCCAGTGGGAACGGAGGTGCAGGGTGTGGTCTGGTTAAGTCTGTCCCTCAGCAAACACTTATCAGATACTTGCAATGCTCTTTTTCAAAGCGACACCCTGGACTGTTGGCATGAAAATAAAACACCAGAGGGAATTCAGATTCCAGGCCTCTGTCTAGAACTCTGGCCGTGGAACCTGTGTTTCCCGCGTGTTCCTTGGTGATTCTTAGGCAACCTAAATTTTGGGACCCAGGACATTGGCCGTGGGGACGGAAGGGCCCTGATCCCCAACTGGAAAAATTGTCCGGCATAGAAAGAGAATAAACCAGCCCATGTGCCAGGAATATTGGGGAGGGCTTCGCAGAGATGGCGTGATTTACTCCAAGTGCTACCACTGCGGGGACAGCGGGTGCCTTCGGCAGGGGTCGGGGGCTGGACGTGGCACCCAGGGGACCGTGCAGGGGAGGGGCACACGAGCTTGGCTTTCAGACCGGGAAGGAATTCCAGGAGCAGAAAGGGGAGTACATTAGGGCAGAGGTGAGATTTAGAGTGGCTTTGTTCGAGGAATATAAACTAGCTCAGCTGGCCGGGCCAGAGGCTTTGTGCAGGGAAATGAAAGTGGGGATGAGGCTGGGAGTGAGCTCGGGCTAACTTGTGACAGGCTTTGATGACCAGAGGAGGGAGCATTGCATTCATCTGTGCAGGACTTGGTGGGTGCCCACTATGGGCTGGTGCAGGGCTGGGGGTGGGGGACAGAAGCACAAATAGGTCCGTCTCTTCCCACACCGAGCCCAAGGTCCAGTAGTGGGAGACACACATTTGTATGCGGAGGAATGTGAAAGACCAGGGTAGAAGACAGAGCTGCTGGCCCTATGCTGGCCTGGGGTGACCTCCCAGGCGGGGCGAAATTCCCTGCCCTCGAGTTTCCAAACAGAAAGCACTATACCCTTGTAATTTGTAATCAATCGTCTGGGCCCACCAGGGGTTTCTGAGCAAAGGAGGGACATGCCCAAAGTTGCATTTTGAAAATAGTAAAAACTGGCCCCAAGATGTTAAAAGTGAATGCAACCTGGTTCCCAGCTCCCTGTTAGTGGTCCCCAGTTTCCCTACTGGGCATGGATTGGCAGAGCTCTCATGCCATACCTTTCCCTTTATCCTCTTGCAATTTAAAGCACTTGAAAACAAGGCATCAGTGGCCTGGGATCTGTTCTCAGGGGCTGCTGGCCCTGGCTTTATCCAGGCTTGACGGAACCATTGTTATGTCAGCCTCGAAGAAGCAGCTGCTGGGCCTTCTCCCAGCAAAGTCCCCTACCTGGCTGGTGTCCGCAGAGGCTTGGGGACAGGGAGAAATCGCTGGGAGACCATCCATGGAGCCGCTTCAGCTCAGGGGAAAGGTCCAGAGCCTGGAAAGAAAGTCAAGCTGAACTGCCCGGCCTCATTCTTTCTTATTGATCACGTCCCATTTAATTACTTTTCCAGGCATTTAGGAAAACAGAAGAATGGCTTGTGGTTTACTGATATTAAAGTCTGGGCTGTCAAGGGTTTGTTTCAAGGACGAAGAGGAGCAACTGGGGTGGATTTTGTTTTTCATTGTTGCAACATGACCTTGACTATGTTACTCAGACTCTCAGGGAATAATAACATCTGTCCTCTTTCATTCCCACGCACAGAGAATGAGAAGGCATCTCGGCATGGGAACTTCATCGAGAAAGATACGCGAAGGCGCCGGCACCTGTCTCTCCTCCCAGTGTCTTCTGATCATCAGACATTATGGCTTTGGGGGGGTCCCAGATCCAGAGCCCCGGGTAGGAATAGAAAAGCGGGGGAGGGAGGTGTTTTTCGACTGCCTGCTAAATCCAAGTGGGAATTATGTTTCAGTTATCTGCTACCGGAGAAGTTGTAGCCATTTTACCCCGAGGAAAGGCGGAGTGGATTGTACAAATCTTTAAGGCGCTCAGCTGCAGGGTGCTGGTGACTCAGGGCCACCCTTGGGGTGCTAAGAGCCTCCCCCAGGCCCAGGTTTTATGCCTTGTTTTGCCCACAGGGAGAATGGGTTTGTGATGCTCCAGCCATAGGATAACAATGTGAGGGCAGGGAAGAGGCTGGAGCTCCCTGTGCCCACGTGAAATCCCCCACCTCACCCGGGTCCTAACACCCCATATACCACCAGCCCAAGGGCTGAAGGTGACTCTGGGTTCTGCCACCAAACACGGGACTCCCAGAGAGCACATAAGGTTTGGGAATGGGAGCCACAAGCCCTGGCTCCCAGTGGCTCCCAGTGGCTCTGACACTTCTTCCCAGTTCAGGAGGTTAAATTCGATGACCCCTCATATCTTGTCATCTGACTAATGCTTATGAACCTTCCAGCCTTCCCAGTAAATCCCAGCTTCGCATAAAGCCTGCTTCATTGCCCTCCATGGCCTGTGAACTGTCCTACCACCTCCCTGGTGTAGGGAGACCCCATCTCGTCCGCTCTTGGTCCTCTGGTTATCTCTGAGGGGGCGAGGGTCTTGTCCCTAACCTTCATAACTGAAAGGAATCTATTCAAAGACACCCTGCCCCCACCCCCAGCCCCCAGCCACATTGACAAAACTCACAGGCATCTGCATTTAGCCCTGACTCTTCGTTTTTCTCGGTCATGGTGCCCTACATTCTCGGAAAGTAGACCCCAGCTACAAAGCAGACTCTAGTCTGACCACAACCCGCATCCTGGACAAGATCCGGATAGAGCCCCTTGAGAAACCCGCCACCTCCTGCTCTACCTGGCCAAGATTCGCCCACCTCCCCCAACCCCGACCCCCCGGGCACAGCTGCAACCCTCTCATGTCCTTCAAAACCCCTTAGAAGGCAGGAGCTTGGGGCTGGTGCTGCTCTAGAGGTCTGGCCCCACTCCTCGCTTGGAGGGTGAATCAACCTTGTTCTGCTTGTTGCTCCAGTCTTGGTGCAATTCCTCACTGCCGACGTCACCGGCCACCCTCACAGTCACCCCAGCATCTGTGCTGGTGAACGAGCGGACTTCAGTTCTTTTTCCCCTTGTTGCTGTGGTCCAGGTGGTGGGCCAAGTTCATGCAACGGAGATAACTTGACAAGGTAAAGAATCTAGAGAGTAGCGAGGCGATGAGGTAGGGATAAGGGGTGGGGTAACTCAGGGTCATGGATGACTTCATACGTTGAAAGCAGGGACAGAAAGGACCCAGTGTCTAGCAGAATAGTCATGGCCCCCACCTGGGATGTGAGGAGCTGAGGAGGGCCACTACTTTGTTATGACACGAATCTCCCTGGAGGTTGGGGTGAATCATTCCTGGGAGAGACAAAGGAAAGGTCCATGCAAAGGTTGGACCCCAGTAAACACTATGGGGTGCGGGTGGCTCGGAGGAGCCAGGGGACAGCAGAAGCTCTCTGGAGGGAGGAGAACTGGGTAAGAGGAGGGGAGAGGGGAGATGCTGCCATCAGCCTGGGAGACCGGTCTTCTCCCAGCCGAGCTCCAGGCAGGACACACCGGAACTTGTGCCTGTAGAATCACACACTCAGGTTGATGGGAGCTTGGTGGTCATTTGAGTCAGGAGTCCTCAGGCCTGGCTATACATTAGAATCACCTTAGGAGATAGTTTAAATGTCGAGGCCCAGGCTCCACACCAAGCCAATTAAATCAGAATGTCTCCCTCCTGGCCCCATCTTAATCTCAGGAAAGAAACTGAGGGTTGCCGAGGGGAGGGGGTGGAGGGATGGGGAGGCTGGGGGATGGACCCTGGGGAGGGCATGTGCTATGGTGAGTGCTGTGAATTGTGTAAGACTGATGAACTCACAGACCTGTGTCCCTGAAGCATATAATACATTATACGTTGATAAAAAAATAATTTAAAAAATCGGGATGTCTGCGGGAATGGCAGAGCACCTGAAGATCCTGAAGTCCCCTGCTCTGCTCCCACTCCTCAGCTGAGAGCAGAGACGTGGCTTGTGTGGGTGCTGGGCGTCACACACACACGCGCGCACACAACACACACACGCTCACATATGCATGTACGCACACAATCTCCCCCTGTTGGGTCACACGTGGAGTTTGCGGAGAGGACAGAGACTGACCAACTGAGGTAACGGTGGGTTTCCCATCTCAGTTCTGACACTGCCTGTGTCCTTCAGCGACACCTTGGACAGCCTTGGGCCTCCGTTTCCTCCTGGGAGAAGAGGGCGAAGCTCAGCCCAGTGGACTAGAGAGATGGCGCGGCCCTCGCAGCTCTGTGTTTCCGAGTCTGCGTGGCAGAGAGTGAAACGCACGTACGGACAGTCCATCTGAAAAGGCTTTGCCTGAAGGAGACTCACACCTGTGTTCCAGACCCTTCCAGACCCTTCCAGACCCTTCCAGACCCTTCCCCAGAGCCAATTTCCAGTGTTGCAATGGGCAAGGGCACAAGGCAAAGATTTCCTGGGAGGCATGTGATTTCGTGGAAGGGCAGGTTATCCCTAAGGCTCATTTCTTGGCTTGGACCGCAGATCTAATGGAAAGCCACAGGTAAGTCCTTGACAGCAAGAAATGGTGACAGAGTGGGAAGGCTTTCCAGCGTCATGGGGGATCACCCTCCCTGGGCACCCCAAACTGAGATGAGGTGGTGTTCTTGTGTTGACACCACTTAGGAAGCTAGACCCGTGGGTAGCTGGAGGCTGAGCTCTGGCTGGAAAGCAGGACACCTTCTCACCTAGAGATTCCAGCTCTCCCATATTAATTCAGCCATCAAACGTGTTCTGCTAGCTGCTCACTTCTATAAATATTTACCAGCACTGCCGACGAGCTGTCCCTGCCGCGGATTTCCCTCATTATGGCAACAACTGTTCTCCATGCGGGCCTCATGCATACAGAATGCCGTGGTTAGAATGTCTTCTCAGAGGAGAGATGTCTGAATGCCACATGCTTTTAGTGAAGAGGACTTTATGGGAAAACACAGGAGGCAAAGTGTTGCCCAAGCAAATCCATTTATCATTTTGTGCAAAGGGTAGAATGGTGTACGGAGCCGACGAGGTGGTTTTGCCTTCCTCCTCCCTTGCTCTCACCACCTCAGCAGCCATGTAACCCGTGCTCTCCCGTTGCTCTAGAAGAACCGATTTCATTTATTCCTCCTGTCATTCTTTAAGCACACCGTGCAAGGTTAGGGGGCGTGAATCAGCACGGGCTGCTCGTGGAGCTCGGTCCAGGGACGGAGGCACGGGACGTAGGTGATGCACCACGAGGGCAAGAGACAATGGCCCGGATGCGACTATCTGGAGGCGGGGACTCCCGGAGGTGGCATAGAGGGGAAGACACTGCAGGCGGGAACCTCGGCGGGAGGTGGAACACTGCCATGTCTCGGCTTGGGTCGCGCAGAGGCTCTGCCTCCCGGGGGAGTAGAGCAGGACGAGCCCAGGCGAGAAAGGACCCATATGCAGAGTGACTCCTAGGACCCCGCCAGGTGCGTTCTCCTCGGTGGCAGGGACTCCCCCACCTCGGTGACCAGAGCCTCCGTGTGTCTCTGTCTCTGCTCTCCCCACCCTCGGAATCCATTCTGATTGAGATGGAGCTGAGGTGTGTGGGAGCAGCGGCTCCTTAAATGGCCACTTCTGGACACTTTGCTCCTAGAGAGATCCAGAGGGTCAGAGAGAGACACTCAGGAAGCGGGGCAGAAACTGTAGGACACTCGCTGCACACCATGCGGGTGCCCGGTGGGGCTCCCTGGGTACAAAGAACAGTCACAGCCCAGGCAGGGAGAGCTCGGGGTCGCTCCCAAATGGCCAAGGGAAACGTTGAGGAAAATGACACTGTTCTGAGCACCCACTGTGTTTCGGGATCTTCCATAAACCTGATCTTGTCATCGCCGTTAATTCATTGATCTGTTCACTCATTCACTAAATAAATTTGGGGGTGGCGACGGTTACTTGGTTGTGAGAGCTCCCGTCCCCTTCCCCCTTCTACGCTGCACATGGCCACGTAGCCTCCGCAGCCCACTTCCTCCGGGTGGTAGCCACCCACAGATCATGTTGAATAAACAAACAAAACGTCCCTCTCTCACTGAGCTTACATCCTAGAGGAGAGAGCCAGACAATAAATAATAAATGAGAAAAATTTACGGTATGTCAGTAGCAGTAAGTATAAGGAAAAAAATAAAGCAAAGAAAGATGGCATGAATTGTTAGTGCATGTGTGAAAGCAATGAGGGAGAGAGCTATGGGCTCTCCAGTGCGAGAGCAATCCTGGTAGAGCTAGCAGGAGTGCCCAGGGCCGCAGACAGGAGAGCCCCTGGTATGTTCTTCAAGGAGCCAATGTGCCCGGAGTGGAGTGAGACCAAGTCAAAAAGGCAAGGGGCAGGGGGCGTATGGGGGGCACAAGCTCTCATAAGTTCTCTGTAAGAACATAGGTCTTTACTGGAGTGAGATGGGAGTCACTGGAGGACATCCCATCCCAGCAGGTTGCTCTCCTGCTGTGTTTGGATGACTGGGTGCTGCGGGGAGGCTGGGTGGGCAAGGACAGAGCCGGGAGACCACTTGGCAGGCTCTCGAAATGACCCAGGTGAGCGATGGCGGTGACTTGCTTCAGGATGATGGTGCTGGAGAAATGCAGTCGAATTCTGGGTAGATGTTAAAGGTGCCAATCGCATTTGTGGTTGGACCCAATGTGGGGAGTGACAGAAGGACAGAGATGCGGAGAGTGAGTCCGTAGATGTTTGCTTGGGCAACTGGACGGGTTCAGTTGTCGCCAACTGAGAAAGGAAAGCCCGTCCAACTTGCTCATTTGCGGAGGGAATGTCAGGATTTTAGTTTGGGTTGTGTGAAGTTTGAGAGGACCAGTAGCTTATCCAAGGGGAGGGGTGGAGCAGGCAGTTTGATGGACGGGTCTGGAGGACGGGGAAGCGGTCTGGGCGGAAGAGAATTTGGCAGTCAGCAGTCAGCAGCGCAGAGGTAGTATTGGAAAGTGTGATCGCCTGAGAGGTCATCAACTGAGGGAGCCTTGACCGAAAGGAAAAAGGCCAAGGTCTGAGTCAGGGGCTCTGTGCCACCTTGGGTTTGGGGAAGGGATAGAATCAGCGAAACAGT
The DNA here is from genome assembly GCF_963455335.1 of Martes martes. NCBI lineage: Eukaryota > Metazoa > Chordata > Mammalia > Carnivora > Mustelidae > Martes > Martes martes. Next base: position 81,034,378 of record NC_137902.1, read on the forward strand.
CTGAGAAAGAGTGGTCGGGGAAATCAAAGGACGGGCAGGCCTGTGACATCATTGAAGCCACATGAAGGGGGCACATTACGAAACAGAGGGGTGACCACCCCACATGCTGCCGAATATGGTCGAAGCACTGGCCTAGAGGTCTGGCGATGTGGGTCATTGTGACCTTGGAGTGGTGAGAGCAAGGGCCTAGTTGGAGTGAGTTCAAGAGCGTGGGAGACGGTGAGGGTTGTTGGCACCTCTTCTATGCGGTGCGAGGAAGCAAAACAACAGGAGCTGGAGGCAAAGAGGGGGTCTGGAGCGGGTTCCTTGGGATGGGAGAAATCACTGTGACTTTGCAGGGCCTGCCTCTGGTTAGTGCACCAGATCTTGTAGAAGGTCTCAGGCCAGCAAGAGAGGACGTGGGACCCCAATCCAGGTCTGTGCAGCCCAGCTTTGTTCTGTCCCAGGAATCTTGCTGGATTTCTTTAGAAATCTTCCTATAACCCTACGGCCCCGACATTCCACTCCTAGGCACACAATCATGAGAAACGTACATTTACGCGCACCAAGAAATATCTCAGAGAGTGTTCTCTGTAACAGTATTCATGAGAGCCCTGAACTGGAAACAACCCAAATTTCTATCAGTAGTAAAATGGATAAAGAGATTGTGATACATTTTGATATTGAGAACGGGCGAAGTTGTTGCTGCCTGCGCATTGTGAATTACAGCCCAGAGATTATAAGGTTGAGCGAAAGAAGCCTACACAAAACAGGAAATACCTTATTATTCAGTTTACATAAGTTGAGAAATAGCCCCAACAGGCCACTGGTGATAGAAGCGAGAAGACGGTCTCCTTTGGAGTGATGGCGGTGACCACGAAAGAGTGGGGGGCGGGGATGGGGGCCCTTGAAATGTTCCATTTCTTTATCTTAATAGTGGTTACCTGGGTGTTCAACTCATAAAAATGCATTCAGATGCACAGTAATGATTTGTGTATTGTCTATAGGATTTTTAATGTAATCAATGTTCGTGGAGCTTTGCAGCTCGCCTGACCTTCTGCTCCAAAAGGCCCCTCTCTTCTACAACTGTCTGAGAGGTTTCTGCCCCCGGAAGTCTCTCCCGACCAGCGCAGCGTGGTGCCACGTGCTCCCATTCACCAAGCCCTCCCGATCTGCCACCGGTCCCAGCCGACGTGTGTGTGTGTCCACGTTCACCTGAGTCATTGTCTGCACAACTGAGCCTGCACGGAAGCACCTGGAAGGCAGAAACTATGCCTGCAACTTGGCTGTTTCCTTTGCATCTCCTAGAGATACATACCACGGTCTCCTTCCCTCCCTCCCCTCCTACACACACACACACACACACACACACACACACACACACACACACACACACCCCTGACTTCTTCACACACTATGCACAGATGTTTAAAGTGTGTCTTGTTCTTTAAGACAGAAATCAGAATTCAGAACCTCTCCTTCCAACGAGAAAAGGCCAAGAAAGAGACCCACACTTGGGTTGGGTAGGGTGGGGACTTGGTCGTCTCGGGCATCTCCTTGGATTCTTGTAACACAGAGTCAGGAGCCCGTGAGGAAGCCCTTTGCTGGCGTATGCTTTGTGTCCTTTCTAGTTCAAGATCGGATGAATCATTGATCTTGCTTTTGGCTTTTTTCTCTCTCGCTATTTTTCTTTTTTGAGTAATAAATAATGAACTGTTTGCCCTGAAAGCGACTCCTCGTGTCAAAAGTGTTCCAGGGTCAGAACACCATGAAGCATGAACTCCAGTCTACAAAAGGGGGCATATTCCCATTTTGCAGGTGGCAAGCCCGAGGACCGTGGAGGTCACACACTCTTCCTGGGTGATGTTAGGTGATGTACCCTGGTGTCAGACAAAAAGCCGGATGTGGGATGGAAACTGACGGAACAGAAGATTCTCAGACTTGTGCTGCTGCCATTCAAAAGCTGCAGGCTCTGAAGTGTGGGAGTAAAGGTCTGTGGATCCATCCTTGCTCTTTTCGGAGCCTTCGTTCTTCTCCGGCACTTCTGTTTTTCTCTTGTAATTCTTCCTGCCTGCGTGTGATTAACTTTCTACCCAATTTAATATTTCAGCTGAAATGATCAGGAACGTAATTTGGTTTTAATTTTAAAAGGCTACATGTAGACCTGATCCTTTCTAGAAGGTACTTGTAATGTGAAATTAAGGACAAGACTCCAGCTTGAAGGCGACAGTTAGAGGAATAAGTAATGGGAAGTTGCCTTTCACATCTCACTCATTTTAGACACATTCTAATTAACTCTGCCAGAAAAATAATTGGCTGAGATCGGGTCGATCTGATTGAGGATCTAAATAACCTCGCTTGAGTGGTATTTATATTTCAGCTTCTGGTCTTGGTGAAGTCGGTATGTGGCTTGAATGCTAATTGTACACTACGTGGGGACAGAAATAACACTAAGGCCCATCCCGTGTCATCTACTTGCTCCCTAATCTTGTAAATAGGTGCACAGAGAATTTTTCAAAAGTTCATTTAACAGGAATGGTCTCTCAAAGTTCATTTCAAACTGGTTGTTTGGAACTTGCATTATTTCCCTAAAGAAATAATATGCTTCGTGGTTAACTTCACTGGTCATAGTAATAATAATAGCGAAATTCATCTAAGTCTAATGCAGCCAAAATAAAAGTGTTTAGAGAACCAGCCAGAGTCATTGTTCCTGGGGGGCAGATACCACCTAGTTGAGGAGAAAGGAAGAAAAGAGAAGGATGCCCCTCATTAAACGTCCTGGGTCAGGGACCACCCAGTCAGTGTGGAGAGAGGCGTCCAGAGTGATGCCCAGCACAGATGCTCACCTAGACAGGTTGGCCAGAGGCAGAAACAATGGCCATCAACACCGGACAGGTGACCCAGCTCAGCGGACTCCCACGGTCGCCAGTGGTTGAGAAGGGCTCACCCAAGAGGAGTGCACAAAGTGGCTGACATGAAATCCAGGCATGGGACTGGTAGTTGAGTTAGCATCTAAGAACCGACTTGGGGACCAGGGAAAATTCTGAAGCTAAGTCTAATAACTAAAAGAGAATCAAAACCCCACCATGTGTTCCAAATTGAGGGTCAGCCAGGGCTGAGAATGGGGCTGGGGGGACAGTGGGTAGAGGGCACAGGGTGGGAGGAGCAAGGACAGGAATCAAGGTGGTTTAGTTACAACCTTTCCTTCCATGTGAATTCTTTCCCTTTCCTGCTCTTGAAGGGAACCACGTTTTAAGCAGCATTTGGAAATCAAAGACATTCGTCCTTGGCCTTCTGTGCTCCTCTCCATAGACCCTGGGTGATGGGACCCTTGTGTGAGCCACCCTCAGCTCCCTCCTGCAGCATCTTACTCACGTCTGCCCAGCCTCATACTTAAACTACTCGCTTCTCGCTTCCTTCCCTGCGAGCTGCACCTCCAGGCTGTCAGTGCACGTGAAATTACTGCACTGGTCGAAGGAAGGACTTAAACCATGAAAGAAACCCTTCCAGCAGGGGTTTGCATTCTGACAGAATGCTTGTTAGCCCCGAGACATCTCTGACGGGTGGGTTCCAGGCCGTGCAAAGTGAAGGCAGTGGAGTGGAGGGTGTGGAGAGGGGACACGATGAAGGTTTTTAGGCAAGGGAGGGTTGACCGGTCCAAGAGCCTGTCCTTAGCTGTGCCCCTCTGAGTGGAGGCTGCTTGCCCACCTTCCCATCCTCCAGTTCCAAGCCACGGGTTTCTGAAAAGCTGGGAATTTTCACTGCATATCCCACTGCTCTCATAGCGACTAGACTAGATTGAAAAAGGCAGGTTGGGGGGGCAGGGGCGTAAGAATAGTAACCACCTAAAATCTGAGTGCCGCCTTAGTACCCCTGGGTGCCAGACACAGTCCTAAGTATTTTACATATATACTGAATGTTTTTCTTTACATTACCAAAGACCTCAGGGTTGCCCGCTGGTTAGATTTTTATTTAAGTACTTCCTTTTTTAAGACTAGATATTTTTATTTTGTTTTATGGATGCCCATAATGTATTTCATCATCCCCATTGTTGGCATATAGGTTATTTCCAATTTTTATTATTTATTTATAAGAACGCTTCTCACAGGGGCTCCTGGGTGGCTCAGTTGGTTGAACATCCAAGTCTAGCTTTCAGTTCAGGTCATGATCTCAGGGTGGTGGGATCAAGTCCTGCCATGGGCTCTGCACTCAGGATGGAGTCTGCTTAAGCCTCTGCACCTCCACACTGTGCTCACTCTTGCTCAAATAAAAAAACCTTTTTTTCCCAGAATATACATTATTTTATTTAATTTATTTTTTATTTCTTAAATTAACATATAATGTATTATTAGCCCCAGGGGTACAGGTCTGTGAATCATCAGGCTTACACACTTCCCAGCACTCACCATAGCACACACCCTTCCCAATGTCCATCACCCAGCCGCCCTCTCCCTACCCTCCTCCACCCAGCAACCTTCAGTTTGTTTTGTGAGATTAAGAGTTTCTTATGGTTTGTCTCCCTCCTGATCCCATCTTGTTTCATTTTTTCCTTCCCTACTCCCTTAACCCCCCACTTTGCCTCTCAAATTCCTCATATCGGGGAAATCATATGATAATTGTCTTTCTCTGATTGACTTATTTCACTCAGCATAATACCCTCTAGTTCCATCCACATCATTGCAAATGGCAAGATTTCATTTCTTTTTATGGCTGCATAGTATTCTATTGTATATATATACCACATCTTCTTTATCCATTCATCAGTGGATGGACATCTAGGTTCTTTCCATAGTTTGGCTATTATGGACATTGCTGCTATAAACATTCAGGTGCACGTGCCCCTTCGGATCATTACGTTTGTATCCTTAGGGTAAATACCCAGTAGTGCAATTGCTGGGTCATAGGGTAGCTCTATTTTCAACTTTTTGAGGAACCTCCATACTGTTTTCCAGAGTGGTTGCACCAGCTTGCATTCCCACCAACAGTGTAGGAGGGTTCGCCATTCTCTGCATCCTCGCCAGCATCTGTCATTTCCTGACTTGTTAATTTTAGCCATTCTGACTGGTGTGAGGTGGTATCTCATTTTGGTTTTGATTTGTATTTCTCTGATGCCGAATGATGTGGAGCACTTTTTCATGTGTCTGTTGGCCATCTGGATGTCTTCTTTGGAGAAATGTCTGTTCATGTCCTCTGCCCATTTCTTGATTGGATTATTTATTCTTTGGGTGTTGAGTTTGGTAAGTTCTTTATAGATTTTGGATACTAGCCCTTTATCTGATATGTCATTTGCAAATATCTTCTCCCATTCTGTCAGTTGTCTTTTGGTTTTGTTAACTGTTTCCTTTGTTGTGCAAAAGCTTTTGATCTTGATGAAGTCCCAATAGTTCATTTTTGTCCTTGTTTCTCTTGCCTTTGGCAATGTTTCTAGGGAGAAGTTGCTGCGGCTGAGGTTGAGGAGGTTGCTGCCTGTGTTCTCCTCAAGGATTCTGATGGATTCCTTTCTCACATTGAGGTATTTCATCCATTTTGAGTCTATTTTTGTGTGTGGTGTAAGGAAATGGTCCAGTTTCATTTTTCTGCATGTGGCTGTCCAATTTTTCCAACACTGTTTGTTGAAGAGACTGTCTTTTTTTTCCATTGGACATTCTTTCCTGCTTTGTCAAAGATTAGTTGACCATAGAGTTGAGGGTCTATTTCTGGGCTCTCTATTCTGTTCCATTGATCTATATGTCTGTTTTTGTGCCTGTACCATACTGTCTTGATGATGACAGCTTTGTAATAGAGCTTGAAGTCTGGATTGCGATGCCCCCAACTTTGGCTTTCTTTTTCAACATTCCTCTGGCTATTCAAGGTCTTTTCTGGTTCCATATATATTTTAGGATTACTTGTTCTGTTTCTTTGAAAAAAAAAATTGATGGTATTTTGTTAGGGATTGCATTAAACGTGTAGGTTGCTTTAGGTTAGCATAGATGTTTTCACAATATTTGTTCTCCAATCCATGAGCATGGAACATGTTTCCATTTCTTTGTGTCTTCCTCAATTTCTTTCATGACTACCTCATAATTTTCTGAGTACAGATTCTTTACCTCTTTGGTTAGGTTTATTCTTAGATATCTTATAGTTTCAGGTGTAGTTGTAAATGGGATTGACACCTTAATTTCTCTTTCTTCTGTCTTGTTGTTGGTATATAGAAATACAACTGATTTCTGTGCATTGATTATATATCCTGACACTTTACTGAATTCCTCTACAAGTTCTAGCAGATTTGGAGTGGAGTCTTTTGGGTTTTCCACATACAGTGTCATATAATCTGCAAAGAGTGATAGTTTGACTTCATCTTTGCTGACTTGGATGCCTTTAATTTCTTTTTGTTGTCTGATTGCTGAGGCTAGGGCTTCTAGTACTATGTTGAGTAGCAGTGGTGACAATGGACATCCCTGCTGTGTTCCTGATCTTAGCGGAAAAGCTCAGTTTTTCTCCATTGAGAATGATATTCACTGTGGGTTTTTCATAGATGGCTTTGATGATATTGAGGTATGTACCCTCTATCCCTACACTATGAAGAGTTTTTAATCAAGAAAGGAAGCTGTACTTTGTCAAATGCTTTTTCTGCATCTATTGAGAGTATCATATGCTTCTTGTTTTTTTTTTATTATTATTAGTGTATTGTATCACATTGATTGATTTGGTGATGTTGAACCAACCTTGCAGCCCTGGAATAAATCCCACTTGGTCATTGTGAATAATCCTTTTAATGTACTGTTGGATGCTATTAGCTAGTTTTTTGGTGAGAATTTTCTCATCTGTGTTCATCAAGGATATTGGTCTGTAATTCTCTTATTTGATGGGGTCTTTGTCTGGTTGTGGAGTCAAAGTAATGCTGGCCTCATAAAATGAGTTTGGATGTTTTCCTTCCATTTCTATTTTTTGGAACAGTTTTAGAAGAATAGGTATTAATTCTTCTTTAAATGTTTGGTAATTCCCCTGGGAAGCCGTCTGGCCCCGGGCTCTTGTTTGTTGGGAGTTTTGATGACTGTTTCAATCTCCTTACTGGTTATGGGTCTGTTCAGGTTTTCTACTTCATCCTGGTTCAGTTTTGGTAGTTTATATGTCTCTAGGAATCCATCCATTTTTTTCAGATCAAATTTGCTGGTGTATGTTGCTCATAATATGTTCTTATAATTGTTTGTATTTCTTTGGTGTTGGTTGTGATCTCTCCTCTGTCATTCATATTTTATTTATTTGGGTCCTTTCTCTTTTCTTTTTGATAAGTCTGGCCAGGGGTTTACCAATCTTATTAATTCTTTCAAAGAACCAGCTCCTAGTTTTGTTGATTTGTTCTACTGTTCTTTTTGGTTTCTATTTCATTGATTTCTGCTCTGCTCTTTATGATTTCTCTTCTCCTGCTGGGTTTAGGCTTTATTTGCTGTTCTTTCTCCAGCTCCTTTAGGTGTAGGGTTAGGTTGTGTATTTGAGACCTTTCTTGTTTCTTGAGAAAGGCTTGTATCGCTGTATATGTTCCTCTCAGGACTGCCTTTGCTGTGTCCCACAGATTTTGAACCGTTGTGTTTTCATTATCATTTGTTTCCATAAATTTTTTCAATTCTTCTTTAATTTCCTGGTTGACCCATTCATTCTTTAGTAGGATGCTGTTTAGTCTCCAAGTATTTGGGTTCTTTCCAAATTTCTGCTTGTGATTGAGTGCTAGCTTCAGAGCATTGTGGTCTGAAAACATGCAGGGAATGATCCCAATCTTTTGGTACTAGTTGAGACCTAATTTGTGACCTAGGATGTGATCTATTCTGGAGAATGTTCCATGTGAACATGGAATGTGTATTCTGTTGAGAAGAATGTGTATTCTGTTGAGAAGAATGTGTATTCTGTTGCTTTGGGATGGAATGTTCTGAATATATCTGTGATGTCCATCTGGTTCAGTGTGTCATTTAAGGCCTTTATTTCCTTGTTGACCTTTTGCTTGGATGATCTGTCCATTTCAGTGAGGGGGGTGTTAAAGTCCCCTACTATTATTGTGTTATTGTTGATGTGTTTCTTTGATTTTGTTATTAATTGGTTTATATAGCTGGCTGCTCCCATGTTAGGGGCATTGATATTTAAAATTGTTAGATCTTCTTGTTGGAGAGACCCTTTGAGTATGATATACTGTACTTTCTTATCACATATTATAGTCTTTGCCTTAAAATCTAATTGATCTGATATAAGGATTGCCATGCTGGCTTTCTTTTGATGTCTGTTAGCATGGTAAGTTGTTTTCTTTTTTTTTTTTTTTTTAAGATTTTATTTGGTAAATTGTTTTCCACCCCCTCACTTTAAATCTGGAGGTGTCTTTGGGTCTAAAATGAGTTTCTTGTAGACAGCATATTGATGGGTTTTGTTTTGTTATCCATTCTGATACCCTGTGTCTTTTGATTGGGGCATTTAGCCCATTTACATTCAGGGTAACTATTGAAAGATATGAATTTAGTGCCATTGTATTGCCTGTAAGGTGACTGTTATTGTATATTGTCTCTGTTCCTTTCCAGTCTACTACTTTTAGGCTCTCTCTTTGCTTAGAGGACCCCTTTCAATATTTCCTGTAGTGCTGTTTTGGTGTTTACAAATTCTTTTAGTTTTTGTTTGTCCTATCTCTACTTCTATTTTCAATGATAGCCTAGCTGGATATTGTATTCTTGGCCGCATGTTTTTCTCATTTAGTGCTCTGGATATATCATGCCAGTTCTTTCTGGCCTGCCAGGTCTCTGCGGATAAGTCTGTTGCCAAACTAACATTTCTACCATTGTATGTTACGGACTTCTTGGCCCGAGATGCTTTCAGGATTTTCTCTTTGTCACTAAGACTTGTAAGTTTTATTATTAGATGATGGAGTGTGGACCTGTTTTTATTGATTTTGAGGTGGATTTTCTGTGCCTCCTGGATTTTGATGCTTGTTCCCTTTGCCATATTAGGGAAATTCTCTACAATAATTCACTCCAATATACCTTATGCCCCCCCTCTCTCTTTCTTCTTCTTCTGGAATCCCAATTATTCTAATATTGTTTCATCTATGGTATAACTTATCTCTCAAATTCTCCCTTGTGGTCCAGTAGTTGTTTGTCTCTCTTTTGCTCAGCTTCTTTATTCTCTGTCATTTGGTCTTCTATATCACTAATTCTCTCTTCTGCCTCATTTATCCTAGCAGTAAAAACCTCCATTTTTTATTGCACTTCATTAATAGCTTTTTAAATTTCAGCTTGGTTAGATTTTAGTTCTTTTGTTTCTCCAGATAGGGCTTTTATTTCTCCACACAGCATTTCTCTAATATCTTCCAAGCCTTTTTTGAGCCCAGCTAACACCTTGAAAATCATCATTCTGAACTCTAGATCTGACATATTACCAATGTCCATATTGATTAGGTCCCTAGACTTTGGTACTGCCTCTTGTTCTTTTGTTTTGTTTTCCGTCTTATCATTTTATCCAGATAAGAATATATGAACAAGAGAATAAAATACTAAAAGGGTGGCAAATAAGGGGGAGGAGAAAGGGGGTAAAAAGAAGTTCAAAAAAATTTCATATATATTAGACTGGTGAATAGAACAGAATCACCCACTTGATTTTGGGTGTGTTTTGGTCTCTTAGAAGAAACCGCCTCCCAAAATCTTAAAGAAGGAAAAACTTACATATATACAAAAATAATGGTAAACACAATGAAGGGATGGAATATGACTGTAAAGATGAAAATTTTAAAAAGTTCTAAAAAAGGAATTGATAAGATAAGTTGGTTGGAAAAAGAAAGAAAAAGAAAGTGGAGAGAACAAAAACTGTATATACAGAGAAAAATATAAGAAATATGCACACTTGGAGCACCTGAGTGGCTCAGTCGGTTAAGCATCTGCCTTAGGCTCGGGTCATGATCCCAGGATCCTGGGATGGAGCCCCACACCAGGTTCTTTGCTCAGCAGGGAGCCTGCTTCTCTCTCTCCCTGTGCTGCTCCCCCTGCTTATGCTTGCTTACTCTCCCTCTCTCCCTCTCTCTCTGTCAAATTAATAAATAAAATCTTTTAAAAAAAAGAAAAAAAAAAAAAACAAAGTGGAGAGAATTTGCTCAGGCTGGAGACTAGAACAAAGCGCCCTGTGCTAGATTTAGAGTATGTTTTTGATCTATTATAAGAAATTGTATCCCAAAATTTTTTAGAAGAAGAAACCCTATATGTATACAAAAAATAGATACAATGAAGGATAAAATATGAGTATAATAATGAAGGTTTAAAAAGATTTTTTAAAGGAAGATATTGTTAAGATAAACTAGTTAAAAAACTTTAAAAGAGGAAAGAGGAAAAGTCAAAAAAATTAGAATAAGAAAAAAATTTAAAAAATTTAATTTAACTTTGCAAGTCTAAATGATCATGGGGAGAAAGCCATGAATTCCATGCATTGCTTTCCCCATCTCTGGAATTCCAGTCTTCTCCTTGATCACTGAGCTTGCTCTTGGCTGGATGTTCTTGCTGATCTTCTGGGGGAGGGGCCTGTTGTAGTCATTCTCGAATGTCTTTGCCTGAGGCAGAATTGCTTCGCCCTTGCCAGGGGCCAGGCTAAGTAATCTGCTCAGGTTCACGCTCAGGAGCTTTTGTTCCCTGAACGCTTTCCGTAGAGCTTTGGAGATCGGAATGAAAATGGCGGCCGCCCAGTCTCCAGCCCAGAGGAGCCGAGAGCTCAGGGCCCCGCTCCTCAGTGTGCCCTTGGGGAAAAGCAGTCAGTCCCTCCCGTCTCCCTGATCTCCGGCTGCACTTCGAGCTCACCCGACCTGTGACCAAGTGTTTCTGTCTCTAGCACATGGCCCCATTTGGAGTCTCCAAGCCCAGCAGATTCCTGCCTCCAGAGAATGAAGGTGAGTCTCCCCGGATCTGCCACTTGTGGGGTCCCTCCTCACAGAGCAGTGGCCCAACTATGCCGCAGATCATGGTTTAAGGTAACCCCGAGCTGAGAGCTCACCCTTCCGGCTCCGTCTCTGTAGTTGGCTTCCCTGCTCTGACACCTGCAAGCTTTGCTACACTCAGACATCCCCAATCCTTCTGTGACCCCGTGGGACCTGAGACCACACTGTCCCCGTGAGGGTTCCATCCCTGCTTAGCCTCTGGAGCGACATCCTTCAGTGGAGCAGACTTTTAGAAGTTCTGATTTTGTGCTCCGTTGCTCCGCGCTTGCTGGGAGATAGCCCCTCCCCCCACAGTCTATCTTGCCAAGTTGCTTCAGATTCACTTCTCTGCTCATCCTGCTTTTCAGAAAGTGGTCGATTTTCTGTTCCTGGAATTGCTGCTCTTCTCTTCGATCTTCTGTTGGGTTTGTGGGTGTTCGGAATGGTTTGATAACTATTCAGCTGAACTCCTGTGACCTGATGTCATCTCAGTCTGCTACTCCTCTGCCATCTTGACTCTGAGTCCCCCAAATTAAAAAGTCTTAAAAAAACAAACAAAAAAAAAACCACTTCTTACATTTAACAAATTAACATTAATTTGTTAATTAACAAATTAACATAACAAATTAACATTTCTGTTATGTAGAAATTTTCTTATCCAGTTCCTAGTTTTCCTTTTACCTTTATTGTGGGCTTATATTCAGGAGTTTGTTTTTAATAGCTTTTTCTTCTTCTAGTTTGACCCCCTCCACCCATTTCCCCCACCCACCATCCCCAAACCCTGGCAACTGCCAATCTGTTCTTTGTGTCAAGAACTGGATTTTGCCTTTGTCTGTTTGAATCATTTCACTTAGTAGCATACCCTTCAGGTCCTTTCACATTGTCACATATTGCAAGATCCCTTTTTAATGGCTGAATAGTATTTCATTGTGTATATGGTTGACTCATACATAACAAGGGTTTGAACTGCACAGGTCCACTTACACACGGGTTTTTTAATAGTACAGTACTGTAAACATATTTTCTTTTCCTAATGATTTTTGTTATAACATTTTCTTTTCTCTAGCTTACATTAAGAATAGAGTATGTAATACATATAATATACAAAATACTTTTTAAAAAGACTTTATTTATTTATTTGACACACAGAGAGAGATCACAAGTAGGCAGAGAGGCAGGCAGAGAGAGAGGGGGAAGCAGACTCCCTGCTGAGCAGAGAGCCCAATGCAGGGCTCGATCCCAGGACCCTGAGTCTATGACCTGAGCCGAAGGCAGAGGCTTAACACACTGGGCCACCCAGGTGCCCCCCAAATGTGTTTTAATCCACTATTTGTTGTTGGTAAGGCCTCTGGTCAACAGTAGTATATTAATAGTTCAGTTTAGGGAGAGTCAAGAGTGATATACAGATTTTTGGCCACATAGGGGTTGGAGTCCCTAACCCCTGCATCGTTCAAGGGTCAAATGTATATTACCTTCATGTGTCGGTGGACACTTGATTTGCTTCCATATCTTGATTATTGCCTAAATGATGCTGGAGTGAACACAAGGGTGCAGATCTCTTTTCAAGTTCGTGTTTTCATTTTCTTTGAATAAATACCCATGAGTGAAATTGCTGGGCCATAGGGGAGTTCTATTCTAAACTTTTTGAGGACCTTCCATACTGTTTTTCATAGTGGCTGCACCCATTCACATTCCCACCAACAGAGCACAAGGGTTCCTTTATCTCCACATCCTCACCAACACCTGCTGTCGCTTGTCTTTTTGATATTAGCCATTCTAACGAGTGTGAGGTGATATTTCATTGTGGTTTTGATGGCTTTTCCCTGATGATGACATTGAGCATCTTTTCATGTACATTTTGGCCATCTATAAGTGTTCTTGGGAAATTGTTTAATCAGATTTTCTGGCCCTTTTTAAATCAGATTGCATGGGGTTTTGTTTTGTTTTGTTTTTGCTATTGAGTCATGTGAATTCTTGGGTTATTAGTCCCTTATCAGCTACAAGATTTGCAAATATTTTCTCCCACCAGTAGGTCGCCTTTGCATTTTGTTGGTGGTTTCCTTCACTGTGCGGAAGCTTTTTTAGTTGGATGTTGTCCCACTTGCTTATTTCTGCTTTTGTTTCTTTTGCTTTTGATGTCAGATTTAAAAAATCATATGAAGAAGCTCATCACCTATGATTTCTTCTAGGAGTTTTACAGTTTTGGGTCTTTGTCTTTGTTCTATTTTAAGTAATTTTTCTTGTATGGTGTAAGATAGTTGTTGAGTTACATTTTTTTTTTTTGGGGGGGCATATGGCTGTCCAGCTTTCTTAAGACCATTTATTGAAGAGACTGTCCTTTCCCCATTGCATATTCCTATCTCCTTTGTCATAAATTAATTGACCGTATATGTGTGGGTTTATTTCTGAGCTCTCTATTCTGTTCCATTGTTCTATGTGTCTGTTTTTATGTCAATTCCATACTGTTTTAATGACTACATCTTTGTAACATAATTTGAAACTAAGGAGCATGATGCCTCTAGCTTTGTTTTTCTTTTCCAAGATTGCTTTGGCTATTAGAGTCTTCTGTGCTTCCATACAGATTTTAAGATTGTTTGTTCTATTTTTGTGAAAAAGGGCCATTGGAACTTTGACAGGGATTGCACTGAATCTGTCCATTATGTTAGGTAGCATGGACATTTTAACACTATCGATTCTTCCAATCGTGAGCACAGAGTATCTTTCCACTTATTTGTGTTGTTTCAATTTCTTTCATTAATGTCATGTACTTTCCAATATAGAGGTCTTTGACCTTCTTAAACTAATTACATTTTAAATAAATTCCTAGGCCTTTTGTTCTTTTTGATGCAAACATAAATGGGATGGTTTTCTTCATTTCTCTTTCTGACGCCCTAAACAAGTGTGTAGAAATGCAACAGATTTCAGAGTATTGGTTTTGTATCCTGCAACTTCACTGAATTTGTTTATGAGTCCTAACAGTTTTCTGATGGATTCTTTAGTGTTTTCTGTATTGTATCATGTCACATCCAAAGGTTGACAGTTTTACTTCTTCCTTTCCAATTTGGATGCCTTTTGTATGTTTTTCTTGCCTAAATACTCTGGCTAGGACTTCCAACACTATGTTAAATAAAAATGGTGAGAGTGGGTATCCTTTTCTTGTTCCTGACTTGAGAGGAAACGCTTTCAGCTTTACACCACTGAGTATGATATTAACTGTGGGCTTGTCATATACAGCCTTTATTGCATTGAGGTATGTTTCTTCTACGCCTAGTTTGTTAAGAGTTTTTATCATGACTGATCATTGAATTTTGTCAGATGCTTTTTCTATATCTATTGAGATGATCACATGACTTTCATCCTTCATTTTGCTTATGTGGTATATCACACTGACTGATTTGGGGGATGCTGAACCATCTTCCCATCCCTGAAATAGATCCCAGTTGATCATAGTGTATGATGATCCTTTCAGTGCATTAAATTTGAGTTTAAATTTGCTAATATTTTGTTGAGGATTTTTGCATCTTATGTTCACCGGGGACATTGGCCTGTAATTTTCTTCTCTGGTGGTATCCTTGTCTGGTTTTGATATCAGCATATTGCTGGCTTCATAAAATGAATTTGGAAGGATTCCCTCCTCTTCTATTTTTTGGAAGAGTTTGAGAAGGATTGGTATTAATTTTCTTCCAACGTTTGGTAGAATCCATCAGTGAAACCATCTGGCCTGGGACTTTTGTTTGTTGGGAGGTTTTTGATTACTGATTTAATCTCCGTACTAGTAATTGGTCTGTTCAGATTTTCTGTTTCATCATGATTCAGTCTTTGTAGCTTGTGTGTTCGTAGGAATTCATCCATTTCTCTAGGTTTGTCCAAATTGTTGGCACAAAACTACTCATAGTAGTTTCCTATGATTTTTTTTCTATTGTATCCATTGTAAATCTTTTTTCTTTCTCATCTTATTTTAAGTATTTTAATGCCGAGCATCTTTTAAGCCTCAGCAACCCCATGAAGAAGGCACAGCTGTCTCCCCTCATATTACAATAAGGGAACCAAGACATAGCGATTAGGGAATTTGGACATGGCCATGTTCCTCAAAAATCCTGGCAAGGCCAGAATTCGAACCCAGGGTAGAGTGCCAGGATTTGGGCCTCGGATTGTAGCTAGTTGATGCCTGCACAGCTAGAGCAAAGGCAGCTCTGTGGCTGGCAGCTTTCCTAGGCAGGTCTATCTGTGTTTTCCAGCCAAGAGAATCTTAAAGTTGAGAAATGAGGATGAGATAGAAGGGGTATCAGTGATGAGAAAAGCAGGGAGAGAAGTAGCTGGCAGAAACAAGTGGGCTCAGACCTTACGTTGTTAAGTTAATTAAGTCAAAGTGAGTTAAATTAATTAAGTTAGGCCAGAAGGGTACTAAGGGCGGGTCAGGTAGTGGCCAGGCAGCCCTTTCTACAGGAAAAAGACAAGGATTCTAACTGGACAGAGTCTGGAAGATCAAGTGGGGGAAGGCTTTGACACGTGGATGGGATTGAGGCCACAACTTGTCCAGCCGCAGGAATGGGGTGCAGATGAGGCGTGAGGGGACGAAGACCTGAGGAGGGAGGCAGAATGAGGAGGGGGTAGGGTCGACTGACAGGCACACACCTCCCTGGAAAGGTACGTTTTCTTCAAAGAGAAGAATCGGATGTTCATAGAAGCTGAGCATGCGAAAGATGGGCCGTTAGTACATGAGCAGTCACTCCCACGGTTAATTGTCCCATACCTTGCCGTGTGCCTGTGTAATGTGTGTCATGCACACTATTCTAATTCTCAAAACCATTCAAGATAGATGCTGATACTTCTGCTTTACCAGTGGAGGGAATTACGGCCCAGAATGTGTAAGTAACCTGCCCAAGGACACACAGGAAATTACAGAGTAGGACTCTGAAGTCAGGATGAGCTTGCTGCAATAGTTAGGGCAGAGGCTGAGTTGCTGTAACAAAGATACCTAGAGAACAGTGAGTTACATAAGATGGAAGCTTCTTTCTTTCTCACGTAACAGACTGGAATTCAGAGGCCCAGGAAAGTGGGTTGGCTCTGCTCCACAATGTCACTCAGAGACCCAGGCTGCTTCTGGCATGCAGCCCGGTGATGTCTGAGGGTGCTGTCCTCATCCGCATGGTTGAAGTTGGGTCCTTACAGTATTTGTGTCTTTGCAGGGCAGAGCACTGTCTGAGGCAAGTGGCCTTTTCATGAATAAGGCAATCTGTAATAAGATTTCTGTTGCTCACAATTATTTGCCTAGACTTGGTTATGATTTCTGATGATGGTCTGATAGGCAGGCTGGGAGATCTAGCCTGGTGCTCATGTGCCCAGATAAAACCAAGAGGACTCCAGAATTTAAGGAAAAAGACTTTGAAAGCTTTTGCAGTTTTGGCCCCATGCTGTTGCTTCTGGTTTTATGGCTGAGTGACAAGTCCGTGAGAGGCGCCGTGAGAAATAGCATGGTGTTTGGGCTCGAGGTGACGAGAGGACCCTGCTAGGACAGAGCTGTGGTTTTGCTGGGTGAAATGACAACCAGGCTTCGGATAGTGCTAGAAGGTATTCTTCCATGACTCAGAGTGGTGGCAGGGAGAGTTCCTTGTTTTCCATGAGCTATTTGGCTCACGGAGAAGGTTCAAGAGATGACCTTGGTTGAAAATGGCAGACAGAGACTCATAGTCTTTAAATAACTAACATAACTCAGAATCGCCATGAAAAAAATATAAGTACATGAAGTACAAGGAAAAAGATGTAAATTCCTCTGCTATTTCACCACCCAGAGATAACCCTTGAGATATATATATATATATATATATATATATACATATATATTTTTTTTTTCCCCAAAATTTCAGTCACAGCCAACATACACTTTTGTGTCTTGCTTTTCTCCTGCATGGGGCCAGAGGTATAGCCACGAGTGGCTACTTCTGGCTGTGAGGGAAAGAAAAGTTTGCTTTCCGTCTCGTGCCCTGCATCATAGCTGCTTGTCGACTATGGAGCAGAGCCTTAACCGGGAAGGGTCAAGAGCAGGGTAAACAGATGGGAACCGTCATCCGGATGGGACTACTCTTGATTCTCAGAGCTGTCATTTCCAAGACATTCTTCTGTCTTTCTAGGACCTAGGAACCATTGTCTATTTAAGCTCACACAAGGAATGTCAAGTACAGGGCCAGAGCTGAGAGGGGACGGGACTGAGTACCGCCTGGTCCAACTCTTTACTCCCCAAACAGCAGAGGTTGGAGCAGAGTCCACCCCCTGGGATCACACAGAGGATAATTAGCAGATGGTCTCTCTGTGTCTATGCTCTGTCCACCCACAACCCACCTTCCCCGGAATAGGAATAGGGAAGCCCCACACCCTCTGAGCTAAGGGCAGCCATGATCCACGTTAGGCCAACTCTGGTCTCCACGTTCTCCTCCACCACTGTGCTGCCAAGAGGGGTGAATGCAGCCACCCGGCCCTTCAGTTCAGACTGCGATGGGTCCTGTCCCATTCTCAGGCAGACAAGTGACCCATTTCTTTCTCTCCATCGGCTCAGAACACCCCACAATGACCTGGAATCACTTGCCTTTAATCTCATGGACAATGGGATTTGCCTCCTTTCCTTGCATAGGTCAGGTGGTCCCAGACGTGGAATGGCCCTGGACTTTGGTAGCTGACAGCAGAGCATGGAGACATGTCTGTCCTCACCCTCCCAGCGGTTGACAAGCCCACGTTGACGTTTAGGATTGAACTCATCCATTCTCTCGACTGAGAACAAAATTTTCAGCCACTCCTTTTGGCATAATCCATTTCCCAACTTCAGGCTCAGTGATGGGCTCCGGCTTCTCTTCAGTCTTTGTGTGCCTTCAGTGTAGATCTGGGTTCTCTCCAAGAAGGCAGGGTGAGCTAGGGAGGAGGGAACCACCCCTCCTCAGCCCCTAGAACCATTGCCAGCACTTGGCGGGGGGGTGGTGCAGCCCTTCTCTGTGTCTCCTGATTAGAGTGCTCGTGGCTTCCTCTGAGTTGGTAACCACAGCCAGCATCAGCATAGCCCTTACTACGTGTATCAAGTCCTATAGTGCTGTCTGTCTACGAGAGGGTGCACTAGCCATGCTCTTTGCCTCTATTCCATTCTCACTCTTCATGGTGACCTGTGAGTTGGTTCCATTGTGATTCCCACTTACAGAGGATCATTATCATTAGATCCTACAAAACCACTTCCCCATCTTACTTCGGCCATAGAGGATCCAGGTCTCTATGGAGGACATCAACAGGCTTCCATATTGTATGGCTTTTGGAGGGATGGAGAGAGTGGGGTGTGTATCGGTTCCCCTGGCTCCCCCCTGCAAGGTGGCCCGGGCTGGGCGTGTGTCTCATAGCCTGAGGACACCGCTGCTCGCTGGGCTCTCTCTTCTTCTGGGCTCCCTCTCCTCATTCTTACCAGCCCAGGGTGGTTGGCAGCGCTGGGCTCTTGCACTAGCCCCCAGGGTTCCCTCTGCTCTGCCCACAGGAATGAATTCCCTTGTGAGTAGCCCCCTCCAGTTATCCTAATTTGGGTGTGCCATCTGCCCCTGCTGGAACCCTGACTGACAAAGGCCCCATGACATTTGCTAATTTGCCCAAGATCATAGTACAGCCAGGAAGGGGCAGAGCTGGGGTTCGAACCCAGGCAGTCTGGCTCCCAAGTCCACACTTTTAACTTCTGCATTAAAACCTCTCACTGTTTTGATGACTGTTTCTTTTGCTGTGCAGAAGCTTTTTATCTTGATGAAGTCCCAGAAGTTCATCTTTGCCTTTATTTCCTTCACCTTTGGAGACATATCTTGAAAGAAGTTGCTATGGCTGATATCAAAGAGGTTACTCCCTATGTTCTCCTCGAGGATTCTGATGGATTCCTGTCTCACGTTGAGGTCTTTAAGAAACAGTCATCAAAACAAAGAGGCAACCCACAGAATGGGAGAAGATATTTGCAAATGAAAGTACAGATAAAAGGTTGATATCCAGGATCTATAAAGAACTCCTCAAACTCAACACACACAAAACAGATAATCATATTAAAAAATGGGCAGAAGATATGAACAGACACTTCTCCAATGAAGACATACAAATGGCTACCAGACACATGAAAAAATGTTCATCATCACTAGCCATCAGGGAGATTCAAATCAAAACCACATTGAGATACCACCTTACACCAGTTAGAATGGCCAAAATTAGCAAGACAGGAAACAACGTGTGTTGGAGAGGATGTGGAGAAAGGGGAACCCTCTTACACTGTTGGTGGGAATGCAAACTGGTGCAGCCACTTTGGAGAACAGTGTGGAGATTCCTCAGGAAATTAAAAATAGAGCTTCCCTATGACCCTGCAATTGCACTGCTGGGTATTTACCCCAAAGATACAGATGTAGTGAAAAGAAGGGCCATCTGTACCCCAATGTTTATAGCAGCAATGGCCACGGTCGCCAAACTGTGGAAAGAACCAAGATGCCCTTCAACGGATGAATGGATAAGGAAGATGTGGTCCATATACACTATGGAGTATTATGCCTCCATCAGAAAGGACGAATACCCAACTTTTGTAGCAACATGGACAGGACTGGAAGAGATTATGCTGAGTGAAATAAGTCAAACAGAGAAAGTCAAGTATCATATGGTTTCACTTATTGGTGGAGCATATCAAATAATATAGAGGACAAGGGTAGATGGAGAGGAGAAGGGAGTTGAGGGAAATTGGAAGGGGAGGTGAACCATGAGAGACTATGGACTCTGAAAAACAACCTGAGGGTTTTGAAGGGGCGGGGTGGGAGGGTGGGGGAACCAGGTGGTGGGTATTAGGGAGGGCACAGATTGCATGGAGCACTGGGTGTGGTGAAAAAACAATGAATACTGTTACGCTGAAAATAAATAAAAAATTAAAAAAAAAAAAAATAAAAAAAAAAAAAAATAAAAAAAAAAAAAAAAAAAATAAAACCTCTCACTGGAAAAAGTGCTGGTCAGGAACTCAGAACGCAGGTCTGTGCTCTCCCACTGACCAGCTGGGCAGCTCTGAGCAGATAATGGTATCTCTCTGCCTTCCGTCGTCCAGGCATAAAATGAGTCTGCGGCTGTTCCTTTCCGTTCTACCGTGCTAGTTTCCGAATCCCCGCTGAAGGTCTCTCTCAGACCTGCGCTTCTCGGGGTCTTTCTCTGCTGCTAGTTGTTGCTACAAAAGCTTGCATTTAACTACCCAAAACAACAGAGAACACAATTTGTAGGGGCGATGTTGCACTAAATGAAGTTGTACTCTGTCGTAAAAGGTGTTCTGCTTCAGGGGAGCTCTCCTTCCTCATTATAGTGCGAACGTGGGTCCCAACTTGCTCCTCTTGTTTATTTATTTTCCTTCTCTCCGAAGCCCATTTAATTAAATAACAAAACAACAAAAGGAAGCTTTCTTCATGGTATATAGCTGCAGTCTTCCTTCAAGAAATGCTGAGCACACGGAAAGCCAGCAGGCCCCTTGTTACCGCAGCTTGGCGAAGCTCGCTTGCTTTTTTATGAGCATCAGGTGGCTGAGTGCCAGCCACGGAAATTAAGCATGGGTTTTGGTTAAAGAGATGGTGAGCAACCTGGACCAAATGCAAGCTGGTCTTGGACATTGCGTCAAGGAATTTTATGACTGAAGACCACCTAGGGGCAGTTTCACTTTTTTAAGTCTCCCAGGGAGCTGGGCAGGGAGAGTCTGAACAAACAGAGTAAGGGAGGTCACAAAAAACAGAAGGGGATGCAGAACAGTAGGGACATGGTGTGGGGGAGTGGGAAATGCAAATTGGGGAGATTTTGTAGACACCATCACCCCAAAACAGGATAGCTCCCAAGTAACCCAGCCCCCATCCCCACCCTACTACCAAGACAAGGCAAGGTCAAGGGACAGTAGATTTGATAGCACTTATTTAATATGAAAAATAACAGAGGGTCTTAGTGGACCACAACTTCACAGAGTGGTGATTCTTCAAGACAAAAAGGCTAAACATTTTGAATTTTCACCCGAAGTTGCATCGCTTGGGCAAAACCAGGACTCAAGCTAGGATCTGTTGGCAGTAAAACCTGTGCTCATTTCTTCATACTATAAGTTCCCAAACCTGGGGAATTGAAAAAACATAGATTCTCAGCCCCCATTCCTGACTTACTGAATCAGAAAATTCAGAGGGAGTAGCTTAGGAATCAATATTTTTAGAAGAGGGCTACAGTGATAGGGGGTGGGAATAGCCTGTAAATAATCTGGGGACCAGGGAGTGTGGGGGGGGGGGGAATGAGAGTGGTCATGAGTTGACAATGGCCAAAGCTGAGTGAGGCGCTCATGCGGGCTTTACTATTCTCTCTGCTTCCGTGTCTCTTTTAATTATTCCACAATAAGCAGTGAAGAAAAAAACCAAAAAGGATCATCAAGAAATCTCTAGACCAGCCAGACTGCGCACTCCCTCATCCTCTATTACACACTGGTTGGCCTTGCCAGTTTGTGAACAGGTTTTGAGGGACGGACTGAAGTCAAGTGTCTCATCTAAAAGGGACTTAAGTCTTACCTGCTTCCCAGTCGGCAGAGCCGTCACCATCAAACATGGAATGTGAGAATCCGAGAGCCAGAAAACTCTCACAAAGTCAATTCTCCCAGGGTCCTGACATCTGATATCACCATAAACCACCCCCAGCAAGAGAGTAGTCAGCTTGGAGTAGGACGAGCTCTTTTCCTAGGCTTGCTCAATAACCAGAGAAGGTGGGTCACCTGGGTGGCTCAGATGGTTAAGTGTCTGCCTTCTGCTCAGGTCATGAACCCCGTGTCTGGGATCAAGTCCAACATCTGGGTCCTTGCTCAGCTGGGAGTCTGCTTCTTCCTGCCGCCCCCCTAGTTTACGTTCCAGGGCTGCCCCCAGGAAAGGCAGGACTGGGACAGTCCTGGAAGCCTGCCCATAAAGACTGCAGCCCCTCCCCCACCTGCCACAGGCTTCTTATTTCCTGGGTCTCTCAGGCGCCTCACTCATGTGGACCACAGACCTCATATCTTCCTCCTCCTCCCTGTTTGGTGGCTGCCACTGTGTGCCACAGCTGCTTTGCCCAGCTGTGGCCGGTGCTATGACACGCACTAGGAAGC
The DNA here is from genome assembly GCF_963455335.1 of Martes martes. Lineage (NCBI taxonomy): Eukaryota > Metazoa > Chordata > Mammalia > Carnivora > Mustelidae > Martes > Martes martes. The sequence continues at coordinate 81,056,388 of NC_137902.1, forward strand.
CCTCCCCACACTCGAGCCTGTACAGGGCCTGCCACGGTCCTGGCAGCGAAAGCTTCCTTGCAGTCACCCATGGCGGGAGCTGACGGGTAACAATCCCTTCATCTGTCCCTCCGCCTCCCAGATAAGCCACTTGAGCTCAGACCTTTGCCTTGGGGGTCAGACCAGGGAGTCCGAACTAAGACAGTTGATACTGGAAGGGGCTGGTGGTAGATCCTAGGTCTTGGGTCATTTGTGAGTTGGCAACAAGGATCTGGTTCTTGGTGGGGAGTGGGGAGTGATCCCCCCATCCCCAGCACGCTGTAGCAGCACAATCAGGAGGACTCCCTTCTCCTGTGTATAGCTAGGATGTCTGCCCGTTGTCGGGCAACGGCAGCCCAGCATAGGAACCTGCCATGTGCGAGGTGTAGACGGACCTTCCAGACCCTGCCCTGTGATGCCGCACCTGGGACTCTCGACGTTACCTCCCCTCGCTGCCAGCTGCCGCTAGCTAGCTCCAGGAGGCCGCAGGATGCTGGAGGGAAACGGGGCGGGGGGGGGGGCGCGCAGGGAAGAGGGGACCTGCTCCTCCCTGCTTCCTTCCCATCGTGGCCAGGGGGACTCTGCAGGATTCTTCGTTGTGGAGGTGAACTTGGTCCCAATAACAGTTAGTCCCAGTTCATGATTTTTTCCCGGCATCAGTTTCCCCTCAGACACATCAGTACCAGCTTGTGGGTGCCCCCTACTCAGACAAACTCTACCCTCGTCTTGTGGTCTCAGTGGCTGTTCCAGTTTGCCTGTGACTAAAAGGTTTCCAAAAGTGCAGGACATTCAGTACCGACATTAGCATAGCTTTGGGCAAACTGAGACGCTTGGTCTCCATGTTCCCTTCCTACCTGCCCAGTTCCTCAATATCTGTTTTTAAGTTCTCTATATTAAATTTTCTATGTTAAAAATAATTAGTGTGGTTTATAACATCTGACCAAAGCCTGACTAGTTCCCGATGAGGTGTATTTGCCGGAAAGTGCTCCGGCTTCCCCAGGGTCACTAGCACTGGGCCAGTGCGGGGACGATGGTGGGGATCACTGGGGAATGTTAGGCACATCAGTGCACCAAAGGAAGGACCACAGCAGACCTAAGTCAGCCAATCATTGAAGAGGGTGCAGAATGGGAACCAGGCCTCTGCGGTAGCATAGAAAATGACTGCCGCCTGCTGGGGCCAAGCCACGGTACTGCTGCAAACGTGGCTTTGGACCTGACAAAGTGTAACAATGTCTGAATTAATGGCCACAGAAGGTATCTCAAGCTGATGTCTAGGGCTCAGTGAAGAAGAATGGGACCAGAGGACCTGGAATGGGACATCCGGGTAGATGTGCTCAAGAACCTTCCATCTTCTGATTTCCATCTCTGGCCTTGCCCTCCTTCTGGAGGGTGGTATCCGCCCTCACCCCAGGGTCATTGGAGGTCTCACCCGATGCAGGTGACTCGCCCTTCTCCAGACTTCCTTCCCCAGGCTTCACGGCTGTGGGGCCTGGGGGTGGCCAGCTTTTTCTGTGAAGGGGCAGACAGCAAATATCTTGGGTTTTGCAGGCCACACAACCTCTATCCTAACTCCCGCACTGCATCACAAAAGCAGCTTCACAAACATGTAGATGAAGGGGTAGGACTGGATTCCTAACAATACTTTAGTTACAAAAACAGACTGTATTTGACCTACTGGCCATCATTTGCCAGTCCCAGTTGTAGGCCAGTAGTTAGACCGAGTATATCTCAGCCTGACAGTTGAGAGAAGTGCTTTCGTTCTTCAGAAAGGGCCACAGAACCCAGCTGACATGGACGCACATGATCTTGGAGGTCCCCCCTGGGAACGAATCTTGAAATTCCTGGCGTGGGAGGAAAATATAAGTCTAGAGAAGTGAGATGTCATTGACATGTGGGCACTCTCCCATGGTTCAGGGTTTAGCACCCTCGCGAGGACCTAGAGCCACCCCTGATCTGCTCTTGAGACCGTGCCCTGCAGCTTGGTAATAAAGACAGCCTCAACCGAATGAGATATTAATGCCAGAACTCCCTGGGCAGCAGAAGGGACGGAAGACGCAGGGAGGTGGGCGTACAAAATTAGATTGAATATGTAAGATCAGAGTCTACCAATTAACCAACTGGGAAAGCCCAAGCTCTTCATTAGTCAGATAAGGAATATGTCAGTGAGGGACTCACCAGCATTGTTGAGAAGCTCCTGGTGATCGTCCCTTCTTGGGCTCCCCTGGGTCACTGGGAATGACAGCCTTCAAGAAGAGCACAGCGCCGGTGGCAGAGCTGAGCCATCAGAGGCAAAGCAGACAAATGACTGTCGGAGCAGAAAGGTGCAATGGCAGCCTAGACCCTTATTCGCAGGAATCAGGCAGCAGTGACTAAGAGACCGCGGTGCTCCTCGTGGTCAGACTGCAGCATGTTGCTAGGACTGGGTAACTGAGGATGAACAGCAGGTGAGCCAAAGACCGATGTCAGCTGCTGCCATGGAACACCATGGTCCTGGGCACCTGGGTGGCTCAGTGGGTTAAGCCTCTGCCTTCGGCTCTGGTCATGATCCCAGAGCCCTGGGATCCAGCCCCACATCGGGCTCTCTGCTCAGCAGGGAGTCTGCTTCTCCCCTCTCTGCCTGCCTCTTTGCCTACTTGTGATCTCTCTCTCTGTGTCAAATAAATAAATAAAATCTCAAAAGAAAGAAAGAAGGAAAACCGTGGTCCTTTGCCCAGTTTCCAGACCTGAACCAGTTTTCAGACCCAGAGCTAATCACTGAAGGGGAGCCTGGGTGTCCTTGAGGAATGACCTTGCAACGTCGCAGCAAGCACACACAGTAGTGATTACTCCCTTCATCTGTCTCCAAAAGGACCTATGGCTATTTCTCTTGAGGAAAAAGAAGGACTTAGATCTTTGAAGAGCTGTGGATACAAGATCAAACCTAAAATCAATACCGCAAGACCCAAAATGCCATCAGAAACCCCTGCTGATGTGGGGGCTCCAAATCCATCTCATAGTGAGTTCAGTGGATCCAGACCCCTACCCCCCCACCCCCATGTTCATTTCCCCAGTCCCTGAGTTTATACTTGGAATGGACGTACGTGATGGCTGGTGGAACACTCTTAGGGAGGGAGTAAGAACCACAGTGCTAAGAAAAAACAAGTGGAAACTCTTGAAACTTTCTCATTCTGGCTAAGATAGAAAATCAGAAATAATGTCTCATTCTGGGTTAGAATGTCACCTCCAAAACTTAAAGAAGGCAGAAGGCTACTTAGCTGCCCTGTGAAGTCATTTCTCTGGTGAATTCAAGAGAAGTTGTCATTTGTGTTTATTTGGCATTTTTAAAAAATGTGAATATAGTTGCCACACATTGTTACATTAGTTTCAGGTGTACAACACAGAAATTCAACATCTCGATACATTATGCTATGATCGTCACAAGTGTAGCTCCCATCGCTCACCACAGAGTGCTATTACTTAGCTCATTCTCACTGTTACAGAAGAGAGCTTTCCAGCTCTCTACATCCTAGGTAGAAGAAGAAATCAATCTAAAATTTTTAATAGAAAATTTAAAGCATCTTAAAAATGTGGTCCAGGGGCGCCTGGGTAGCTCAGTCGTTAAGTGTCTGCCTTTGGCTCAAGTAATGATCCAGAGTCCTGGGATCGAGTCCCACGTTGGGCTCCCTGCTTGGTGGGAAGCCTGCTTCTCCCCCTAGTTGTGTTCTCTCCCTCGCTGTGTCTCTCTCTCTGTCAGATAAATAAATAAAATCTTCCAAAAAATGTGGTCCTAATTACAAACTGAGTTGTTGAACTCATTCAAATGTTTAAAATTGGATTCATAAATTTAATATATATATTTTTTCCTTTGTAAGATACTTCACTTGTCTGAAAGATAAACCAAAGCTTTCCAGGGTCTGTAGATGATTTTCTCAAGTTTAGTGAATTACAATAAAAAAAAGATGAATATAGGTCTTCTTAAATAAATTCAGCAAATTTGAAATTAAAAATCACAAATTTAAATCACTTAATTTCAATATGAAATCACAAAGCTGGCCTATTACTTGTATATGCCAAAATTTCCTAAGTACTATAAGAACTTAAATACTAAATATGGATTGAATACTTATGTCAAGAATTGGGAAGAGTCTGAAATTTTAGCCTACTTTCAAAATAACTGGTTTGGTGAATGCTGGCAAGAGACATGAGACTCCCAAGTCAGAGACAAAGGACTTGGTTTCTCATAGCTGTAGTATCCAGATTATCAGCATTTATGACAGTCCTCAAGTCCCAGTCCCCTGGGTTGGTGTGAAAAGGGCCAAGTGACACCTGCACACACAATGGGTTATAGGAGGGGAGACCTGGACTTAGGGTACCCAAATCTTTTTTAATGGACAGTAGGTCTGCATCACATTTGCTGTGGAGGATGGCGTTACCTTTATTGTACTGGACAGCAAACAGACCTGCCCTTTGTTCTGTGGGAACAACTGTCTCCATTTTCCATAGCTGTTCACCACTATCCTTGAAAAGATAGTCTAGAAGAAAGGCCATCGGGTATCTGCTCACAGGATATGCAGAAATATGAGGAACCCATGGAAGATGATCTCTCAACACCTTAAACACAAAATAATCTCACTATGGGTTGATTCTCTTAAGCATTTCTAAATTTAAATCTAGGTTTTTCTATGATCGGAAGATGTTTCCCTTCTAGGGGATCAATTCCAAACAACTTTTGGGTCATTTTCTCCTACAATTTTTGTGGTTGCCTCTCAGTTAACGGAGGAGTTTTTAATGCCCAGGAGCTCTCTCGCTGCAATATGGCTTGGGTTCTCGTTGGTGACCTTGACTGCCAGGTGAATCCTGGCTTCATGGTCATTGCACCTATACTCTCCAAACAGGGTGGTCTCCCCATGTGCCTCATCTACACTTGCATTACACATGACCTCATTCTGCTGACATGTCACAGACCCCTCAGCCCTCCTGCAGGATGCTGCCCCCCTGACTGGATTTAGTGCTTCTATTTACATCTTTATTCTTTTCCCACTCTTCCTGTCTTTTAGAGCACAGACCTCAGAGATAGGTCTGACTTCATGGTCTCAATGTTTAAGAAGAGCATTCTGGGGGTGTCTGGGTGGCTCAGTGGGTTAAAGCCTCTGCCTTCCGCCCACGTCATGATCTTGGGGTCCTGGGACCGAGCCCCGCATTTGGCTCTCTGCTCAGAGGGGTACCTGCTTCCTCCTCTCTCTCTCTCTCTTTCTCTCTCTCTCTCTCTGCCTGCCTCTCTGCCTACTTGTGATCTCAGCCTGTCAAATAAATAAATAAATAATTTTTAAAAATGAAATCAGAAGAGCATGCTGTTGAGTTCTTTGGTAGGCAAGGAGAGGGTATCTTCTCACCTGATTCTAACCTGTTCCAGAAGGTACCCAAGTGGGCCATTTGGGCAGAGGGAAGGAGGAAACCCTTCCCGCAGAGGTCCCTCAAAGACTTAAGGCAGCAGCCCCTTGCTGTGGCCTAGAGTTCCATCCTTCCCAGAAGAGCTCCAGGCCCCGGGCTGGAGCTCCGCCTCCAACTGTGGGGCTGGTGGGTGAAAGCCCGCCCCCTCCTCAGGAGGACCACTTGCCTGAGAGGGGCTGAGGCCAACAAGGCAAGGACCCTCCCCAGCACCTGAGTGCTCATCTGTATGGCACAGAGGGCAGCACCCAGGGACAGGAGAGCTCCCACGACACCTGGGAACCGGCCCATAAATCCTGCCTTCCTCCCACCAACAGATCATTAATCTCCTGGAACACAAGCTGTGTCCTAATTGCTTGAATAGTGGGAAGTGGGTCAGAGGGAAGGGGCTCTGCGGTGGAATGGAGTTTTTCTAGGTACATAGTTCCGATAGGAATGTGAGAAGGAATTGCAGCCCTAAGGCAGCCTCTGGTTTGCCCAGCTTGAAACAAGTAAGGTTTCTCCCCATTTCAAATTCTAAATTAATTATAGCCTAAGTGTAGTATCGCCTTCAGCCTCTATCCTCCATTCAGTTTGAAGGCCATTTCCAGCCGCAGAGCCTCCCGGCTCCCCACAAGCGCAGTCTGTCTCCACCCAGCACTCCCAGAGTTAAACTTGAGCTGGTGTCTCATTTCCCTCTCCTAATAGCAAAGTAAAGTGCAAAGAGCAGGGGTCTCTGTTGGTGGCAGGATAGTGTCCTGGCATCGATTCCGGATAGATGGGGACTGGCAGGGTCTTGCTTCCCCTGGGGAGCAGCAGGAAAGGGGGCAGCCCGAGTGGGGGTCTTCGCAGAGGGACTCCGTCTGCTCCGGGCATCAGAGCATGTCGACCAGCCCTGAAAAGCTTGCTTATTTTCACAGCTTTTCTTTGCCAGAATGCACAGCCAACCCGAGGCTCTCCCTTGTGCTTTAGGATGGTCCTTTCTGTGACGGGGGCCCCAGGATTCCCAGAGACTGGTACCATTGGTGAGGAGCCCGGAGACCCGAGTTCTAGCCCCGTCTCCACCACTCACTGCCACCATCACTGAGTAAGTCACACGATTTGTCGATTTGTTTACAAAATGATAACGAGCATAATTGCACCTGCCAGGCACAGCCCAGGATTATTGCTGGTTATTGTCATTTAATCAAAATAAATAATGGGATACTAGATATGAATGCGCTCTGTGAAGGGCTGTCTTCCTGATTCTAAGTGAGAGTCCAAAGGGTCCGCTTTCGTTCTTAAAATAGGACAGAGCTGTCCTGATTCACTCAGAGACTGAGAGCAAGCTGCTTAGGTCCTGGACGGAACCTAGCCCCAAGAGATAGAAAGATCAGCCCAGGTATCCCAACAGAGGGATCTCAGGATGGGGCACTGAGCTGGAAGAAGTCGGAGCACCAGCCCTGCCTGATTGCGGGAACTTAGGAGAGCCACCCAAGTGGTTGGGTTTGCAAAGGGATAGACTGCAGAGATAAAGAAGAGAAAGGAGCCGGGTCTTAGGGAGCAGGAAAAAGGCAGGGCAGCAAAAGACTGAGCAATGTGGGGTGGGCTCTGTCCTCAAGCCAGAGCCAGAATCCCAGCCCTTCTTCCCACCTGTGGCCTCGAACATCTCACGCCTGCAAAGGCTCCTCCCAGGTCTCCCTGCTTCAACACAGAAGTGGGATTCTGCTGCACATCTCCGAGCCTCTGGCATCCACTCAGAGAGCCCAGTCTTTGGGGCAGTGCCCCCTTCTCAGACCCCACCTCCTGCTGCTCTCCCAGCCTCTATTCCCGAATGGACTTCCAGCCGCCAGCACCACTTGGTGCTCTGCCTGGACCCCTCTTTCCCTGGTTCCCCTAGTGATTCCCGATGATTCCTCTCATCTCACTCGAGTCTTTGCCCAAATATCCTTTCTACATGAGGCTCATCCCCCATCCCATTAGAAACACCACAGTCTGTCCTTACCCCCCATACCTTTTACTGTGGTTTGTGTTTCCCACAGCCCTCATCACCTTCAACACCGTGGAACTTATTTCTTACACTTATTATTTATTTTGCCTCCTCCCACCAGAGATGTAAACCCCAGGGGTTTTTCACTGATGTATCCCAGGGGCCTAGAACATTCTCTGGCACATGTCAAGTGTTCAATAAATATTTGCAGGAAAATGAGTAATTCTGTGGGAAGAAAGGGAGGAGATGGTCTCAAGAAGGAGGAGGAATTTAATAACGTCAACACTTCAAATGCTTCAGAGAGGTCAAGGTGAGAGCAAGGATTTGGGGCAAAAACACACTGAAGAGAGTGCTTTCCATAGACTGGACTGGAAACAGAGTCCCACGCAGGAGTACAAGAAGAATGAATGGGACTTAAGAGCACGGAAACTAAGTATCAACAAGTCATTCAAGAAACACGGCGGGGGAGTGTCTGCCTTCAGCTCATGTCATGATCCCAGGGTCCTGGGATCGAGTCCCGCATCAGGCTCCCTGCTCGGCAGAGAGCCTGCTTCTCCTTCTCCCTCTACTTGCCTCCCTGCCTACTTGTGCTCCCTCTCTATCTCTCTGCCAAATAAATAAATAAAATCTTGAAAAAAAAAAAAAGAAAAGAAAAGAAACGCAGAGGGGAAGGTGTAAATTGAGGGGGACACCAAATCAAGGAATGTTTTCTGTTGTTTTAATTAACAGTGTTCTGGTTCCCAAATTAATGTGTGCCCATTTGAGAAGGATTTGGAAATTGTAGAAAAGCTTGCCCAGGGCCACCCCCCAGATAAACTCCCAGCTGACTGGTCCTCATGTTGTTCTCTAGCAGCTGTGTGCAGTAGACCAGTTGCGTCTGCGACTGTTCCCTCAAAAAGGACGTGGCTACACCTGATACGGCTACGTTATTTACATGTCTGTCTTGTAGCTTTGTTTTCAAGCTGGAGCAGGAATGTTCCTCCGTGCCTTTGTATATATTTTTGGTATGATGCAATTTTTAGTAGCTGCAAATGATTTTATTCAATAAAGTATATACCACTTTCCTCTTTGGACATTTAAGTTTTATCCATTTCTTTACTATTATAAGCCATAGTGCAATAAGCACGATTTTTTCCTTTCCTTTCTTTCTTTCCTTTTTTTTTTCTTTTTAGAAAGAGGTAGTCCGTAGAGGAGAAGTTGAAGAAATAAGAGAATATGAAAATAATTCATGGAAAAATGTCCTGAGGAATCTGGATGAGACGAAAAAGAAAGTCAAAGGAGAAGGTAGGACTTGACCTTGGGGGTCAGCTTGTCACCACCCGCACCCCTTGTCGGTATCAGCATCACTAAAGTGGGTGCACGAGAATGATCCATGAGGCAGCCCCCGTCGCCACGGTGCCAGAGGGCCCTGGAAAGCTAGTGGGGAGCTCATACCCTCCCCAATGTCCATATCTCTCCCCCCCACCCCCCAGCAACCCCCAGTTTGTTTCATGAGATTAAGAGTCTCTTATGGTTTGTCTCCCTTCCGATCCCATCTTGTTTCATTTTTTGCCTCCCTTCCCCCTCACGACCCCCTGCACTGCCTCTCAAATTCCTCATATCAGGGAGATCATATGATAATTGTCTTTCTCTGATTGACTTATTTTGCTCAGCATAATACCCTCTAGTTCCATCCACATCGTTGCAAATGGCCAGATTTCATTTCTTTGGAAGGCTGCGTAGTATTCCACTGTATATATATATATACCACATCTTCTTTATCCATTCATCTGTTGATGGACATATAGGTTCTTTCCATAGTTTGGCTATTGTGGACATTACTGCTATAAACATTCAGGTGCACGTGCCCCTTCGGGTCACTACATTTGTATATTTAGGATAAATACCCGGTAGTGTGATTGCTGAGTCATAGGGTAGCTCCATTTTCTACTTTTGTAGGAACCTCCATGCTGTTTTCCAGAGTGGCTGCACCAGCTTGCATTCCCACCGGCAGTGTAGGAGGGTTCCCCTTTGTGAGGGACACTTGAATGTAGGGTAGCATTAGATGTCACTAAAGAACACTGTTGGTTTTGTTTGCTGTAGTATGACATTATCACCGTCACATGTCAGCGTATGTCTTCGTACTTTAGAGTCACGTACCAAACTGTTTGCAGCAAATGTGCTATGTGCATCTTCATAATATTTCAGCAAGGAAAAAGTGAGCAAACGAATATGGAAAATGTTAACATAGGTCTAGGTCATGGACATACGGGGACATACATATTGCAGTTGCCTTTATATATAACTGAAAATGTTAATCAATAATCAATAATCAAGCGTTAAAAAGACAGGTGGGAGATCAGCCAGGGCAAGCCGGAGAGGCCATGGTTCCTCAGAAACTGACTGGCCGGTAGGAAAAGAGAGAGCGGATGGAGATTTTCAGGTGGAGGACATTTGAGGAAACTCAAGGTGGGTAGCCCAACTATCCCTTCGGCAGAGAGGCGGAAGTACAGAGAAGAGGCAGGAGGATTGCCGTGACGGGAGCGCAGTTTAGTGTAACTCCTCCAGGTAGGCTGCTACAGAGCGTCGCCTCAGAGACGCGAGTGATGGCACCAGGGCCCCGGGGAGGTCGCGGGTGTGGGACAGCTCCATCAGTAGATTTGTGGTTCTCTAGCAGCATTTGCCGGCCCTGGGGCAGGATGGGGAAAAGTGGGAAAGGAGGCCGGCCAGTTGAGGTGGTAAGGGAGGGACTCTGCGGTGTCGTGGTGCCTTTTATGAATCAGGACTGAATCGCCTCGTGGAGCTTCCTGGATGCCCGCAGGCGTCCCAGGCTGCTGGAGGACTTGGGGATGGGGGACGCGGAGGTGGCTGGGGCGGGTCAGGCTCTGTGTCTGCATTCACGTGGGGGTGGGGGTGGGCGGGGTGGGTGCCTGTGGGTAGTTTCCAGTACCTCTCCCACTGAAAGAGCTGCGTTTGATGCCTTTCAAATTCTGCCGGCCCAGCCTTTCCAAGGGTTGAGAGACCCAGCATGGATCTAACAAATATTTAGCGAACACTGTATTCTAGGCTGCCCCTCGGTGGCAAAAACTTGGCGGGTTGTTCTAGGTTGGCAAGAGAGACAGGCTTAAAGCCGTCCTTCACAACCCATTTCTTACCATCCAGGTTATACTGAAGAAGGGCTGTATTCATATTTCTCCAAAACATTTTGAGGGCAGCAACATCTCTGAAATTTGATGAAAGTGACTGATTCTTTTCTCCTCAGAAAAAAAATGTCCAGATGCCCCTATGGGAAAATCTGCGTGAAAGTGCCAGAAATTTACAAACTCCCAGGAGCCAGCTGGTGGGCCCCTGGCATTCACAGACATGTTGTGGGAAGAGACAAGGAAGTGATAGGCTGGTCCCAGAGACTGAGGAAGCCTCTAGAAGGATCAGCAGAGCCAGGCCTTGTAGAACGGCCAGGACTTACGTTCCTGAGCCAGCTGGGGGCCGGGGCCCGGGGACAGGAACCAGAATGAAGGAGACCTGTGGATTGAGAGCCGCTGAGTCTCACCGGCCTCCATGCCTCTCTCGGCCCCTTTGCAGACAGCTTCAGGCCAGGGCTGTGCTGGGCTCCCTGGGATGTGAGGAGGGCTGGACTCGGGACACCCTCGGAGTCCCCGATGGTGTTTCCAATAATCTGGCCACATCTTGTGGCAGGGACAAGACGTGGCTAGGACATGGAGGGAGCAGTGTCGCCCTGTGGGAGGGGTCCCTGCTGTTTAAGCACATCTGTTCCGATTTGGTCCTCAGGCTATGGATTCATTGAACAGATGTGGCCTTTCAGTGGGTTCAGCTTTTTATTTCCCCATCAGGCACCGATTTAGGGAGGCTCGGCTGATTCTCTGCGCTTGTTTGGCTTTGAGGAATGGAAAATGTGGTTCTTGTAACATCCCTCCCTTCAGCAGGTGGCTTGTGGGTGGGGGCAGGGAGGGCCACAGCTTCATGAATAGGGGCTGGTTTTTTCCCATCTTTGTTCCTCTTTCTCATGACTCCACTGACAGCCGCAGGCCTCTGGGGAGGAGGAAGGATGTTAGAACAATTCAGTTTCCCTGCTTTGGACCCATCAGCATCCAATAAGCCAGTGACTCTGTCTGGCTGGATTTCAGCCGCCGAAGGATGAGCTGTTGGCAACGGGGACTGGGGGGCAGAACGATTCATCTGAAAGACTGCAATCAGCTGTCAGACATTTCTTTCTCTTTTCAGCAAGCAAGTCCTGCGTGCGTGTGCACAGCATACACTCAAGTAAGCACTTCTACTCCAGAAGTTTGACTCGGGGTCTTCCTAGTTCATGTATTTCTTTTTCTTTTACTTATTTGACACACTTTATTATTTTTATTTATTTATTTTAGAGAAGGAGAGGGGAGGAGTGAGGGCCAGAGGCAGGGAGAAAGAGAGAATCTTTTTTTTTTTTTTAAGATTTTATTTATTTATTTGACAGACAGAGATCACAAGTAGGCAGAGAGGCAGGCAGAGAGAGAGAGGAGGAAGCAGGCTCCCTGCCGAGCAGAGAGCCTGATGCGGGGCTCGATCCCAGGACCCTGAGATCATGACCCGAGCCGAAGGCAGAGGTTTAACCCACTGAGCCACCCAGGTGCCCCAGAAAGAGAGAATCTTAAGCAGGCTTCATACTCGGTGTGGAGGCAGGTGTGGAGCTCGACCTCATGACCCTGAGATCATGATTCGATCTAAGATCAAGAGTCAGATGCCTGACTGACTGAGCCACTGGGGTGCCCCCTGATCTTCCTGTTTTAAATAAGAAGGTTCAGGAATTTTCTGAGAGCTGGCACTAATAAATGATCCCAGAAATCATACCCATATACCTACTGCACTTGACAATTTTTAAAGTACTTTCCCAGTTATGACTTGTAATGGCGTTGTGACGCAGGCCCAGCCTGCATTGTAATAATCCTATTCTGCAGATGAGCAAACAGAGATCCTTGAATATAATTTGTCATTACCATGCTAGTAAAAAACAGCACACACTATTCCAGAACTCTTCTTCTGGTCTAAGTCGTATACTTTGAGCAAAGAGTTTCATCTTCTTTGGCTATCTGTGGTTTAGTTACTTAATCTCCAAAATCAGAAAGTCTTTCACTATATAAACTCCTTGACTTTTCATCTGGTTTGGAAATAAAAGAAGGTCATATTTTAAGTGGTAGCTTCAGGTTAATCAAGTAAAGAATATTAATAGCCAACTTTTTGAGCTTTTACTATCTGACAGACACTAATCTAAGATCATTATGTTAATTATCATACTCATTTAGTCCTTGTAGCAACCCTGTTATATGTGTTTTACAAATGATGAGAGAGAGGAATAAATGAGCTAATTAATGGCCATGAACACACAGCTAATAAGAGTCTGGATTTGAACCAGGCAGTTGAGTTCAGAGTCCAAGAGACTTCAGTAGTTGGGGTCATCAGACAAACTAATAATAATTCCGAAGAGTGGGACTAAGAATAATCTATTCTACCCAGGCCTGGGGGATGGGGTTAAGGTGTTTGGCCTGTTTCTTTGAGAGCAAGGATAGACTTTTATCTCCAGTGGTGACCGAGGAAAATTTGGAGGAACCTTTCCACTGGGAGCAATTACAAAAGCTGGAAAAATGTGTATGTACAATTTGCAGGCAATGGAGAGTTACTAGAACAGAGAAAAACCACTTGGTTAACATCTAAAAGAAAGGAACCCAGAGAAGTGAGCAAGGCATTTAGGACCACTTTTGCCCAGGGTACATCTGTAGTTCCAGAAGAGGAGGTTGAGTTAGCCGGGGGCTAGGAGGACAAATTCAAGCTTTGGCTCATGAAAAGGAGTAGCCATAGTAAATCCCTTAGGTTTTGAGTTTTGTTACATCCCTACAAGTAGGAGTGAATTGGAAATAAATCAGTTCTTATAGGCTCTGAAGTCCAACTTTGAATGATCTCAACCTATGTTTGAATTAAACTCATCTGGGATTCACAGTACCCTTACCTACCTGCTAGATGGAGATATGACCCTCTTTAGAAAAACATAACATCCAGAGCCTCAAATTGCCTGTAAAATTTTTCACATGAATGTCAGGCATATAAGTTAAAAAGTGACATGAATTCAAAGACAGGGGCCAACACAATTTTTTAAAAACCAAAAGAAACTACAGATCATAGCAGCAGACCCACAGGTGTTCCATATAATGAAGTTATCTAACGTGAATTTTAAACTCGCTGTTTTTAATATGTTGAAGAAAAGACAAGATTGGGAATTTTGGCAGAGATCTGGAAGCAATTTAAAAAGTAACTATGTGGAACATTCCAGAATAGAAAAATATAATAGCTGAAACTAAGTACTGAAAGGATGGATTTAGAAATACATTAGAGCTTGGGGTGCCTGGATGGCTTAGTCAGTTGGGCATCCCGCTCTCGGTTTTGACTTGGGTTGTGATCTCAGGGTGCTGGGATTAAGTCCTGATTCAGCTTCCACACTCAGCAGGGAGTCTGTTGGAGGATTCTCTCTCTCCCTCCCTCTCCCTACCCCTCCCCCTGGTCATTGGGCATTCTCTCTCTCTCTCTCTCTCTCTCTCTAAAATAAGTAAATCTTTAAAAAAATACATTAGAGCTTAAGAGAGAATTAGTGAACTTGAAGAAAAGTTAGAAGAAAACATTCAGAATATTTCCTGGAAACACAGAAGAATGGACAACTCAGAAAAAGTATAGGAGACATAGTGGATACAGTGAAAATGACTAACAAACATGTAACTGGAGTTCTAGAAGAGGAGAGAGAGAGAGAATGAGGCAGAAACAATAATAAAACTAACAGATTATTTTCTCAAAGGAAACATGGAATCCAGAAGACAGTGAGGCATTATCATTGTCTGTCAAAGTGCTGAAGAAAATAATTCCTGGCCTAGATCTCTATCCAGCAAAAATCTTCATGAATGAAAATAAACACATTTTCAGATAAATAAAAAACTAGAGCATTTGTCATCAGCAGACCTGAACTAAAAAAATCACTCAAAAAGATGTCAGGGATAAAAATAATGAAACCAACCACATGGAAAACCAGAGACAGGAGTGAAAGCAGAACAAGGTAAAGGACAACTCAGTGGGCAAATCTAAATAAATATTGGCCTTAAAAATTATAATGCCTTTGTGAGATTTTTAAAAGATATAATACCAATAGCTGACTGGAGGTAAAAAAGACGTAGAGAATTGACTTGGGGGTAGATAGATAGCTCACTTAGGAGGTAGACTTTGGAAGTAGGTAAATTGAAGTATTCTAAGGTGCTTGCATTATTTGGGAAGAGATAAAAGTACTTATAGTCCCTTCATACTAATATATAGTAATTATTAATTACATAATGATATTTAATATATTTAATTATAGCATTTAATTATATAATTAATAATAATATTACTAATATAAAAGATGGTTGCATGTTATAATTTCTAAGATAAAAACCTTTTTTACATAAACTAATAAAATACAGACATGTGATTTTTAAAAAATCTATCCAAAGGAAAGAAAAATGGAACAAATATAGAAATGACAAATAGAAAACAGTTTGATGATAGATTTATATTTATTTATTTGTCAGAGAGAGAGAGAGAGAGAGCGAGCGAGCGAGCACAGGCAGACAGAGTGGCAGAGGGAGAAGCAGGCTCCCTGCGGAGCAAGGAGCCCGATGTGGGACTCGATCCCAGGATGCTGGGATCATGACCTGAGCCGAAGGCAGCTGCTTAACCAACTGAGCCACCCAGGCATCCCATGATGATAGATTTATATTAGATGTCAATAGTTTTAATATTCTACTTAAAAGACAAGGACATTGAGGGCTAGATTAAAAAACCAAACCAAACATGTTATTTATAAAAGAAAATTTAAATATACATATACAGAAAAATTGCAAGTAAAATTGTAAAAATACATATTTGATTTAATATATAAATAAACATATATAAATAGTATAAATCCTATCAAAATATATGTATTTTTATATAAATATATATTTATATTAAATATATTTGCATTTATATTAAATACATTTATATGTAAAATAAATCCTGGTGTAGTTATATTAATATTGGACAAATTATATATATATATATATTTTAAAGATTTTATTTACTTATTTGAGAGAGAGAGAGAGAATGAGCAAAGGGAGGGGCAGAGGGAAAGGGACAAGCAGGTTCCCCACTCAGTGGGGCTCAATGTGAGGCTCAATTCCAGGACCCTGGGATCATGACCTGAGTTGAAGTCAGACACCTAACTGACTGAGCCACCCAGGGACCCCAGACAAATTATATTTTAAGGCACAATACATTGTAACATATAAAGGGCAGCACTTCACCATAATGAAAGAGTTAATATGTACTAGGAAGATACTATGATTTAAAATCAAATATGATAAATAGCTTCAAGATAAAGCATAATTTCATTGAACTACAAGGGGATAGACAAATTCACAATCATAATGGAAGATATTTCATTCAATTCACTCAGTGATTGGTAGAACAAATGAACAGATTAGTAAAGATATAGAAGAATAGGCCATTATAAGAAATAACCTAATTGTTATTTGTATATGTGTACAGATATAAAACAATCTACTCACTAATAGCTGTACAATACAATATTCAAAATACAAAATATACCATATACTAGATTAAGTTGTAATCAACTTTACAACTTAATTAAGCTAAAAATAAATAACAAAAAGATAAAAAGAAAATTTCCATTAGTTTGGAAAAATATAAATATACTTCTAAATAACCCATGGGTCAAAGAGGAAATTGCAGTGTGAATTGAATGATATTGATAAAATTTCATATAAAACTTAAACCATATGTGGGAGGAAATGATAACTATAAATGTATATGTTTTTAAAAAATAAGAAAATTAATGAGTATATATCACAAGAAGTTAGAACAAACACAGCAAATTAAATTCGAGGGAACTAGAAGGAATGAAATAATTAGATGAAAGCAGAAATTAATAAAATAGAGAAAGTATGTAAAATGGAGCTCACCAAAGCTGAGAGTTGGTTCTTTCAAAAGTCTACTAAAACTGAACAAGTTAAAAACAGAGAAAACTTAATGTCAGGAATGTAAAAAGGTACAGTAATACTAAACCTAAATTATTAAAGTAAAAAGATAACAGAATAATATTAAAAGCTTCATGCGAGGGGTTCTGAGGGCTCAGTTGGTTGAGCATCTGACTCTTGTTTTTGGCTCAGGTCATGATCTCATGGGTCTTGGGACTGAGTCCTGAGTCCTGAGTTGGTCTCCCCACTCAGTGGGGAGTCTGCTTGAAGATTCTTTCCTTCTGCACCTCTCCCCAACTTGCTCCCTCTCTCTCAAATACACAAATCTTAAAAAAAAAAAAAAAAAAAAAAAAACCAACAACAACAACAACAAAAAAAACCACTTTAGGCCAAATTTTGAAAATTTAGAGGAAATGAGAAAATTAATAGAAGAATGAAACTTACCAGAGATGAAGTAGGAAATTTGAATGGTCCTATATCTACTAAAGAAATTGCTTTTTTAAATGAAAACTTTCCCGTTGGAGACCTGTTTTCAGTTTAGCATGCAGAAAGCCGCAAGAGAATGTCATTCCCGTTAGAACAATGAGAAAAAGCCAGATACTCTGCAAAACTACAACTTTTCTGAGCCCATCAGAGAGCTGAGCTTTCCAGGCAATCAGGTAGAATGAATCTGAAGTGAGGAGCCTCTTTAAGGAGAGATTGTTCAAACAAGCTGCTTTAGTTTTGCCAGTGGTCACCATTAAAGTGAATCAGGAGAAAGCAGATTAAATTTTAACAAATTCATACAGGCCAAGTGTAGATGAACATGTTGATTTAAAACCACTTGGAGCTCCACAGACAAGAGGAGTCTGCAGTCAATGTCAAGCTCTTATCCTTGGTCGTCCATTGAGTACATTCAGGGAATAGTGGGGCAGGGCAGAAGACCAGAGACAGCTACACTTAGTGCCACAGTCATGCCAGAAGTAATCAGTGGCCACGGAGAGACTTGCCACAGAACCCTATCATCTTCCTAGACCCTTTTCTTGTAAGAAGCAAAAGCCTTAACTCACTGGGGAAGGAAACCCTCCCAGCCTCAGAGTATAGACAGACACTCATTACTCGTAAGCAAGGAATAGAAACACAATCTATCTATTGCTGGAGGAAGAGCAGCAAACTCACATACCATGGAGTCCCAAAGACACACTACATATGCAAGGCACAGTTTAGCTGCCTTGGGAGGGAGTGGATAGAACAGTAAAAATGAGAAGCCTCCCAAGAGAGGTGCACAGGGACTGCCAAAGACAGGAGTTGGATGAGGAGACCTAAGAATCCCTCTTGCCTTCACCATGAGTCTCACACAAACTTGCTTGCTAGGGGACAAGCAAGAGAAATACTCCATTTGTGATGCAGCACACTGGCACCGCTGAAAGTGAAGAAAATAGCAGAAACATTGAGAAACAATCCATCAGCATCACAGACACTGCAAAATAAAAAAAGAAACCCAGCTACCCCTGGAAGAAATTCAAGTCTGTGGTGCCCCTAAAGTGACCGTAACAACAACAGAGCTAAACAACAGACTAGAATGATACACACACATACACACACACACACACACACACACACACACATGCACACACGCAGATGAACTGACAAGAAAAGAGATGTGCCCATTTCTGGGCATAAATAGTATTTATATTGGTTTCCACTGTTTTCCCAAATATAATAGTCATCATTCCATGAAAAATTAGAAAATATATAAAAGCCAAAGAAACAAAACCTCATTGTGAAGAGGTAAGTCAATCAATAGAATTAGATTAAGAAATGACCCAGATGTTAATATCAAACAGGACTTTATAACTGTGATTGATAAGTAATCTATTGGAAAAAGTAGACAACATGGATGACCAGATGGAGAATTTTAACAAGAAGTTGAAATCATTTTTTTAAAAAAATAGTCAAATGGAAATATTATGAATGAAAAAAAGAACTTGACACCAAAAATGAATTCCTTTCATAGGTTTTAAAAGGGAACTGGACATTGTCGAGGAAAGAATTAGTGAACTTGAAGATAGGTCAATAGGAATGATTAATAGAGGACAATGAGAAAAATATGGAGAAAAACAAAAAACAACAGAACAAGCCCAGAACATCAAGAGCTGTGAGACAATAGGGAATGGAATTATTATCCAATTATCCAGTTATTATTAGAGTTTTAGAAGAGAAGAAAGAGAAAGAAACATAAATAGGAGAAGCGACAATGACTGAAAATTTTAGACTTTTACTTAAAAATAGTAATAAAAAAACAAAGCACAGATACAAGAAATTCAAAGAATCCTAAGTAGAATAAAACACACACACACACACACACACACACACACACACACACACGTGTCAAATTTCTGAAAACCAAAGATAAAGGGAAATCTTAGAAGCCAGAGGAAAAAGTAACATTAAATGCAATGGAACAAAGATAGGAATATCAAGTGTACTTTTTGTCAGAATGTAGGCAAACCAGAAGATAATGGGGCCACATCCTTATAGTACTGAAAGAAGAAAAGTCAACTTAGAACTCTATATCTAGTGAAAATGTCTTTCAAACAGGAAGGCAAAATAAGGTTTTTTTCAGACAACAAAAGCTAAGAGAATTCATTGCCAGGAGACCTGCACAACAAGAGTTGTTAAGGGAAGTTTGAGACAGCAGAATAGTACTAGGGGACAATGAGAGCTTTATTATACAAAGAGATAGCAGAGCTCTAAAAAATAGTAAAGCTAAAGGCAAATATAAAGCAATTATTCTTATTTTGTATTGTTTTATAAGAAAATTTTATGATTTTGTCTAAACAAAAGAGTAGGAATGAATTTTGGAGCTTATCATGTATGTAGAAGTAAAGTGTTTGACAAAAATAGCTCAAAGGTTGGGAGGCAGAAAATGGCAAACTAGTGTTGCAAAGTTATTACACTCTACCCCAAAGTGGTCTAATATTGTTTGAAAGTAGACTTTGACAAATTAATGAGTATATGGTAATCCATAGAGTAAGAATGAAATAAATTGTCAAAGAAGTATACTCATAAGCCAGTAGTCGTTATAAAGTGGAATCATACAATGTAATTTTAATGCAAAAAAACAGGAAAGCAAGAAAAAATGGGACAAAAGACAGGTGAGACAATATGAATAATATAATTCATTTAAATCCAACCATTTCAATAATTATATTAAATATAGATTAAAGACAAAATTAAAGGCAGATATTGTCTACTTGGATAAAAAAGCAAGACCCAGTGATACACTCCTTACAAGAAACTAATTAAATATAAATAAATTTGTAGGTTAGAGTAAAAGAGTGAAAAAAGATACACTATGCAAACACTAATAAAAAAATTGGAAGTGGATACATTAATTTTAGAAAAATTAGATTTCAAAACAATGAATATTACCATGGATAAAGATATTACATAATGAAAAAGGGGACAGTTGATCAAAAAGAGCTAATCCTAACTGTGTATGCACCAAATAACAGATTCTAAATACATGAAGGAAAACCTGATAGAAGTGAAAATGTTATTTGGAGACTTTAACACTCCTCTCTACATAATTAAGAGAACAAGTAAACATAACATTAATAAGAATGTAGAAGAGCTGAACAAAGTTATCAACCAACTTGAGCTAAGTGACAATTATAGAATGTTCCACCTGATGACAGTAGAGCACACATTCTCTTCAACTGTATGGATGAATTATTTTCAAGCATGTGAATTCTTTCCAAATGTATGTATGGAATATTCACCACAATGGATTATTTCTGTGCCATGAAACAAATCTGGAAAGAGCCAAACAGTTGAATGGATAAAGAAGATATGGTCCATATATACAATGGAATATTATGCCTCCATCATAAAGGTTGAATACCCAGCTTTTGTATCTACATGGACAGGACTGGTGAGTGAAATATGTTGAGTGAAATAAGTCAAGCAGAGAGAGTCAATTATTATATGGTTTCACTTCCTTGTGGAGCATAAGGAATAACCTGGAGGACACTGGGAGTTGGAGAGGAGAAGTGAGTTGGGGGAAATTGAAGGGGGAGATGAATCATGAGAGACTGTGGACTCTGAGAAACAAACTGAAGGTTTTGGGGGGAAGGGGAGTGAGGGGTTGGGTGAGTTTGGTGGTGGGTATTAAGGAGGGCATGTTTTGCATGGAGCACTGGGTGTGGTGCATAAACAATGAATCTTGGAACACTGAAAAAAAATTAAATTTAATTTTAAAAATAAAAAATAAAATATATGTCTTCCTAAAAAAAAAATCTCAAAAATTTTAAAGAATTAAAATTTAGGGACGCCTGGGTGGCTCAGTTGGTTGAACATCTGCCTTCAGCTCAGGTCATGATTCCAGGGTCCTGGGATTGAGTATGGCATTGGGCTCCCTACTGAGCAGGGAGCCCACTTCTCCCTCTGCCTGCCACTCCCCCTGCTTGTGCTCACTCTCTCTCTCTGTGTCTCTCTGACAAATAAATAAATGAAGTCTCAAAAATATGTATCTATACTTTAAAAAAATTAAAATTTAATAAGTATCTTCTTTGACAATGGAATTAAACAAGAAATCAGTAACAGTGATATATCTGAAAAATCTCTAAATATTTTGAAATTAAACAACATAGTACTCCTAAATAAGCAGTCAAAGGAGAACTCAGAGGGAGAATAAGAAAAATTTGAATCAAATGAAAAATTAAAAAAAAAACAGATCAAAACTGTGGGACACAAAGCCTTGCAAAGAGGGAAATCTATAGTATTAAATTCTTTTATTAGAAAAGAAAAAGGGTTTCAAATCAATGGTCCAAGTTTCTACCTTAAGAAATTGGAAAAAGAAGAGCAAATAACCCAAGTATGCCTGCTGAGTAGAGAGCCCGATGTGGGACTCGGGATCATGACCTGACCCGAAGGCAGAGGCTTAACCCACTGAGCCACCCATGCGCCCACATGTTAAGCATTCTTAACACAATAAAATACAAGGAAATATTATGTAAAACTGTTGAACATAACATAAATTCAAGAACTTAGATGAAAGGAACAAATTCCTTTGTAAACACCAGATGACCAGAACTCAGCCAAGATAGATAGTCTGAATAGCCCTATATCTAGTAAAGAAAGTGCGTTCATATTTAAAATCTTTCCATTAGGAAAACTCCACATCCAAATTGCTGCACTGGTATATTCTACCAACTAAGGCTGAAATAATACCAATTCCACATAAAACCTTCTAGAAAAAAAAATAAGAACAGGGAATACTTCCCAACTTATTCTATGAGACTAGCATTACCCTGATCCCAAAACCAGAAAAAGATACTATGAGAAAAGAAAAAGCTATAGAGTAATACCCATGATCAAAATTAATGCAAAAATATCTAGTAAAATATTACTAAGCTCAATTCTACAGTGTATTTAAAAAGACAAAATTAATTTTATTCTGGGAATGCTTGGTTGGTTCAACATTTAAAAAATCAAGTATCGTAATTCACCCTATATACAGATTGTAGACAGAAAAAAACCCACATGACCAGTTCAGTAAGTGAAGAAAAAGCATCTGACAAAATATAACTTACATTCCTGATTAAAAACTCACAGAAAACTAAAAGTAGAACAGAACTTTCTATAAGAAACCTACAGCTAACCTCATATTTAATGTAAAAGACTGAATGCTTTAGACCTAAGATCCAACGAGAAAAGGATGTCTGCTGTCACTGATTGTTACAACATTGTACTAGCGGCCTTTGACAGTGGAATAGGCCAGGAATACGAAATAAAAGGCATCAGAGAGGAAGAAATAAACCCAACTTTAATCACAGATGACACTCTCCTCTATGCAGAAAATCTCAAAGAATCTTCAAAAAAAAGCGCTAGAATTAGTAGGTGGATTTTGCAATATTCTAAGAGTAAAACAACCAGCACAAAAATCAGTTTGTTTGTGTATATACTAGCAATGAGTCATTGAAAATTGAAATTTTAGAACACTATTTAAAGTAACATTAACATATATAACATATGTAATGTTTAGGGATAAATCCAACAAGATATGTGCAAAACTTGGATGCAGAAAGTTATAAAACATTGCTGATAGAAATTAAAGATCTAAATAAATGTGTGTCATGTTTATGGATAGGAAAACAGTTATTAGGATGTCAGTTTTCCCCAAATTGATCTACAGACTCAATGCAAAGCCAATCAAAATCCCAGCTGGACTTTTTTTTTTCCTTCCATAGAAAGTGATAAGATGTTTGTAAAAAAATATTTGGAATACAGAAGTTTTGAAAAAGAACAAAAAAGTTAAAGGAATCCTAATATCTGATTTTAAGTTTTACTATAAGCTGAAGTAATCAAGAATGTGATTTTGGCATAAGGATAGACATACAGAAATAGAGTGTGTGAAAATAGACACGTGCATATATATTCCTTTGAATTTTGACAGAGGTGACAAACTAATTCAATGGAGAAATGACAGTCTTTTGTACATACTTTAAGAAGCAACTGAACACTTACAACACAAAAAAATTAACTCAAAATCATACTAAAGGAAAAACCCAAATCTTACATTTCTAGAAGAAAATATAGAAAAACCTTTGTCACTTGGGTAAGGCAAAGTATTTTTAGTTACAACACTAAGAGTACGAGCAATAAAAGAACAAAATTTGACTTCATCAAAGTTAAAAATCTCTGCTCTTTAAAAAAGAAGTCATTGACTAGAAGAAAATATTTGTATAACACATATCTGGTAAAGGATCTGTATCCAAAATATATAAGTGACTCTTCCAATTAAATTCTAAGAAGGCAACCCTATAAAAACAGAGCAAGATTTTAACAGATACTTTACTAGAGAAGTTATACATGTGGCAAATAAACACTGAAACGTTCAGTGTTTTTCTTCATTAGGAAAGTGCATATTAAAACCCCCCAAGTTAAAATGGTTGTTTTGGGGAGAACTTACAATATCAAATATTGGCGAAGATGCTGGTGATAATGTAAAATAGCCACTTTGGAAAAGTTCGGTTATTTTTTTTTTTTTTTTTTTGTCCAGTGAGACCTATGCTTGCCCTATGACCCAGCAATGCCACTCTCGTGTAGTCAAGTAGTCATACTTCCTCGCTCTTTACTCCTATGTTTGTCCAACATAAAGACCTGTAGGTGACTGTTTTTAGTCCAGTAGCCCAAACTGGAAGTAACCCAAGGGTCCACATGTTGCTGAATGGCTACGCAAACTGTAGTACTTCATTTATTTGACTAGCACCACTCAGCAACAAAAGGGCTCAAACCCAACTCTCCCAGGCATTATGCTCAGTGGAAGAAACTGGACTCAGAAGACTGCGTGCATATGATGTCACTCCTGCAGCATTTCAGAAAAGGCAAAACGATAGGCACAGAAGACTGAGCCCTGGTTGCCTGGGACTGGGGTTGAAGGTTTTGGGAAGGGTCTGGTGTGGTGGGAGTGTTCCATATACTGACTCTGATGGTGGTTTCACAACTTTATACATTTGTGAAAACTCCCTGACTGTACACTTCAAAAGAATGAATGTTGCTCTTTGTAAATTACAACCTCAAAAGAACATTATTTAAAAAAAAAAACTTTAAGATATCTTTCTTTTTTCTATTTTCTTATTTTATTTTTGTATTGTGTTATGTTAGTTACCATAAAATACATCATTAGTTTTTGATGCAGTGTTCCAAGAAGGATATCTTTCTCACAAAGAAAATTATAGTCCCAGAAGGCTTCATTGCCTAGTCATATCAAATATTGAAGTAAAAATAATGCCTATCTCAAAAGAACAGAAATTCTTGTAAAAAATAGGAAAAGAGGGAATTTCTCTTGTTTTATAAGGCTCGTCCAGCCTTGACTGGAGCATTCTGATTCTGAAGCTCATAAAAACAGTGTAAAAAAGGAAACTTACAGACCAATCTCAATCATAAATTGGGCAACAATCCTAAATAAAATATCAGCAAACCAACTCCAACAATATATTAAAAAAGATAACATGGCATCACCAAAGCGGGTTATTCCAAGAATAAAAGACAAGCTTTACATGTGAAAATCAATCAAGGTCATTCATACAGAATAAAAAAGAAAAATCATACAGTTACCTCAATATAGGTACAAAACACACTTGAGAACATTCTATGTCCATTTATAATTTTTAAAAATTCTCATCAAACCAACAAAAGAAGGCAAATTTCAAATCTGTTGATTATTTTTTCAAACCTATAGGAAACATTATACTTACCAGTGAAATATTAAAAGCTTTCCTTCTGAGGTGGGGATAAAGATGCCTGAGACCACTATCGCTACTTAACATTTTATTTGTGGTTCAAACTAATCCAATAAAGCAATGAAAATAAACGTAAGGTATTAAGGATTGGAAGGCAGAAATTATAAACGTCTCTTTTTAAATAACGTAATTTTATATACAGAAAAATTTAAACTTACCAATTATTATAATGAATTGTTAAATACAAGATCACTACAGAAAATACAAAAATAATTGCATTCCTATAAAGCAGCAGTAAATATAATATATACTTTAAAACAGATACTTGTATATAATAACATATTAAATCAAACAAAACCAAATCTAATAAAAGATAATTCAAGGAAATAAAACAATATTAGGAGATGGGCACCTGGGAGGCTCTGTTGGTTAAATTCCCAACTCCTGATTTTGGTTTGTTTCTTGATCTCAGTGTCCTGAGATCCATCCCCACATGAGGCTCTACTCTGGGTGTGGAGCCTGCTTAAGATTCTCTCTCCCCCTCTCCCTCTGCCCGTCCCTGCTTGAAACTAAAGAAGACCTAAATAAATGGAGGAATGTGTAACGACCCTGGATTGAAATATATGCAGAGAAAGAAAGAGACAGAGGGAGGGACGCCTGGGTAGCTCAGTTGGTTAAGCGGCTGCCTTCGGCTCAGGTCATGATCCCAGCGTCCTGGGATCGAGTCCCACATCGGGCTCCTTGCTCTGCCGGGAGCCTACTTCTCCCTCTGCCACTCTGTCTGCCTGTGCTCATTCTCTCTCTCTCTCTCTCTGGCAAATAAATAAATAAAATCTTAAAAAAAAAAAAAAAGAAAGAGACAGAGGGAATGAAGAAAACCTGGTAAAAAAATATTACCCTCAAATTGATTGATAGATTCAGTGAAATCCCAACAAAAATCCCCACCGATTTGTGTGGCTGTGTATTTGTGTGGGAATCGACAGGCTGATTCTAGAATTCATAGGGAAATGCAACTACCAAAGCGTTTTTTTTTTTTTTTAAATTTTTTATTTTAATAAACATATAATGTATTTTTATCCCCAGGGGTACAGGTCTGTGAATCATCTGGTTTACACATTTCACAGCACTCATCATAGCCCATACCCTCCCCAATGTCCATTTCCCCACCACCCTCTCCCGTCCCCCTTCCCCCCCGCAACCCTCAGTCTGTTTCTTGAGATTGAGTCTTTTATGGTTTGTCTCCCTCCCAATCCCATCTTTTCATTTTTTCTTTTCCTACCTCCCCCCAAACCCCCCCACCTTGCATCTCCCCTTCCTCATATCAAAGAGATCATATGATAGTTATATTTCTCCGATTGACTTATTTCGCTAAGCATGATACCCTCTAGTTCCATCCACGTCGTCGCAAATGGCAAGATTTCATGTCTTTTGATGGCTGCATAGTATTCCATTGTGTATATATACCACATCTTCTTTATCCATTCATCTGTTGATGGACATCTAGGCGCTTTCCACAGTTTGGCTATTGTGGACATTGCTGCTATAAACATTCGGGTGCACGTGCCCCTTCGGAGCACCACGTTTGTATCTTTAGGATATATACCCAGGAGTGCAATTGCTGGGTCGTAGGGTAGCTCTATTTTCAGTTTTTTGAGGAACCTCCACACTGTTTTCCAGAGTGGTTGCACCAGCTTGCATTCCCACCAACAGTGTAGGAGGGTTCCCCTCTCTCCGCATCCTCGCCAGCATCTGTCATTTCTTGACTTGTTAATTTTAGCCATTCTGACTGGTGTGAGGTGGTATCTCATTGTGGTTTTGATTTGTATTTCCCTGATGCCGAGTGATGTGGAGCATTTTTTCATGTGTCTGTTGGCCATCTGGATGTCTTCCTTGCAGAAATGTCTGTTCATGTCCTCTGCCCATTTCTTGACTGGATTATTTGTTCTTTGGGTATTGAGTTTGATAAGCTCTTTATAGATTTTGGATACGAGCCCTTTATCTGATAGGTCGTTTGCAAATATCTTCTCCCATTCTGTCAGTTGTCTTTTGGTTTTGTTTACTGTTTCCTTTGCTGTGCAAAAGCTTTTGATCTTGATGAAATCCCAATAGTTCATTTTTGCCCTTGCTTCTGTTGCCTTTGGCGATGTTCCTAGGAAGAAGTTGCTGCGGTTGAGGTCAAAGAGGTTGCTGCCTGCATTGTCCTCAAGGATTTTGATAGATTCCTTTCGCACATTGAGGTCCTTCATCCACTTTGAGTCTATTTTCGTGTGTGGTGTAAGGAAATAGTCCAATTTCATTTTTCTGCATGTGGCTGTCCAATTTTCCCAGCACCATTTGTTGAAGAGGCTGTCTTTTTTCCATTGGATATTCTTTCCTGCTTTGTCGAAGATTAGTTGACCATAGAGTTGAGGGTCTATTTCTGGGCTCTCTATTCTGTTCCATTGATCTATATGTCTGTTTTTGTGCCAGTACCATACTGTCTTGATGATGACAGCTTTGTAATAGAGCTTGAAGTCTGGAATTGTGATGCCACCGACTTTGGCTTTCTTTTTCAATATTCCTTTGGCTATTCGAGGTCTTTTCTGGTTCCATATAAATTTTAGGATTATTTGTTCTATTTCTTTAAAAAAAATGGATGGGATTTTGATAGGGATTGCATTAAATGTGTAGATTGCTTTAGGTAGAATAGACATTTTCACAATATTTGTTCTTCCAATCCATGAGCATGGAATATTTTTCCATTTCTTTGTGTCTTCCTCAATTTCTTTCATGAGTACTTTATAGTTTTCTGAGTATAGATTCTTTGCCTCTTTGGTTAGATTTATTCCTAGGTATCTTATGGTTTTGGGTACGATTGTAAATGGGACTGACTCCTCAATTTCTCTTTCTTCTGTCTTGTTGTTAGTGTAAAGAAATGCGACTGATTTCTGTGCATTGACTTTATATCCTGACACTTTACTGAATTCCTGTATAAGTTCTAGCAGTTTTGGAGTGGAGCCTTTTGGGTTTTCCACATATAGTATCATATCATCTGCAAAGAGTGATAGTTTGACTTCTTCTTTGCCGATTTGGATGCCTTTAATTTCTTTTTGTTGTCTGATTGCTGAGGCTAGGACTTCTAGTACTATATTGAACAGCAGTGGTGATAACGGACATCCCTGCCGTGTTCCTGACCTTAGCGGAAAAGCTTTCAGTTTTTCTCCATTGAGAATGATATTTGCGGTGGGTTTTTCATAGATGGCTTTGATAATGTTGAGGTATGTGCCTTCTATCCCTACACTTTGAAGAGTTTTAATCAGGAAGGGATGCTGCACTTTGTCAAACGCTTTTTCAGCATCTATTGAGAGTATCATATGGTTCTTACTCTTTCTTTTATTAATGTATTGTATCACATTGATGGATTTGCGGATGTTGAACCAACCTTGCAGCCCTGGAATAAATCCCACTTGGTCGTGGTGAATAATCCTTTTAATGTACTGTTGGATCCTATTGGCCAGTATTTTGGTGAGAATTTTCGCATCTGTGTTCATCAAGGATATTGGTCTGTAATTCTCTTTTTTGGTGGGATCCTTGTCTGGTTTTGGGATCAAGGTGATGCTGGCCTCATAGAATGAGTTTGGAAGTTTTCCTTCCATTTCTATTTTTTGGAACAGTTTCAGGAGAATAGGAATTAATTCTTCTTTAAATGTTTGGTAGAATTCCCCTGGGAAGCCGTCTGGTCCTGGACTTTTGTTTGTTTGAAGATTTTTGATGACTGTTTCAATCTCCTTACTGGTTATGGGTCTGTTCAGGTTATCTATTTCTTCCTGGTTCAGTTGTGGTAGTTTATACATCTCTAGAAATGTATCCATTTCTTCCAGGTTGTCAAATTTGTTGCCATAGAGTTGCTCGTAGTATGTTCTTATAATTGTTTGTATTTCTTTGGTGTTGGTTGTGATCTCTCCTCTTTCATTCATGATTTTATTTATTTGCGTCCTTTCTCTTTTCTTTTTGATAAGTCTGGCCAGGGGCTTATCAATCTTATTAATTCTTTCAAAGAACCAGCTCCTAGTTTTGTTGATTTGTTCTATTGTTTTTTTAGTTTCTATTTCATTGATTTCTGCTCTGATCTTTATGATTTCTCTTCTCCTGCTGGGTTTAGGCTTTCTTTGTTGTTCTCTCTCCAGCTCCTTTAGGTGTAGGGTTAGGTTGTGTATTTGAGACCTTTCTTGTTTCTTGAGAAAGGCTTGCACTGCTATATATTTTCCTCTCAGGACTGCCTTTGTTGTATCCCACAGATTTTGAACTGTTGTGTTTTCATTATCATTTGTTTCCATGAATTTTTTCAATTCTTCTTTAATTTCCTGGTTGACCCATTCATTTTTTAGAAGGATGCTGTTTAGTCTCCATGTATTTGCGTTCTTTCCAAATTTCCTCTTGTGATTGAGTTCGAGCTTCAGAGCATTGTGGTCTGAAAATATGCAGGGAATGATCTCGATCTTTTGGTACCGATTGAGACCTGATTTATGACCCAGGATGTGGTCTATTCTGGAGAATGTTCCATGTGCACTAGAGAAGAATGTATATTCTGTTGCTTTGGGATGGAATGTTCTGAATATATCTGTGATGTCCATCTGGTCCAGTGTGTCATTTAAGGCCTTTATTTCCTTGTTGATCTTTTGCTTAGATGATCTGTCCATTTCAGTGAGGGGAGTGTTAAAGTCCCCTGCTATTATTGTATTACTGTCGATGTATTTCTTTGATTTTGTTATTAATTGGTTTATATAGTTGGCTGCTCCCATGTTAGGGGCATAGATATTTAAGATTGTTAGATCTTCTTGTTGGACAGACCCTTTGAGTATGATATAGTGTCCTTCCTCATCTCTTATTATAGTCTTTGGCTTAAAATCTAATTGATCTGATATAAGGATTGCCACCCCAGCTTTCTTCTGATGTCCATTAGCATGGTACATTGTTTTCCACCCCCTCACTTTAAATCTGGAGGTGTCTTCGGGTCTAAAATGAGTTTCTTGTAGGCAGCATATTGATGGGTTTTGTTTTTTTATCCATTCTGATACCCTGTGTCTTTTGATTGGGGCATTTAGCCCATTAACATTCAGGGTAACTATTGAGAGATATGAATTTAGTGCCATTGTATTGCCTGTAAGGTGATTGTTACTGTATATTGTTTCTGCTTCTTTCTGATCTACTACTTTTAGGGTCTCTCTTTGCTTAGAGGACCCCTTTCAATATTTCCTGTAGAGCTGGTTTGGTGTTTGCAAATTCTTTCAGCTTTTGTTTGTCCTGGAAGCTCTTTATCTCTCCTTGTATTTTCAATGATAGCCTAGCCGGATATAGTATTCTTGGCTGCATGTTTTTCTCGTTTAGTGCTCTGAATATGTCATGCCAGTTCTTTCTGGCCTGCCAGGTCTCTGTGGATAGGTCCGCTGCCAATCTAATGTTTTTACCCTTGTATGTTACAGACTTCTTTTCCCGGGCTGCTTTCAGGATTTTCTCTTTGTCGCTAAGACTTGTAAATTTTACTATCAGGTGACGAGGTGTGGACCTATTTTTATTGATTTTGAGGGGCGTTCTTAGCATCTCCTGGATTTTGATGTTTGTTCCCTTTGCCATATTAGGGAAATTCTCTCCAATAATTGTCTCCAATATACCTTCTGCTCCCCTCTCTCTTTCTTCTTCTTCTGGAATCCCAATTATTCTAATGTTGTGTCGTCTTATGGTGTCACTTATCTCTCGAATCCTCTCCTCGTGTTCCAGTAGTTGTTTGTCTCTCTTTTGCTCAGCTTCTTTATTCTCTGTCATTTGGTCTTCTATGTCACTAATTCTTTCTTCTGCCTCATTTATCCTGGCAGTGAGAGCTTCCATTTTTGATTGCACCTCATGAATAGCTTTTTTGATTTCAACTTGGTTAGATTTTAGTTCTTTTATTTCTCCAGAAAGGGCTTTTATCTCTCCGGAGAGGGTTTCTCTAATATCTTCTATGCCTTTTTCGAGCCCGGCTAGAACCTTGAGAATTGTCATTCTGAACTCTAGATCTGTCATGCTACCTATGTCCGTATTGATTAGGTCTCCAGCCTTCGGTACGGCCTCTTGTTCTTTTTTTTGAGGTGAGTTTTTCCGCCTTGTCATTTTGTCCAGGTAGGATTTGCTTTCTCCTGCTGTGGAATTCCGCTGTTCTTGGTGACTGAAGTTGGTTTTGGATGGGTTTCTTGTTGATCTTCTGGGGGAGGGGCCTGTTGTAGTGATTCTCAAGTGTCTTTGCCGCAGGCGGAATTGCACCGCCCTTGCCAGGGGCCGGGCTAAGGAATCCGCTCGGGTTTGCTTTCGGGAGCTTTTGTTCCCTGAGCGCTTTCCGTAGAGTTCCGGAGGACGGGAATGAAGATGGCGGCCTCCCAATCTCTCGGCCCGGAGGAGCCGAGAGCTTGGGGTTCCGCTCCTCAGTGCGCTCTCAGAGCAAAGCGCCCAACAGTCCCGCCTCCCTGGCTTGCGGTCGCGCCTCGAGGAAAGCAGTCAATTGTTGGAGCTGGAGAAAAGCGCCGGGTCGCTTTTGTCTCTGTGGCCTCCGGCCGCGCTCCGAGCCCACCCAGCCTGCGACCGGCACAAGGTAACCCTGGGCTTAGAGCTCACTCCTCGGCTTTGTCGCTATAGCCGGCTTCCCCGCTCCAATACCTGCGAGCTCTGCGGCACTCAGACACCCCCAGTCCTTCTGTGACCCTGCGGGTCCTGGGGTTATGCTGACCCCGCCTGGGTTTCCCCCCAGTTTAGCCTC
Organism: Martes martes; assembly: GCF_963455335.1. NCBI lineage: Eukaryota > Metazoa > Chordata > Mammalia > Carnivora > Mustelidae > Martes > Martes martes. The sequence goes on from NC_137902.1 coordinate 81,087,807, forward strand.
TGGAGCGATGTCTCCCACTGGAGCCGACTTTTAAAAGTCCCGATTTTGTGCTCCGTCGCTCCGCCGCTTGCCGGGTGCCGGCCCCTCCCCCCGGGGTCTATCTTCCGGTCGCTTTGGATTCACTTCTCCGCAGGTCCTACCTTTCAGAAAGTGATCGATTTTCTGTTTCTGGGATTGTTGCTCTTCTTCTCTTTGATTTCCCGTTGGATTTGTAGGTGTTCACAATGGTTAGATAAGCTATCTAGCTGATCTCCTGCTTCCCGATGTCGTCTCCTACCAAAGCGTTTTTAAAAAGTCCAACATGAACACTTACTCTGCAAGGTATCAAGATTTTTTGGAAAGCTAGAATGAATGGTATTAGCACAAGAATAGAAAAATAAACCAATGGAGCTGAAGAGAGTCCAGAAACAGAACCATGAATGTATGTGTTTAGAAGTAGCACTGCAGAACAATAGGAAATAACGGATTTTTAACAAATCAGCATCAGTTTTAGATATTTGCAGCCGAGGGAGAGGGAGAAGCAGGCTCTCCGCTGAGCAGAGAGCCCATGTGGGACTCGATCCCAGGACCCTGCGATGATGACCTGAGCCAAAGGCAGAAGCTTAACCGACTGAGTCACCCAGGCGCCCCAGTAAAGATTTTTTTTTTCTAAAACAAGACACAGAAACCGCTAACCAGAAGGAAAGGTTGATAAATGACTCCACACTAAAATTAAGTGGAGGCAGTCATCAACTTAAGTATGAGTGTAGTGTGAGGAATCGTGAATACCACCCATGCCACTCTTACATAATCAGTGTAAAGATGAAGGCCTTTGCTTTATTATTATTATTATTAATTTTTTTTACAGTGTCTGTATTTCGGACCCCACCAGGAAACTCAAAGTTAGGTTAGAAAAATTGCCCAGACCTTAAGGACTAACAAAGAAATGACAGGCAGTAAGGATTTTAGGATGTGACTGTCATATGGATAATTCTACTTTCCATGGCCTTCTGGGACCCAGCTGAACTGCTTGCCTTTCTGTAGACTGCTCCTTGCCAAACTTGCCCAAGTTCTGTGTCCCATGGTAGTGAGCCACGGGTCTCCCGAGCTGGCAAATGTTTTAGACGGTGACCTGAACAAGGCTGATACATGGAAGGTGAAAGTCACTGGGTACAAGTGAAAAAACCAGGGCAAGCACTTGGCGCCACACTTCTGTCACACTCCACGGAGCTCAAGGGCCAAGCCACTGCTGTTGTAGTACAAGGGACATGTTGAATTGAGCCAGGAGTTACATCAATGAAGTCATTATGTAAGCAACACCCGGGACATAAGGGAGGACGCAGGGACGGCAAGAGTGAATTCCTGGAACTTTCTCGAAGAGCTAACTTCGGAGAGTATAAATGGAAAACTGATGTTACCTTGACAAATAAAGTCTCCAGATGATTTTATCCCCCCACCCCCGTACGCAAATTTTTAAATTTTTCTCCTTTTTTCTCACAATTTCTATTTTCCTATTTTCCTCTTCTCTCTCTTTTACATCCAATCTCTCATTTTCTCCCTATCTTTCTTTCTATCTCTTGATTCCTAGTTCTATGTTTCCAACTCTCTCTCTTGAATAATCATTTTCTATTTCTTTTATTCTTTCTCTTTCACTTTGCCTACATTGTCTTTTCCTTTCTTCTCTCTTACTAGCACCTTCTCTGTGGCTCTCTCCTTTTCTCCCACTCTCTTTCTCCCACGTTCTGTCTCATCACACTCGGGGTAATGGAAAGTTCCATCAGAACGGCCGGCCACTCTGTTCTCACTCTGTTCACCTCTGCAGACACTTGAGCCTATCAAACCTCTCCAAATTCCCTCTGGATCCTTTCTGGAAGACACATGGCAACAGACATAAGGGGAGGGTATGGAGATGGGTGGGCAGGGTGACATCAATGTCCCAGAGAACTAGCTTCATCCAGCAATCAAGAGCTTTTACTGTCAGCCTGCAAACCACCCCTGGTATTTTGTGGCTGGTAAATTTTTTTGCATAAGAGTGATGAGCTCACACAAGTTTAATGACTTCTGAACCACTGCATCCCTATGACACATGCTCCAAGCAGAATGTGTGACAGGAGGCAAGAGGAAAAGAATGAAAGCTTTTGATGTGGCTTTACAACCCTGGCCAGGGCAAGCTTGCAACTGTGTGGATCTAGTTTCCCACCCCACAAGTTCCAGATCCTAACCTGAGTTGCTTTGCTTTATTTTTTGTTTCAAACATTCATGCAGCTCTCTCTTGTTGATAGAAAAATAAATAACACAGAATCCAACCGCAGTGTCGTTCATTAAAACATTTTTAAAAATCACTTAAGCAATTAGCCAACAAGAGAACTTTTGAGCTAATGGCATGCCTGAACGATTTATGAGTTGGCCAAGTCTTGATTAAATTAATTAATCAGGAGTTAACTGTTTGAGCTGCCAGCCCTGGCTGGGATGATTGCTGTGTCTTGTGAAATTGCTGACAGCTTGCTCTGAGAGTCAAACAGTATGCACCACCTTGCTCAGGGATCCACCTGCCCATTAGAATAAGGAGTTCCTAAAAATGGGCATGGAATGCATTCATGTTAGGGCAGAGCAATCCGTGAGAATAGCTAGGTATCACCAGGAAGGGGTAAGGCTTAGGGTAGATAGGCAAGGTCCACAGAATGGAAATGGTGGGATAGAGAAGAGGCAGCATAAGGAGAGGAAGAAGGAAAGATTAATAACAATGACGGCTGCCATTTTTATGAGCACTGTGCACCTGTCATTTTCCAGATGACCTCTCAATCATAGATCTCAGAAGTCTCAAAGAGTATCAACATTCCCAGTCTACAGAAGAGGAAACTTGTGTTCCCAGTAGTTAAGAGAGCATGTATCTCATGTCAGGTACTTCCGTGTATCTTACCTCTTTTAATTACCACCCCTCCAACATTGAAGGGTTTTACAAATGGGAAGATGGAATAACTTCGCAGTTGTTGAAGAACTTGCCTAGGGTCACAGAGCGGGACAATGACCTAACCGAACACATCTGCCCATCACCACCCCACAGCCCTCCTTGCATTCCTGGAAATGCAGGGTAGAAGCCAATGGAGAGAAAACCTCACCTACCTTGCAGTCTACAAGTACCAGCCCTGATTTGTAGCCACAAAATTATTGCTCAAAACCAGGCCACTATCACTGACTACCCAGAGGCTTAACATGGTGCAGAATTTCGATGCAGGTAAAGCTACATTTAAATTCTGCTTCTAGAAAGTTCTATCTCTCTGGCTTTGTCACTCAAATTCCCCAAATTTCGGTTTCCTCGAAGGTAGCTTGCAGACCGTGGTAAGAATGAAGAAATGGGGTAGACCAAGTGTCTAAAATGAACCTCTCAACCAAGGGCTCATTTTATTATAACTAATGGTATGGGCTGTATTGTGCCTCCCCAAATTCTTACTTTGAAGTCCTAACACCCAGTACCTCAGAGTGTGATGGTATTTGGAGATAGGGTCTTAAAAGCAACAATTAAGTTAAAATGAGGCCCTTAAGATAGACCCATACCCAATCTGACGTATGCTCTCATAAAAAGAGATGAAGACATAGACGCACACAGAAGGAAGACACAGGGAGACACAGGGAGAAGACCACTGTCTACACGCCATGCGAAGGCCTCAGAAGGACCCACAACCTGCCACACACCTTAATCTTGGGTTTTCAGTCCCCAGAAGTGGGAGAGATAAGTGTCTGCATTGAAAGCCCCGCCATCTGTGATCCTTTGTCAGCCCGAGCAAACGAAGACACCTAGCAAAACAGAACTGAGCAGTCACCCCGTTTCCTCAACATCTTTTTGGCTTTTACTTCTGTGGTAGATGCCTGTGGAGAAGACTTGTCTCACACCACGTGCAGAGCAACTCGCCCTGCCCTCGCTGACTCTCGGGCAGGCCCCCTTCTTGACTAACAGATTTCCCCGGCAGCACACAGGCTCCGTGAAGGGGAACCTTATTGGTATTTCCAGAGCTACTCTAATGGCCCAAACAGGGCCTTTACCCAAAGAGTGGACAATTAGTTAATTAACTAATGAATGAATCTCTTCAAAGTAGTCAGAGAAATGAATGTAAAATAGGATCCTACCTCTCAGAGAAGGCTTGGAGGATCTGGCTTCTATTAGTAAGTCACTTTCTGGTTCCTGAAAGTGAAATGCCTGTCACCCAGTGTTTTATGGAAAGTTCCTGAACACAAGAGCTGTCCTCTCTGCAAAACACGTCTTCCCTCCAGACACTGGTGTGCCCTGAACTTATTATAATTTGTCTCCTTCTAAGAATGATGCACATGAGTCTGCAGTGTGCCCGAGTGTGTCAGCTTCACATCGCCCTCCCCATGAGAGAGTCCCCAGGCCACCTTAGTTGTCTCATGATGACCGATGAACACCATCCATTCAGAAAGCAACCCTCTTTGAAGAAAAACACAGGAGACTGTCCATGAGGGTCTAAGAAATATTTTAGAACATATTAAGGAGTGATATAATACAACTGGAAATTTCTCTTTACTTTAAGAAAAACAGGGAGTCCATAAAGAAACAGAAAATATTTTAAATGTATTATAAGGTCATATAAATAGGGATTTCCCCCCTTTTATAGGAGGTTGCCCATAAGGACACAAGAAATATTTTAAAATATACTATGAGATCATATGCGTAGTGACAGAGAGAGACTGTTCTTTGTTACCTCTGCTCTAAGGTGATGCCTATTTCTTCCAGAGTTCCTAGAGGTCTCCATTTCAGGGTCATTAGCACTTGCTAGAACAGGTAATCAACCAGAAAAAAGCAGACAGGGTGGGTAGGCTGAAGTTCTTGCCCCGACTTCGTGCGGTGTGCCCCGTCCGCCCCCCTCTGCCTTTGTTGCATTAATATTTCACCAGCGCTATGGCCTGTCTGGGTCGTGGGTCATCTGGCCCTGCGTGCTCCCCCCGAGACTCCGGGACCCTTAAAGGAGGAGGCCATGCGTTATTTACCCTTAGGGACTCGCCACATGCCTCGGCCCTCAGCTGAGGCCCCGTACAAGGACCGCTGAGTTGAAAGAAAGCGAATGTGAAAGCTGCCCAGACAGAAGGAATTTTCTGGAGCCCTTTCAAGGTGCAAGAGTAAAGGGGGGAACAGAAGGGCAAAATACCGGCAAATGGAAAGGCGACGGAAGGGAATACCCACCAGACTCACGTGGTGGGTCCCGAGGGTGTTAAGCGCTCCTTTGTCTTACGCTTTATTTTGCTTTAGTGGAATTTTACAGCTCATGCTCTAAATTACGTGTATGGGAAATCTCATAGATGTCAGACTTCATTTGCCGCGTGATTTGGCTCTGATAAAAAGAAAAATCGGGAGAGAAGTAGAGAACAAGAACTTTATTAGCTGCCGTAGTGAATGAGAATTTTATTTATAGGGCTGTGCCCCTCCCCCCGCCCAGGTGTTCTGAGTGTTAGAGCACAGCTGTAAAAATACACGCTACAAATACCAAAAAGCGACTGAATAAAGCCATCCTCATAAAAGCACAAAGATGGAAGGAGTGCTGAGGAGTGGACAGGATCGTTTGCAAACATGGGTAACCATGATTGTAGCTGATAGATGTCTCCCCTCCCGTGTGTGAGTGTATGTGTGTACGTGCATGAACACACGTGAGTGTGGATATGTGTATGATGGGGAGACCCCACAGCGTGGGGAGGGTCTTGTGAGTGTGAGTGCTCAGATGTTCAGATCTTCCAAATGTGATAATGGAGGAACTGGGGGGAGAGCACCCCAGCGCCCCAGGGAAGGATGCCCTGGCCCTGACGGAGGCTGGTTGCGTGTGGAGACACGATACCCACGCAAGGCTCTCACTGTCCTTTCCTGACGACCGCCATTCCTGACTTGACTACAGGGTGTCCATGGGACTCTAAATTGTGGTTACTTTTCCGAACAGAAACATGAAAATATTTGTCAAGAGCCTTAAAAATGTTTATATTTATTCTAGTCATTTCCCTCCCAGATAATCCAACCTAGGGCAACGATGCAAAACACAAGCCAATATTTCTATTTGAGATTTTGACCGGAAAATCGTTTATTACCTAGAAAAATCATGAGCAACCTAAATTTCCAATAAGAATAGAATACAACCACTGTAGGAAACATTGTGGGTCCCCAAAAAGGAGACTGATAAAGAACCTTTAAAAATGTGAAATTTTTAATGAGACAGTTTGATTTGAGAAGGATGATTTTTAAAACCATTATAGGATGATAAGTACAGGAAAACACAATGAAAAAATCTGAAAGAAAATAGCCCAAATGCGAGCAGGGATGGTCTCTGACTGATGAGATGCTAAAATTTGTTTTTTCAAGCCTTACCATACATGCCTAATTTACTACAATGAGCTTGGGTTATTTTGTAATCTGACAAAAATAAAAGTAAAATGGGCTAAGTATTCCTGGTCAGCTTGCTCTCAAAGGCAGCTCCTTTGCCTTCGTGCAGACATACAAGAGCTATGCCGTTAGGACTGCAACTCTCCCAGTGATGGGGAGATAGCAATTTTCTGTTCAGTCTCTTATCTCCAACGCCTTAAAAAACACCTGGAAAGTGCACACAACAGAAATTGGACATCTCAATAAATCATCACGAAGAAAGCAGCAGTGTAGCCTACTCCAGGTCAAGGGAAAGAATGTTACAACACTCGAAAATCACCCCTGCCTTCTCCCAATCATTGTGTTCTCCTTCCAAATTTAACCATTATGCCGACTTCTTTTTCTTTCTTCCTTATTTTTTTTATCCTGACTTGTAACACTTTTTATGTTTCCTATTTATTGAACTAGATACATAGAATCACACATTTTTACTCTCTTGCGAACGACTTCTTTTGCTCAGCACTGTCTTTGTTTGTTTGTTTGTTTGTTTTGTTTTGTTTTGCATATGGCTCTGCTTTGCTCGGTTTTCCTGCTCTATTATGAATATATTTCACGGTAGCAATATTCATCCATTCCATTGTCTATTCATCTACTGATGTCCATTTGACTGTTTCCAGGTTTTGGCTTTTGTAAATATATAAATATAATGTTGCTGTGGTTATTTTGTGCAATTGCTTGTTATACCTATGCATGCATTTCTGTTGGTCTATAACTAGGAATGAAAACTCCAAGTTCAAGGTTATGCATATATTCAGCTTTTACAGATAACGATGGTTTGTTTTCCAAGATTGTACTAATTTACACTCTCACTAGCAGTAGATAGGGATGCCTGATGGTCTACATCCTCATCAACATTTAGTGTTTTCTCTCTTTAATTTTAGTAATTCTGGAGAGTGATTAGAAGTATATTATTGTACATTTTGGTTGTGCTTCCTTGATTACCAATGAGGTTGAAGATATGTTTATCAGCCATTTGGATATCTTCTCTTGTGATTTGCCCATTCAAGTAACTAACCCAGTTTTGTTTTGTTTTTTTTTTTTATTGGACTATATGTCCTTTTCTTATTAACATAAAGAAATCTTTCGTGTCCTTAGATATGAGCCCCTTAGTGGATATGTAAGTGTTGAAATATCTTTTCACATTCTATAGCTTGCATTTTTTGGTCTTTTTATGGTGTCTTCTAATGAAAAGAAGTTCTTAAATGTAATGGAATCCAACTTATCAATCTCCTCCTTTATAACTAGTGCTTCTAGTGTCTTCTTTAAGAAAGCTTTTCCTACTAAACTCATGAAAACATCTTTTTAGATTTTCTAGAAGCTTTCATTTTTTGTCTTTCACATTTAAAGCTACCATCAAAATGGAATTAATTTTTATTTGTTTTATGGAAGCATCCTTTTCCCAAACAGATATTGAATTGTCTTGGTCTCATTTACTTATTTTATTTTTTAGGTTTTTAAAAAAGTTTTTCTTTAAATTCCAGTTAGTTAACTTACAGTGTAATATTAGTTTAGAGTGTATAATTTAGTGACTCAACACTTACATACAACACCCATCGTCACAAGTGCCCTCCTTAGTCCCTATCACCTATTCCATTCCCCACCCCCTTCCCTCTAGTGACCATCAGTTTTTTCTCAGGAGTTCAGAGTCTGTTTCTTTGTTTTCCCTCCCTCTTTTTTTCTCCTCTATGTTCATCCGTTATGTTTCTTAAATTCCACATACGAGTGAAATCATACGGTATTTGTCTTTCTCTGACTGACTTATTTTGCTCAGCATAATACACTCTAGCTCCATCCACATCACTGCAAATGGCAAGATTTCATTGTTTTTGATGACTGAGTAATATTCAGCTCAGGTCATGATCCCAGGGTCCTGGGATCAAGTCCCACACTGGGCCCCCTGCTCAGCAGGGAGCCTGCTTGTCCCTCTCCCAGCTCATGCTTTCTCTCTCTCTCTCTGTCAAATAAATAAATAAAACCTTTTAAAAACCTGCTTTTGGTGCATCCCTTAAATTTTGGTATATTATGTTTACATTTTCATCTGCTTCGAGATATTCTTAATTCCCATTCATTTTCTTCTTTGACCCATTGTTTGTTCAGGAGTATGTTAATTTCCCCATATTAGTAAATTTTCCAGTTTTCCTCCTATTATTGATTTCTAGTTTCATGCCATTGTGGTTAGAAAAGGTACATGGTATGATTTCAATCTTCTTAAATTTACCAAATTTGTTTCATGACCTAACATAGGATCTACCCTGGAGAATGTTTTGTGTGTGCTTGAGAAGAATGTGTATTCTGCTGTTGTTGGATAGAATGTTATTTATATGTCTGTTAGGTCCATTTGGTCTAAAGTATAGTTCAAGTCCAATGTTCTTCATTGATTTTCTGTCTGGATGATCTACGCATTGTTGACAGTGCAGTATTGAAGTTTCTTACTGTTACCGTAGTGTTGTCTATTTCTCCCTTCTGACCCATTAGTATTTGCTTAATATATTTAGGTGCTCCAATAATTAGTGCATGCATATTTACAACCGTTATATCCCCTTCATGATCATTATATCCCCTCTTGATCATTACATAATGACCTTCTCTGTGTCTTGTTTTAGTTTTGGATTTAAAGTCCATTTTTTTTTTTTTTTGTATGATCTAAGTATAGCTACCTCTGCTCTCTTTTGTTTCTATTCGCATGGAATATCTTTTTCCATTCCTTCATTTTGAGTCTATTTGTTTCTTTAAAGCTGAATTGAGTCTCTTGTAGGCAACATATACTAGGATCTGGGTTTGGTTTTTTCCCCATTCATTCAGTCAGCCATTCTATTCCTTTTGATTGAAGAATTTAATCTATTTACATTTACAGTATTATTCATAGGTAAGAACTTACTAATGTCATCTTACTGTTTGCTGACTGCTTTGTAGTTCCTTTGTTTCTTTCTTCCTCTTTTGCTGTCTTCCTTTGTGAATTCATGGTTTTCTGGAATGGTATACTTTTATTTCCTTCTCTTTATCTTTTGTGTGTCTACTGTAGATTACTGCTTTGCAGTTGCCATGAGGTTTACATAAAATATCTTGTGTGTGCATATATATATGTATATATAAAATCAGTCCATTTTAATCTGATGACATTTTTACTTTTATCACATACAAAAACTCTACTCTTACTCTTCCTACCAACATTTTATGTTTTTGGTGCCATAATTGTCATGTTTTTATGTTGTGTGTCCATTAACAATTATTGTAGCTATTTTAACACTTTTGTCCTTTAACCTTTATATTAAAACTAAGTGTCTAACACACCACCATATTAGAGTATTAGAGTATTCTGAATTTGACTATATACTTAGCTGTGCCACTGAGTTATATATTTTCATATATTTTTATGTTAAGGATTAGCATCTCTTCATTTCAGCTTAAGGAATCCTTTCAACATTTCTTGTAAGGCGTGTCTAGTGCTGATGAGGTCCCTCAGCTTTTGTTTATCTGGGAACATCTTTATCTCTTTTATTTCTGAAAGAAAACTTTGTTGGGTAAAATATTCTTGGTTTGCAGTTGACTATATCATCCCAGTCACTCCTGGCCCGTCAGGTTTCTGCTGTGAAATCAACTGATAGCCTTATGGGAGTTCCCTTACAGGTGAGGTTGTTTTCTTTTCTTTCCTTTTTTTCCCCCTGCCCTTAAAATTCTCTTTGTTTTAGATTTTAGACAGTTTTATTATATTATTATATATTATAATATTATGTTATATATAGTGTCCTGGAGAAGATCTTTGAGCTGAAAAGTTGGGGAGACCTATAAGCTTCATGAAATTGGATGTCCAAATCTCTTTTCAGATTTGGGAAGTGCTCAGCCATTATTTCTTTAAATAAGTTTCCTGCCCTCTTCTCTTTCTCTCCTGTAACTCCAATGATGTATAGATTATTTCTTTTAATTATATCCCATTATCCATGTAGGGGATACGTGGCTAATTTCAAATGATCTGTCCTCACATATCCTTTTTGTGCTTGATCAAATCTGCTGTTGATGTTTTCTATTAAATTGCTCATTTCATTCATTGCATCTTCAACCCCAGAATTCCTGTTTGGTTCTTTTTTATGATTTCTATCTCTCTGTTAAACTTCTCATTTTGCTCATAGATTTAAAGAAGGAGCCATCTCGTCCAGTCCTTAGAATGGCCTCTTCAAAGCAGCCAATGTTTTGTGTTTGTTTGTTTCTCCAACAGTATGCCGGAACTTCTCTGCTGGACTCTCAGACTTCCACAAACACAATTTTGTCCATGGACGACTATCGAAATGGCATCCTTTCAGGGGAAGACGATAAAAAACTGTTTTGCCATTTTGATAGCATCTCAATTAATCCAGTGGCTTCAGGTCCTTAACCTGTTTAGGAATATGTTTAGCCATGAACTCTTTGAGCATTGCTTTTGCACCTTTCTGTTCGACTTTTGGAAATCTAGTCTGATTTTCTCTCTGTTTTCTGTTTGTGTAGCCCTTATGTCCTGACTTCCCAGTTTATGCCTATTGATACTATGCGTCATTCCATTTAGCCTTTCCCCATATTTAATAAAGCATTCTTATTAATTATATTAAAATGAGGCAGGATATATTTCACAAGTCCTTATGCTTCGGTTTCTGCTATGGGCTTTAATAATGTGAGAGGTTCACATGAAATTAAGAGAATTCTCACTACTAGGGATTAAATCTGAAACAATAACAACTTATTTCCTTGGTCATTTTCCAAATGAGATTCAATAAACTCCTTCCTTTAAGTACAATTATGGGGGGCGGGGTTTGGGTGGCAAAAAAATGAATGTGCGTGCTCAGTACCAAGGAGCTAAGGACACCTAACACCTCTTAGTGTCTAGAGGTGATGGCAAAAGTAGTCAACGTCTCTGTTCTTGGTGCATCAACCAGTTGGGCCATTTCCCATGCTGTGATCTGTCAATGCATAATACTGCAGGGCCCTGCCAGTGCGCTCGGTGGGAGTGGAGAAATCATACGTTAGAGATATGTGACAGATGTGTGGGAAACAGAGACGAAGCAGCCCTGCCTTCAAGCAGAAGAGGATACTCCAAATGCTCTTGCTACTTCTGATGATTTTGTCTTATTGCATGGTCTAAGTTTAGACCTGCTTATCTTATTGTTTGGCGGTGCTTTTTAAAACTTTTACAATAAACCTTTTTGTCAGGAATGAGCTAAAGCAATACAAAGTATACATTTAATAAAAAAAAAAAAAGTTAGGGAGCAACTTTCCATTTCTCAAGACAGTTGATGTAACTCACATGAAATGTTTTCCCGTATTTAACACCCACCAGAGCAGCTGTATTACCAGCCACATGGCAGTCAGGAGACTAAGCCAGCGGAGAAGGCATCAGCGTCTACTTGGGAAGTTAATCATGACTCTGGGAAGACTGTGTTCCAACACGACAATTTAATATGCATGGGAGCAGAACTTTTTTTAAAAATTTTATTTATTTATTTGACAGACAGAGATCACAAGCAGGCAGAGGGGGGCGGGAAGCAGGCTCCCCGCTGAGTAGAGAGCCCGATGCGGGGTTCGATCCCAGGACCCTGAGATCATGACCTGATCCGAAGGCAGAGGCTTTAACCCACTGAGTACCCCAGGTGCCCAGGAGCAGAACGTTTTTTACATATCACTCTAAGAAGCAAGACTTCCATCAAGATCAAATGATCAAATTTAGAAGTAAATTAATTTTACTTATTTACAATTCAAAGTCTTTTCATTCGGGTCTGAAAAGGGAAATGATATGGTTTCTGTTGCTTTGCTTGAAAAGAAATATTGAAAACAGATAAACGATACCAGTATTCTAACAGTGTCATCAAATTCTTCAAACAGAACAATTTAAGCAAATCTCAATAATGATGTGATTTTTTTTCACAGACTTCAGAGCATCAAAGCTAAGCTTTTAGAAGTTCACTCTGTCAGTGACGGAACAGTTGACATTATCATAAATGCCTCTGTAAAGTCAGTTACAAAGTTCAACGTTAAAATGAAAATCGTTTATTTGTGAGGTTATACACAGACACAAATTTTGATGAAGCATACTATTGGCTTAGAAACTATCCTTTTACTAATTAGAAAAACCAAAGAAACCACGTTTGGCCCTCACTGTGGTTCGCACATATTTCATAATTACATTTGTAAAGGCTGTGATGTTCTACCAATGAAACAGAAGTGACAGTCATCAAAACTTGAAAATAATATTATATACAGTAACAAAACCACAACATCTAACTGCACAAAGCTGACATGGATGAACCTTCCTCTGTGCTGCAGAATGAACTTTCTTTACTGGTCGTAACTAATCATGTGAGAAATACTTGCCCCTTTGAAGAACTCACTTGTAAATCAATCTAAGCTCAGTGCTGATATTAAAGTCTTTTGTAAGTCTTCTAAATCTGAGGTACATTTTCTTATTTCAAAATCTTTTGGAAATCTTTATCCCCAGAGATCAATGCACAGAGCACCAGAAGCTTCTTTTAAAGTTTTTGATACTTTCAGAGAATTGCATTTATTCAAAACAAGACTTGCAAATAGGGAGACAAATTTATCTCTCCAGAAAAGAGGCCCTAAATAAATTAAAAGATAAGAGCTCAAACAGTGTACAAGATTTAGTTTTTGAAATTGCATATTTCAGCTGTGGAATACTTGGAGCCTTTGACAGAGCTCTTATTTTTAACTAGACAAAATTTTATTTTACTGGAATGGGAATGAGATTGAGAAAGGCTGTGATTTTTGGAGCATCTGCATTTGGCAAAACATAAAAGAAATTGACAAATTTGGTCGTATAAGAATGTTTTCAAAGAAAAGTACTCTGAAAAAATGGCAGAAAAACACCTATGTGAATATTTGGGTGACACATTTACATATTCAAGGTGTAAGTGATTGGAAGTGAGAATATCCTTCATTTAGCAGAATGGGATCTGAGCTTCGTATGTACTTCTGTACCTGTAGAGAGTGTATTTTCTTAAGTAAAAATGTTACAGTCTACAGGAAGGTATCAAAGATGCTAATAATTTTAAATTAACTTACCTTCAAATGCCAGCTTGAAGATTGTAAACAATTCTGTGAAAAAAAAATTTGAAATAATAAGACCACACTAAAACAAAAGCAAAAAAAAAAAAAAAACCCACAAAAAAACCATTCTTCAGAAAAGACACAGAATTAGAGATACATATGGTCAAGAAACTGATTAAAGTATGTGACTATGTATGCCAAGAACCACAAGTCTGCTTATACTATTTTTAATGTTCAAATCAGTAGAAAGAAGTTCTTCATAAATTTTGCTTCAATGTACATGAATATATGTTATTTTTACTTTTTCGGAAGAATTTTCTTGTGAAAGAGTTTTTAAAATAGAACTATATTGTAGATCCATCAATATAAAAAACCAATTTTCAGTCAATAATTTCTATCATTATAACTTACTCTCAAAATTGTATTGAGTGGGCAGGTGAATTATACAATCACATATCTACATGTCTCTGGTGCTCCTTCTTCTTCTTCTTTTTTTTTTTTTAAAGATTTTTATTTATTTATTTGACAGAGAGCACAAGCAGGGGAATGGCAGGCAGAGGGAGAAGGGGAAGCAGGCTCCCCGCTGAGCAAAAAGCCCCATTGTTGCCAATGCGGGGCTGGGACCCAGGACCCTGGGACCATTCTGAGGCTCCTTCTGCATTTTCTATCCCCAAGCTCTGGTCGTCTGAGCTCCCCGCCCCTCATACTCACCTGCATGCTAACAACCTGCTTTTTTCATGTTTCAGAATTAAGCTCATTCACGCACGCTTGTCTCAGACTATACAGCTTTATGCCTTTTTTCCCCTTTACTCTGAGGTGCAGGAAGTGGATGCGCTCATCACTCTTCCTTTCCTTCCCTTCCTCCCTGTCTTTCCTTCAACAAATCACTTTCCCATGTCCCGGGTGCTGAGGGCACTTAGAAAAATAAGACACGGCCCCTGCCCTTGAGAAACTCCCTCTGTGCACGCCTGCGGGGAAATGCGGGGATTTTCCCATTGCCCTCAAATATACAGCCCTCTGCCTACAGGTAAGTTAGTCCAGCAGGCTGTAGGACAAGCAAAGCTTGAGCGCTGCACGCATTCCCCAGATGCCTTACCTACAGAGAAAAAAAAGGGGGGGAAATGACAGATAGACCCTCACCCACACTTTGAGTGGGGGAGCTGCAGATCTTTCTGGCTCATTCCCCGCAGGCTGGGGCATGTTGCCGCACGGGTGGGCACTTCCTCCTCTGTCAGTCTCCCTACCCATCCCCAGATGTGGCAGCCAGCAAGGTCCTTTGTCCCTCACTGCCTAAACTCTCTGCTCACTCTCTCAGGGAGCCGCACACTGTCATTTCTGGATGCTGAGAAGCCAAAGTCTTGGCCATTAGGTCACTCTGTCCACCTCTGCCCTGGGCTGGGATTTTCTCTTGCAAACCTGGGGTTAGAAGTCCCAGAACCCCAGGGTTGTGTGGCAGACACAAGAATACATACCTTCTTTCCCTCCAAGGTGCAGGAATGCTCTGCTTTAACCACACCCCAGATAATGCACATCCTCGCCCTTCTCTGCCTTAACCAGATTCCCCATCAGGCCGGTACTCCTCCCGCTCACTGGCTGGGACTGGACACAGCTGCTGCCTGGGACCCCAGAACAGAGGTCTCTTTTCTCAACTCACCAACAGTCTGGGTTTGCTGGTTTGCCAGCCCTCTTTGGTTCCTGAGCCTCATGGTTTTTTGTTCTTTGTTTTTTTGTTTTTAAAGCTGGTGTTCTGCTTTAATAGGGATGCTGGTCAATATCATAATGGGGAAAACATATAAACCAAAACCAAAAAACCCACAGGACTAACCACTAAAAAAAAAAAAAAAAAAAAAAAAAGAATGAAATGCATAGAAGTCTGTGTCAAGAGTTTGAAAAGAAAGTAAAAAAAGGAAATGGTTGAATAGAGAACACAGGCCAAACAGACCTAAGACCAAGAGTCAGGAAAGTCTTGCACAAAGGTGTGTGATGGACAGGTAGGGGCATGACTCTGCAGAGGGGGAGAGCGCACCGGTCCGTGCCCAGCTTGGGGAGATGGGGTCCGCGCCACCTGTGATGGTCTCCACCTCTAAGAGTAAAAGTGGTGCTTGCAAACACATTTGGAACCTGTGTTTGCCCATTCTTCAATAGGGCCGGGTGTGCACATGAACCTGCAGCTTCCTTGCTGTAACTCTGGGCACCAAAGTAACCTTGACCCCGTGGCCGGAACCCCTGTTTTCATGAATTAATTCTCCCACCGTGCAGTTCACGAGGAACTCTGCAAAGCCCACTAAACTCTGCACAACACCAGCATCCACCCCAGGTTGGCCCCGAGGGTCCTCAGAGCCTCAGGAAATGTGTCTTGTTTTTATTTCTTTCTCGCTCATACATTTTTTCTGACTTCTGTACTATGTATATGTCTTAGCTGAAAATTTTTAAAGTTATTTTTGAAGGTGAAGTATTAAAAAATTTTATTTATCACACACTTAAGTATGACTAACTATAGTCTCAGCTCTGTTCCCAGAGGGTTGCACATCCAGTTTTCAGGACAGCACTACTAAAAAGCTGTAATGAGGGGCTCCTGGGTGGCTCTGTGGGTTAAAGCCACTGCCTTCAGCTCAGGTCACGATCCCAGGGTCCTGGGATCGAGCCCCTCATCGGGCTCTCTGCTCAGCGGGGAGCCTGCTTCCCTTCCTCTCTCTCTGCCTGCCTCTCTGCCTACTTGTGATCTCTGTCTGTCAAATAAATAAACAAAATCTTAAAAAAAAAAAAAAAAAGAAGAAGCTATAATGATTATTACTCCCATTTTCCAGTTGAGGACAATAAGACCCAGAGAGGTTAAGTGATTTGCCCGAGGTCACACAGCTAGTCAGTGGCAGAGCCAGAATGTGAATGAGGTGGTCTGGTTGCAGAGTCCTTGCTTCTGAACCCTAAGTCACGCTGCCTTATAGATGAAAAGATTGTTATCACTGGATAAAAAGTAAATGGGTTAGAAAGACTTTCAAGAGATTGTAATCAATGAGCAAATTAAAGCCAAAGTAGAACCAGCACATCACACGTTTTCTATCCCAGGGTGCTGGTGAAGAGGACTACAGGATGCCGCAGGGCATCACCCTCCAGCTGCCGTGGTCAGACAAGACCCCGGACGCATAGGCTCTTGGGGTCCAATACAAAACACCCCCGGAGCCAGCTGGCAAAAATGGTGGAAAAGGGAAGAGAACAAGCAAAGCAAACTGCGGTTATCCAAGAAAAGGGCGAGGATAAACGGATCCCATCAGACGAGGGCCTGGGAACAGGTGTGCATGGGCTGGGTAAAGACCTGGGGTGGAGGAGAGGGGAGGGGAGAAAACACAGGCTGGAGAAGAGATAGGGAATAAAGGGGAAAGAATGATTCAGCATCAGTATGTATGAGAAATGGATGCAACCTCTCTAAAAATATTTTCTTTTATCTGGGAGCGGTTTATAATCACATACATCTTCTGAGGACGGTTATGATTAGACACTGGAAGAATCCCGGCGTTCACAGCTGCGAAGCCCTTGTAGCGATCTAGAAAATGCTTGTGTCTCTGTCAGTCCTCGGCTCGGAGCGACGGGGCATGAGGCCGCGTCCCGCATGAGCTCCCCCGGGGAGACAGTTACCCGGGTGCGGGTCACGGGGGACCTTTCTGGGAGATGAACAGGGTGCCAGGAACATTCACGAGAACACATTTCTTTCCCTGTTGCTTCCAGCGAGCATCTTTCCTCCCTGGGCTCTAGCCACTACAGTCCAGGAGCCACTAATTGTTTGCCAGAAGGAGATTACAGTAATGAGCAGTTCTTCATTTCCACTCACAGGAGGAAGTGCTGCGTTATTCTAGAAGGGTCGAATGAGGGCATCTGCCTCGTTTTGCAATCCCTTCAACTCAGGTTCACTTTTTTCTTGGGAACAGGTAGCAGTTTTCTCCTGGAGTTTTTCCTCCTTTGTTCCTGCCAACTTTCATTAATTCCCTGTTATTCTTTGTCATATTATAGCTGAGTTTGGGGACTTAGGTTATTCACATATATTTTTAAATCAATATGTGGTTTTCTCCTCTAAACAATTTCAAAAATAGATTTTTCTCTTGGCAAGAGAGAAAAATATGATTTACTACTAGAGCCTGATAAGCTACAGATATTCGACTGCAAAGGATAACATCCACGGGGTTCTCCAGTAAATAACTTCTCTCGAGTGGGATTCATGGCATTTGATAAGTTAATGATCTTGTTTGACAGATTAAGTAAGTTACCATCTTGAGCTCTCAAGAAAGCAGGTGTATCCAAATACCTCCGGTATTCGTAGCTCTTAGAAATTTCCTTTTCATTTCTTGGGGAGACAAAGTGAACTCTTGGAGTAGGCAGTGCTCCTGAATTTCTGAATCCTAAGAGCCTTTATGGGTGACAGACACAAAGCTGGATTATGACGGTTAGCATCTTGGATTGCCAGGGAAGTCTCCACGATTCTATCGGCAGGTTAGGTTACAAGGTCACTGCTGCTCACGTGCCAGTCAGATCCCCAGGAGAAGAGGCAAACAACAACAACAACAACAACAAAACCCCAGAGAGAGAGAGAGAGAGAGAGAAACAGAGACGATACCATCATAGCTTTATCAAATGCTCTGTGGCTCTTTGTTAGTTCAGCACTGAAAAGTGGCATGAGGAAGATGCCGGAGCGGATACCCTTATTGTCATAAAACTGCTGTGACTGCCACCAAGATCCCCAAACCCCTCACCCCTGCAAACCTAGAACCCTCCCCCCCAATAAAGAACCCACAACAAGACAGCCACTGGCTTCTCCACAGGACGTGCTAAACCTAAAGGAGGGGTTTATGCAGAAGTATCAAGAAAGCCAGATTTTCAGGAAGAATGTAAGAAAGCAGGGGCGCCCGGGTGGCTCAGTTGGTTAGGCGGCTGCCTTCAGCTCAGGTCATGAACCCAGCATCCCATGGAGCCCCATGTCAGGCTCCTTGCTCAGTGGGGAACCTGCTTCTCCCTCTCTCACTCTCCCTGCTTGTTCTCGCTCTCTCTATCAAATAAATAAGTAAATAAATAATCTTAAAAAAAAAAAGAACTTAATAAAGCATTCTTCTGGGCCCCTACTCTGTGCCGTGCACTGTGAGAGGGCGGGGGTACTGGGTGAACAACCCAGGATTTGGCCCTCAGAAAGTCCACAGCTATGTCAGACATAGCTCCGTGTATACACACCAGCCCCAGTCAGGTTTTTCAATAATGTCGCCAGAATTGGAATCATGAGACACAGTTTACATCTGAACTTATGGAAAATAAAAAGTATTCTGAGATAAAACATGGACAGGAAATCCTGAGTAGGGGAGCGCATTACCGCATTGACACCTCAGGGTGGGAACTGGGGTGTCTTGCCATAAGATCCCAAAGCATCAAAGTCAACATTTGTTCTT
The DNA here is from genome assembly GCF_963455335.1 of Martes martes. Taxonomy (NCBI): domain Eukaryota; kingdom Metazoa; phylum Chordata; class Mammalia; order Carnivora; family Mustelidae; genus Martes; species Martes martes. Next base: position 81,106,659 of record NC_137902.1, read on the forward strand.
GGTTCTGGTCTTTCATTTCTTAATTTACTGCTCTTCTGTTTCCATTTGCCTCGACTTTTCTCTGAAGATGAGACCCTTATGCAGCCTTTTTCTTCTCTGGAACGTTCTAGAAAGTTGTGAGTGCCACTCACCCAGTACTCCAGAGTTCATGATGGTTTCCTCTGTCTCTCAAACCTTGGTAACTACAAGAGTCAGGACTCAGTTGAGGACACATTCAGAAACTCCACCCAAACTAGCTCAAGAAACTGACAAATCCAGAGGTGTCTGGCTGAGAAGGGTACAACCCAGAGGGGAATGGTAGATCTCTCTGTCTCTTTTTCGCTGACATTCTCTCTCTCTCTCAGTCTTTCACTCTTTCTCTCTCTCCCTCTAACCACCCTCTCATCTCTGCATCACAGGTAAGCTCTCTTCAGGTGTTGAGAACGCTGTCCTCTGAGAGCTCTATATTCATTCTTACTCTTTGTGACTCCAAATGGAGTGAATCTCAGAAACTCTGATCAACTCGGCCCGGACCCCATGGCCTCCTCAGTGGGGAAGGGAGAGGAGACAAACAGCATGCCAGTAACTCCTCTTCCTTGTTTGAAATGGTTCCTAGAATATTGCTGCCTCACTTGCTCTATTATTTACTTTTTTGCCTTGTGTGCTGTCTCTTCCTTCTGCTAGAATGTTAGCTCTAACAGGTCAGAAGACTTGAGTAAACTTTGCTCACAGCTGCATTCCTAGCACCTAGAATCAGTCTTTGGCACGTAGAAAACCCTCAACAAATATTTTTTAAGTAAACAAGTGAATAACAATGCTTACCTTAGAATGTTATCACAAATACGGAATAAAGTCATCTACATAGTCTATGTGGACCTTACAAGCAGTAGGGGGTAGTAACTCTTAAAAGTATGGCTCTGGCTCTGGACTGTCCAGATGTGAACATGAACTTCCTAGCTACAGGCTGAATCTGCCTGAGCAAATTCCTTAATCCTTCAAAGTCTCAGATGCCTCATCTATAAAATGAGATTAAAAGTCAAAGAAGGACTTCTGGTTCTAGCTAAGGTAGATGACAGAAACTAGACTTACTATCCCCAAAGAGGATGAAATATATGAAACAATGTTATTTAAGACACTGGCTGTCAGGCAATACAGGCTGTGGTCCCTGGAGATGGGAAACAAAAGAGGGGAGCCCTACAGTTGTTCCAGCTTATAGCTGTGAAAGTTTCCAGGCTGTAGCACATGGAGATGGGACCAAAACAGAGCCCAGGAGAACCTTCTGAATTGAGGAGGTGGAGTTGAGATTAGGGAAGCAGGGTGGCCAGAGTCACAAGACAGAGGGCCAGAGTCACAAGGCAGAGTCCCAGAGAGGATAGAGCGCTGCGTAGAGGGAGGACTCCGGAATCCTGCAGTGTGTAGTCAAAGGAGTATTGATGTTGTGAGGAAGCTCGCTGATGCAGGTAAGAGTGCACATGCTCCACATGGGGCTAGGAATAGTGCTGCTCCCACCAAACTGGAAAGCCTCTGATTCATAGGGTACCAGATAGAGGGCACAGTCTTTCCCCAGAAGTGGGGGAAATCAGACCCAGATTGAGTGCTACTCCAATTTAACCTAACAAATATTGAAAGACTTGAAAGGATCAAATTACCTCCAAATAACTTATCTGCATGCCAGAACACAGCTCAAAAAAATTTCTAAAAATACAAAATTAACCAACATCCAAGAAAGTAAAATTCACAATATATAGCATCCAGTAAAAGACTACAAATATACAAATAAGCAGGAAAATATAATGAAGGGAAAAAATCAATCAAAACTGATCTAGAACTGACACAGATATTAGAAATAGAGACAAGGGCATTAAAATATTTATTATAATTTTATTTCATATGTTCAAAGGGTTAAGTAGAGACATGAAAGATATTTTAAAAATCAAATCAAATTCTATTGCATTTTTCAACAAGTGAATCCCAAGCACAAAAAAATAAGGAAAATGACGCCAAGGCATATCATAATCAATGGCCAAAAACAGCAATAAAGAGAAAATCTTAACAGCAATCAGAGAAAAGAAATGTACAAAGAAACAAGATAAGGATGCTAGCAGTTTTCTCATCAGAAAAATGTAAGCAAGAAGACAATAGGGACACCTGGGTGGCTCAGCAGGTTAAGCCTCTGCCTTTGGCTCAGGTCATGATCCCAGGGTGCAGGGAGCCTGTTTCCTCTCTCTCTCTGCCTGCCTCTCTGCCTACTTGTGATCTCTCTCTCTGTTAAATAAATAAATAAAATCTTAAAAAAAAAAAAAGAACAAGACAATAGAACAACGTCTTTAAAGTGCTGAAAGAAAAAAAAATCATTAAACTTGAATTCTATACCCAGTGAAAGTATCTCTCAAAAAAATGAAAGCAAAATAAAGACTTTCAAAAACACAAAAGCTGAAAGAATTTATCACCAGCAGACATGTACTATAAAAAATATTAAAGGAGTCATTCAGGCCAAAAGAAATAGCACCAGATGGAAATGTGGACTTGCACAAAGGTGTGAAGAGCAAAGGAAATGGTATGTGTGTGGGTAATTATAGGACTTAAAAATTGCTGAAATGTCCTTAAGAAAGAATCTATTGTTTAAAAACAATATGACAACACAGCATAGGGCTTAAAGTAGTAAATTGTGTGGCAACAAGAGCACAAAGATGGAGAGCAGAGACATGGAAGCATGCTGTGATAAGATACTTATGGGCAAAGTGACTAATACCACCCTGAGTTAAATTGTAGTAAGTTAGAGACATGCACTTTGAACCCTAAATTCACCACAAAGAGTAATGGTTAACAAGCCAAAAGGAGCTAAAATGGGACAATAAAATTATTCAGTTAATTCAAAAGAAGGCAAGAAAAGAGAAAGAGAGGAACAAAGAACATATGCGTCAAATAGAAAACAAACAGCACTATCATAACTTTAAAGCTAACCATACAAATAATTAAATGTCATGTAAGTGTTCTAAACATCCCTATTAAAAGGTAGAGGTTGTCAGACTGACCCGAGTATAGGCTGCCTACGAGAAACTCACTTCAAATATTAATACACGATTAGGCTCAAAAGATGGAAAAAGATAAATGCTGCTAACACAGATCAAAAGAAAGCTAGGTTCGCTGTATTAAACATAGATTTCAGAGGAAATCAAGTTATAATGAATAAAAAGATTATTTCATAATGATAAAAGAATCAGTTCCTCAAGAGGACATGACAATACTAATACGCGTGCATCTAGTCAAAGAACTTTAAAATATGTGAATAAAAGGTGTACAAGGAGGGGCCACCTTGGTGGCTCAGTGGGTTAAGTGTCTGACTCTTGATTTTAGCTCAGGTCGTGGTCTCAAGGTTGTGAGATTGAGCCCCACATGGGGCTCCATGCTGCGCGTACAGCCTGCTTAAGATTCCGTCTCCCTCTCTCTGCCCTTCTCCTCTCTCTCTCTCTCTCAAAATAAATAAATAAAATCTTCATTTAAAAATACAAGGAGAACTAGAGAAGTCCACGATAGGAATTTCAGTATACCATTCTTGATAACTGATAGAACAAGTCTAGGGAAAATTAGTAAGGATACAGAAGATTTAAACAATACTATCAACCGGCTTGACCTAATTGCCATTTATGTGACACCGCAGCCGAGCACAGCAGAAGACTCATTCTTTTCAAATGTACACAGAACATTTACCAAGATTGGTCGTATTCTGGGCTGTAAAACAATTCTCAATAACTGTAAAAGTGTGTTCATACGGAGTGTGTTCTCCGACCACGGTGGAATTAAAACATAAATCAATTCCTGAAAGATCACTAGCAAATCTCCAGATACCTGGAAACTAAATAACATACTTCTAAATAACTCAGGGGTCAAAGAAGAAAGCATAAGGGAAATTAGGAAGCATTTGAACTGAATAAAATTGAAAACATAGCATATCAAAATGTGTGGGATGTTGCTAAATGGCGCTGAGAAGGCATTTTATTGCACTAATCTGAGACGTTAGAAGAGAAGAATGGTCTCAAATCAGTGAGCTCTGATTTTACATTAAGATACCAGCAAAAAGAAGAGTCAGTTAAGCCCACAGTAGTAGAACAGAAGAATTAATGCGCGTTAGAGCAGAGCTCCATGAAATAGAAAACAGACAAACATAGAGAAACATTGATGAAATCCAAAGCTGGTTCTTTCAGATCGATAAATGGATACATCTTAGCAGAAATTACCAATATCAAGGGTGAGAAAGGTGACAGATTCCATAGCTATTAAAAGAATAGTAAGGAGTGTATAATTATATTCACTATTGTCCTTACTGGAGCAGGGGTCTTGTCTGGCCATTATGGTCCCAAGGTGTCTCCCATCCCACCCACATATGTGGGAAATATGTGTATATATGAAAATCAGTTTGGCATAGACACTTAACTTGTGATGGGGCCGAAGACAAATTCTGGTTAGATGTGCATTTACTGTTAACCTAGGGACACTAAAGCTTCACAGCCACACTTGCCCCAACCTCTGGATGTGATCTTATCATCCTCTCTAACTGCATTCTTTTTCTTATAGAGAGCCCATAAACTCTGTATCTGCTCTTTGCCAGATATTTGTACTAAAGGCCTTGTTTTCTTAAAAATGTCTTTCCTGAACCTAGATGTCCATCACCAGACAAATGGATAAAGTACAATGGGATACTATGCAGCCATCAAAAGCCCCCCGAAATTTTGCCATTTGCAACGATGTGGATGGAACTAGAGGGTATTACGTTAAGTGAAATAAGTCAATCAGAGAAAGACAATTATCATATGATCTTTCTGATATGAGGAAATTGAGAGGCAGGGCGGGGGGGGGGGGGTCACCGGGGTGGGGAGGCAAAAAATGAAACAAGATGGGATCAGGAGGGAGACAAACCATAAGAGATTTTAAATCTCAGGAAACGAACTTAGGGTAGCTGGAGGGGAGGAAGGTGGGAGGGGTGGGGGCCTGTGTGATGGACAGTGGGGAGGGTATGTGCTATGGTGAGTGCTATGAATTATGTAACACTGATGATTCATAGACCTGTACCCCTGAAACAAATAATACATTATATGTTAATTTTTTTAAAAAGTATCTTTCCTATTACACCCTTCCCTCCTTTCTCTTTCCCTTTCTGACCTTTGTGTCCACATATCCATGTAGGCAGACGGTTGTGTGTTTGAATATGAGCCTGGGTGTGGGCATTTCCGTATGCGTGTGCGTGTGCGTGTGTGTGTGTGCATTTGTAGGTTTGTGCAGGAACACAAGAGGGTGTGTGGTTTGGGGGAAGTTGCACACATTTTCAGGACTTCACACTGTTGTTCTGAATGCATTTTCTTCCAACTCAAGAGAGTCTAGCCATACAGCACAAAGCTCTCAGCCCATTTCCCCAGAACAGCCCAAACTTATTTCAGTCATGCTGAAAATGGCTCTAAACATAATTAAGGCACTTTTTTCCTTTTTTTTTTTTTTTTTTTTGTCCAGCTCCCTGAACATTTTTCTCTCTCCAGATAATGTCTTGGAAATGGCCCAGAAGCCTGGCGGAGTCATAAAGGGAACAGGATCCTTGGCATGGTCACATTCCAAAGATGCCTGCATAGGGTTTATCACACCAACAGAATCAAAGAAAGCCTGGTGTCTGCAGCCCCCTCCCTTCCCAAGCCCTTCGGGGAAGGTGCCAAAAAAGGTGGAGGCAATCCTGGACTAACCACAGAGGCCCCAGTGCCCTCTCCCCAGGCAAGCCTGGGGTCCAGTTGGCACATTCATCTGGGGGGAGCCATTTCCAAAACGCCCTCCCCCGGCAGTGCAAGTCAGCTGGCATTCCTGGTCCATCTAAATACAGCTTCCTGCCAGCGTATCTTTTAGCAAAGTGAAGTGTATTCTGAGAGCTGATTAAGGGTGTTTCAAAATGGTAAATTAAAGTGTATTTCTGTCTGAAGGGCCCTCTCCAGCCTGTTACTGCTGGAGTAATGGAAGCATTCAGCCTCCCAATCCAGGATTAACTCTGCTCCTACTCTAGCTCACCGCTCACCTTTACAAAGTCTTTGCTCCGCTGGGTGGGGACCGGTAAGAGAAACAAGGCCTGCTCACGTGTTCGCTTCTGAAGCTAAGGGACTGGGAAATGTGGCAGGTGTAAAAAGTAAGAGTGTCCCCCCCACCCCCATCCACTGTCTCAGGTATGGCGGATTGTCTCCTGGGGGAGGTTTGTGGAGGGGCAGAAAGGGCAAGCCCAGGCTCCAGGAAGGGCAGAGTGGGGAGGGAGGGTCCTGGCGTGAGCTAAGGGGGACCCGGCTAAGAGGAGAGCAAGGGGTTTCCCACTATTCACTAATTTTCTCTGAGTTCCACCCGAAAGGATCTGAAGTGGCTTCCGGTAAAATGCGGCAGATCCTGCAAAACTAATGAGTAAAAACTTAGCTTGTATGATGAAGCAAGGGGCGCAGATGGGAGGGGGTGGGGAGATAATTACAGCCAAAAATCTATGATAGGGACACCTACCAAAAATAAGACCAAACTTCAGCTCTGGGCTTCCAGAAATTCCAGGGGGAAAGGGAAGCATTATGCATCCCATAATTTTCTCGGTTCATTCGGATGCCGCAGGAGGAGGGAGCAGACCTGAACCCCAGGGGCTAGCATGGTACCCCGCACATAGCAAGCTCCTGGCCTGTGTTTGTTGATTGAATAAATGAGCCAAGACGCCTGCAGGTTTTGCCTACGGGGAACCTGCCAAAATGGTCACGTACGGCTGGTGAGTGACGCGATGACGGGGACCCTCCCTTAAAAGGATTGGTTGCAGGATTTTTAAGTTGTTTGATTTCCTTGACTCACTTTCTTAAAAGCTATGAAATAGAGCCTCAAAAAAGAAAAGTGCACAAAACATATGTGGACAATTTAATCAGGAAATACAAAGCAAACACTCTTGTAGCCGCCAGCCGGGTGAAGAAGTCGTGCCCCGTTTCTCCACCACCTTCACTATCTTCTTTCGTCTAACAAGGTCCTCCTTTTTCTTTAGAGGTTTACCACCTATGTGTTTCAAATCTAGAAAATATGGTTCTGTTCACCCGTTTTCGAGTAAATAGAACTTCACTAGCATATTCCTTTGCGTCCTCATTCTTCGGTTGGGTCCGGCTGGGGAGGAATGGCCGTGTTTTCACAGCTGAACTTTGGTCATTCCATTGCTGTACATTCGGAGCGCACTTTATGTGTTCATCCTCCTGTGCGTGGACTCTTGGGTTTTATTCCAGCCTTTGGCAGCCTGCTGGGGCTTTTCAAGCCAAGTCTGAGCACTCATTTCTTGTTGACACTTCCTCCAGCTCTCTTGGCCTCCAGGTCATGGCCGGTCCGTGGTAAAGACCCTCCGTTTCAGCCCAGCAGCCTGGGGTTCTAACTCCCAGCCCATCCCCTCCATCTTCGTGTTCTGGGTGCCAGCGACTGCCCCGTGACCTACCTAGAGCTGTCTCACTGGCTCACACACCCTGTTAGCTCTGACTAAAGTTTTACTCTATTTTCCTATTTCTTGATTTCACCTCTGCTCTGTTTTCCGGTGCGTGGGCTAATGCCATCCAGTCCCCCAACGCAGCTCCCCAACTGGGGCGAGCCCTGGCGTCCCATAATTTAGACAGGGAATTCTAACCCCGTGTCTGTCGCAGTCCTTTTTCTGACCCCCCACTCTCTGTCTGGGCTCTTTGAATTGGATCCAACAGCTTTTTGGTTTTGAGGACATAAACTGCATTTTTATAGCCAAATGAAAATGATCTATTGGCCAGCTTCAATAAATGCCCAAGTCAGAAGATATAAACGTAAAACTTTCCCACTATTTTGTGCAGCCACGATCTCTTAATTATTTCATTAAACAAGGTACAAATACTGTTTTATCTTCCCCCAAAATTGAATAATGAAGGAAATTAGGCTCATCAATTCAATTAGCCAACATCATTGTGTACCTCGTGTGTCCCAGACAACCTTGTTAAGTGCTCTGAATTGAATAATATGATGGAGAGAAGACACGACATGGGGAAGTGTAGTTTATAAACTGCAGCCAGCCCCTCTGCTGTAAAGATGGCACATCCTTGGAATGCCGTATCCCTCCCTCATCCAAGGTTTTGCCTCCCGTGGATTCAGTTACCCACCGTCAACCGTTGATCTCCTCCGGACGTGTCATCAGACGGTCAGCAGTAGCCTAATGCTCCGTCCTGTGCCTGCATCACGCACCTCCCTTCATCTCATCATGTGGGCATTTCATCATCTGACATCATCACAAGAAGGGTGAGTGCGGTATGATAAGATATCTTAAGAGAGAGACAGACCACATTCATGTAATTTTTATTATGGTATATTGTTATAATTACTCTATTTTACTATTGTTGTTAATCTCTTATGGTGCCTAACTGATAGATTAATCTTACCGTAAGTATGTATGTATAGGAAAAAATACGGTATATATAGGGTTTGGTACCATGCACAGTTGTAGGCATCTTGAAATGTGCCCTCTATGGAGAAGGGGGGACCGCTGTATCCCTTAAATGCACTGGTTGCTTCTGCAAAGGTATGGGAGGGGGCGTAGGCACAGAACTGGGAGAGGGACAGCCCATTTCTACAAAGAGACCATCATCCCTGTGGGAGGATAACACAGTAATGGGAAGATATTCCAGTGTCTGGAGCATCAGGGAGGGGTGGTTTAAATGGAAGATTCTTGTCTGGGCTGGAGTAGATCCCGGGGAGCATGGCTGCGAGCCAGAATCAAGAAGACCGATGGCCGGAGGAAGAGGTCCACAGACAAAACAAGGAGGGAGGACTTTAGGATCGTCCACATTGGATCTTGAGAGGCTGGTTTGCTGAAGCTTTCCGCTCCCAGGTTGGTGTTAACCCAACGTTACCATCCATGTTCAGTGGCTGTGAGGAATCAAAGGCTTGGGGGGTAGAGGGTGTGGGGGACAAGAGACAGGACAGGACGTCCGCTAGCCCAGACTCATGCAGAGCAGCAGCCGGAGCAAGGGGCAAAGGGATGTTGGGGGAGGCGCAGGGCATTTGGGGGGCCCAGGCTTCTTCCAGGCACACACAGTGGGGGCTCGGTTCACCGTCGTTGAACCAGGAGCACGGAGAACTTGGGATGTGTGGACTAAACGGTAATGAATACGGTGGAGTCCCTGCCCTCGGGAGGTTAGAATCCAGGCAGAGGGACAGATCTGCAGACAGACCAGCAGAGTACAGCGCGCTCGGCGGGGTGCAGAGCACACGGAGCAAGGAGGACACTGCGCCTGGAGAGGGCTTCCTGGAAGAGGCAAGGTCCTGGCAGGGGAGGGTGGCTGGGGGGCAGCGTGAGGAACAAAGGCAGCGGAAGGAGGGCGGGGGAAGGTCGACATGTAAGAGTCAGCTTGACAGTTTCTTTTATTTCCCCAGTCCTGTGCTCAGCCTTCTCCTTCGACCCCTGACTGCACGGCTTGCCGCGACGCTTCCCCAGAGGACGGGCCCAGGAGACACAGCTTGAACCCTCCGAGCAGTGCCAAAGGTGCAGCTCTGGTAAGAAGCTGGACAGTGAAGCGGCAAAGCTCTCGGTGCGCCCACTGCTTCGCCACCCGTGGCAGGTCCATGGGGCCGGCCACGCACTGACTCTGGTGGCCCGTGGCTGCCCGCACGCCCCAGGCTGCTTTCCCTCCATGCACCCAACCCGCTCCTGGCTGCCGTTTGGTGGTCCTCTCCCTTCCCTCCCCCTGCCTTCCAGCGGCTTCCCAGAGGGCGTCCCGGAGGGTCCCCACTTTGGGGCCACTGACCCAGCTCTGCCCAGATCACCCACTCGGGGCCCCCTACGGCACACCTTCTGCGGGGCCTGTGAGTCCTTCCCGTGCTCCATGGCGGCTCCCTGGTGCTGCTCCTCCTCTAACTGGTAAATGATTTCCAGATGCCCCCATAACCCATGTGTTTATTGCTTTCTTGAAAGACCATCGTCCCTTCCCCAGGGGCAAGGCGATGCCGTAACAGGTGCACTTTTGAAAAGAGGGGACAGTGAGATACATTTCCAGTGTCATCATCCTTTGAGATGGCGGTTCCTTTCACGCCGTGATGGGGAGTCAGGAGCCCGTGGTGCTGGCATCAGCTCTGTTAGAAATGAGTGTTTTTATTTCGGACAGGTCGACTCATTTTGAGTTTGGCTCAATTTTCCCATTTATGAAATAGATAAAATAGTGTCGTTCCCAGCCTTCTTTCTTCGGAAGGACATTAAAATCCAACTCTCGGTCACCCTCGCTCCCCAGCCTCCCCGTTTCCTGACATCTGTATTTCCGACAATGACGTTATGACTCCCCTCGGTGCTGACCTGATTGTCGATCTTTGACTCTTTCTCATCTTGTTATCCAAGTCCATTTGGTTCCCAAGCCCTGCCGGTGCCCACCATGGGGACGCCACTCCCACGGCCACATCCGAACCTAATCCCCCTCTCAAATGTCTCGCCTCCAGCTGCCATCACACTGGGCGATTTGGGGGTGATAGAAACATTCATTCCATAATTAAGATCTGTGGAATTAAAAGTGTGCGAGTGAGAAATGAGTGTGATGCCCTTCTTTCTATTTCTCTAATTGGGATCTCAGGTAGAAAGACAAAGTGAGAAAATTTCTTAGCGTATCCGTTGCAGCATTATTCGTAATAGCGAAAATTGGAGATAACCCAAAGTCCACGAACAGCAGCGTGGATGAGTCAGCGGTCGGGCACTCAGCAGTGAGAACGGACAATGTCCAGCTACAAGCAAAAGCACAGAGGAATCTCCCCAGCACAGTGTTGAGCAAAAGGAGATAGACACACAAAAAATACACACAAAACAATTTCTTCTATACAAAGCTCGAAACACAGGCAGAACTGTGTGTGAGAGGAAGGGACGGGGATGACTTCTGAAAAGAAAGGAAGGAACAGGGATTAGGAGGAGAATGTGGGATCACGTGGGGAACGGTCTGCCTGTTTCTTGTTGTGAGCAGTGGTTATGTTGGGTGTGTTCTCATCGTGATAATTCGCTGAGCTGTACATTCGTGACTTGTGCATTTTCCTGAATGAGTGTTTATGAGAAAGAATTCATACTTAGACCTTTCCTCGACATCTCTCCTTAAACGCACGGCCTGATTTACCTGAAGTCAGAACTGGCAGCGTTCCGCAGAGCCAGCAGAGAAAACTGAAACATTTGGAACTTGTTAAACCAAAGTAACGTCTGTTGGTGGTTGCTGCAGATCCTACGGCCTTCTAGTGAGTCAGTCTGTCAACAAATGTTTATTAAATACTACCCTACACCCCGTTATTCTCAGGAACTGCAGAGCCAGAGTTCAGACAACAATCTACCCAAGCAGGAGTGGGAAGAGCTTTCAGCAACTTAAGCCAGGCAGGACAGCCTAAGCCTCTCCCTGATAGTCCTTCCGGGATTTTTCTCATCTTGGCCTTCTACCTTGAAATGCTCTAGGGTAATGGAGAGAGTCTGGAAAAGGAACAGCCGAAGCAAAATAAGTTGGAGGCTAGAGAAGCAATCTTAGAAGATTCCAGACAGTAAAGACAAGCTATTTATAAAGGGTTTCAGATTGGTAGCAGATTTCTTTCTTTGTCTAGAGACAAGATTATGGTAATTTACGCCTATGGACTAGGAAGAAGAAAACTAGCAGTCCAAGAATCCTCTTCTTAGCTATTATTCTCCGGTCAGTGTGTAAGAAATATATTCGAGAATTTGCAAGACACTGGTGTATACATCGCCCACACACCTAGGGCTGCCCCACTGCACAAGTCCAATGGGCAAACCCATATATATTCCATCCAACAAGAGCCACCTGAGAATTCACGAACCAAATGAAAATAGGATCAAAGCAAAGACCTCAATTTTGGAAATATAAGGGCAAAAGTAAGCAAGATACACCAAGGTGTGTCTTTTCTCACTTGGCCACGATAGAATCCTTAAATGACAAAGAAAAAGTAGAACTTTCACAGCCATTTTATCTAGTCACAAGTCAATAAAGTTAGAAAAAAATATATAAATGCCCTAGGAAGCAATGTAAAGGAGTATCCTTTCTGTTAATATCTCTGTGCAGAGCAAAAACTTTTTATGACTGTAAATGTCTTTTAAAAAAAGAAATCTAAAAATTGAGGTTATATTTACCTATAAAAAGGAGGGGAAAGTACAGCAAAATAATCCAAAATAGAAAGTAGGAATTAAATAGAAAACAACAACAACAAAAATTTGAAGAGATAAATAATTCCCAAAGCTGGTCTTGGAAGAGACCGATAAATGGCTAATTTTCTTAACCTAATTTATGAAGAAAAAGAAGGAGAGAAGGAAGGAAGGAAGGGAGGAAGGAAGGAAGGGAGGAAAGAGGAAAGAAAGAAAGGAAGGTAATCTCTAGGGGAAAGGGCTGATTTTCAATGAAGTACATAATAACAAAATTAAGAAGAAATGGGAAACTTATATACACGATTTCCACAGTAGAGACAGGAAAGGTGAATAAAGATTTATCACTAAAACAGATACTGAAGACAGATAGCTTTAGAGTTAGGTTCTATCCAACCTTTAGAAAAACAGATTAATTCCAGTAATAGTTATATTATTCCACATACAGAAAAAGACAAAAGGTTTTCTAATTTATTTTATACAGTTGACACAAAAATCTGATAGAGTACAGAAGGAAAAACTATAGCCCGGTTTCATTATGAATATAAAAACAGAAATTATGATATAATACTAGCAAATAAAATACAGCAATGTATCAAAGGAAGTAAACTATGACTAAATAAGTTTTAGTCTAGAAATACAGGGGTAGTCCAAATATCAAGAAACGAATGCATGAAACTGATTACAACAGATTAAAAGAGAAAATCCATGTGATCCTATCAATAGACTCTGAAAAGGTTAATAAAGCTTATTAAAGTTCAGTTTAAAGCCACCATTTTTCAAAAGAATTCTAAACAAGATAAGAATAAGAGCCAGCTTAAATATGTTACAAGCTGTTTCTAGTCTCATTCGCTATCATCCTAAATAGCAATTCTAAAACCATTTCAGTTACCATCAGAAACCAGACAAGGATGACAGCTCTGCCATTTTCCTTGAACAGTGCCTTGGAGGTTTTAGTAAATGCAATCAGACAAGAAAATGAAATAATTGGAATACATATTAAGTGAGGAAAAGTAAAATTGTCTCTTGCTGATGCCATAATTTTTTATCTAGGTAAGGAATTTAACAAAATAGCTATATGTAAGATAAATATACAAAAATCAATGTGTTGCTTTTCATACAGAGAAAGAAACAGTAAAAAATACTTTGTTCATAATAGTGACAAAAACAGTACAAAAGTCACACAAATAAATATAATGGTGAAAGTGTTGTATCTATATAAAGAAAACCTTAAAATGCATTTGAAAGATTTAAAATGAGTTCTAGATAAGGGAACAGATATGTCTTTTTATGGATGGGAAGATTTAATATCATAAGAATTAATTCATGTATCATTATTACATAGTTGTATAATTTCAGTTAGAATGCTGACAGAATATTCTTCACTCCAAACTTGGATAAAATTATCTTAAAGTTCACTTGGAAGAAGGACTAGCTGAGAAAAACCAAGAGAGATTTGGAAGAAAAACATGAAGACTTGTCTTTTCAAACATCCACACGTAGTTAAAAGTTACTGTACTCAAATCAATATTATATTGACCTAGGAATAAGCAAATAGATGTTAGACAGAAAAAAATGGTCCAGAGGTAGATTTTTGTTTCAAATGAGAATTTAAGATATGATGAAGGTCGTGTGTCAACAAATAAGGAGGTTTTTTTGGTTTCGTTTAAAGATTTTATTTATTTATTTAGAGAGAGATTGAGAGTGCAAGCGGGGAGGGGGGCGGGGGGGCGCAGGGAGAGAGAGAGAGAATCCTCCAGCAGTCTCGACCTGGAGTGTGGAACCCAGCAGGGGGCTCGATCTCACAACCCTGAGATCATGACCTGAGCCGAAATCAGGAGTCAGGTGCTCAGACAATGGAGCCACGCAAGTGCCCAGAGCATGTAGCTTTTTTAAAAGAACATTCTCAAGTTGTTAACATGAATTATCATTTGAGGGTTGGGGTGGGGAATTTCATGCAGTTGAAGCGAGGGGGGAAATAACAGAGAGGAAGATTAAGCAAGTATATTTAACAATAATAATAATCAAAATAGCTAAGTGCTCATATAGGTCTTTGAGGTATCAGACCCTGATAGAGATATATGTGTATATGTGTTCTCTCTCCACATATATATTCTATATATGCACACATATCCACATACTTATGTATATACTCTCTATATTCTCTCTCTCTAAATTTTATATACATATATAAATTAAATATATGAACATTATTTTATATCTATATTTATATCTATTGGTATATATATACACACACACACATACATACCATATACCATATATATATACCATATATGTATGGTGTATATATATATAGATAGATATAAAATAATGTTCATATATTTATTTTATATATATATATAGATATATATATAGATATCTCAATGGGATAAATACTATTAGATTCTATTACTGACACACTTAACAGATGCTGAGACTGAAGTACTTTCTCAGAAAGTGAAGTACGTCGCTTTCTGAGTGAAGTTGCCAAGAGTTCACACAGCTAACAAGTGGTAGAGTCAGGATTCAAACCTAGGCAACCTGGTTCCAGAGTCTGTGCTCTTTGTAACACACTGCCTCCTAAAAATAAAAGGGCTGCATGAAAGACAAAAAGTGTGATGGGCTGGGGCGCCTGGATGGCTCAGTGGGTTAAAGCCTCTGCCTTCGGTTCGGGTCATGATCCCAGGGTCCTGGGATCGAGCCCCGCATCGGGCTCTCTGCTCAGCGGGGAGCCTGCTTCCCCCTCTCTCTCTCTGCCGGCCTCTCTGCCTACTTGTGATCTCTCTCTCTCTCTGTCAAATAAATAAATAAAATCTTTAAAAAAAAAAAAAAAAAAGTGTGATGGGCACGACCTTGACGTGAGGACTTCCTTAAGTTCGGCCACTTAGCCACCTTGTTTGTCCCACCTTAGTCCCAGCCCTGCCATTTGCATAAATTCCTTTATATATATACACCAGTGCAAAAGATAGAATGTGATCTCTATTTATGGACCTGTAGGGAGATACATGATACTGACAAAAGAAAAGGGCACGTTACAGTGTAGTAATTGGATTTCACCGAGAACAAACACATACGTGCAACAAAATGTTAAATAGGGAGCCCTGTCATATACGGTCAGTTGGTAAATATCAGAGGTCAAGAGTCAGTTAAATAACAACCCCGCAAGGAAGGTATTAAGAAGTTGCAAAACTAGGGAAGACTCAGGAGGAAGGGGAGGATTTGTAAAGTGATTTCTTAGAACACAGCAGCCTCTGTGTGAGTCCCATTCCCCCATTTCAAGGAGAGGGCATGGAGAAGGTCACCTTGCTCGCCTCACATCTAGGGAGAGCCAGCTTCAACAGACCCTCTGGGGGCCCGATTATCTGCTTCCAGAAACTGAGAAGCACACACACTGGTCCCAGCACACGCCCACACGGCCTCAGCGCTTGGCACTGCCGCAGACAATGCCATTGCCGTTGCATTTTGTAGGTAGTGCCAAAGCCACTTAAGGCCTTCGTCATTGGCCTGGAGGGGCCATGGCACAGGGAGAGAGAAGAAAGAGACGTAGCTGGGAAGTACATGCAATTTCTCTAGGACAGGGACCAAGGTGCACGAAGCCCAGGGACCAGACGTGGAACCTACAAGAAGAGGAATATCTCTTGGAATTTTTGATAAAGGATCCCGTCCGTCCACAAGATTGTTCCCGAAGCGAGTGGTCCCTTGTTGCGGATGGTCTGTGTGGATGGCTGGCTACAATATGGATGCTGAGCGGTAGTGGGGACAGCCGCTCAGGGAGGAACCCCCTCGCCTGGGCTGTGGGGTTGCTGAACAAGGAGGCTTCCCAGGAACGGACGGGAATGGTCTAGAGAGCAAGGGGCCTCTTTACACACCCACCAGAACAAGTGGACGGTAGCCGAGAGCACCAGCCAAGCAAGAACTTCCTCCACCCGTCTTTGCCTTCCTGCCCCCCTGCCCCAGAAGGATATGAGCTGGGCGGGGGCGGGGGGCATCAAGAGAAATCTGCACTTTGAATTAATAATGCATTAAACAGGATATTCCAAATTTTTATCAGACGCTGAATTTTGCCATGTAAAATGACTAAGACTTCCTGTTTCTACATGAACCGAGCCCAGTCACGGGCCTGTGCCATTAAGAGGCGATAAAATGCCTCCACTGAATGCATTTTAAAGGGACAGCGGAAGACGAAAGACGAACATGCTTGGACCATATCCCACAGGTCCCGCTTGTACAACATCGCAGTTACACAAACAACACTTTGCCTTGTACAGTTCCCTAAAGATACGTGCACGTGTCCTACGAAGGAGGGAGCGCAGGGAGATATAAGCCAGGATGTGGGGAGACGAGAGGGACAAGGCAAGGCGAGGAGGGAGCAAGGGGGCATAGAGAGAAGGGTGAGGTGCGGGGGGGTAAGGGCGGGGGTGCCGAGCCCTCCGGCAGGCACGTTGAAACTGCTTCCCAGTGTTCCTCGGTGCCAGACCTGTCAGTATTTATGGAACTGCAGAGAGCCCTAAAGCCAGGAGCCCCGAGATTTGCCCAACCGCTTCCCAGCGTCTGTCAGTCCCATCTGAGGACCCCCGGGTGCTCAGGGTCTGGTCTTCCTGTGTGTGATGGCAGAGCTGACAGGTATCCTGATGAGGCCAGATGGAGCAAGTCCTCTCTCCATGTCCTCTACACCCCCCAGCTGCCTGGCTTCCAGCACAGACAGCACTTTCTACATTTTATTAAAATGTTATATTTTATGTCTCTTTCCTAGGGAACAAGTCCCTTAAGGGATAAGTCATAGTCTTCCTTGTATATTCAATGGTTTTCTCATGGGTACTAATAAATATTAGTTGCACTAAAATACACCTATGCAGAGTCCTTGCTGGAAGGTTCTGAACTGAGTGACAGATGACACAGTGAGAACCCCTGTTTATGGCAGAACTTCCCGGGATAAGTCACAAGAACACAGAGCTCTGCTCCACCCCAAGGTCAGACTATCCGAGGACCACGTGGGGCATTTGCTCACATACCCGTGTCAGTTTTTCTTTCCTTCCCTAGAATGTCCAAGAACATTGTCTCATTTGTTTACTGTTATCCAGAGCAGTGCACGCCAGGGTTGAAAGAAGGGACAAATAATGGGTGGGTTTTTTCAGATGAAGCCTCACACATGGCTAGCCCCAACCACCAAGGTCTGTGTTAGTGGTTAGGGATTCAGAGAAAAGCAGGATGCAGTCCTTACCCTCAAGAATGCCACCTTCTGCCGTGGGGGTAGGTAGCAAGCCTGGAGACACACAGGTAAACAAATCATTATGGCGCAGACTAGTATCTTAAGACAGTAGGGGTTTTAAGAGAGGAGAGCTGAACATCTCTGTCTCCAGACTGACAGTGTGGGCAGGGTAGGAGAGGTTTTGTTTGGGAGGAAGTCATGGTGGTTGAGAAGTAGTCAACCTATCCCCTCTAGCTCCATGCCCGGAGTCATGTAAACTTGGGGACCTGCCCTAGACAGAGGGGACAGCTCTGTGCTGTGATTTGAGGCGGCCACAAAATCCAAAACATCTCACCTCTGGACCACCACGTGGCAGCAGATTTCGCTCTGACTTGCTCATTTCTCTGGTCATGACAGGGAGAAGAATTCCACGGGAATAGTAATTCCCCCTGACCAGGCATCAGGAGTGGAGTCTGCAGAATTGGCAACTCAAGTCAGTAAAAATGTTGGTAATTTCTGAGAGAACCACTAAGGAGCACTGTTAGGACCCTCCAGAACACAGCTGTCTTGTACTTGTTATGTAACATATAAAATATAATGCACGGCTTTAAATCTTCATGCTAGGCTGATTGTGTGTTAATATGGAATTTTAGGTTGAAATTATTTCCTCCAAATTTTGAAAACATCACTTTAGTTTCTCGTAGCTTCTGGTGCTACTGCTGAGATGGCTGAGTCATTTCAATGCCCCATCTTTTGAATGTGCCCAGGTTCTCCCCACCCTACCTGAAAGGGTGTCGAATCTTCTATTTGTCCCCAGTTCTGAAATTTCTCGCTAATACACTGGGATGAGTGTTCATTTTCATTCATTGTGAGGAGTCCCAGAGGGGTCCTTTTAACCCAGGAGTCGTGTTTTCTGCTTCTCTCTTTTTCTCTACCTTCTGCGACAGTTCTGTAAGTCTATCTTCAAACCTTTCTAGTTTTAATTTTCTGCTACCATTTGGTTGTTTGTTTTCAATTTTTATTTCTTGGTTTTTTTTCTGTGGGGGGGGTGGGGGAAACCCCTTGTTGCTATTTCACAGTTTCAGTATCTTCTCTAATATCTCTGACACTATTAAAGAGAATTTTTTGAATATTTCCTTTGCTTAAAACCTGCATCCTTCACGCTGTGCTGTATTTATTTGCTTATTTGTATGCTTATTTGTCTTTTGTGATGCAAGTTTCCTGATGTCTGGTACTCCTTGGCTGCTTGGTGACATTAAAAGCAGGGACTATAAGTCTAGTTGGCAGCTCTGAGCATGTGGGAGGGCTCGTCTATGGTGGGCTTAATCTCTGGCTGAATCATTTCAATAAGAAAGGTACCACTTGTTAGGGAATAAAAACCCCTGTGCTTGGTGCTAGCATTGAAGAGGACACTTAGCTGAACGGACTGAACAGAGTTAGAAAGTGTAATTTAGGACTCTATCTGCTTCTTGAATAGGCGCTCCATCGTTATACCTTATTTTAGCATTCTGTGTCAGCTGATACTACCAGGCATACCTGGTACCTCTAATTCCTGAGCGTTGTGAGGATTGTGCAGTCTAAGCCAGTTACTTTTCCAGCTTGCTCTGTTGTTGGTTTAGAAATTATCCTTTGCTAGTCCTTTAAATCTTTTATTCCTTCCTGCTTCCAAAATTTCGTTGATGTTGCCTTCTTTATAGTTCTCCCCCTCCTTCTGGGGAATTATGCTTATGTTATAATTTTCGGACTCTGCTTTCCAACTGTAGTTAGCAATCAATCAATCAGTCAATCTATCACCCTCCCCCCCCCAAATGTCCACATCCTAATCCCCAGAGCCTGGGAATATGTAATTTAAATGGCAAAGAGGAATTACAGTTGCAGGTAGAATTAAGTTTGCTAGTCAGTTGACCTTGAAATAGATTATTTTAGATTATCCAGATAGATCCAGTGTAATCAAGAAGGGTCCTAAAAAGTGGAAGAGGAGGTCAGAGCGATGCAACATGGGAAGGAATCGATCCACCATCTCTGGCTTTGGGGTTGGAAAAGGGAGCTCATCCGGAATTCAGGAGACCTCTAAAAGACAGACAAGGCAAGAAAATGGATTGTTTCAGAGCTTCCGAGATGTCACAAGGCCAGCCAACACCTTGATTTTAGTCCAATGACACCCACGTAGGACTTCTAACTCACAGAACTATTAAGATAAAACATTTGTGTTGTGTGTTTAAGCCACTACATTCATGGTGACTTGTTACAGGAATAGGACACTACCACATAAGCCATGAAACATTAACTTCATTTGTGTTGCCTTCTAGCCATAAAAGAAAAAGGAAACTGGACAAAATAAGTGAAACTACTGTTTTTAGACATTGGAAATGGTAGTGCAGGACTGTGATCCCTAAGACCTGGTACACAAAGTGAGACCTGTGATTGTTCTAGCTTTCTGCCTGGAGACCATTTGAAGCCTACAGTGCACAGAGGGAAATCCAACAGATCCCAGTAGTGTCAAAAGTTGAAGAGTCTAAAATCAGTGTTTAAAGAGAATAAGGAGCCAAGAATCTGTGGGATAGAGTACTGGCGAGGCCAGAAGCCATATGGAGAAAGTCTAGGAATCTGCACAGGGATCTTCTTGGAGTGTAAGAATGCCAATCTGCACACAAATAATGTTAAATTCCATTAGGCTATGTGAAACCAACTTTTGGGGAAAGAAAAATTCCTGGAAAGCTATAAATTGAGCAATTCCCAAAATTCATACAGGAATCACACAGGCAGGAAATCATTGAGTCCCCATAAGTGGAGAAACCTAAAAGAATAAATGGGCCTTAAAAGGAAATGCTTTTGAGGGTGAGACTAAACCAGCCTTGGAGCAAAAGATACTCTAGATTCACCAAAAAATAAAGCTGGAAAGCAGTTCCCAAAAAAATCAAGTTCCTGAGGCACCTGGATGGCTCAGTCAGTTGAGAAGATGCCTTCTGCTCAGGTCATGATCCCAGTGTTCTGGGCTCAAGCTCCATGTCCATCTGGGCTCCCTGCTCAACAGGGAGTCTGCTTCTCCCTCCCCCTGCTCCTGTGCTCTCACTTTCTCTCTCTCTCTCTCTCTCTCTCTCTCTCTCTCAAGTAAATTGTTTAAAAATCTTTTAAAACACTCAAGTTCCTGATCTTTGGAGGAGATCTAAGTCCAAAGCACAAAGTTCACAAACTAAAGCATTCAATAGCACATGGGTGGACATTTAAAGAGGCAGGAATACATGATCTAAAGCCAAGAAAAAGGATAGGTCAATAAAAATGGTCAACAGAACTGACAGAGGATGGAAGTGTCAAAGATTTTAATTACTTACTTGCATATTACAAATACATGCAGGATTTAAAAAGTACAAACACAATCAGGAGTGAGTTTGAAGACGTAAAAAAATGGATTGAACTTTTAAAGCTAAAAAATAGAGCATCTGAAATGGAAATTTCACTGGTAAAAATTAATGGCAGATGAGACCTGGCAGAAAAAAGATCATTGAACTTGAAGTCAGAACAACAGAAGACCACCCAGTGAAACACAGGTAGAGAAAAAACTGAAAACAATGAACAGTGTGAACTGTTGGCAAATTAGTACAACATACAAATGACTGGGGTCCCATTCAGAGAGAAGAAGGAAGGGATATTTTTTAAAGATGCCAAGATTTTTCCAAATCTAGTGAAATTTATAAACCCACAGATCCAAGAAGAACAAGAAAACCCAAGGAAGATAAAGGCCAAGAAAATCACACCAAGGCACATCATAATCCAATGGCTGAAAATCAGTGATAAAAAGAAAATATTAAAAGCATTCAGAGAAAAAGAACACTTTACACATTAAGGAGCAAAGATAAGAATTACTGCAGATTTCTTGTTAGAATAACTGATATATGCTACAACTTGCATGCATCTCAAAACCAAGCTGAGCAGAGAAAGCCAAACTCAAAAGACTTCATATTGTATGATTCCTTTGATATGAAAGTCTCAAAAAGATCGAACTAACTTACCATAGTGACAGAAGGCAGATAAATGGTTTCCTGGGAACAGAGTTATTAGTGGGTTGCCTGTCAAGAGGCAGAAGGGAACTTTCTGGGTGCTAGAAATATTATACCAAATATTATACCAAATATTATACCAAATATACACCAAATATTTTGATTGTGATGGTGCTGATAGCAATGTACAAATTTATGAAAGCTCATCAAACTTCATAAAATGGGTGAATTTTATTATATTTAAATTATAACTCAAGCACATGTATTTTTTAAAGATTTTATTTATTTATTTGACAGACAGAGATCACAAATAAGCAGAGAGGCAGGCAGAGAGAGAGAGAGGAAGGGAAGAAGGATCCCCACCGAACAGAGAGCCCAATTCAGGGCTCGATCCCAGGACCCTGGGATCATGACTTGAGCCGAAGGCAGAGGCTTTACCCCACTGAGCCACCCAAGCGCCCCATCAAGCACATGTATTTTTTTTTTTTAATCCTTGTATTGTCCCTTTAGTAAGGTTTAGGGAGGGAAAGAAATAATACGTGCACTTTGAATCTACCATCTTGACTAATAATTTTTTGGTAATTTTTGAAGCATCCCTATAGGGCTTGACTGCATGTTGAGTACTCGAATACTTATATAACTCTTAATATTTTTATACTACTTCATAAGTTACAAGGACTTTCACACATATCTCATTTTATCTTCAAAAATACCTCGAGAGATTTGGCATTGATTTTTTGGATATGACACCAAAAACATAAGAAACAAAAGTAAAAATAGTAAATTGGACTACATCAAAATTAACAACTTCTGTGCATCAAAGGACATAATCAACAGAGTGAAAAGACAACTTATAGAAAAAGAGAAAATACTTACGAATCATATATCCAATAAGGCATTAATATTCAGAACATTACAAATCATATCTCTTATAAGGGGTTAATATTCAGAACATATAAAGAATTCCTACAACTCAACAACAAAGAGACAAACTGATTTTTAAAATGGGTAAAGGAGGGGCGCCTGGGTGGCTCAGTGGGTTAAGCCTCTGCCTTCGGCACAGGTCATGGTCTCAGGGTCCTGGGATTGAGTCCCGCATCGGGCTCTCTGCTCGGCGGGGAGCCTGCTTCTCTCCTCTCTCTGCCTGCCTTCCTGTCTGCTTGTGATCTCTCTTTCTGTCAAATAAATAAATAAAATCTTTAAAAAAAATAAAATAAAATGGGTAAAGACATTTCTCCAAAGAAGATGTACAAATGGACAAAAGGCATATAAAAAGGTACTCGACATCAATAATCCTTAAGGAAGTGCACATCAAAACTGCAACGAGGTATCACTTCATATCCATTAGGATGGCTGCTGGAAAGTAAATGTAGGTTGATGTGGAGAAATCAGAGTTCTTATGCACCCCTGGTGAAAACAGGAAATGGTACAGCCACTGTGGAAAACCGTACGGCAGTTCCTCAAAAATTAGAGGTAGAATCACCATATGACCTAACAATTCCATCTTCGGATATGCAGCCCCCCCAAAAAAATTGAAAGCAGGGACTCTAAGAGGTATTTGTACCCCCAAGTTTAGAGTAGCATTATTTATGATAGCCTAGAGGTAGAGAAGCAATCCTAGCATCCACCAGCGGATGGATGGACAGACAAAATGTGAGATATACGTGTATGTATACCCACAATGGAATATTATCCTGCCTTAAAATGGAAGGGAATTCTGATATATGCTACAGCATGGATGGACGTTGCCCGCTGAAGGAAATAAACCAGTCACAAAGACATACACTGTATGAGCCCACTTGTACGAGTAGACTAGAGTAGTCAGAATCATAGATACAGAAAGCAGAAGGGTGGTTTCCAGGGTCGGGATGGGGGGATGGGAAGTGAGTGTTTAATGGGGATAGAGGGTCCGTTTTGTAAGACAGAAAGAGTTCTGGAGGTGGGTGGTGGTGACGGCCACAAAGGATGAGAATGTGTTTACTGCCTCTGAACTGTGTACTCAAAAAAAGTTATGATGGCAAATTTTACATTTTATGTATTTTAGTGTAATTTTAAAAAAAAAATACCCTGCGTGGCTCAGTCAGCTGAAAGTCTGACTCTTGGTTTTGGCTCAGGTCATGATCTCAGAGTCAGGAGATCGAGCCCCATGTCAGGCTTTGCGTTCAGCGTGGAGTCGGCTTGAGATTCTCTCTCTCTCTGCCTCAGTCCCTGCTTGTGCACAGGCTCTCTCTCCCTCTCTTTCTCAAATAAATAACAAAATCTTAAAAACAAAAAACAAAAAACAACAACTTTGAGAGGCCCCTGGCTGGCTCAGTCAGTAGAGCCTGTGACTTTTGATCTCAGGATCTTAAGTTCAAGTCCCACATTGAGTGTGGAGCCCACTTAAAAAGACATAAAAAGAACAAAAAATACCTTGGAAGGTAGATTTCCAGCAGCATTGTTCAAATGAGAAACGGTGGCTCAGAGAGTTAAACAACGTGCCAGAGTCTTCAGGCCAAACTGGTAGCAGGGCCTGAAGCAGAACCCGGATCTGACCGTGGACTCTGTTCTTCTCCATTTCCTGTTGAAGCTGGATTTTTAAAACTCTGCTCAACTAATTGTAGAGGGAGAACATGTTGCCCTAAACGTTTCCCAGGCAGGTGACTGTCTGGATTTCACTTTCACTTTCTTCCTTCCATCCTCTTCAAAATGGCCCTGAGCCCACTGGCGGCCCTCCCTTGGACAGCAGTGAGCGCAGAGAGTAACCCTTCTCCAACTGTAAACTGTGCTTCCATAGGACCCCAGACCATATGGCCAAGGGGTCTGGATGAGGGTCCCCAAGCTGGGAGATAGGATGGAACCAGTGGACCGCTCAGCGAGAGAAGGGGGAATCTCCAGACTGTGGGATTGTGGGGGGCACTCTGTTCCGGGCTGGTTTGAGACCTGATGTCTCCCTCCTACAGGAACCTTATTAAAAAGCCTTAGGGGCACATTTTGTGTTTGTCGTTGTTACAGGTTGTTTTCTGGTGCCAATTCAGAGCTCCTTACCCTGCATCCCTGTGTCTAAATCCCGTGCTGAGCCCCTGCCTCCCACGCTCCTGGCCGGCCACCGCCTGAGAGGTCCCCATGCCTGTTCTAGCACCTGCTTGATTCGGTGCCCAGCTTCACGCTGGAAGTTTCTGATTCTGTCGGGCAGCCCCCACAGTGGACCGAGGCCAGTCCCAGATGCTCCATTCCTCCCCCTCACCCACACAGACTAAGTCTAGCAGGTCAATGGGGCACTCTTGCCCAGGAGAGAGGAAGGCATCCCTGGGCTCCTGGATGGCATTAGGGACCAGAGCCTGGCTCTTCCTTCCCAGGGCTGTCCCCGACTCCTCTTCTCTTGGGTTCTCCCGCAACAGCCCCCAGCCCAAGAATCCTGAAAAACGACAAGACCACCCCCCCGCCCCGCCCGGCTTCTCATGGAGTGTTGATGCATTTTCCCCAGAGCTCAGCAACTCCCTTCCCGTGTGTTCAGGGACGGTGACAAGATGTCACTCCCTGTTCCATGTCACTCCAAGACACACACAGGTCCTCCTCTCACTTCATCATGTGCTAGTTTGGGGAACTTGCCACGACCTCAAAGTGCTGACAGGCATGCACACCACAGACTTGTCTCCCCTGCTATCCATCCCTACAGTGATGGGCTGGTGTTAGGGGTTGGGCTTAAACAATTAGCTTGTATTTCATAAAAACACACCAGTCTTCATCAGGAGAGAGAATAAATGGGACATTTTTATGACCATACTACATATTTGACGGGGACTTTAAATAACTTACAGCAAATACCCAGCCAAACACTATTGCACAGGTGGGGATTTGTCCAAGGGGCACTGCTTTTCCTGAGCTACATCCTCCACTCAGAATTCAAGGACTCGGAGATGACAGAGTCACAGTTCTTTGAAGCAAACGGGTTCCCCACCCAGAGGTCCCAGGCCTGCTGATCTACTGCGTCTTCTGATGGAAGATTGCTATTCTGATGGGAGATTGTTCTTCTGAAAATATAGCAAACACTACCCTTTCTCCCTTGGGACAACAGAATTGCCAAACTTTGGAGTTGCAAAGCGGGTGTGCGCGAGCCATGAAGTCCCCCAGACCTGCTCCGGCTCCTCGGGCGGCACTGGTTACTAGAAGCTTCCAGCGGCTGTAGCTGTGGCTCTCTCCTCTAAGAGGCCCCAAGCAGCCACTCCCTGCTGCGGTTGGCTCCCATGGCCTGGCGGATCCTCTGGGTGCTGATGATGGCAGCTACCGGCAAAGCCTCTCCTGTCTCTTCTAGCCCCGCTGCGACCCCCTGAGTGTGCAGTCCCTGTCGCCCGTGCCGAAGCCATGCCCACACTTCCATGTCTCTGCTGTATCCCTAGTAGATGCTGACTTTTTCTTGTCCGTTTACAAAGGGGAAGAAATTCTGACATCCCACCACCCAGGCCCCTACGCCTTTAGTGCTCCTTTCTTGTGCGCGGCAACAGGACCCAGGCCTAGACACAGCCTTGTTTACCGAGCTCTGCCTCCCCCGGGTTCCCAGGACCGGTGCACAGTCCACAGATTCCTCTTCTCCACCCACCTCCACCCTCCACTCCCCTCACCAAGGACACAGGATGTACGTGTCATCAGGGCGAGCCCACTGTTGGTTACGCCCAGGTAAATGCTGCTGGTGCCCAGGGTGCATTAAGCTGCCGTGATCTCTGCCACGGTGGCCCCGGAGAGACGCCGGCCAGAGAGAGCTGGGGCAGCTGGCGATCTCCCCCGGTGCTCTGGGCTATTCTGCTTTTTCTCTTTTCTTATCTACTCTTTTCAAGAAGAAACCTAAGACCATTTAAGACACACATTTTAATATTCCAGTGCCTTGCTACAACACGGAGCAACAGTTCCAAAATAACTCAGCATCTGTAATCCATAATTTATCATCCAAATTTGTTGTGTTCAATTATTCATATCCTGCAACAGCGTGTCCCCAGAGAGGCAAGTGGACTCAAAAGAAATCTCGCCAAGTGGAGAAGATGGAAAAACAACCCAATGCTGCCATGAAGCTATCGAGGTAGCGTAGGCAAGTACACGTTGTGATCAGAAGAGTTTCACAGAAGACCTTTCTCCAAGACCCGACAACGTTGTCATTTGCTGCCATGTTTTCTTTTGAGGGGCAGGGGTGGTGCTGGGCAATGTTTCATCTAGTCATCTGAGAGGACGGAATTCCATCAACATTTCTACGGATGTTTATTAATCATCTGCAACCTGCGAGTCACTAGGTTTGGTGTGAAAAGATGAATCAGATGCAGCTGTTGACCCTCAGGAACCTCCGCGACAGGCAGCGACCAGCGCGCCTTGAGAGGGATTTGATTCCCTGGAAGCGCCAGAGGAGCCCTTAGAAGGTTTTGAGAACGAATGGTTTTCAAAAGAGCCTTCTAGACGCTGTTAGGGGAATTGATTATCAGGGACAAGAGTGGATAAATAGAAAAGTGTCCAGAGGCTGCTTCCGTAGTCTGGGTGAGAGCTGGAGGTGACGGAGCAGGGAGGATTGCGGAGGCGAGCTGAGGCGAGACAGAGAGTCCGGGGTAGTTGCTGCCGTTGTGCTCGTGCTGCGTGAGGAAAAGCGAAGGGCCGGTGTGATTCCCGGATCCGGGACCGAACATTTGGGTGAATGATGGTGCCATTTGCTGAGGAGGAAACAACGGGGGAGGATGAGTTTCAGGCGTGAAATGAAGCTCCGTTTTCGATGAGTTTGGTTGGAACTGGGTATTAGTCATCCACGTGGAGAGGTTGAGGTGGCCATTGTGTGCACCAGTCTGAGGCTCCGAAGAGACGTCGGGGCTGGAGATGGACATTTGGAGGTGGCCAATTTATAGATGACATTTCGAGTCCTAGGAACAGAGAGTATTAGAGATGAGAAGAGGTTTAAGGACTGGCCTTTAGACATGCCCAACAAGCACGGGAAATAAAGGGCAGGACAATTGAGCAAGCTGTCAGTTCCCTTTTAAGATTTCCTGAAGGCGCCATCCAACAGCTCAACAACTTACACTCTCATCTCCTGTGGGTCTGCACTTGGTTAAGCACAGTGCTGCTCCAAACGACCAAGAAGGAAGAGGGGGGAATGTCTATTGGAGAGGAAATTAACAGTCCCTTCCTCTCACCCGTGGGACTCTGACGCTCCTGTTCCGATCCGTTTGTCCACCTGTCCCTGCTCCAAGTAGAGCCGCCATGCTGTAGCAGGAGAGACTGGTGTCCCAAAAGGCAGAGAAGAAAGCATTTCAAGAAGACTATCAAATCTCCCCAAAGACAAGGCACTATGACAGACTATATCCAGAGCCTGGCCCATTGTGGGACCCCAGTGAACAGCTGAGGACGCAAGGAAAGAAGAAAGAAAGGAGGAGAGAACGAGGTAGGGAAGCAGGGAAAGAGGATCGAGACAGTGATTTATAATTTTTATAGATTTTCTTGGCAAAAGACCACAGGACCTGGACATGTACCAGCCATAGGCTCGTCACTTACACAACGTGAGCCTCTTTTTACAACCCAACAAGCAATATTTCTAATACTGATTCTGCAGGAAGGTGGGGACTCTGACATATTGCTAGTGCTATTGTGAATAGACACACCCAGCCAGAAATTCAATGCATCAATATGAATCAAGAGTCCACAAAAATGCATATTTTAACCTACTTCCGAATTTCTATCCTAATGAAACAGCTCCAAATATTCTCAAAACCATCTGTTCAAATATTGAAATAGCCTGGGTCCCTAATAACATTGCAGGAGAATAAGGCATTAATTGTTTAACCACTGTAGCTCAGTCTCCATTACTAGCATCTGGACACAGTTCCTCACTAACACCAAGGCAGGGGAGTCTGGCTACTTAGGCTAATCTGGAAGTCAGGGACTTCTGGTGGTGACAGAGGAAAATAGGAAAATAGCATGTAATAAGAAATAAAATTAGTCCTGCTGATCTTTTAGGGGAAAACGAATAATCAGTTCGAATTTTAGTTTCCAGTGTGAGATTGATAAGGAGAGCTATGTCGTGAGGAGACGCTGGGAAATGGATATCTTCCATAGAGTAGGGGGTGCTCTTAAATGATGCAGAGGCACTGGTTAGAACTCTGTGAGAGTGACTCCATGTACAGAAAAGGCAAGCCAATGTGTATAATATCCATTCTGATTAAAACTATGCAGAGGTAGATTTTTTTTTTTACCTTTGGAGACTTTTACAATGTTTTTTTATTAAGCTATAATTTACATAAAGAAGAATTCACTTGTTTTAGTGTACAGCTGTATGAATTTTTCGACAAATGCATACAATCATGTAATCACTACCACAATCAAGATACAGCACTGTTTCCTCGCCCCCAGAGAGTCCCTTCATACACTCTTGTAGCCAATTCTGTCCTTCTGCTCTAGTCCCAGCCACGGCCTATTCTGCTTTCTGTCTCTATAGTTTTGCTTTCTCCAGAACATCACGTAGATGGAGTATACAGGATGCAGCCTTTTGAATCTGGCTTTTCTTACTTACCATAATGCACTGAGATTCACCATGTTATTGTATGTTTGCTTAGTTTGTTTCTGTGCGGCATCCCATTGCAAGGAGGGACTACAGTTTTTTATCCGTTCACTAGGTGAAACACTTGAGTTTCCAGTTTTGGCAATAAATAAACAATAAATGTTGATATGCGAGCTTTGTATTTGGTAAGTGCATGTTTAACTATTAAAAAAACCTGCTAAACTGTTTTTCAAAGAGGCTATGACATTTTGCATGGTCACGAGCAATGGATGAGAGTCCCAGGTGCTCCAAATTCTTACCAACACTTAATATTGTCTTGTTGTTGTTGTTGTTGTTCTTGTTCTTGTTGTTGTTGTTGTTCTAGCCATTCTTAAAGCTGTGTCATGGTATCTTATTCAATTTTAATGTGTATTTTTTTTAATGATTAATGGGGTTGAGCATCTTTTTATGTGCTTATTTGTCTATCTCATCTGTGTATCTTCTTTGGTGAACTGTCTATTCAAATCTTTTCCCCATTGAGGGCTGGGGATTGCTCTCTTTCTTGTTGCTGAATTTTGAGAGTTCTCTATATGTTCTATGTACTACACCTGTATCAGATATGGAATTTTTAATTGTTTTGGCTAAGTCTGTGGTTTGTCTTTTCCTTCAATATTTCTGTTTTAAAAACTGAAAAGGAGAACTGAACAATCTGTGGCCTCGCCCCTGGTCCCAGTTCTTCAGAATGAGCCCTCAGCTACAACAAGGTAGAGCACCCTCCTCCCTCTGGATGTTCTAGGATAATATCAAGTCTTTCCCTCAAATCAGTTGCACTTTGAAATAATCATGACTTTCATAGTCCCACCCTTCAAGGGCAAAGTTTTCTGGAGCTTCTGAGGCTCTTATGTCCATAAGGATTATTTCTTCTGCCTGGGTATCTTGGGAGCTTCTTGGTCTCCTCTTGGACTCTCAGGCACAAGAAAATCCCTGTTATCAACTTAGGGAACCGCCATCCTGAATTTTCCTTAATCATTCTTCTGTTTTTATTTCTTTAATTGCTGATGTATGTATCCCTCCATATACACTGTACTAAAAGAAGAAAAACACAAAATCCTATACAATGTTTAATTAAAACCAGAGAGTTGGGAAAAAGTAGAAAGTAGAACAAGGAAAAGGAGAAAGAGGAGGAATGAAAGAGGAAGAGAGGAAGAAACAATGAACAAGGGCAATGACTAGAAAATAGTAACAAATATGGTGCATATTAATCTAACTATATAAATTATTTAAAACACCCCTGGTCAAAATATACCAATTAAAATCAGAGACTCTGAGTACATTTTCAAAATACCCAAATACATTTTGTCTATAGAAACCCACTGTAAGTATAAAAATCATAGAATAAACGTAAAGGTATGGAAAATATACACCATGCTAACACAAATCAAAAGAAAGTGGGAGTTGCTTTATTAATTTCAAACTAAGCAGATTTCAAAATAAGGAAAGTTATCAGGGATAAAGAGAGTCATTACATAAAGGGGTCAGTTATCCAAGAAAACAAAATCATCCTTAATGTATACATGCCTAAAAACAGAGCATCAAAATACCTGGGGCAAAAACTGATAGAAATACACAGGGAAATATATGAATCAATTATTATATTTGACACCCTTTTATTGGTAACAGATTATTTGGCAGGAGGAAAATCAGTAGGATATAACTGAACAACACTATCAATCAATTTATTTAATTGATACCTACAGAGTATTTCACCCAGCAACAGCAGAGCACATGCCTCTCAAACTCACAGGGAACATCTACCAAAATAGACCATATTCTGGACCAAAACACACATCTTAAGGAATTTAAAAGGACATAACTCATACAAAGTATTCTTTCAGACCACAATGAAATTAAACTAGAAATTGATAACAGAAGCATAGCTGGTAAACCCCCAAAGTTACAGGTTACAACATACTTCTAAATATATATGGGTCAAAGATGAAGTCCCAAGAGAAATTTCAAAATATTTCAAGCTAAATGAAAATGAAAATAAAATGTATCAATACTTGTGGGATGCAGCAAAAGCAGTCTTTAGAGGTAAATTTATAGCATTGAATACATATATTAGAAAAAAAAGGATAGATTTAAAATCAATAATCTAAGATTCCACCATAGGAAGCTAAAAAGAAACGAGAGGGCAAATTAAATTTAAAAAAGCAGAAAAATATGGACATTGGGGAGGGTATGTGATATGATGAGTGCTGTGAAATGTGTAAACCTGGCGTTTCACAGACCTGTACCCCTGGGGATAAAAATACATTATATGTTTATTAAAATAAATTAATTAATTTAAAAAAATTAAAAAGCAGAAAAAAATCAATAAAACTTAGAGAAGAAGTCAATAAATTTAAAACAGGAAATTAATAAATCAAATCAACTACCCCAAAGTCTGTTTCTTTGAAAAGATCAATAAAATTGATGGCTCTAGCTAAGTTAACAAACAACAAACAAAAAGTATAAAGACACAAATTACTATCCGAAGTGAAAAGTGAGTTTCACTACTGATCTCACTGATATTAAAATAATTACAAAGGAATATTATGAACAACTTTATACCTACAAATTCGATAACCCAGATGAAATAGCCCAATTTCTTGAAAGATACAATCTGCCAAAACTCACACAAGGAGTAGCAGATCATCTGGATAGGCCTATATCTACATAAGAAATGGAATTAATAATTAATAACCTTCAAAACCAGAAAGTACCAGACACAAATGAATTCATGAGTGAATTCTACCAAATCTTTAAGGAAATAATTATATCAATTGTCCACAATTTCTTCAAGAAGATAGAAGCAAAGGGAATACTTCCTAACTCATTCCATGAGATTAACATTACTTTAATGCCAAAACTAGACAAAAATGTTATATACAAAGAAAGGAAAACTAAAGACCAATATCTGTTTTAAACATACAAAAATTTTCAACAAAAAGTTTTCAAATCAAATCCAACAATGTATAAAAAGAATTAAATATCACAACCAAATGGGATTTATTCCAGGTATGTGAGACAGGTTTAACATTCAAAACTTAAGGTAATCCATCCAAAACAATGCAATCCATCAGAACAAGAGCCTAAAAAAGAAAAATCATGGATCATATCAATAGATGCAGAAAAATCATTTAACAATATTTAACACTTGCTCATGATTAAATGCAAGACGAAAACAAAAACAAAGAACTCTGCCAACTAGGAATAGAGCAGAACTTGATAAAGAATGTCTACCAGAAATAATCTACAATTAACATCATATGGTGAGAAACTAAATGCTTTCTAACTAAGATCTAGAATAAGTCAAGATGTTCACTCTCACCCCCGCTATTAAACATCAGACTGAAAGTTCTAGCTAATGCAATAAGACAAGAAAGGGAAATAAGAAGTACATAGATTAGGAAGAAAGAAAGAAACTTGTCTTTCTTTATGGAGTAAATGGTTGTCCATGTAGAAAAACCCAAAAAATCAAAAAACAAACAAAAAACTAGAAAAAACAACAAAAAAACTAGAACTTCAGTAAGCCTCCACATTATCAGATTAATTTACAAATCAATTGGTTTCTTATATACTAGCAAAGAACAATGACAATTTGAAACTTAAAACACAATAGTATTTAATTAACACCAAAAAAGAGAAATACTTAAGCATAAATCTTCTGCTTAATATCTTATTATTATTATCTTATTATAATACCTTATAACAAGATATTATAATACAGATGTGAGGAAAACTAGAAAACTCTGAAGAATGAAATCAAAGAACTAAATAAATGGGGAAATAGTCCATGTTCATGGATAAGAAGACTCAATATTATCAAGATGTCAGTGCTTCCCAAATGAACTTATGGATTCGAAACAGCCCCAATCAAAATCCATGCAAATTATTTTGTGTGTATCAACAAACTGATTCCAAAGGTGATATAGAAAGGCAAAAGACCCAGAATTCCCAATGCAATATTAAAGAACAAAATTGGGGGACTGACCCTACCTGGCTTTAAGACTTACTATAAAGCTCCTGTAATCATGACAGTGTGGTATTGGTGAAAGGGTAAACAAACACATCAGTGGGATAGAATAGAGAACCCAGAAATAGACCCACATGAATACAGTCAATGGATCTTGGCAGGAGCAAAGGCATTCTGATGGAGAAATGATAGTCTTTTCTTCAAATAACGGAATAGCTAAATAGCTGAAATAACTAGACATGTATATAGAAAAAAATAAATACAGACACAAAACCAACACCTTTTACAAAAGTTAACTCTAAAATGAATCATAACCTATATGTGAAATGCGAAAGTATAAAACTTCTAGAAGATAAAATAGGAGAAAATCTAGGTGACCATGGGCTTGGTGATGACTTTTTAGATACAACACTGAAAGCATGATTCATGAAAGAAAGACTTGATAGGGTAGACTTCATTAATATTAAAAAATTACTGTTCTGCCAATAACACTGTCCAAAAAATGAATGTGCCAACCACAGATTAAGAAAATCTTTCCAAAACATACATCTGATAAAGTACTGGTACCTAAAATATAGAAAGAATTCTTTAAAGTCAGCAATAAGGAAGTAAACAACCCAATTTATTTATTTTTTTACTTTATTTATTTATTTAGAGAGAGCGAGCACAAGCAGAGGAGGGAAAGGAAGGGACAAGGAAAGGAAGAGAGAGGCCCTCTAGCAGACTCCCCACTGAGCACGGAGCCCAACTTGGGGCTCGATCTCACCATCCTGAGATCATGACCTGAGCCGAAAAAAAGGGTCGGACACTTAACCCACTGAGCCACTCAGACGCCCCAACAACCCAATTTAAAGATACGCAACATACCTAAACAAACACTTCACCCAAGAAGACCCACAGATGGCAAATACTCTTGTGGGAAAATGCTCAACATCATATGTCGTTATGGAAATGCAAATTAAAATGAGATACCACTATATACCTATCAGAACTGCTAAAATCCCAAACCCTAACAACATGGAACATTTTAAGGATATGAGGCAACAGGAACCCTCGTTCATTGCTGTTGGGTCCAGCTGCTTTGGAGCACAGTCTGGAGGTTTCTTACAAAACTATTCATGCCCTTGCCATACAATCCAGCAGTCATGCTCTTTAGTATTTACCCAAAGGAGTTGAAAACTCATGTCCACACAAAACCTGCACAAGGATGTTCCTATCAGCTTTATTCATAATCGCCAAAACTTGGAAGCAACCAAACTGTCCTTTGGCAAGTGAATGGATAAACAAATTGTGTTATGTCCATACAATGAATTATTATTCGGCAATAAAAAAAGAAAGAGCTATTCCTCCAGAAAGGAAGGGAAGGATCTTAAATGCGTATTGTTAAATGAAAGGAACCAGTATTAAAACCCTGCATATTGTATGGTTCCAACTATCAGACATTCTGGAACAGGCAAGGTCAGTGTCTGTCAGGGGTTCCGAAGAGCGAGAGACCAGTAACCAGAACACAGACCACGATTAGGGGAGCAGAACTCTTGCGTACGACTCTGTAATAGCAGGCACGTGGGCACCCAAAACCAAAACTGCTCTGAAAAATAGTCTATTAATTTTTTTTAAAAATATAGAATGACCTATTTAAACAAATACTCTTTTTTTTTAAAAGATTTTATTTATTTACTTCACAGAGAGAGATCACAAGTAGGCAGAGAAGCAGGCAGAGAGAGGGGGAAGCAGGCTCCCTGCTGAGCAGAGAGCCAGACATGGGGCTTGATCCCAGGACCCTGAGATCATGACCTGAGCTGAAGGCAGAGGCTTAACCCACTGAGCCACCCAGGCGTCCCTAAACAAATACTCTTAAAAGAGAAACCCCTCACGGGGCGCTGGCTGGCTCAGTCGGAACATGCAACTCTTGGTCTTGGTATTGTGAGTTTGAGCCCCACATTGGGCATAGAGATGACTTAAATAAATAAGAACTTAAAAAAGAGAGGGGGGGTACCTTGGTGGCTCAGATGGTTAAGCGTCTGCCTTTAGCTCAAGTTGTGATCTCCGGGTCCTGGGACCGAGCCCCATGTTGGACTCCGGCTCAGTGGGGAGCCTGCTTCTCCCTCTGCCTCTTTCCTCTGCTCGTGCTCTCTGTCTCTCACTCTCTCTTTGTCTCTCTCTCAAATGAATAAATAAACTCTTTTTAAAAGGAGAGAGAAACCACTCCCTAGATTTGTTTAGCTATAAAGACCTCAAATAGCATCTAATTCATTACCTTCGTTTCACCTGTGAAAAGACAGATCTTCTTATGAATAAGTGCATTGTCTTACCCTGTATTTCACACTGGGTTAGAGGCACAGCTAGGACCAGAATCCAAGTTTTCTGGCTCTTAGCCCAATTATTTTTCTTCCTGAAACATTGGAAATTGCACATACAATGTTTGCATAGTTTCTTAAAGATCTGCACTTGCACTTGGGGTTCCAAGTGGCAAGAGAGAGCGACTGACTCCACGGGCTCAGCCTCCCTCGCTTCTCTTCACTCAACAGCCACCACATGCTGTCTGCACACCGGGAGCCCTGGTCTGGACCACTCAGACCAAGGCCCTCCCTGGGCCAAGTATGGCAACATTTACCAAACACGCCACGGTCTGGGTCTGCCACGGTGGGCCGAATCCCTGCTGACTTGCGAGGCCACGTGAAACGGGATTGGTGAACCAGAGAAGCAGAAGGAACTCCTGACACGTTCAAGGAGCTCCCAACGCACCTGGACACGAAGCCGAGAGGCATCTGTAGGAAAAGTGAGACCTGGGCACGTTGCCTGCCAACTCAGTTTGAAGAATTGTTCAAGTATCCATTCTCCCGTTGACCAAATATTTCTAGAGATCTGGGACTGTACATTCTGAATCCATGGGAAATTCTGAACACTTCCCAGACATGTTTCATCGACATCCAAAATCCTTGCTGATCCTCTTGTCAAAAAGCAGGCTGTCGAAGGCTGGCCTCCTCCGGGAGCAGACGCTGAGTGGGAGTTGGGCGCGTGGGATGTGCCTGAAGGGGCGCCCCTCGTATGGGCGCTGTGGCTGACAGGGGAGGAAGCAGGAGTGGGCAGAGGGAGCGTCAGCCTGGGATTGGAGCCCAACAACGGACTCAGCCCACCACACAGGGAGCCTTGAAACTAAAGTGACCCTTCAGATCCA
Source organism: Martes martes (assembly GCF_963455335.1). NCBI lineage: Eukaryota > Metazoa > Chordata > Mammalia > Carnivora > Mustelidae > Martes > Martes martes. The sequence goes on from NC_137902.1 coordinate 81,142,651, forward strand.
TCCCACCCTCTCCGCCCGCCAAACTCACCGGTTGCTGAACGTGGGCTGCCCCGGGGAGGAGCATGATGTGGGGGGAGCTGACCCTCTGCCGCTGAGGCTGACAGGTGAGTGTGGCTTCTGAGGCATCCCCAGCATCTGAGAGACAGTCCTGTCCCCTTAGAGCCGGCCACACAGGCGCTCAGTCATTATATGCTGAAGGAATGAGGAATACCTTGAAAATCTTGTTATTTTTTTTAAAGATTTTATTTATTTATTTATTTGAAAGACAGAGATCACAAGTAGGCGGAGAGGCAGGCAGAGAGAGAGGAGGAAGCAGGCTCCCTGCCGAGCAGAGAGCCCGATGCGGGGCTCGATCCCAGGACCCTGGGATCATGACCTGACCCGAAGGCAGAAGCTTTAACCCACTGAGCCACCCAGGCGCCCTGAAAATCTTGTTATTTTAACTCGAACGTCCACTGTCCAGAGTACTGCAAAAACTTGGGTCTCCTGTCTACAACAGAAGTCCTTTCCTAGACCCCAGGGAGTTCTCTAGCCTTCCGTAGGAGGAGGGGCTATCAGGGTTTATAAAATCTCCCAACTAGATCTCTACTTCTCTCTTTGTGTGCTTTTGACCTAGAGACCAGCGAGCCGACCCGTGCCATCCACTGGGTCACGCAACTTGCCACCAAAGTTAAACATTCTCTCTGTGTTTGACTTATCGACCGTGAAAACTCTTCCCCAGTGGTCATCTGGCATCATCTACTTGATCAATAGGTCTCTCTCTTTTTTTTTTAATTTATTGATTTTTTTAATTTGTTTATTTATTTGAGAGAGAGTGTGTGTGCCCAAGTAGGTGGAAGGGCAGAGGGAGAGGGACAGAGGGGGAGGGGCAAGCAGACTCCCCACTGAGCCAGAGCCCCACGTGGGGAGGGGGGATCCATGGACCCTGAGATCATGACCTGAGCTCAAGCCGGACACTTAACTGACTGAGCCACCCAGGCGCCCCTGATCTCTAGGTCGTACCTGCTTGATCTCCAAGCCCAAACCACTGTCAAGTCATCCTTTGGGTTCCCGGGGGCAGGGGGATTTCCAAAAGAGGAAGGGGTGTGAACCAGCAACTGCAGTCAGCAACTGTTGGTCCCCAGACCCCTGCACCTCCAAGCCTCTCCTGGCCAGCGATTCTGGACTATAGGGGATCAGGAGAACGCTTTGGAAGATTCTGAATGTTTGCATGGATAAAGCAGCTTTTGAAGGGGTCGTGGGTTTTTAGGCCCAGTGATGGGGCTGGGGCATTCCGAGGAGAGGCGGAGCATGAGCAGAGTTGGGAGAACAGAAAATGTAGGTTAGGGGATGCCGGTAATTCGGCTTGGTCAAGACATGTGTCGGGTGGGGAATGTTTCTAGAAAGAGGATTTTTTTTTTTTTAAGATTTTATTTGTTTGACACAGAGAGAGAGAGCACAAGCAGGGGGAGCAGCAGGCAGGGGGAGACGGAGAAGCAGGCTCCCCGCTGAGCAGAGAGCCCAACGTGGGACTCGATCCCAGGACCCTGGGATCATGACCTGAGCTGAAGGCAGACGCTTCATCAAATGAGCCACCCAGGCGCCCCGGAAGGAGGGTTTTAAATGCTATGCTGAGAACATTCTGGAAGTGGTAGCACACGTATGCCAGATAGCTGATCAGAGTGATTTGTCATGCAATCCACAAACGGCCCGTCGCCCAGGGAGCTCTTGGCAACGAACCCCATGGGCAGCCGGAGTGAGCGCTCCCTCTGACAGAGTGAGGGCAAAGGATCAACAAGAAGACAAGCAGGTGCGTTTTCTAAGCAGAATTATCAGTAGCAGAAGAGATCAATACAAAACCACAAAGCCAGCTCTGAAGTCTAGACAAGCCTCTCCTTCTGCCGTCCTCTGTTTATATCTCTGCCCCCGGGAGGACTGTCCACTGTCTAACACCTCTGTGATGACACAAGCCTCCCGCTCTGGGACTCCATCCAAAAAGCCTGTGGCCGCGTGGCTCTGCCTCAGCCCACGAGGGCCACTGCCACCCACACCTCTTCCCAGAGCAAACCCATCACGTCCACCCTGCACGGCAGCGTTTCCGGAATGGCCTCCGATCACCTTTTCGGTAGCTGGAAAGCACGGTGCCAAGCTGCTCTGTGAACCGCCCCGGGAGGGCTGCCCGTTCCTGTCAATGCGTTCAGAGTCGCACCTCAGTTGCTCCCATCCCTAGCCTGCGATTTGGAGAGCTAATGTGGACGGAAGCCCCCTTGCCCACACCCCTCTCTGCAGCCCCTCAGGACAGCTGAGAGCCAGCCACCAGCCCCAGAACCTGCTCTGTGCTTTCCGCCTCCTGCCTTTGCCTCTTCCTCGTGCCTCCTCCCCGGCCCACTTTTCAGGACCTCAGTCCTGCTCTCCTCCAACCCAGGGGTAGAGCCCCTGTCTGTCCTTTACAGGGACCTGCCTGGAGCCCGATCACTAGCACAGCTGGCTGGACCTAGGGAGGCACCGGCGTGGGGGCACCGCCGTGGGGGCACGGCTCTCTCATACTGGCCAGCCGGAGGGTGGGACGGCGGTGGATTCAGATTCTGTGAATGCCCCCGGGTTGATAACCGTCCATACCCTGCTCACACGCAGGGGCAGAGCCAGGCTAGTGCAATTTGAGAGTCTACTTCAAGCAGAAGAATACACAACGTTCACAAGCCCATAGGACGGCACGCACACAGCGCTAGGCTCCCTCCCTAGCCAGACAGGGTCCTGGGCCTCAGCACAGCCTAGTCTCCTGTCCTGGCCGCGCTGGGCTCCTCGGACAGTGCGGAGGCGGGGGTGGGCATCCAGGCCACGGAGCAGGCCGAGTCGGTCTTCATTACTGCACCCAGAGCCCATTCACTCACGCATTCCTGTGCTCCCTCGCACCCGCCGAAGCCAGGCTGTGCCTCTCTCCCGTGCTGTGGCTTTGTGCCAGGCATCCTGTGCATGCAGTGCCCGCACCGAAGTAGACCCCAGGGTGTGCCCTGGGGGCAGTTGGCACGAGGGGCTCCTGAAGCCTGGCCCGTGTTTCTGCCGCAACCCAGCCCCAAGCACAGGCAAGTTCAGCCGTACCTGCTCCCCTCCTCACGGACGCGCGCTGCCATCCCCCAGCCTGGCACACTCCCCCACTGGCAAACCCCTCGAAGACGGGGGCCGAGGTGTGCTGTTTCTAGAAGGCTTCCCTTGACCTGCCTAAGCAGTTCCCACCCTGCCTAAGCAGTTCCCACCCTGACTTCTGTGTGTTCTGTGTGTGCCCATTTTCCTGCCTCCTGGATGTACCCAAAAGTCCCTTGTTGAGGGACGCCTGGGTAGCTCAGATGGTTAAGTGTCTGCCTTCAGCTCAGGTCATGATCCTGGGGCCCTGGGATCCAGCCCCTGGCAGGCTCCCTGCTCAGCAGGGAGTCTGCTTCTCCCTCTTCCCCTCCCCCCACTCCTGTTCTCTCTCTCTCTCTCTCTCAAATACATTTTAAAAATCTTAAAAAAAAAAAAAAAAAGTCCCCTGTTGAACATTTACTATGTCAGACCTTTCTGGGGCTTTGTACAACATCCCATATAAACTGGAACTGAATTAATCCGAGCTCTGTATATACTTCCTGCCCATTGGACATGGGCCGGGACTGGGCTGGCAACAAGGAGCAGGCGGGGCCGGGCGGTGGGTGGAAACCAACATACTCTTGGCACTTCTCACTGCTTCCTACGGTCTGTCCTTCAGGTGATGTGTTCCTATGGAGCATGAGCTCCCTCCCAGGCAGGGACCCTTTCTCACAGCTCATATATACTCTTTACAAAACAGCACAGGCCTTGTGTACTGGGTCGGTAAATAAATATCCGTGGCATGTCAGTTGTCCCGACTCAAAAGTGGGCGGCATCATATTGAGAATTCACCTCGCCCTCTGCTCACCTTCAAGCAGCCACACAAAGATGATTCACTTCGGCCTTCGACAAAGACGCCCCGTCATTCATCAGAGCTCCGTCTCCCCACACCGGAGTCCCCCACAGCCCTTCCGGAATGATCAATGCAGCCCAGTGTGCTGCAACCTTCTGTTTCTAAATCAAGCATTGGGCCTCGGGTTCCAGCATGCCGGGGACTAGGACACAGGTGACCCTTGATTCTAATAAACACGCGCAATTCTGCAACCATTCCATCCACGAACTGCAAGGGAAAAATTAGGGTACCTGGACTGAATATTAAAGGACAAGTACACGCGTTTTGTAAAATGTACTTTCAGGGAGGTTATGCTTTTAAGTTAAGATAAAACACGAGGGGAGAGGGGGGTGGGGTTATGGACATTGGGGAGGGTATGTGCTACGGTGAGAGCTGTGAAGTGTGTAAACCTGGCGATTCACGGACCTGTACCCCTGGGGATAAAAATACATTATATGTTTATAAAAAAATAAAAATATTTTAAAAAAAAGATAAAACACAAGAATGAGTTTCAGTGTGGGTTCCATTGTTAATTGGAAATTTCACATTGGGCAGGTTGATGAACTACTGTTCCGTGAACTGTTGGCTTCAGCTCACTTGGTAACAATTAGAACACTACATACATACCACCTTCTTTAGAAATATTTGCTTTGTCCCCCCAGTGGTAGCTAAGATGTCCTCCTGCTAAGTTCCATAACACTAGGTGTCTTCCTTGACACTGTCCTGGGTGCTGGCCACACCCCCAGGGAATGGGTCGGGTGATTCCTACCCTCTTGGAACTTAGATGATTCCAGCAAAGGAGACACACAGGAGACAGACCCAAGCATCTGTTTCTTCTGCCCCAAGGGACTGCAAGTTCCTTGACGGTGGGAACCAGTTTTTTGGTTTTTTTTTTTTTGAGATTTTATTTATTTATTTGGGGAGGAGATGGGGGAGCAGGCCCCCCACGGAGCAGAGAGCCCGATGCGGGGCTCGATCCCAGGACCCTGGGATCACGACCTGAGCCGAAGGCAGAGGCTTTAACCCACTGAGCCAGCAGACCCCCCAGGAACCACTTTTGAAGAAGCCAGAAAGAACCAAATAATAGAAAAGTCTTTGAACGGTGGGCTTCTACTATACAGATTGCTTTCCTGCTGAAATTTCCAAGTTCCAAGGGGTAAAGAGATCTTGGGCCCACATGACGTTACTCCGCCCAAGACTCAGACTCCACAGGGACCAGGCAGCCAGACTTCTCCCAGCACTCCAGCTCTCCCCTTGCTTTACGAGGGGAACATCAAAGACTGAGATACGGGGTCAGAGAGAAAGGAGTTCTGGAACGTAAAAGTAATGTGGTTCCTTCATCTGTTCTTATCTAAAAATCTCCCTGTGATTTCTATGAAAATCATTAGGCCTGGGGTGAATATCAATGAGCTTAAACGTGCCAAAGGCTGGTTACCTCCTCTCTTAGGCACCTAGAGTAAGACGGGCCCTCCCTCCGCCCCTCCCATCCTGGTCAATTTCCACTCTCCAAGTCATCCACCAGTAACGGAGCTGGGCCCCGTCAGCTCGGTGCAAGTCTGGGAGAGGGACCCCCAGACGGATGACGACTCATAGCCCCATGACGAAAAAGGGGAGCCAAATGCAGGGGCGGGATCAGGCTTTGCTTCCTAAATATTTGCCCTTTTACACTTTGTTGGGGGTCCTTTCAGCCCCAAACCGCTGTTCTCCAGAGAAGAAGGAAGATGGACTCCGAGCAATTTCTGCTGGCAAAGCTCTGGGGCCCTCAGGAGCAAACAGAGCCCCTGTGAGGCCCGTCTTCTTAGAACCCTCCCTGCCTAAAACCAGGCAGCATTCGCTTTAGGATTCTGCTAGCCCCTCCGGGAATCGTAGAGCACTCACCATCACCGAGAACCTTCCAGACTGTCCTTGGCATACATTGTTCGAAAACCTCTCAGACATTTTCTGCACGGGCCCTCCCCCCCACCCCCACTCCAAAACCCCAGGCAAACTGCTGGCAGTGAGGTCACCAGAACCTGACTTCTCAGATATTCACTAACTTATGCATGGGGACGGGGTGGGAGGGGGACTTCCTCTTTTGTGAAGTTTTAACGGAAAGGTTAGCATCCTTGAGAATCACGAAGGTTGTATGAGGAAGCTGCTAGGTCCGTTTAAGAATTCTATCACAGAAAAGGGTTTCATAAATGTCCTACCTTGCGATCACCTAGGGGGATAGTAATTAAGAGTTGCTAAACCTTCTGACTTTCTCCGTACTGTCTTCCATGTCCTATGAACTTTGAGCAATGGTTCCTGAGGACATTAGGATCCTCAGTAGGGATTCTGGTTTTCCAAATGTCCTCCTTTTTCGCAAATGGAAACCCCAAGGCCCAGGACTCTATGATATATGTTTTCATTTGTAAAGTATTTTCTCTTGTCTAGACCACCTAACCCAGTCTCGACCGGCCTTGAGTTTGGGGGCCTCAATGGCTGGTTTCCCCGCTTGGACTGCCTAACACGTGCACTGTCTTCCCCTTGGGGCTTCCTCCAGAAACCGCCAGAGTCAAATCCCTCCACAGAAGGCTGAACTCACCTGTCAGGACTGTGCGGTCCCTTGCACCTACTACTCCCAGCAAACCCTCTGTTGCCTCAGTTGGCATCTCTGTAGAGTGGGGCTACTCAACTTGCCATACTTCTGACGTGTGGATCTCGAGAGGATGAGTTGAGATAATGCATGTGAATCTCTTAGCCAGAGCCTGACTTAGGTTTTCATAAATGTTCACTACTACTTCTACTGTTGCTGTTTGCTCGTAATTGGGGTTGGCTGGGGGCATTGCCGCTCAAGGAGATTTGTTAAGCAAGGAAAGCTAAGAAAAGTTCCTAAGGTGACCCATATTCCCTGAAGAATATTCTTGACTGTAACTTAGGAAACATAGCACTATTTGTACTTTATAAATGGATCATGTCTACTTTCCTGGCAGAATTTCCATGCATCCTTTTTTTTGTTTGTTTTTTTGAGTTTGTTTTATTTCCCCCTTTTAAATTCTAGAAGAGTTGGATGTACAAAATATATTTGAAGCTCACGTATCTGAAGAAAATCCTTTATAACAAGGCATTCACTCTCCTGTTATTAATAAGGATGTTAATAAATAATGAACTAGCCCTTGGAACTTACGTAACTGTGCTTTCCATCTTCAGAAGGATTTGCAAACATTAGCTCTCGTAAGCATTGCTTCTATAAAGTAGGAAAGTATTACCTCTCCTCCGTTTGCCAAAATATCACAAACACCCAGTAAATGAACTCCATGTTTTCTTAGTGTCCTTTTCTGATATTATTTGTTTTTAACAGGGAAGAGAGAGAATTACATCTTGGCTTTGCATGTACTCAGTTTTCAAGATTTGACAATTTTAACCATTGAGTCTCCTTACTCGGGAAATACTAGCGAAATCTGAGTCAGAAAATTCCGACTCGAACAGTCTTGTCCCCTTGAGGAGGGGGACATAGTTTGTTCTGTTTATTTTCACACAAAAGGGACCAGGCAAACCTCGGAACCAGAGCTGACCAATAGAACTTCCCAAAATCTGGAATGGTTCTTATAGGATCTACAGTCTTTTTTTTTCTTTCTTTTTTAAAGATTTTATTTATTTATTTGACAGAGAGAGAGAGAGACATCAAGAGAGGGAATACAAGCAGGGGGAATGAGAGGGAGAAGCAGCCTCCCCACTGAACAGGGAGCCCGATGAGGGGCTCGATCCCAAAACTCTGGGATCATGACCTGAGCAGAAGGCAGATGCTTAATGACGGAGCCACCCAGGCGCCCCTGTGATCTGCAGTCTTGAGGCTGGCTTCTGCCAGCCGCATGTGGCTCCTGAGGGCTTGAAATATGGCCAGCATGATCGAGGGACTGAATTTTTAACTTAGTTCAATATGAACTACTTTGTCTTTAGATTGACGTTGCCACACGTGGCCAGCGGCCACCATACTGGTCAGTGCAAGCTGGACACCTCTGGAAGAGGTCATCTCTCCCTGGAAGAGGTATCATAGCCACAAGGAAAGTATTTGTACATCCCTATTTTTAAAACCTGTCCTTTAAAGTGAGTTCTTAGATCTTTAAAATAGACAGGTCTGGCCATTCTGAATAGTCTCTGGAAAAGTCAGGCTTGGAACCACTGGACCCCTAGCAGGGCTGTTGATGTGTAATCAATCTTTAATGCTCTGTGCAGAGTAACCTCTGCATCAAGGTTATGTCCAAGTGAAGGGAGTGTGTTTATTGACAAGCAGGCTGTCTCAGGTTCATGAAGAAGCCCTCTGTGAACGTTCCCTTTCTCCACCAGGCTCTTCTAGAACTGAGTTGCCTTTTTAAGTGTAGAAGGGAGCTGGAAATTAATAGTTTTTCTGACAAAAGTGCCTGCCAGTGCCAACCACTGATTTTCTGGTTGTTACCAATTTGCTATTGAGCAATCTGTGTAAGTGCAAAATACAGGTGATGCCTCAGTGAAAAGGAGTCCGGGAAGGGCAGGTCTTGGGCTGAAGACGTGGGTCAGGTAGAAACAAAACAAAGCAAAACAAGATCACGGTGTCATTTGAAGAGGAAACAATCAAGCAATTTGAATCACTGCCAGAACGGAAGTCCAGAAATGCTTGTGCTAGAAAGGCCAGTGCCGTGGACTAGATGGTAGGAATCCTCAGGAAGTTATTTTGTTTTTTTTTTTTAAAAGATTTTATTTACTTATTTGACAGACAGAGATCACAAGTCAGCAGAGAAGGGATGGGGGGGAAGCAGGCTCCCTGCTGGGCAGAGAGCTCAAGGCAGGGCTCCATCCCAGGACCCTGAGATCATGACCTGAGCCGAAGGCAGAGGCTTTAACCCACTGAGCCACCCAGGCGCCCCTCCTCAGGAAGTTTAAAAAAAAAAAAAAGTTTTTGATAGGAGTTAGTTTTGACCCCAAACTCCTGGAAAGCCTTGCAAAGTTGGGTGGGACTAGAATGGGTAGTTCAGGAGCCAGGCATGAGATGTGACACCCTGTGTCACTTAAAGACTATAAATATACATGCTATTATTTTCTCTTTAAATTTTTTTTTAGAGAGGTGGGAAGGGGTAGAGGGAGAGGGAGAGAGAGAAACTTACACAGGCTCCATCCGCTGCAAGGACTCCGGTCCGTCCCACGATCCTGAGATCATAACCTGAGCCGAAATCAAGAGTCAGATGCTTAACTGACTGAGCCATCCAGGGGCCCCTAATATTTTCTCTTTAAAGCAGAACACAAGGGCAAGCAGTTATCAATAACAATTAAGCTCAGATGTAAAGTACTGATTTATACCAAGGAAAGTACTGATTTATATCAAGGGATGTGAATTTGTAACTCGTTCTGTGTTAAGCCATCTTTTTCTTTTTTTAAAAGATTTTATTTATTTATTTGACAGAGAGAGATCACAAGGAGGCAGAGAGGCAGGCAGAGAGAGAGAGAGAGGAGGAAGCAGGCTCCCCGCGGAGCAGAGAGCCCAATGCGGGGCTCGATCCCAGGACCCTGAGATCATGACCTGAGCCGAAGGCAGCGGCTTAACCCACTGAGCCACCCAGGCACCCCACGGCCAAACTGTTAAAAGGTACTATGGTGCATCCATTGAAGGGAGAGCATGCAATGCTGCTATAAAAAATTATGGTGATTATAGGCTGTCCAGGATTTCCTAAGTGAGAAAACAAAACAGATGAGTATATTCCATATGATACATCTAGGGCAAAAAAAAAAAAAAAAGAAGAAGAAGAAGAAGAAAATCCTACTACGCACTTGTATTTGCTTCTATCTGCATGAAGAAATACTAGAAGGAGACCAAAAAAAGTAAAGATGGGACAGGTGGGAGAGGAAGGAGGGAGACAGGGATGGGGTCCATTCATGTATCTCTGCGTATATCATGTCACACCATTCTGATTTTCGAGCCACTGGTGTATGGCACCTAATGAAAAATACAATAAAATAATAAATGCCATGTAACTTTCAGAAGCTCTGACTCAATTATTAACTAACTCCGCAGTCTAAGAAATGCCACTTCTCTGAGTTTCTGATTTGCCTTCTGTCGAGTGGATTCGTGGGTCTTCGACCCCCGGCGGTCACTGGAGGTGTTTCCTCAGCTACCTAGGCTTTCCCCACAACCACGCTCCACCTGTCACCTCAATAACAGGTCTGGTTTCTGAGAGCACAGAAGCTTCTGGAGGACTTGATCCATAACCCACATCTCCGCGGAACGCTCCCACCACGTAACTGCGGGGTGCAGAGGGATATCGGTGGCAAGAGCGAGAGCCACGTCTAGTGCTACAGATAAGATGAGTAGAAATGGACGTGAGAGGCATTCCTACACCGTAGCGACCACTGGATCAAGTCCTCGTCTGCAGAGGACTCCTCTTAACCTACATCAAACCAGGCACATGGAGCCGCTGGCACTTTCGAGGGCATGAGTGTAGTGAAGGCAGAGCCCTCAGTTAGCTCCAACAGGGAAGGAAACGGGGCTCCAAATGGAAACGGCACAGAGTTGTGGAAGGAGGCCTAGGTGGGCATCGCGGTGAGGGCAGGTGAGAGGTGGAAAGAGGCCCTTGGACCCCAGGAAGGGTTTGGAAACAGCAAAGACTAGACCTGCCTGCTTGGCACTGAACGCTTAAAGCTGTCATATTGATGAAAGCGTGGAGGTTGACTTTTCTGGAAAGCAGGCTGACCCGGTGGCAGTCAGAGGGAGGAGTGTGGCTCCGAGGAAGGAGCTTTCTGGGAGGGCTGTGCGCCCCCAGAGCAGGCTGGCTCTGGTGTAGGGGGCCCTCACCACTCAGGCGAGCAGCCTGCAGGACTGCCTTCTCTCTCGGATGCCAGACAGACAGCCGGGTCCACCCCCAGATACGGATCCAAACCACCCAGAGAAGCGTGTCGCAAATCAGCGTCCCAAACCTCATCCCTCGAGACTCAGTTTAGCGGGTCAAAGGGGGACCCCAGAATTTGCAGTCCCAACAGGCACCCAGGAGCCTCTGGACGGTAGTGCGTGAACTGACATTTGAGAGGCACTTAGAGAAATCATCTAGAAATGACTCATTTCAAAGTTCCATTTTCTCTAGAGTTCACTCTGCCCTGAGGAGAGGTCAATTATAGTAATCCTTTCAATTTCTTCTCAAGAAAGAAAATGACTTGGTTCGCCAACCTTTGCCATGGTGACATTTCCCTGGGAGTTCTGTATTTCATTGCCCAAATCCTAACTCCCTAGGAGAACATGGGGCTGCGGGGGGGACATCATAACCACCCAGCACAGTCTCGTAAACAGAACTAATGGGTCCCAATAGAGCGGTGCTCTCCCTGGAAAGGAGGCCTGGCCTCCTCAAGGGGGCTTATCACGGTCCCCAGGCCATCTGGACAAGGGGTAGGCAGGACAAAAATACACCATGCCGGGGTTGTGGGGGATCAGGTTCGCGTCTTTTGTGGCCGGACCCCGAGCCTATCATCAGACTTTCTTGAGCGTTGGTTTTCCATCTGTAAATACACTAGGTGATTTTTCAAATAGTTTTATTGTTTTTTTTAAAGACTTTATTTTTAAGTCATCTCTACCCCTAATGTGGCGCTTGAACTCACACCCTGAGCTCAAGAATCCTGTGCTCCACCGACTGAGTGAGCCAGGCCCCTCTCAGATACATTTTAATTAATTCTAGTATTTACCGAGTGCTCCCTTTCTCCGTCATACACTTATGTGTACACATGTGTATATATATGTATGTGTATACACATGCACATGGTACGTGTGCATATCTTCATGTGTATATGCACACACAAGCCTCATGTATGCATTCTCGCAAAGGCACTGTGTATGTGTATGTGTATGTAAATACATACGTGTCACATACATGCCCCTATGCATATATATATTGCATTATACATATGTTTATTTCCCATCCTTAACAACACCCCAGAGGTTTTGTGACTTCCATTTTCCGGTACAGTGAAGCCCCAGGACGGTAGGCATCTTCAGGCAAGTCTCATAGCTGGTGAGCGACTGAGCCGGGATGTGAATTCAGTTCTCTCTGGCTCCGCAATCCAGACTCTTCCTCCTGTGTGGTCTTGTAAACCCCACAATGGATTCGCTGGAAAGACCAGGCTGGAACGCGTCCGAGCTAGGGAACTCCTTCTGATTTTTCTCAAAGGCTCTCGAGCATCGCCCGTAGGGGGCGCTCCATGCGTCGAAGCTTCTTGGCTGGCTTCCCAAGAGCTGCCCCTCGCTGTCTCGTGTGTGGGCTTGTTTCCCTCCCTGTGGACCCTCACAGGGTTTCTCACTCTCCCGTCCTTCCCAACTGCTTCCTGCTCCAGGCTTGGCCAGACAAGGAGGGACTGAGGCCTCTGATTCCCGCCTTGAACAGACCCCACAGTGTCTGGGGCTGAGCTCCTGCATCTAAGTCAGCCCGACTCCCCTCCCTCCCAGTTCTCTTGCGGAGCTGACAATCCTCTTCGCTGTCGAGTCCAAACCCAGCAGGGCCTTCTGGTTCTTCTGAAAGCTCCGTACTCTGCATACCAAGGCCCCATGCACTTCACAGACACGAGCCGGGCACCCCAGCTTTTGCAGCTGCCTTTAGGCTGTCTTTGTCCTCCCCTTCCTCCCAGGGAGACAACACTTGGACTCCTCCTTTGTGCCCAGGCACACTTGGGTCACTGACTTTAGTCTTCCTTGACCTGACGCTCTAGGGCCCCAACCTCCCCTACCCAAGCTGGGGCCAATCCCAGGACCTTCCCTACTTGCCTCTCATCGCACAGGAGGGGGAGCTGAGCTGTCTGTCTAAGCCGGTTTGACCGCGGTGCACCCCAAGAGAGCCCTGGCATTTCTATCAGGAATCTCTCTGCACGCAAGACAACTCCAAGTGGACGTGGGCTCTCCATTGAAGCAGTGGTCTTGCTGCCTGAGTGCAAGTTCAGCACAATCTCCCATACCCAGCTGGCCAAGTTCTGAAAGTTTGATGACATACTAAGTGGGTGAAGACGTGGGGAGACCGGCCCTCCCATATACCTGGTGAAATTGCAAATTGGTTATACTTCCAAGGAGAGCGCTTTGACAGCATCTATCCAAATGCTGAATGCTGAATGCATATACTCTTCATATACCCGGCTGTCCTACGAACTCAGCAGTGTTTTTCTATTGCTTCTGTAATAGCTCACCGTAAATTTAGTGTGTAAAATAACCCAGATTTATTATCTCGTGGTTCTGTAGCTTGGAGAGTTAGAAGGCTCTGCCAGTTTCTCGCTTCCAGATCTCACAAGGCTGAAAGCAAAGGGTGGCCTGACTCTTATGTAGAGTCCTGGGGAAGAATTTAGTTCCAGGCTCATTCTGATCATTGTCAGAATTCAGTTCCATGTGATCGTAGCGCTGAGGTCCCCCTTTCTTTGCTGGCTGTTGGCCAGGGCTCATTCTTGGCTTCTAGAAGTTGTCCACATTCCCTCATGATCCCCTCCCTCTTTAATGCCACCAATGGTGCACTGAGTCCTTCTCAAGATTCAGATCTTTCTGGTAACCCCACATCTTTCCTGTCTCTAACTGGAAAAAGTTCTGCACTTTTAATGGTTCATGTGATTAATCCGTACGCTCAAAGAAGCTAGGATAATCTAGGATAATCTTTCTAATCGTAATCGTAACCATATCTGCAAAGTCCCTTTCACCAGGGATCGTAGCAACGTTACAATAAGGGATAAGAGCATGAACGTCTTGAGAGGAGAACCAGTCTGCTTGCCACAGCCTCGCCTGCACCAAATGACACAGCTCCAAGAACATTCACTGCAGCATTGTCATAACAGTAAAGTAACAGAAACGGCGCAAACGGGAATCAGTAGGCAGTTGATTGTAAATTACCGCTGATAAAATGAAATATACTCGGAAGTTGTTTAAAAGAATAAACTGATACAGAAAGATCCCATTCTTGTATTTGGTGCGAAAAAGGAGAATATATAAATGTGACTATTTGAAGAAAGAAAGAATATATATCTATGTTTTATATATGTATAATATACACTATATCTGCTTGTGTGTATATAAATGTATAAACGCCCTTTGGTATATTTTTTTAAAAAATACATCAATCTCTTGGCAGTGGTGGCCTCCCAAGAGAAGAGTCAGGAGTCTGGAGGGTAGAGGAATCAGGATGGCAAAGTGAGGGCACCGCCCTGGGCGGAGGCTGCCGCGTTCCAGCCGCGCTCTGCCCCTGCCGCCCAGCTGAGTGAGGGAAGATAATCTCTTCTGGCCTCATCTCTTCATCTGTTCATTTTTTTTTTAACTTTAATCTCTCTATGCCTCCCATCCTCCTCTGTAAATGAGAATGGCAATAGTAGCGTCTCTCTCTTGAGTTGCTGTAAGCATTAAATGAATTAAGATATGTAAAGGTTCCAGCGCAGGGTAAAGTCCATGTAAGTATTTGCTAACACGACCGGGTCAAAAATAAATAAATAGACCGGCGAGGACGGGGAGATACGGCACCACATTGCTGACCCGGCGAATCCGGTGGGGATCTCTTGGGCACTCCATGCCAGTGTGCCCGCTCAGAGCAAGGGTCTAGAGAGGGCAGGGCCTTGGTCCAGGCACTCTGGAACAGTGGCATGGAGGTGGTGGTGGGCAACCAGCAGGGTCTCTGGCCTCTGGACCTGGTGGTCCAACCCGTGCCCGGACATCCAAGGAGGCAGTGAGCCTCCGCTCCATCGCTGCCCATCCATGAGGGCTTTCCTAGGGCTTTAGGGGCTGTAAGAACAATTTTTGGAGGAGAACATGTCCGCCCAGTGTCTCTTCTGCCTTTCCCTCTGTGCCCCCCTTGCACGGCTCCAGACCCCCGGATGAGCCAGCCAGCCATACCTCAGGTGGCCTGCAACCCCTCGGTGGGTCTTGTTTTGAGCTGTGAAATGGGTGAATTAAGACGGAGCGGTTTCACCGGAAGAACCGGAGTCGCTCGGGCCAGTGCAGTTTTCTGAAGCTCTAGGAAGTGGCCTCAGAAAAATACCGAAACATTTTCGGAAGCAGCCGTCACCGCCTGCCAAGGGAAGGCCTGAGCCGTGACACCTTAAGGGGAAATTCAGTCATTCCCATGATGAACCAAAAGGGAAGGAAAGAGGGAATTTGTACTAAATGGCCTCACTTGGATGCTTGAATCCTGGCGATTCATTCTCAGCACTCGTCCTGCCAAACGGAAAAAAGGAAAGAAGCAGTGAAAATCCCCTTCTTCTCTCTTTTTCCTGATTTCTTTCTTTTTTCTGCTCAACACCCACCTTATTGGTCGAGCGCCTCCAGGAGTCCCCACCTTCCCCTCCTGAGCTGAAAGGTCTTTGCTACAGTGGAGTAAAAGTGAAAAGACCTTGGGCTGCGGGCGCCCCCGGGGACCAGGCTGGCAAGGACACCCACCCCGCAGAGGCTCTGTGACAGTCCTCGCAGAAGCAGACAGGGTCATACAGCGTACAGGATGGCCATTCCCTTGTTTTTTCTCTCTCTCTTTCTCTCTCTCGGCTACATTTTGGATTTTGGCCTGTGGAGAGCAGAAGCTCTGTCTCCGGGTCTAGACGGTCATACCCCCTTGGTGAAACCCGCCCCACAGGGCCGGGTTTTGCGGATCCCCTGGTTTCTGGGCTGCTCACCAGACTGAGGTGGGGAGCTCTGACCCAGGGCTGGCTCTGGCATCTCGGGGATGAGATGGGAAACCCAGGAGCCCGTGCTAAAGGACCCCAGTTGGTTTCTGGGGAAGTCTACTTACCTGTGCCAGCACCTGCCACAGGGGACAGCGCTGGTCCCACGTGCCCACCCCTGCCAGGTCAGGCTCCCCGGGACAGCTCCCTGGGCACCGTCTCAAAGAGTTAACGCGACTTCCCAAGCACGAGAGCAACGGCTGCTTCCGTTGAACGAATGAGCAACGGCCAGTGCTATTTTTGGTCCCATTTTCAGGGTTTGCCTAACACGAAGTAAATCACTACTGTTTATCTTGGGGTTTTTCGGTTATTTTCTCTGGAAGCCCTGTGCTGTGCTCGCGCTGGATGGCGGAAGGAGCCTGAGTCGGGGGAGAGGAGGCAGAAAGCTGAGGAGGGCGGGCAGGTGGCCGCGGAGACCAAACGGTAGGGGTGGGGGGGTGCGGTGCGAGGCGTCGGGGGGTAGACCAGAGAAAAGTCCTGCCTGGGAGTTAACACTCAGAGAGCTGTTGTACTCTTGTCTGCATTACACAACTGGTCACTTTTGATTGACTAGGGAGATACAGTTGCTGAAAAAAAATGCAGACTTACCATAGAGCGATCCTGGTTACAGTTGCCATGTTCAAATCCCTGCTTATGCACTCGCTAACTCTGTGTCTTCCCCACTGACTCCTTGGACTTCATAGCAGTCCTGAAAGGCGAGGGCTTCGAGGATCCTGAGCCTAGAGGCTGAACACCGGGCTCCGGGAGCTGACTCGCTCAGGATCACACAGGCAGGAAGTGCCTGAGCAGGGATTTGATCCCACGAACGTAACCAGAATGGGGTCCGAAGAGTTACAGTGATGCACACCCCTGCCTTCCTCTGCGTCTGCGGGGGCGGTTGTAACACAAAGTACACAGACGGGGCGGCTTAAACAAACATTTCTTTTCTCCCAGTTTTGGAGGCTGTTAGTCTAAGATCAAGGTGTTGGTATATACACCCGCTTGGCTTCTCGGGAGGCCAATCCCCCCGGCAGGCAGGCCTCTCTCTTGGTGTGTCCTCACGTGGCCTTTCCTCTGTACCCACACAGCCCCGGTGTCTCTCTGCATGTCCCAGTTTCCCCTTCTTGTAAGGACACCAGTCAGACTGGATCAGGACCCACACTAAGGGCCTCCTTTTACATTAATTACCTCTTTAAAGACCCTGTCTCTGAATAGAGTCACATCCTGAGGCACTGGGGGGTTAGGACTTCAACATATGAACCTGGGCAGATACTACTCAGCCCCCAGCACCCCCATGTCTCAGACGAGGAGACTGAGGCACCGAATGGTTAAATCGTACAGCAAGTGGGACCAGCACTCGGACCTGGGCAGACCGGTCTCGAAGTCCCACTGTCAAACTCTACCCCACCCTATCTGCCAGCCTCTCCTGCTGGGTCACTCCATCCCTGTATGTCTTGAGGCCATGACCCTGGGACGTTAGAAAATGAGTGGGCTGGGCTTACGAGAGCGGGTAGAAGCTAACATCAGACCCTATACCTGAGGCCAGAACAAAAAGCTACCCCAGGAGAAGTGTCTGATTGTTAGAATAAGTCTGCAGGAGGAAAAGAGGTTTCCAGGAAGCCAGCTCTCCTGGGACACATTCCTCCAAAGGGGCCCATGTATCCAGACCCCTTAAAACCTGGCCCCACAAAGAGCTCAGGCTTGGAGTCAGACCGAGTAGGTTTGTATGGGATTTGGGCGAGTCCCTCTAACACTCTGAGCCTTTGTGTCCTCCGTAAGGAAGACGCAGGAGGCTGACCGTGAGCGTGACGAGAGAGCACGCATCCCAAGCACTTTGCACGAGGCCTGGCATGCGGTGGGCTGTTAACAACTGGGCGCTGTCCTGGGTGTGAGCCCGCCCCGCAGCCGTGTGGCAGGAGGAGCTGGGAGAGCGGGAGTCCCCTGTCTGCAAGGGAGTGACATCAGGCAGCAGCCCTGGGCCTTGATCTGAAACTCCTGCCCCCACCCCTCCACCCTGGGAGCTGGAGTGAGGAGACTGAGGAGACTGGAGGGTGATTCTATCCCTGCTTTTTGCCTCCCCCCACCCCCCCACACCCCCGTTTGCAGGCAGAGCCAACTATGCTGAGAGGCTTAAAATTCCAGACTGATTTCTCCTCTCTAGTGGTTTGTGAAAGCTGTGAGTTTGAAAAGAAACTCAAACTTTGAGCCTGAGAGAGGGGAATCATGGGCCGTGGGGTGGGGGAGGGGGGAGGAGGGGTCCGTGCAAGTTTCTAGACAAAGCCCCAGGCGGCACAGGCTGTGTCCGGGCTTTGCTGCTGCTCTGAGGACACAGCAGATTGCCTTGGCCTGGAGCCAAACTCATCCTGGTTTCTTGCCTCAGGATCCCAGGGGCAAGAACAAGCCTCTGTCCCATGGGAGAGAAGGAGGCAAGCCCGGGAATCCTGTCACTGAGGACTGGGACGTGTGATGGGAACTTGCTCTGCCCCAGATGGGACAAGCAGCATCCTGGACTCTGGGCATGGCCAGATCTTTAGCCAGGGGCATCTGTGGCCCAGGGAGAGCCCTTTATCTCCTTAGAAGAAGTGCCTTTCCTTGGGGCCCCTGGGTGGCTCAGTTGGTTAAGCGTCTGCCTTCAGCT
The DNA here is from genome assembly GCF_963455335.1 of Martes martes. Classification (NCBI taxonomy): domain Eukaryota; kingdom Metazoa; phylum Chordata; class Mammalia; order Carnivora; family Mustelidae; genus Martes; species Martes martes. Next base: position 81,160,845 of record NC_137902.1, read on the forward strand.
CAGGTCATGATCTCAGGGTCCTGGGATCGAGTCCCGCATCGGGCTCCCTGCTCAATGGGGAGTCTGCTTCTCCCTCTGCTCCTCCCCCTCCCCAGTCAATGTTGTCTACACCTCCAATGTCGGGAGGACTAGATCAAGACGGTGCATAGTTTTGAAAGTAACCAAAAGGTACCCCACAGAATCCAAAATGCTCATGTGACCAGGTGTCACCTCCCACCCAAGAGAGCAGCCACACTAGCTGGGCCTCCCCGTGCACCCCAGGGCAGGTGACAGAGCCCCAGGTGGTTGACACTGCCTGGAATATTCAGAAAATATATTAGCAGTGAGTTCTGGGTATTTCCCTTTATTGTCCCCCATAGGAGGTGGGGAAAAAAGTCATGACACGAGATAAGATGATTATAATCACAAGCTCCATGAAATGAACAAGTTAGCGGTTTGTTGAGAAGCAATGCGATGTGAGACCATGCTGGTTACTGCAGAAGAATCCAGATAAAGGCAACTTTCACTATCTCCATTTGTTCGTTCTTTCCTTTATTCAGTTCAGTAAGCATCAATTTAGCACCTGTGGTCGAGCACTGTGCCGGCTTCCGGGGGTTTGCACCCTATAGTACAAAAACACATGAATGTGGTAAGTGGTTTGGTAGATGAACAAAGTACCAAGGGAGTGAAGAGGAGGGGAAGTTAATCCGGACTTAGGAAATCAAAGAAAACTTCCTGGAGGAGGCAACGCTTGAGCTGATTTCTAGCGACGGCTGGATTTTTAGCACTTAGAGATGGAGAAGAGCCTTACAAACAATGTGTGAACACAGCCGTGGGTCAGGAGGGTCTCTGGTGGCTCCTGGAGTGGCTGGGTGCCGATCTTGGTGTAGGAGGTTCTAAGACAAGAGCCGGACCCCGCTCAGAGTTGTCACTTGGCCCCAGGTCCCCGTCCTCAAACCCCCTCCCCACCTCTTTTTTTTTTTTTTTAAGATTTTATTTATCTGACAGAGATCACAGGTAGGCAGAGAGGCAGGAAGCAGACTCCCTGCTGAGCAGAGAGCCCGATGCGGGGCTCAATCCCAGGACCCTGAGATCATGACCTGAGCCGAAGGCAGAGGTTTAACCCACTGAGCCACCCAGGCGCCCCAACCTCCCCACCTCTTGACCCCCAATCTCTCTTTCCCGAGATTCAGCTCTGCCCTGGTTCCACCACAAGCAGGAGGTGAGGAAGGGAATCATTAACCCCACCATTACCCCTGGCCCCTGCCCTTCATCACCCCCGGGCCCGGGTAGATGCCCCTTTCACCAGCCTCTCATTATAGGCTCCGTCCTGGTTCTGCATCAGTACTGACATGAAAATAGAGGGCCACGTGGGTGCCCCTCGCTCTCTCCTCCCTCCCACCCTGGCCTGCCTGAGCCCACTTTGCCTCTCCCTCTGCCCTACTCCTTCAGGTGTCCCTGAGTGCAACGGGCGGGCGCTAGACCCTTGGTGCTTTCCTTAGAACATAATTCCAGGGCTTTCTTACGCTAATGGTCTAGCAGGTTCCTTCTTCTCTTTTGCTAACTGCTCCCCCACCAGCCTCCAGGAAGGGCCAAGTAGGGGGAAATCTCTGCTCACCCCACAGGCCACGCTGAAATCCCCTCTTCTCCCCCCAGACTGCAGAACAACCAAATACAACGGTGAGGCGCCAGTGAGGGGGCTGGGCTGGGCAGCCGGGCTTTCTGAGGGGGACTCTGGGGGCTCAGGGCAGACAGATCAGGGTGGGGGAGGCCGGGGACAGATAACAGTGAAATCTGGAGGCCACTGCATTGTCTAAGGGAGACACGGTGAAGACCTGAACTCTGGAAGAGCCAAACGGAACAAAAAGACATGAAGGCGTGTGGGAGGTGGCCCACCAGGGTCCGCCGGGGGCCTGCTCTTGGCAGATTTAGGGGAGCCAAGATGACAGTTGGTGCTAAGGTTTTGAGGCTGGGTGACCGGGAGGAGGGCCGGGCTCTTAGCGGAGTAAGGAAGGAAAGAGGAGGAACTGGTGTGTGCGTGTGTGTGTGCGCGTGTTGGGGGGCAGCTGAGGAGGCAGACACATTTAAACAGGGACATTGAGTTAGGACAGTTCTCTGCTGTAGCAGAGACCGACAGCCTGGACAAGAGGCCACAGCACTTGGCACAAGGTCAAGCCACAGGCCGGGGAAGGAGAAATAGGGTTGGCCCATGTCACGAGGCCTCAGAAACGGCAGCCGAAGGTTCTGCAGCTCGGCCCTGGGAGGCCTGTCCCTCTGCCCACCACCCCTGAGGGAAAACCTCAGGGCAGCTCTGGTGTCCGTAAGGGACGCTCCAGTGTGCGGTAGTCTCAGACTAAAAGCATTTCTGCTCATAGATATTTGCCCTCAGACACTCGTGCTCAGGCTTCTGGCATTTTCCTCTCAACTCCAGCATGAAACTTGACCTCTAGATCATGACACCTCGTTCAGGGAGACTCTTTGGAAGAATAATGAGTTATCATAAGGGTTTCTCCACGTGGCAGGAAACCCAGATCCATCAGCAAACCCTAAAAGAAGGCAGGTAGGAGGCAGACGGAATACTGAGTTTTGCCAGAAGCGGGCGAGGCATCATGGGAGCTCCCGCTTCTCTCCAGTGGCTGCTTGTCACCCGGAGCGCTGGTCCCCATCCGGCCTCAGATAACAATATGAATCATCTTCTCTTCCTCTTTCGTGGGGCAGCGGATTGCTGGAGGGAGACGGCAGGAGCTCAGCTCTTCCTTCCAGCTTGAGCACAGTGCGGAGAAGGGAGGGTCGCCGCTCCATCGGAGACGCCGGTGCCGGTGTCTTGCGACCAGCCCTCAGGAGGCTCCTTTCCGTGGGTCACGAGCCCCTGGGCAACTTCCTCCCTGTGTCCAAATTTCCCTTTAATAAGGACAGCAGTCCTACTGGTTTAGGGCCCAGCCTCCTCCAGTGTGACCTCCTCCTTCCAAGGAACTCCCCCCGCGCTGACCTTATTTTCGGGTCACGTCGCGCTCTGAGGGCTATGCCTTCAGCATATGATTTGGGGTTTAACCCATAACATCCTTCCCTTCTCTCTTTCGAAGCCTTTTCCCAAAGCCCAGAGGAATAAACGGGCTCACAGTCCCAGCACCACCGCCCCCCATGCCTGCAACCACGCATTAGCCTCACAAAAGAGGATCGGGACCCTCAGCATCTACAGGAAGCCCCACGGGGGAAACTGAGGCACCCACCAGGGCTTCTCCGAGCTCTGGGCTTTCTGGAGCACCAGAAGTCTTAAGGCGGCCACCGGATCCCTGCCTGCTGACCTTGCCGGGCCAAAGGCTCTCAGGCTCATTACTCTGCCCTTGTCAGAATCCCATAGAGAATCGATGGTTTTCACATCCAGGGTGTTTTCCCTGGAGAGAATTTTAGTCAATCCCAGGTTCAGATGTTTGCTTCTCTACCCACCTGAAACACCCCTTTGATTAAATATTACTCAAAGAACACTTGGGGCTTTGGTCCGTGTAAAAGAACGAACAATTCGGTCTCGGCGCTGTCTGCTAATAAAGTCGTTTTCCTTTGTCCTTCTGAATTACCTTCTGGCTCGGCGCTCGCCTCGGACCCTCACCCGCGAGATCTTGGAAGAACACCCTGTGGTTCAGGGCAAGGAGCTTGTATCCGGCAGCCGCTGTCCTCTTTGCTTCGACAGTCCCAGAGGACTGTCGGTAGAGACGTGCCACGTGTGTGCCTGTATGGAGGCGGCCCCCAAAAGGAGCCATGACCAGGTGTGTGTGATACCTGTTCCCATGGGACCACCCCCAAGGGCCACCCCCAGGTGGGCCCCAGCCCCAGAGGGCTTGCCACCTGGGTCTTGTTGGAAATTTCTAAACAGAGTCAGACTAGTTTGCCGGTGCCCCCTTCCCCCTTGCTCGCCTTCTCCAAAGGGAGCTCTGAATTATCGATGGGGAGGGAGGATCTTGGGGTGAGATCAGGGCTGGAAGGGAAGAACTGGGAATTCATCTTGAAGCTGCATTTGCACGCAGACACAGTGGTTTCTTCTTGAAGAATATTCTCGCTGGGAGGACGGGTGACCAGGAGTCCTTGCTGACAGAGCTCCGGGGGATCTTCCGACCCATCCTCAGTGAGGGCTCCATTCTCCGCTCCCACTTTTCCCTGAAGGAGCTACACCCGTTTACCACAGTGAGGCTGGTGACCTGAGCACTCCCAGCACCCCCCAATCTACGTGTCCCACCCAGCCTATGCCCCTGGCTATGGACACAGCAGAGGGATGGTTCCCTGGATCCTGGCTGAAGGGACTCCTCCCTTCCAAGAGGAAATGCTTTCTACATCTTCCCGGCTCAGTTCCCAAAGTGCTTGACACTTGCACCCCAATCTCTTAGTCTGCTTTTGTGCAGTTTAGACTTGTAACTGGTCTCTTACTTCCGCTGACCGGGAACCCCACAGATGGGCCCTGCGGGCACGGTACCCTACAAGCAAGGGCTCCAGGAGCACGAGCTCATCCATCTAGAGCCGGGGCGCTGCCCACCTGTCCACCCCCGCTCCCTGAGACTCGGACTCCATGACCCCAGGCCCCTCTCCCCCGCCCCGTCCATGGGGATCAGAATAATTCCCTCTCCACATCCCTGGGATGATCAAATGGGGTAGTCCACACAGCAGAGAGCCTGCCGTGTTGCTGAATCTTGGTCATTGCGGATGGGACCACCACTGTGGGTGCCATAGCCTGAGAGAACAGGGGCTTCCAAGAACCCACAGTTCTTGCGGGCGTGACCTCATCGGGGTTCCCTGCAAGGCAGATGCTGAGACTAGTACGTGGGGGAGGTGGCTGATTTGGGTGTTGACCCCAGAGCAGGAGAGAGGGAGATGGAGAGGAAGGCTGGGCTGTCAGGACTTGACCCTGTCGGGCCCTGGGAGAAGAGCGCCTCCTGGAGCCCCGGCTGGGAAGGACGGGAACTTTACCCCCCAAGTCACTTCCCTCTCCAGGCTCGCTCCCTGGGGCTTCAAATCCCCTGAACCTCCCTAGTCAGACTCAGGGCATCGGTAAAGGTCCTGAGGTAGAAAGTGGAAGGACACAGGCCCGCGGCAAGTGCTAATCACTGGAACTAAGTCTGAACACACAGCTGCAACAATGGGGGGGGGGGGCAGGAGAGGTGGTGGACCTTCTAGGGGCATCTGCTACGGGAAACAAGACCAGAAAATGGGGTCCCCGTACTCACAGAGGCAGTGTATGTATAAGTTCTCACTTCTTCATTTCAGTTTCTTTGCCTTGTGTTGTCTTACACAAGTAATAAATGCTCATGGGAAAACAATAATTTACAAAGTTGTCAAATGAAAGTAAACAAAGGCACCTCTCTTACCCACACCTTGTTCTCTAGAAGCTATTTCATTTTTATGGTTTCTCATGTTCCCCTCTCAGTACTCTGTGCACATATAAACACCAATACCCATGTCTACCCATTTTCGCTTTCCCCCAAATGGATCCCAGCCACGTATACTGCTTTTTCATGTGACAGCAACTCCCAGACATTGTTCCAGATCAGCGCTATAGATCTGACTTATTCTTAACAGTTGAATAGGAATCCATTGTGTGGTTGCCCCTTAGAGGACATACTGTCTCCTACTAGCGGATGTTCAGGTTGTTTCCAGAATGTGCTACCATAAACAATGCTGCCAGGACCATTCTTACACGTTTTGCTTGCTTCTCCAAAAATACCCATAGTGTAAGATGTTTGCAAATCGTTTCATGAAACCCATGTGTATTTAAAACCTTCACGTGTATTTATAGTTTCGTCGGAGATAGCTAAATGGTTCTGTAAACACATTGTATCAAGTCACATTCTCGCCGACAGTGTGCAGCCGTGATCCTCACAACTTGCCATGCTAAGAATTATCCAGTGTTTTCAGCATCGCCAATTCGTCGGGTAAAAACAATCACATCTGGTTGCTTCAACAGTGTAGTAGGAAGGATGGACATCTTTCCATGTAACTAGTGATGACTTCTATTTTTTTTTTTTTTTAAGTAAAACTGCCTTCGTCTTCCTTTCCACGGCACTGTTCATATTTTTCTTATTGATTTAAATGGGCTCTTTTTATGTCAAGAGGGTTTCAGTGATTGAATCACCAGTGTGAGAATTCTGTTTGGATCCTTCATGTCAGACTTTCCCCAGACCTAGTTTATGATCTGAATCACCTGGGAAGGTTGGTAAATTACACATTCCTGGACTTCGCCAGAATTCTGGATCCAGCGAGTCCGGGGTGCGGTCCAGATATCGGCATGCTTTTTTTTAAGCTCCTGGGGTGATGCTGACGATGAGATTACTCAGCATTTGGCATCGAGACTGCCAAGTTTATTACCCTCAGGTTTCTGTTTTTGTAAGACTGTAAGACAGGTTCCCATCTCCTTTATAACAGAGGTAAGAGACTTTCGGTTTCGGGTCCCTGAGTCCGTCAATGGTGGTCCCTCCCAGGTGTGTTCTCACAAAGGCTCAGAGGACGAGAAAACAGAGGCTTGGTACAGCTGATCTGGACTCACAGTTGACCTGAATCCCTCTAGGACAGCATTGCCTGGGGCCAAGAGAGGCCATGGGCATCCCAGCTCCCAACTCCTGGCCCGGCAGATCAGGGGCTGACCCCTGCCGGCCCCACACCCACTCCCTCTCAAAGGAGAATGAACCGACTGCTTGCTCAGGGTAGAACTAGGGTGTGGGACACCTTCTCTATCTGGTTAGCTGTTTCCTTAAGGTGCCCCTTGCCGGCCCTCCTCCCTGGTTGTGGAAGGCTGACTCATTCTCCTTAGCTTGACTGACAGGAGCTTCTTCCCACGCCCCTACCCAGAGCCAAGTTCAACTCTCCATGATTAGACCAAGCATTCTGGCCGTTGACAGGGAAGCGCGTTCCCTTCAATGAGGCAGGGAATCTTTTCTTCTTGCTCTTAGGTCATCGTCACCAGGCTTTGCAATCCTCCCGTGTGAGTATGCATTGCAGAAATTGATGAAATTCAGCTGTTTGTAACTCAGAATTCATTTTCCCACGGAGACCCTACTTGGATGAAAGTGAACTCCCAGCAGAGTGTATATTTAATAAAGCCCATTTTGTCAGCGTTGTGTGAAGAGAGTCTGTGTTGTGTGAATGGAGGTCTCGGTCCTTGGACTCCTCACGAGATTTACGTGGGGATCTGTGCTCTAATAAAAGACAGCCAGAAGGAAAGCAGCCAGCATAAAGCAGTTAATTAAAGCCGAAGTACACTTTCAAGGTGAGAGAGGGAACAGGTTCCTCTAGGGGGATGTGGCCCCTACGTTGTTCTGGAATTGGATATTACTGCGTCTCGCTGGGCTGGAAGGAGCTGGGTGGTCTCTGATGGAGGCTGTTTCCAGTCCTTTGGGAAACTCCTCATACAGGTTGGGAGAAGGAGTTTTTGGCCCTTCGAGGTTGGTCCCCAAGCATCAAGGCAGCCTTTCTTCATGGGACTAGGTTGGGAGGGAGCTGTACCCGCAAAGCAAATGCATTATAATGAGTCCAGGGGTTACCCTGGGGCACAGGGGTAAGAGGAGAGCCCTGGGTCTGCACCTGTAGCTCTTGATCTGTCGGGCCCAAGGTCTTGGAAGACACAAGGGTAGAATATGGTGCTCCCCCACCCCCAATGCCTGGGCTTTTAATATATAGCTTCTTTGTCATCATCCTTGCCTCAAGCTCACGTCTCTATCATTCCCCCCTTCAAGGACTTGGACTCTGCCTCCGGGCGTTCCTTCCACCACCCAGGTCTAGCTTCTACCTAACAATTTCACCCATGGGGTCGATGGATGTCAGTCCCAAGGGGCCAGGTGAGCAGGGCAACCGTGTCTCCTCTCATGATCATGGCTTTTGCATCAGTAAGGACCACCAGAGGTGCTCCCCACTTAGCTCAACACGTCAGAACCTGGGGGGTGGGGGGAGGCCATTCCCAGAAGTGGCCAGCAAGTCAGAGGAAGAGAAGCTCCCACCCTCCTGCTCATTAATGTTGTCTATAAATTAGACACATTCAAGTGTTCTAAGTTGGGGACCTCTGATACTTCACAGCTGTGCAGCTTCACGGTCCAAGTAACACCAGGCTAGCTCAGCCTATTTTATGCGAAGAAATGCTTAGAAAATAGATCAAGTTTAAGTTCATAAATAAAACTGATTTATAGATTGTAAAATCCACTTTTTAAAAACTCTGGCACTAAAACAAATTTACGACTGGCCGCAACCCACAAAGTCTGTTTCTTACTTTCCCTCAAAAAGGGTTTGATTTAAGCATTCTTCTACCCAAACCCTTCCAAATGCTGAATTCTAATAACACTCCAACTTATCAAGACCCGCTCGGTCCCACAGGGCCCCACCCAGTTAGGTGGTGACTTTGTCTCTAAAGCTTCCAAGTGCGGGATTGGCTACCAACGGTCCTCCACGCCCAAAGTGGCCCATGGCGAGTCCCCTCACTGCCCATGACTTTCCACTCGTCTTCACAGAGCATCCCTTTGAAAGGTCAGGGATGGCCTGTCATAACGTCCTTTTCTTTTTTCTTCTTTTCTTCTTTGTCATTTTGGGCGGGGGGTGGAGGAGGCAGGGCTGCCTCTAAGATGGTGAAGGCAGAGATAGACCCAATGGTTCTTACACCTGTTAAAAAATTCAACCAAGTACATTGCAAGATCTAATCGGCTTTACTAAATGATTCAAGAATCCCTAGAGGGCTGCTCCGCGGAGCTGTACAAAATAGAAAGTTTTTATAGGAAAGAGGGTGGGGCAAAGAGTTATCAGCAAAAGAAAGGATTGTTTTCAGGCAAGGTCACCTTCCCTGAGGGGGACGGAGAGCGGGTCTTATTAGGTGGATGACGTCATCTTCCTCTGGGGGCTGGACAGAACTTTACAGGTTTTGATCCGGAAATTCCTGACGGAGCGGTGAAGACTTCCATTTCTGGGGGAGGCTGACACTGCAGCAAGGGTCGGTGTTAAGACCCGGGTTTAGCGACTTGGCTTCCGTGACGCCATTTTGAGCTCGTGGGGTTTTCCATGTGGGCACTGGCCTCCAATGGTGAGATTGGAGTTTTGTATCCCTGTCCCTCTTTCCACCAGTCTTATCCCCTGCCCCTGCTTGATTTTTCCTCTTGACATATATCCTCCGGTAGCAGACTAAATATTTTACTTATTTATTTATAACCTCCATAAGGATAGGCATTTGGTCTGGTTTATCCAGCCTTACCTCACCTACCCTAAAACAATGGCTGGCACATTTTAGATGCTCAATAAATATTTGCTGAAGGAGTGAATGTTGAGAATGTTGCTCAAGGTCTACCTGTTTTACATCAAACATTTATCTAGATTTATTCCTTTATTTATGAATTTCCTCCCTCACCCTCCTCCCCCTCACAGCCTACTCTGTCCTTCTGGGTTCAGTTTCCTCACCCCCGAAACACGTACTTCGTAATTCTTCCAGGGAGCCTCTCTTAGCAGAAAATTATTCTAATCCTTGTTTGTTTGAAAATACCTTTGTGTTCCCCTGACTCTTAAATAATGTTTATATTGACATAGATTTCTTGGATATCAGTTATTTTTCTCTTAGTACTTTAAAATGAAATCCCAGTGTAGTCCATGTTCCGCTGTTGCTTCAGAGAATTGTACTATCAATCTAACCGTATTTGATTTTTCTACTGTCTTTTTTTTTTCCTGGGGTTGTTTTTAAGATCTTTTTTTTTTTTTTTTAAGATTTTATTTATTTATTTGTGTGTGTATGTGAGAGAGAGAGAGACCACAAGCAGGGGAAAGACAGAGGGAGAAGCAGACTCCCCATTGAGCAGAGAGCCCAATGTGGGACTCGATCCCAAGTCCCTGGGATCATGACCTGAGCCAAAGGCAGTCGCTTGACCGACTGAGCCACCCAGGTATCCTCTAAGATCTTTATGTCAGGTGTTCTGTAGGTTCTCTCTGATGAGTCAACATATGGATTTACTTTTCTTGATCTTGCTTGGGATTCCTTGTCACACTCTGGGCCACCACCCCTGTGCCCTAATCACCCCAGCTGGGGTACCAGAGCCCTCAGAATAGCCAATCGTGAGCCTGCTTTCCCTACCTGCTCTCTCCCCTGGGAACTACAATAAAGGTTCATGTTCACATTTCCCCCTCTTCTCCACATGCCTCCCTGACCAGCCCTGGTGCTTCCCCGTGTGTCTCCCCTAAAGTGGTATCCCCCCTCCTCTTGAAAGCTACGAGTATAACTCTCAGGGTACCTGCCTTGAGCCACTGGCACAAAATCCCAGAGACCCGGGGGCTCATAAACAATAAACATTTATTTCTCACGGTTCTGGAGGATGGAAGTCCAATGTCATGGTGCCAACAGATTCACAAGTGGTAAGATCCAGCTTCCTGGCTCATAGACAGCCATCTTACTGTGTCCTCACAGAACAGAAGAGGCAAGGGAGTTCTTGATAGACTAGGCAATAATTAGACAGGAGCTAGAGGCAAGGGCGGTGATATAAAGCCCTTGATTCAAAGCCCAGGGTAGAACATTCTGACCTTGTGACTTTCAAGACCCCAGGGTCTAAGAGACCAAGAGCCACAGGTGCAGAACACGCCCTCTCTTCTACCTCTGCCCCAGGGTGACGCCCAGATTCATTATAATTCACTTGCATTGAGGTTTTGGGCCCCCTAATGGGGGAAGCCTGCCATGAGGTTTGGTACAAACCTTGTAATGTCAAAAACTCCCCCTCCTGATCTGTGGGAGGAGTCCCCCAGACAACAGGAAGCAACCTCCAGTAGAGACCACTCCGTCTGTGACCCAAGACCTTGCTTGCAGAAAAAGAAAAATCCCCTGTAACATCAGGGCCATTGCCACATCTGGCCCTACTCACTCTCCCACCTCGAGAGCGCACTGGCCTTAAGACCCTGCTTTGTGCTCGCTACTTTCCTTTCCGTCTTTATCTGAGTACAGATCCTCACGTCTCTCCCATGGGGAATCCAAGAACCAAGACCTCCATTCACACAACACAGAATGTCTCACCTGTAACTCTAGGGGCATTGGTTCCATTCATGAGGGCTCTGAATCCCAGAGGCCCCATCTCCAAATACCATCACATTGAGCATCAGGTTTCCAATATAGAAATGGGGGACGGGGAACACCCCCAATACTCATTCCATAGTGAGGACAAACCCTCTTTTCCATGGCATCATTTCTTGTTCTGTTGGCCTCACCAAACTTGAATAATAATAAAATCCGTATTTTAAAACAAAGAGAGAAGGGCGCTCCTGACTTCAAGGAGCACTAAGATCAAAGAACCTGGGGGCTCCAGAAACTACCAGGGCCAGGGTGACTGGAGCAGAAAGAGAAGGTCTCGTGGGCTTGTCCCTGGTGCGCTGCCGAGAGTGAAGTTGAGACCACGGAAGGCTTGGTGCCCTTTCTTCTATTTCTGCATCAACTGAACCACACACCACTACTCCCCAGACACCTTGCAACTCTGCGCTTTCCAGAAGGCCTTCAGTATGGAACCTCACCGAGCCTGTCCCAACAGATTCTCTGGAATCACGCTCTGTTATGCATCTTCCTCCTCCTTCCCTGAACTTACTCCTCCTTTCTCTCCCCATACAAGTTCTATCTTCTTTGTCCTACCACTTGATCACTGAATTTAAGTGTAAATTCATCCAGGCTAATTTACTGTTGGGTACGAGTGGGTTACTCTAATCTCCCTGGTCTAGGAGACACATGCATCCATTTATTCAAAGAGCAGGTAACGTTCTTATTGAACATGTGTTAGGGGAGAGCTGCATTACACAGTTACAAGGCAACAGAGGACTTCCCAAGCTAAAAAAAGAGAGAGATGAATTCAAGGGAGCAAGCCTAGGGGAGAAGAGTAAGCATACTACAGAAGCCGTTGGAGTAGACACTTGGGAGGAAGATGGGAGTATACCCGGGTAGCTCTGCAGCTGTGTTCTGCTCACTCTGGCCTTCCTACCAGCCCAGGTTCAACTCCTGGTGTTTATGAACCTTCTGTATCTCTACCAGTCTCCTTTATTTAAGAAACAAAACCAAGTTCTGTAGACTTCTGATTTTGTACTCAGCTTAGATCGGAGGATGGCTATTGACCTTACATATCATTGCGTCTCCTGGCTTTTCATCCTGCTGAGATCGAGAATAGTCTCTTGGCCTTGACAAGAGATTTGGATTTTGTATTGACATAAGTCAACAGAGAGCCATAGAGAGGTCTAAATCCCAGGAGTGGTTTTAAAAAGATTATCTTGGCAGCACCATGGGGAGTGTCTGGAGGAGTGTCTGTTACAGGAGAGATGATAAGGCCTCACAGAAGGCAGGCATGGATGAAGAAAAGGTGACCAGTCAAATGGCAGGTGAGTTTGGGTGACATCGTGAATGACAGTGGCCCTCTTCAAAGACAAAAAAACATGAGAAGAGTATTTAGGAAAGAGGGCAGCGAGTTTGATTTGGGCCTGATTGAGCGTGGGGACGATTGAGTTTGAAGTGGCTGAGGGACATTTGATGGGACACTTAATAAATATGGAGATTTGGAGGTGTGCAACTCCGTGGAGAGGCTCCAACTCACACGCTAAGGTTTGAAAATTGTAAGGAAGAGATGGCAGGTCAGAGTCATGAGAACGGACAGGAAATATTTGCATCTAAGAGCCAGAGAGTTCTGGGAAGGATCAGCTTATAGATAAAAAGAAACAAGGATCACGATGGCCTGGGCCCTGGAAGAGGGGATGTTTCTGGAAGAGTCGAAGAAACAAACAGAAGAATTGAAAACCCTTCCTCGAGTGGAGCAACTGGAGGGCGCTGGGAAACTTGCACAGGGCAGTTTTCAAGGAACGTTGAAAGGCAAGTGTTTGGGGCTGGTGAGCAGCTGGGGGTGGGCAAGGGGCTGCCGACAGCCTACGGCGCGTCTACTTCTTCCAGCGGGAGGTGCTGTTGGGGGTGGACGGCGAGCGAGTGGGCTGAGGGCAGCGGAAGGATTATTTTTTGACAATACCGGAGAGCATCACTGCACAGGACAGCATTTTATTCCCCTCTGCCACGTCCTGGTGATGTATGTGTCCCATCCACACTCCCAGGAGGGGTAATGAAAAGGACAAAACAAAGAAAGATGGTCGTGATGAATAAAATCCCACCGTGAATACTAAGGAACGAAAACTTGGTCTGTCTTGTAGTTGTTTCCTTGGGTGGCTGGACCACGATGGCCTTTTTTTTCCTGTCCCCTTCTTCCATCCTCCAAACCCAGAGCCCCTGAAGCCCCCTCCATGCCAGCAGAAAGCCAGATGGCACCCATGGAACCAGCACCCCAGGCCCAGTGGGAGGAGCTGCACAACCCAAGGACTGGGCAGGGTGCCAAGGCCAGGGGGCAGCGTCCCTTGAGCCAGACTCCCTATGGTCAAAGTGACTATAGGAAGGGTGGAAAGAGAACACCATTAGCCCCATCCTCTGGTCAAGGATCGCCCGACAGCCAACAGTTCCTGGTGAGGAACCGTAGCCTTTCCTCTCAATGCTGTGCGTGGATGGGGTGCCTATGAGCTGGCAGGAGAAGGAGGAGTGGGGGCTCCCAGGTCGAGGTGGCTACTGGAGAGGGCCCAGGGCACAGACCCCTGAGGCCACAGGAGGGGGTCCAGCTGGCTCGGGGAGCAGAGGGACAAGAGAGTAGCTGCTTCCAGATGGGCTCCATTTTCTCTGTGGAGTAAGAGGCGAGGTCGTTCTCTGAAGTAGGCACGAGGAGGATTGAGGAGAGGGACAGAGGCCGGACAGACTCCCTGACAGGAAGGTGTGAGCGAAATGGTTGTGACAAGAGCAGAGCCCTCAGAACTTGGGAGCCCAGGTTCCCGGGGCCCAGGGCCGGAAGGGCAGGGTGGCCCCCACAAGGGACTGCATGGGGACGGAGGAGGAGGGAGGCCGCCAAGGGCGAACCATGTATCACCGAGAGGATAGAAAGAGAAAACCGGAATCAAAGCCAAAGAGGTCAGACCACAGTTGAAAATATCCCCCCTCGAGTTCGCTTCTGCACAAGGCTTGGGCGGTGTAACTCCCCGGAGGAATTTTCAGTTCAGTGCCCGGGCAATCGACTTCATTGTTTTAATTACAACTTGGTTGCAATGCCCTGAAATTTGGGGATTAATGGTTTGCATTTCTGCGTCCTCGAAGACTAAAGATTCAGCTGTTTCCTATCAAGTGTCACTCTTTTGTTGATTTCCTCTTTGGCGCTAGGCAGATCGGATTCTGCTTCACAGATGCGACATGATCCTGGAGTTGAAAAAGTCAACATGGAATTTGGGGGCAACGGGCTGAAGGGACAGGTTCCTGGGGAACCCCAACCTCCTCACCTTCATCTAGCCCACAACCACCCACAGCGGTGTTCATGCCCAGCCTTGGGTGGACAGTTAGAAATGTGCCTGGGGGCCTGGTGAGAAGAGCGAAGCCAAAGCGGGCGTCACTAAGATTCCTGAATGGGATTCTTAATTTGCATACACCTGCACTCCCCTCCTCGAAGAGGCTGATTTCCCCACCCTCCTCTCAGCCACCTTCCGGGTCAGGACCACAGCTCTAATCCTAACACCTTCCGTTTAAAAGTGAGCAAACAGATACCCGGAAAGACAAGGTGACTTCCCAAGGTCATAAGACCACCCACCTACAAAGGAGCAGGAACAGAACCCAGGCCTCCTGACCCTTCTCCCCCCACCCCGGCCAGTCTCTAGCCCTCTCTACAACCGCACCAACTCCACCTTCTTTTGCTTCTGCCCAGCAGTATATGTGCGGGATGAAGAAGCCGTGAGGCCCATCTTATGTCCAAACTGAGAACACGCTGGGAGTGAGCTTGCAGAAGCTTCTCTGTCACCCCTGGTGACAAGTGCCGCTCACGCGCCCCTCTGGGCTGTCAGGGGCTATTCAAAAGGGCCTTGGGCTTTGCCCTAGGGTAGCCCTCTCCCCACATAGACGCGTTTTGTTCTCTAGAATCCTCTCTATCTTAAGAGGCTTGGAAAAGCCAGAGGCTTCTGGAAGAAGAGATCAGGACTTGCACCATGAAAAGGCACTGGGGGGGGTCACAGAATCACATCAGGCTCGAGCCCGCCAGGTGCCTTCATAATCTGGGCACCTGGGCTGGCACAGCTCCGGGAACCTCTCCCAGGTTCCCTCCAGGAACTCCGAGCAGCGCCTCCGAGCTGGGCGCTCTGCTCTCCACATGTGCTGTTGGGGAGTGAGTATCCGCCGCAGACCCAAAAGGCTTATTCATTCTCCTTGGGTCTGTCTTCAAGGGCAGCGGCTCTGTACCTACGGAATCAAAGCCGCCCACTCATTCGGACTCCTTGATCTGGCCACAACCTGCTCGCTCGCTCTTCTGCTCTCACCCCTCCTCTCCCTGCCTCTCGGTCTCCGTCTCGCTCTTTGAATGCTCTCCCAGCTCCGTTCAGACGCTGCCAGCACGCACTGCACATTCTTGCCTCGAGGCATGTGCTCCTCTGCCTGATTCGGATCAAACACACGATAGACATTTGTTGAGCAAATAATTTTTTAAATGAGTGGATGGATACTGTGACTTTCATCGGCCTGGAAGAGCTCGTTCCTGGCCCTCGTAGATTTTAAAATCCTTATGCTCCTCAGACTTTACCTACTTTTCAGAACTAATCCAATACCCACTGTCCAAACTTACGTGTTGACCTCTTTCCTCTTTCTGTGCCTGTTTGCTATATAACCAGGCTCATTTAATAAAAATATCTAACATCTCTGGAGCACTCTAGAACTTACCACGTGCTTGGACATACGTTACTCCAGGCGATGCCTATAGCAACAGGGATGGGTAGGGATTGGGGCCTCATTGGACAGATAAGAAAACTGAGGCTCCTGCCCAGAGTTGTAGAGATCGAGAGAAACCTTCCAGAGGCGAAATTCACTCCCCCTCCTCCTGGACTGACTGTCAGATGAAGCCCGTTAGGAACAGATGGTCAACCTGGCCCATTCTTTTTTTTTTTAAAGATTTTATTTATTTATTTGACAGAGAGAGTGGTCACAAGTAGGCAGAGAGGCAGACAGAGAGAGAGAGAGGGGAAGCAGGCTCTCTGCTGAGCAGAGATCCCGATGCGGGGCTCGATCCCAGGACCCTGAGATCATGACCTGAGCTGAAGGCAGAGGCTTAACCCACTGAGCCACTCAGGTGCCCCTGGCCCATTCTTGATGTCCGTGTGGTCCTTTATGTCCTTTGTTTTGTCCTTTATGCACTGGCTTTGCTAGTCTACCTGGACCAGGGGTTCTGGTCAGGTGGACACCTCATCATTTTCCAACAACCAGACATTAAAAAGAAAACCACAGGCCCAAAATGGCGGCACTTAAGACAAGTTTCAACTTCCCCCAGAAATGTAATTTTAGCCGGTCAGTGAGGAACTTTCTGTCCAGAATAAGGAGGTGGTCCGTCACCTGGCTTTCTCCATTCTCTCCCCCAAAGACCCTCTACTCTTCCCCCTAAGGGAAAGTGACATTGCCTGAAACAATCCTCAGTTTTTTTCTTTTGCTGATAAATAATCCTTTCTTTTCTTCTGCTGATAATTTCTTGGCCCATCCTCCTTCCCCTTTGTACAACTCTACAAACCAGAGCTCCTCTCTATTTGCTAAGTGGGCTGCTGCCAGATTCATGAATCGATTAATAAACAACTAGATCTTCGAATTTATGCAGTTGATTTTGTTTTTTAAAATGGGTAATCCACAACACATTTTTGATCAGTCCCCTAAGTTAATTCCACCTTCCCTCCTCTCCAAGAGTTTGCGCCCAGCAGGTAGTAATTATTAGGCACTTTGAAACTACTAATTATTCAGGTAAATATATTTTTTTCTTATTTGTACATTATGCAAAGGGTAGAAACCCTGGATTTCCATATTGTGTTGATTGCTTCACCTGATTAAGTTTTTAATTAGATTGAATTTTGCACCAGTCAGAAGGAATGCAGAAATAAATTGGCTGATGCATGAATGCTTAGGATGTCCAGGCTTGAGAACAGCTGGGTGGGAGGCGGGAGGTATAAAAGGACATAAAAAATGATGTTCGTCTACACTGGCTTCAGTTGAGCCACTCAAAACAGGGGCACCCAATCATTTTTATCTAGAACCATCCTGGGTCGCAGAAAAGCCAGGTAAAACCCCAGAGTCTGGGTGCACAGAGATCTTTGTCTCGGACAAGTCCCTCAGTTTGAAGCTTTGGTTCATTTAAATGCAAATGTCCGTGGGAATGACTCACTCCTTAGGGTATTATCAGCAATCTTTGTTTTTCTTTTGAGAGTACCAGGTGGGAGGTGGGGCGGAGCCCCAGAGAAAATGTTCATTTTGCATTATCAGTCCAGTTAGACACCAATTCCCAGCAGTTCCCAGCTTGCACCTAAAGATTAAGAACTAGACACCAATTAAGTTTGCTCTTGTTCAGGTCAAGCTTCTCCTTCAGTGTGTCCCTTTTATGTGTAGGGAAGCAGGGGGCAATGTCATCTTGTGGTTGCTTCTCTTCCAAAAGCAATTTAAAGAAGGACTTGGCTTTCTTGGTTTGTGTTTACCCCCGTGGCTTCCCAGAGCTTTATTTGCAAGTCTCAGCATGCAGGATCTGTCTCTGGAGAAAACCTACTTTGAATTTCATGTGGATTTACCCCATTCTACTGAACGGTCCACTCCTTGTAGTTTCAAAGTGCCCCCCCTCCTCCCCCCAGCCACCACCGCCCCCTGACTCTGAGATATGGAACAGGAAAGAAAGTCTGGTTCTTCCCTGTTCCTGGGTGCCCCGGAGGGCTGATGATCCTGTGAGCAAATGAACTGAATGGAGGGCGGATTCCTTAGGAACTTCCGGGTGCTCCCTAAAAGGGTCTGGAAAGCTGGGGTCTCGGGTTTTACAGGCTCCTGTCCAGCAGGGGATTTATTTACTTTTTTCCCCACATTACCAGTTAACACACATGGCTAACACTGTTATCTCTCAGTCAACCTTATGCCTCAGTGACTTAATGAGATCAGTGACATATCGACCAATGGAAGAAACAGAACAGTCCTCCAAAGGCCACCTCAAGACGGAGCCCCCCTCCCATCCCTGTCGGCTTAAACAGTGCTCCACATCGTGTTGGTAGAAGCAAGCACCGCATGGGATGAACAGCCTTCCTTCTTGTTCGGAAAGGTATTTTCAGTCATTTTTCTGTTTGTTAACTCCCTGTTCTTCATGTTCGTTCCCCCATGCGACGGCAACCATCCTGAGGACGTCACTTGCAAGCCTCCAGTTATATGTCGCTCCCCTCTGAGTGTGACCTGCCCCCTCCCCTAGAGAGCAATGCATTCAGACTGCCCCGCGTCACCAGTAATCCAGGAAATCCTAAAACAACCCTCAGAGGAGACTGGGCTGCGAAGGTCTTTCATTAGGCAGATCTTTCCCCCCATTTTATTGAGGTGTAATTGACATGGAACATTGGATTAGTCCAAGGTGTACAGCATAATGATTTGATAAATGTATTTATTGTGACACGATGACCACAATAAGGTTAGTTAACATCTATCGCTGAGTTATAACTTTTTTCTTGAGATGAAAACTTTTAGTATCTACTCTCATAGCAACTTTCAAATACACCATATAGCACTGTGAACTATTCTCTCCACTTGCACATGACATCTCTGTGACTTATTTATCTTACACTGGAAGTCTGTACATTTACCCCACCGTCACATGTTCCCACTCTGCCTCTTGCAACCATCAATGTATGTGTGTATGGACGAATTTGTTTGCTTTTTTTTAAGGTTCCACAGGTAAGTAGAGTATCAACCAGTATTTGTCTTTCTCTGACTTATATATTGCACTATACACACACCCATCCACCCACACACCCACCGACCCACCCACACAGGCTGTTTCCAAGTTTTGGCTAATGTAAATAATGCTTCAGTGAGTGTACTGGTGTAGATACCTTTTCAAGATAGTGATTTCATTTCCTTCATTTAAATGGTCCATATATACAGTGGAATATTGTGCAGCCATAAGAAAAGGATAAATACTCTACTTTTGTATCAACATGGACGGGACTGGAGGAGATTATTCTGAGTGAAATAAGTCAAGCAGAGAGAGTCAATTATCATACGGTTTTGCTTATTTGTGGCGCATAAGGAATAACACAGAGGACATGGGGAGATGGAGAAGAGAAGGGAGTTGGGGGAAATCAGAGGGGGAGATGAACCACGAGAGACTGTGCACTCTGAGAAACAATCTGATGGTTTTGGAGGGGAGGGGGGTGGGAGGTTGGGCGAGCTTGGTGGTGGGTATTACGGAGGGCTCGGATTGCATGGAGCACTGGGTGTGGTGCATAAACCATGAATCATGAAACACTGAAAAAATTAAAGTTTAAAATAAAATTTTAAAAAGGAAAAAAACAAATACCCAGAAGTGGAATTACCAGATCATAGGGTGGTTCTATTCTCAGTGTTTGGAGGAGGCTCCATACTGTTTTCCACAGTGGTTGTACCAGTTTGCATTCCCACCAACGGTGCACAAGGGTTCCCTCTCACCACATTCTGGCCAGCACTAATTGTCCTACCTTTTTGTTGGCAACCGTTTTAATAACTGTGAGGTGATATCTCATTGTGGTTTTGATTTGCATTTCCCTCATGATCAGTGATGTAGAGCACCTTTTATGTCCCTGTGTTCTCTGAAAAAATGCCCATTTAGTTCCTCTGCCCATTTTTTTAATCAGATTGTTTCTTTTGCTATTGATTTGTGTGAGTTCTTTACAGGTGGGGAATATTAACTCCTTACCAGATACATGATTAGCAGAAATATTCTCCCATTCTGTACATCATCTTTTCAGTTTGTTGACGATTCCCTTTGCTGTACAGTAAGCTTTTTAGTTTGGTGTAGTCCCCTTTGTTTATTTTTTCTTTTGTTGGCTGCTTTTGCTGTGATATAAAAATAAATCATTGCTAAGGCCTATGTCAAGCAGCGTACCCTCTACATTTTCCTTGAGGAGTTTTATGGGTTTTGGTCTTAGGTTTAAGTCTTTAATTGGAGCTGATCTTTGTGTATGGTGTAAGAAGTGGTCAGATTTCATTCTCTTATGTGTGGCTGTCTAATTCTCCTAAAACACCATTTATTGAAGAGACTGTCTCTTTCCCCTTGCGCATTCTTGGCTCCTTCGTCGTAATGACTCAACCGCACATGTGTAGGTTATTTCTGCACTCCCAATTCTGTTCTATTCACCTATGTGTCTGCTTTTATGACAATACATATCGCTTTGATTACTATAGCTTGGTAATATAGTTTGAAATTAAGAAATGTGGTACCTGCAGTTTTGTTCTTTTTCCAGGTGCTTTGACTATTTAGAGTCTTTTGGGATTCCATACAAATTTTAGAATTTTTTTTTCTATTTCTGTGAAATATGCCTTTGGAATTTTGATAGGGATTGCATTTAAACTGCAGGAGGCTTTGGGCAGTATGCACATTTTAACAATGTGAATTCTTCCAATCCAGGAATACAGAACGTCTTTCCATTCATTTGTATCTTCTTCAGTTCCTTTCAACCACATCTTACAGTTTTCAGTGTACCTATCTTTCACCTCCCAGATCAAGTTTAGCCCTAGGGATTTTATCCTTTTGGATGCTGTAAACGGGATTTTAAAACAAATTCTTTCTGATAGTTTGTTGTTAGCATATAGAAATGCAACTAACTTTTGGACATTGATTTTGACTAGTGCAACTTTGCTGGATGCCTTTGTTAGTTCTAACAGCTGTTTTGTGCAGTCATACGGCTTTCTGCATATAATATCATATAATATCATATAATCTGCAAATAGGGACAGTTTGACTTCTTCCTTTCTGATTTGGATGCCTTTTCTTTTTCTTGTATAATTGCTCTGGCTAGAATGTCCCATACTGTGTTGAACAGAAGTGGTGAGAGTAGACCTCCTTGTCTTGTTCCTGACCTAGAGGAATTGCTCTCAGCTTGTCACACTCGAGAATGATGTTAACTGTAGGCTTATCATATATGACCTTTATTACACTGAAGTATGTTCTCTCTATATGCAGTTTATTGAAAGTTTTTATAATGAATGGATGTTGAATTTTGTCAAATGCTTCTTCTGCATCTGTTGAGATGATCATATAATTTCTGTCCTTCATTTTGTTTCTGTGGTATACCACAATGATTGATTTGCAAATATTGAGCCATCCTTGCATTCATGGAATAAATCTCACTTGATCACAGGAAACTTTTTAGTATGTTGTGGAATCTGGTGTGCCAATATTTTATTGTGGATTTTTGCATCTAAGGATATTGGCCTATAATTTTATTTTCTTGTGGCATTCTTGTCTGGTTTTGGTATCAGACGAAGGTTGATTTTGGCTTATAAAAAAAAGAACAAGTCTGGTTTGGGCTTATAAAATGAGTTTATAAGTGTTCCCTCATCTTTTGTTTTTTTGGAAAAGTTTGGGAAGGATTGGAATTAATTTTTCTTTAAATGATTGGTAGAATTCATCACTGAAACCATCTGGCCCTGGACTTTTGTTTATTGGGATTTTTTTTTTTTTTTTTTTTTAGTTACCGATTCAGTCTCCTTAGTAATAATTGGTCTGCTCAGATTTGCAGTTTTCATGATTCAATCTTAGTAGGTTGTATTTTTCTAGCAAGATCTTATCTCTGATTGCTCTCTTATCTAATCTCTGATTTCTCCTGGGCTCATCCTAGGCTCCTAAGACTTCAGGGCTCGGCTTCCCCTCTGACCTTGAATATTGCTTCAGAATTCTGGCCCTTACTGATTGATGTTGGCGTGAAAACTGAAACCTATTCTCCTTCCTTGACACAGCCTCTTTAATGGCAGAAGGGCTTGTCATTAGACCAGAGAAATGGATTTTAGTACCATGTGATGAAATACAATAATTTTGGCAAAGAGACAGTATATTACTCAGAAGGAGGATAAAGGTATAGATTAACATTACTCTATGATAAATTAAGAACATATGTTGTCATTCCTGGAGTAACCACTAAAAGTACAGAAACATACAGCATAATGCCCCAACCAAGAGAGGGAAGTTGCAAAATCCTGAGAGCTGGAGACTGAGCTCAAATTGGATAGGAAACCGAAAGTGAGAGATCAGAGCACCTATGGGATGATGACAGCCATGTTGTTCTTTCAGGTGGGAGCAAAAACTTCTAGGGACAGGTCAACTGCAGCTTCTCCCATAACTATTATATTTGATCACCTGTTTGTAGATAGCCCTGTGAGCCAAACAGTGTTGTTGCTCTGGCCCCAAAATGCCCTCAGCTGGGTAGGTGTTTGAAGTTGGCATCAGAGGGGGACCGTGCTCTCAGAAACAGTTTGGCTTCTGGAAAAATCTTAAAAAGTCATCTGCCAAAGGTTATTTTCTTCCTTATTTCTCTAAGCTTTACCTATACCTTCACTTTTTGACCCAGAGATTAGAGTTCAACAATGACCACTACTACACTCACAATCCCATTAGTGCCCCAGAGACAAGACTAATTCTAGAACATAATTCCTGATGGTAACAAATAAGAACCAGAGAGAGTCCGCACCGCTAGGACAAATGCTTGCTGACTAATCATGATTTATGAGTGCCTCCATTCATTAAACTGACACTTCTCCAGTGCTTACTATGTAAAATTATATTAAAACTAGCATTTCTTGAGCGTTTGCTATGCCTCAGACGTGATTCCAAGCATCTTACTTACATTTATGCATTTAATCCTCCCCACGACTCCGCAAAGTAGGTCTTATTATCATGTCCATTTCACAGATACAAAACTAAGGCACAGAGAAGTTAAATAATGCCAAGATGGTAGAGGGGCAGACTTGGAAATGAAATATGGACTGCCTGACTCCACCTCACGCTGTTCTCCACACTGTGTAAATGACACTTTCCAGAATGGTCTCTGCCCTCAGCAAGCTTCCTTTGTAGTAAGAAAGTAAACAGGTACATGCAAAACCCTAAAAGCAGACAGACAGGGTGAAAAATAAAAAAGAGTTGTAGGTCGTGTAAGAAAAAGGGAGAGATCGTGCAGCAATAAGAGAGTGGTTTTGAAAAGATGAGGAGGATTTACTTCTACCAGCCTCATCAGTAAATATGAGCCATAAAGCGAGTGTTAGGAAGAGATGGGACAAGCATGCCAACAGCAGGTAACAGTGTGAGCAAAGGCATAGATCAAGCAATGATTATGTTCGGGAAATGGCCAGCAAGCCTGGTTTGCCTGGAATGTAATTGTAAGAACACCATTTTTCACAGTGAAGGAAACTATCGACAAAACAAAAAGGCAACCAACTAAATGGGAGAATATATCTGCAAATAATATACCCAATAAGGGGTTAATATCCAAAGTATATAAAGAAGATATATAACTCAACACCAAAAAACCCAAGCAATCCAGTTAAAAAATGGACAGAGGAGCTAAATAGGTATTTTTCCAAAGAAGACGTACAGATGGCCAACAGATACATGAAAAGATACTCAGCATCGCTAATCATCAGGGCAAAGCAAATCAAAACCACAATGAGAGGGGTGCCTGGGGGGTCCAGTCAAGTTGGTTAACGTCTTATCTCAGCTTGGGTCTTGATCTCAGGGTTGTGAGTTCAAGCTCCACACTGGGCTCTGCTGGGCATGGAGCCTATTTAAAAAAAAAAATACCCAAACAACAACAACAACAACAAAACCACAATGAGATATCACCTTACACCTGCTAGAATAGCTAAAATCAAGTAACAAGTGTTGGTGAGGAGGTGGAGAAAAAGGAGCTCTCGTGTTCTGCTGGTGGGAGTGCAAACCGGTGTAACCATTGTGGAAAACAGTATGGAGGTTACTCAAAAATTAAAAACAGAAACACCATGGGATGCAATAATTCCAGTATTCGGTATTTGCCCAAAGAAAATGAAAACACTAATTCAAAAAGATGTGTGTACCCTTAAGGTTATTGCACCACGATTTATAATAGCCAAGATATGGAAGCAACCCAAGTGCTTCCCTAGCTGGAAGTCTGTATCTCCCACTCCCCTTCACCCACTTTGTGCAACTCCCCCTGCCCCATGGCAACCATCAGTCTAACTGAGAAATGCAAATACCATATGATTTCACTCATCCATAGAATTAAAAAACATAAATGAATGAACAAACAAAAAGCAGAATCAGACCTGTAAATACAGAGAATAAACTGATGGTTGCCAAAGGGGAAAGGGTGTGGGGGGATGAGCAAAACGGGTGCGGAGGGGGCGTGAGAGACGCCAGTTCTCCAGTTATGGAAGGAATAAGTCACGGGGATAAAAGGCGCAGCATAAGGAATGTAGTCCACGATATTGTAATTGTGTTGCATAGTGACAGATGGGAGCTACATTTGTGGCGAGCATAGCATCACATAAAAACTATCAAATCACTATGTTGTACACCTGAGACTAATGTAACATTGTGTGTCAACCACACTCAAATAAAAAAGATTTTTTAAATAACGATTTAAAGAACCTTCTCACCTATGTTGAAAAAAATGCCTTTAAGAACTTTACGCCAATTTACACGTTCAGCAATAGAATAAAATATGCCTGTCCAGCCGCCCCTTCATGGGCACTGACTATTAGAGTCATTTTGAATGACCTGTTGTGCTAACTTGTAAAGAAAAAAAATACTAATATATGGTTTAATTTGTGCCTCTCTAGCTTACTAGTGAGAGTAAACATTTTTCACATATTTAAAACAAAACAGTAAGAACATGATCATGGTGATGGTCATGATAAGAAAAGACATTAATATTCCAACGTACCAGACACAAGTCTAAGTACTTTATGTACAGTAATTCATTTACTCCGAACCACGCCACTATGAGGTGCCTGCTGTTACTGTCCACGTCACAGAGAGGAGGACACAGGGACAGTAACCCCCATGAGATCACAAGGCTAGATGAAACCTGGGGCTCAAGTCCCCGCAGACTGGCCCCTGCACGGGTAGCAGGTTGCCTCTGTCCTGTGGAGGTTGGGTAGAGCATTAGTCAGAGTCACCGAGGAAAAGAACACAGGCTTAGCAACCTGGATTCAAACACCCATTAACTAGTGATGTGACCTTGGGCAAGTTATCAAACTTCTCTCCATATCGATTTCTATGCCATCAAATGAGACAACACTACCTGCCTCGGGCCACTGTGAGGGTCGGAGATAATGTGTGCAAAGTGCCTGGCACATAACTAGAAAGAGGGTCTGGGAATGCCAGGTTAAGGGATTAATATCTAATTCAGTACATGCTCTTAAAGGCCTTCTGCAAGTGGCAGGATTGCAGCTGAGCTCTAGGAAGAATCATTTAAAAGAGTTTATTAGAAGCACAGGCTCTTAATTGGAATGTTCTGGACCTTGAAGGGAATTTCAGACTCCTAGGTTTAGCTCATCAAAAATTATGGGCATATCATCGAGGAATTCATCCTATGGAAATACATGTGTTCTGAGGATAACTATGCAAGGGTGTGATATTTATAAACAAACAGAAACAACTGAAACATTTTTTACTTAAATATAAGATCCAAGTTATATAAATGATACGAGGTATATAATAGAATGTTATCAAAGACATTAAAAATACTATTTTGGAGGAGTATATGAAGACTAAATGCTGCAGTGTAGTCCACTCAAAAAAGAAGCAGGTTGTAAAATATGTATAAATATATGCATATTTATATACATATATGTATAAATATATATGTATACATATAGATATATATAAATGTTTATATATTTATACATATATATGTATACATATAGCTATATGTATACATATATACATATATACATATATACATACATACATATATACATATACATATAGCTATATGTATACATATATATGTATAAATATACATATGTATATATGTATATATGCATTTATATGTATAAATATATATACATATAGCTATATGTATACATATATATGTATAAATATATAAACATAAATATAAATATGTATATAGTATGACCACATAAACTCTCATATATCAGTTGTACATGTCCATAAAAAACCTGAAAAGCTATAAAACAAAGCTAACAGTATTCCTTCACCACTGGAATGAGGCATTTTTGTTTTTTTCTTTGTATACTCTCTATTTTCCAAATTTCCAGAGGGAACATTTATTTCTTTTTATATTTTAAAAAGGAATTATATATTTTTATATATGTTTAAAACCTTGGGTAAGTAGCTTTGATTCGGAAATTTTTAATTACAATAATAAACCCACGTTAGGGAGAGTGATTCTGAAGCACCTATCTGGCCAACATGGCAGGTCACCAAGGGCTTTGCTTTGTTTTCATACTGTTGTTATAAGCTAGTTTTTTTGTTTTTAGGGTAAAGATTCAGGATCTGAAATAATTTAAAATAAGCCCGACCAAATGCAAACGCTGAGATCTTTTTTCTTTGCTAAACTTTTCGAGAACAGAAGCTCACATCCCAGTGAGTCAGGGAGGCAACGGGCGTCCCAAATCGGTGCATGGGTGTGAAGAGACTTTGCACATCGGCTCGGTGAAAGGTTGCAGAAGAGGCATTAGTTCCGCTGCCACGAAGAGCTGAGGGGAAGATGTAGGCTTCATCTTACTGCTGACTTTCTCTCTGTTTCGGAAAAATCTTAGTGTCACAGCAGAAAAAACATTAAATCATTAAAGTCTGTGCGTAAGAAGCTGAGGAGAGGTGTTTTATGAACACCACCGTGACTATTAAATCCATTTTACTGTGGACTATGATTTTATTTTCTTAAATTCACGGTGACATGCTCCTTTGACTCATGTAGGGTGGCAGGCACATTGCTTTATGAGGTAGTTTCCTGGTTTAAAAAGCGCTCTGGGGGACACCTGGGTGGCTCAGTTGGTTAAGCCCCTGCCTTCGGCTCAGGTCATGATCCCAGTGTCCTGGGATCGAGTCCCGCATCGGGTTCCTTGCTCGGCAGGGAGCCTGCTTCTCTCGCTGCCTCTGCCTGCGCCTCTCTGCCTGCCTCTCTGCCTGCTTGTGTGTACTCTCTCTCTCTCTCTCTGGCAAATAAATAAAATCTTAAAAAAAAAAAAAAAAAAAGCGCCCTGGAACCAAAAGGAGAATGATCAGCGAAGGGAAGTTCGCCTTTCTGGAAAATAGTCCCAGCAGACGGGCCACCTCACAGTTAGGTACGCACATGTGCTGAGGACTCAGCCTAAGAAGGAATAGAATTGTCACGATGAATGACAGTTTGTGTGGCAGGGGTTGGGGGGATGCAAAAGAGTTGGGGGGAGGGGAGTTCCTAGGGAAGTTAGCACGACCCTATACGTGGCTGTGCGTCAAATTCCAATTAGACTGAGGGCAGTGATTATAAACTTTCGCTGAGTTTGAAATGCTAACGTTCATTTGATCTTTCTTAGGTATCTCCTCCAGTTGTAGGTATATACTGGGTTTCATTAAAGCAAATTTGGGTTCATTTCTTTAAAGGTTTTCTTTACATCCCTTGACATAATTTAAGGCACTTTGGATGCCAAGACTGGGTTGGTCTGGGCTGCTATATTTGGAAGCGGTGAGTGAGGTCATGTGGGGATGACATCAGTCACACCCAGCATCCTGAGGACTGAAAACAGAAGCATCTTAGCGAAGACCAGCCTCAGGCCGAGGAGCTTGGGAAGAAAACCGAAATGAAGCAAGAGGTGAGAGCAACCCAGGATACAGGGAGATTAAGAAAGCCAGCAGAGAAAGCCTCAAGAAGAAAGAGTGATCGAAAACGTAATATGACAGACAGACAGAGTAGCTGGAGGCTGAAGGTAGAGGCAGCTCATGAACCTGGAAAAATTCTCAGCAGAAAGGTGAGGGCAAAACAAATGGCCGTGTGCACTGAGCTGTGATGGGGGGGTCATGAAACATGTATTATGCATTCTGTGTATGTGTTGTTTTTTTTCAAGATTTTATTTATTTATTTGACAGACAGAGATCACAAGTGGGCAGAAAGGCAGGCAGAGAGAGAGGAGGAAGTAGGCTCCCCGCTGAGCAGAGAGCCCGATGTGGGGCTCGATCCCAGGACTCTGGGATCATGACCTGAGCTGAAGGCAGAGGCATTAACCCACTGAGCCACCCAGGCGCCCCTGTGTATGTGTTTTTTAATCTGCTTTACTGAGATATCATTTTATAATCAGTAACGTGTATCCATTTTGAAGTGTGCTTTTTGATGAATTTTGCTAATGTATTCGGTTGTAGAACTGCCATGCTATGGGACAATTCCATTATACTGAAAAATTCCCTTGCATTCCTTTCAGTCAATCCTGTTTCTACCGAGGCCCCCCAGCAAACACTGATCTACTACGACTTTCTGTCACTATAGTTTTGCCTTTTTAAAGAATTTCATGTAAATGGAAGTATACACTATGTAGTGTTCTGCTTCTGGTTTTCTCCACTTAGCGTAAGGCTGTTGAGATGTGTCTCGGCTGTTTGCTCATTTTTCGTGCTCAATACTATTCCTTAGTATACCAAATAATATATTGTATTTCTTTTTTTTTAAGATTTTATTTATTTATTTGAGAGAGAGACAGTGAGAGAGAGCATGAGAGAAGAGAAGGTCAGAGGGAGAAGCAGACTCCCTGTGGAGCTGGGAGTCCGATGCAGGACTCGATCCCCGAACTCCAGGATCATGACCTGAGCCGAAGTATATTGTATTTCTAATATACCAAAAGGTGCTGACCCATTCACCAGTCGGTGGCCATTTTGTTGTTAACAGTTTGGGGCTATTATGAATAACACTGCTAGAAACAAATGAGAACATGTGGACATATATTTTCATTCCCCTTTGGCAAACACCAAGTAAAAGCAAAAGGTTTCTAGGCATAAGCTAAGTTTACACAACTTTGTAAGAAATTGCTAAACTGTTCATCAAAGTGGCTATATCATTTTGCATTCCCACCAGCTATGGGTGAGAGTTCCACCAAAAAATGGCAAGTTTTAGCAAAGTTGCCATGCATCTTTGCCAAAGCTTGATATTGACAAGTTCTTTAAATGTAGCTGTCCTAATGGGTATCTGGTAGAATGTCATTGGGATAGCGATGTTTATTTCCCTAATGACAAATAATGTTAAACATCCTTTCATAGGTTTATTCATATACCTAATTTAGTGATGTGTCTGTTTAAAATATTATCTATTTTTAGTTGGGTTGTCTTCTTGTTATTGAGTTGTAAAAGTTCTTTATGTGTTGTTCTAGATTCAAAGTCTTTATCAGATACATTTTTTTACAAATATTGTTTCTCTGGCTCTGGCTTGTCTTTTCATTTTCTTATAGCATAGTTTGAATAGCAAAATCTCTAATTTTGATGATGCCCAATGTATTGATTCTTTCATGTTGATGATTTTCTGCCTGTTTCTTTTCTCTTGCCTTTCTAGAATTCCCACTATGCTTATATTCATATGTTTGATAGTATCCCATAGTTCTCTGATGCTCTGTTTACTTTTCTTAATTTTCTTTTCTCTTTCTCTCTGTTTTTTCTTTTCTCTTTCTCGACCTGAATAACCTCAATGGGCTTATTGTCAAGGTTGCTGATTCTTTTACCAACTCAAATTTACTGAGTTTGCTGTTGAGCTCCTCTTACCCTTCATGTTAGGCACTGTACTCTTTGATTCCAGAATTTCTAATTTCTACTTGAGCATATATGCATATATAGTTTGTATTAGATATATACATACATAACTTATAAGTGTTGTCTCTTTATTAGTATTCTAATAAAGTATTCTCTTTGTTGAGACATGATTTTCATACTTCCCTTTAGTTCTTTAGATAGGATTACTTTTAGTTCTTTGAATTATTCAAACTACCTGACTTGAAGTCTTGTCTAGTAAGTCTAATGTCTATACTCCATGTGTGGTCTCTGAAATCTTTGCATGAATAACTTAGTGCTCAGCTTATTGGAAATTTCCTGAAATGCTTGGAACCAATGAGTTTCCCAGTCTTTGTTGTGGGGCTCTGTGTATATAGGGAGGTACACATACGACTCTAGTCAGTCTATATTTCTACCCTGGCCTTCACTTATTGCTTGCACACAGCCCCAAGGTCAGCCAGAGGTGAGGGTGTAGAGCCTTCTCAAGTTCTTCCTGAGGATCCTCGTGGCCCTGGGCATGAACATAGCCACAGCTGTACATGTGAACTTCTAGATTCCCAAGCATATCTCAGAGCTTTCAAATCTTCCTATAGACATCTCACTCCCCAATGCTTATTTTTAAGCTTTTGGGTAACTTTTGTTTTCCCAAAGTGCTAATCCATTGCTTCAGACAGGTGCAAGGTTAAGCAATTGCCTCTGACTGTTTCCAACAAACACCCCTTGAGAAAAGGCTTTTCACGTTTGGCAAGCTCCTAGTCAAGTCAAATAAAGAGAACTCTTAAGAGTGGTCTCTTAATGAACCACCTAATGGGTCAAATAATGTCAGTTCTCTGGGAAGGGGGCTTCAGGGAGTTCCAATCTGGTTCTGTCCCCTCTAGTGGTTAACAGGCTGCTGATTTTCATGGGATGGGTGAGCTGTTTGTTTTCAAAGCTACTGCAGAGTTGGGGAAATGGGCATGGAAATAGGACAAGGTAAAACCCCACAGAACTCAACGTTCTTACTGAGATTTAGCTGTTTTTCTTGAATAAAGACTCCCCAGTTTGCTTCAAGGTTTTGGGTAACTTCCAGAGATCAGAAAATGTTGAACTTCACTGATTTTTTTTCAGTGGTCTCATTGCCTAATGGAAGAGGGCATTTTCAGAGGTCCATACTCTGCCATTCTTGCTGAAACCCTGTCCCTTTGATCTTCTGTCTAAATATAAATACCACACTCTCTCTAATACTGTGTCTTTATAGTAAATCTTAAAATCAGGTAGTCTGAGTATTCCAACTTGGATTTTTTTTTTAATTTCTTTTCAGTGTTCCAGAATTCACTGTTTATACACCACACCCAGTGTTCCATGCAATATGTGCCCTCCATAATACCCACCACCAGGCTCACCCAGTCCCCAGCCTTCTCCCCTCCAAAACTCTCAGTTTGTTTCTCAGAATCCTCAGTCTCTCATGGTTCGTCTCCCCCTCCAATTTCCCCCAACTCCCTTCTCTTCTCCATCTCCCCATGTCCTCCATGTTATTCCTTATGCTCCAGAAGTAAGTGAAACCATATGATAATTGACTCTCTCTGCTTGACTTATTTCACTCAGCATAATCTCCTCCAGTTCCGTCCATGTTGATACAAAAGTTGGGTATTCATCATTTCTGATGGAGGCATGATACTCCATAGTGTATATGGACCACATCTTCTTTATCCATTCACCCGCTGAAGGGCATCTTGGTTCTTTCCACAGTTTGGCGACTGTAGCCATTGCTGCTATGAACATTGAGGTACAGATGGTCCTTCTTTTCACTACATCTGTATCTTTGGGGTAAATACCCAATACCCCAATACCCAAACACCCAAGTGCAATTGCAGGGTCATAGGGAAGCTCTATTTTTAATTTCTTAAGGAATCTCCACACTGTTTTCCAAAGTGGCCGCACCAACTTGCATTCCCACCAACAGTGTAAGAGGGTTCCCCTTTCTCCACATCCTCTCCAACACACGTTGTCTACTGTCTTGTTAATTTTGGCCATTCTAACTGGTGTAAGGTAGTAACTCAATGGGGTTTTGATTTTAATCTCCCTGATGGCTAACAATGATGATCCTGATGTGGGACTCAATCCCGGGACTCCAGGATCATGACCTGAGCCAAAGGCAGTTGCTTAACCAACTGAGCCACCCAGGCACCCCCTCCAACTTGGATTTTATTTTTTAAAATTATCTGGGCTTTTCTAGGTCATTTCCATTTACATATAAATTTTAGATTTGGCTTACCAATGTTTACCCAATAAACCTGCTGGGATTTTTGATTGGAATTCTCTAAATCTATAAATCAATTTGGGGAAAAGTGACACTAAAAATATTAAGTCTTCCAGTTAATGAATATATCACCCCATTTATATAGGTCTTCTCTAATTTTTCTCAGCATTAGTGCACAGGTCTTGTGCATATTTTGTAAAATATATCACTAAATATGTTTTGATGTAATTACAAATGGTATTACATTTTTTAATTTAATTGTTCATTGTTACTATGTAGAAGTACAATTGACTTTTGTATATTGCTATTGCTAAACCCACCTAATAGTCTAGCTACCATTTTTGTAAATTCATTAGTATTTTATACATGTACATGTCACAACATCTGTGAATATCATCAGTTTTATTTTTTGCTTTTGAATTCTGTGCATTTGGCTTTTTTTTTTTTTTTCGAATTCATAGAATCAGTGAATGCCTCCAGTACAAATTGAAATGGAAAAAGCAAAAGCAAACATTCTTGTCTTGCTCTAGATCTAAGGGGTAAAGCATCTGTCTTTCATCACGAAGTATGATGTTGTAACAGACTGAGAAAATTCCCTTCCATTTCTAGTTTGTTGAGTTTTTAAAAATCATAAATAGGTATTAAATTTTGTCAAATACTTATTTTTGCAATTGTTGAGATCATCATATGGTTTTTCTTTTTGAAATCTGTTGACCTGGTGAATTACATTGATTTTTCACTTGTTAAACCAAACTTGCTTTCTTGGTACAAACTCTATTTAGTAATGATATATTCTAGAGTATATTACTAGATTTTATTTACTAAACTTACACTAAGAATTTTTTTCTATATTCCTGAAGGGTCTTAATCTGCCATTTTCTTTTCTTATAATATCTTTGTATGCTTTTGTTATCAGAACATTGGTCTCACAGAAAAAGTAGGAAAATGTTTTCTCCTCTTATTTTCTTGAAGATTTGGTATAAAGTTGGTATGATTCTTTTTAAATGTTTCATTGAAATCCTGGGCCTGGGTTTTTTTTTTTTTTTAAGAAGGGGCGTGTGTATGTTTTTGTGTGTGTTTTAAGAATTTATTTAAATTTTTTAAGGTTTTATTTATTTATTTGACACAGAGAGAGAGAGAGAGCATGCACAAGCAGGCAGAGTAGCAGGCAGAGGGAGAGGGAGAAGCAGGCTCCCCGCTGAGCAGAGAGCTGGATGTGGGGCTCGATCCCAGGACCCTGGGATCATGACCTGAGCTGGAGACAGACACTTGACCAACTGAGCCACCCAGACGTCCCTGAGTGTGTGTGTGTGTTTTTAATACACTTTCTGTTTTAGGAAGGTTTTAGACTTATGGAGATCCTATCGAAGATAGTACAGAAAGCTTCTATATCATATACTCCAGTAGTATTTTGCACTGACTTTTGTCACAACTATTAGCTGATACCAGGGTTTTTTTTCTTCTTTGTTTTGGTTTTGGTTTTGGTTTTGGTTCTAGAATCCCATCTAAAGTACCACATTAGCTCTAGTCATCATGTCACCATAGGATTCTCTGGGTTGTGACAGTTTTCAGACTTTCCTTGTTTTTGGTAACCTTGATGGTTTTCATCAATACTGATCAGATAGTTCATAGAATGTCTCTCAATTTGGGTTTGTTTGATGTTTTCTCATGATTACGCTGGGGTGATGAGTTTTGGGGAAGAAGACCAGAGAGGTAAAGTATCATTCTCATCACATTATTCCAAGGGTACATGCTAATAACATAACATGCTATTGATACCTACTATGACTATCTAGCTGAGATAGTGTTTTTCAGGTTTCTCTACCCTAAATTTTCTTTTTTTAATTCTTAGGAAGTTTGAAACTATATGTTTTTTAAAGATTTTATTTATTTATTTGACAGAGCGAGAGAGCACACAAACAGGGAGAGCCACAGACAGAGGGAGAGGGAGAAGCAGGCTTCCCTCTGGGCAGGCAGCCCAATGTGGGGCTCAATCCCAGGACCCCAGAATCATGACGCAAGATGAAGGCAGATGCTTAACAGACTGAGCCCCCCAGGTTCCCCTAGAAGTTTTAAACTATAATTTAATTCCATTAATAGATACAGGGTTATCAAGGTTATCTAGGTTATCTTCCTAAGTGAAGTTTGTTTTTTCAACAAGGCTTGTGCCCATTTTATTTAATTGGTTGACTTTATTGACATAAATTGTTCATACCCTTCCCTTACGTCATCTCAATGTTTGTAGAATCTAGAATAATGCTCCTCTCTCATTCCTAATATTAGTAATTTGTGTCTTCTCATTGGTTTCTTCCTTTAGCAGACACCGAACAATTGTGATATATTTCCTTTTTTTGGTTCAAACATTTTCTAATTTTCCTGTGACTTCTTCTCTGGCTCATGGGTTATTTACAAGTATGTCATCTCATTTCTAAATATTTCCAAATATTTTATTGGAAATTGACCCAAATTTCCATCTAGTATCATTTTCTTCTCCTTGAAGAACTAACTTCCTATAATATTTCTTGTAGTGCAGGTTTGCTGGTGATAAACGGCTCAGCTCTTTTTTTAATCTGGAAAAGTTTTTATTTTCATTTTACTTTTGAAAGTTATTTTTGCTGGGTGTGGAATTCTAGATTGACAGGGTTTTTCTGACAATGCCATCCCATTGTCATCTGGATCATATAGTTTCTGGCAGGAATTTTTCTGATATTCTTGTTTTAGTTTCTCTGTGTTGTTTTCTTCTGGTTGGTTGCAAAATTTTCCCAGTATCTTTGGTTTTCAGCAATTTGATTATGATGTTCCTCAGTGTCATTTTCTTTATGTTTCTTCTGCTTAGGTTTTGTTAAAATTCTTAAAGCTGTAGTTTATAGATTTCATCAAATTTGGAAAAGTTTTGACCATTATTTCTTCAATTGTTTCTTTTCCTCTCTCTTTTCCCAGTTGCATGTTTATCAGACTGCTAGATATTTTCTCACACATCACTGATATTCTTACTGCTTTTCCTCAGCCTTTTTTCTCTTTGTAACCAATTTTGAGGAGTTTCTATTGCTATGTCTTTACTTTTACTGATATTTTATCTTGCTGTTTTTAATCTATTATTTATTATAGTATATACTTTTTATTTCAGATATTGTATTCTCCATCTTTAGAAGTTCTATTCAGGTATTTTTTTTTTAAAGATTTTATTTACTTATCTGACAGACACAGATCACGAGGAGGAGAGCAGCAGGCAGAAAGAGAGGGGGAAGCAGGCTCCCCGCTGAGCAGAGAGCCCGATGCGGGGCTCAATCCCGGGACCCTGAGATCATGACCTGAGCCAAAGGCAGAGGCTTTAACCCACTGAGCCACCCAGGTGCCCCCTATTCAGGTATTTTTTATATTTTCCATTTCTTGCCTCATCATGTGTGCTTTTTCTGTCTTCCTTGAACAATGAAGCTCATTGAACATGAAGCTCACAACTATTAATATCTTTGCCTGCTATTTCTATCATTTCTGTGTCTGTTTCTATTGATTTCCCCCCTAATATTTGTTCATATTTTCTTGCTTTTTGTATCTCTAGTAATTTTAATTGGATGGCGGACATTGTGATTTTTACATTTTGGGGGTGCTGGGTCCTCTTGTATTCCTTTAAAAAGTGTTGGGCTTAGTTTTAGTAGGCTGTTAAGTTACTTGGAATCTCCTTGCTCCTTTCAAGACTTGCTGTTTTGTTTTGTTTTTAGAACAAGTCTGTGAAGGCTTTAGTTTAAGCTAATCTATCCCACTACTAAGACAGGATTTTCCTGAGGGTTCTACCTGATGTCTGGTGCAGCACTACAACGTCTCTTCACTCTGGCTAGAGGGAACACACGTCATTCCTATCCATGAGTGAGCTCTAGGAATGTTTGGCCTTCTGTTTTTCAGGGTGTTTTTCCTCCAAAATTCAAGTAACTTCCTTTCACACATGGGCAGGTCAGAGAGACTTGAGTTGTTCTTTCTAGAAATATCCAGAGTTCTTTGTGAAGTTCCTTTTTTCCTCAGTATTGTATCCCACAAATTCTAGTCACCTTGGCCCCCAAGTCTAATCTCTTTCTCCTCAACTCAGTGTGATCACCAGACTATTTGGGAACCCCATCCCTGCAATACAGCCAGGAAATTGTCTCCAGACACTAACGTGGAGCACTTACAGGGCTGATCATGTCTGTTTCTCTTCTCTCAGCAGTTCAGTCATGTACTGCCTGTGTCTAGTGTCTGAAAAATTGTTTCTTGTAATTCTGTCCAGTTTTCTATGACCTTTTGTTTAAGGTAGGAGGGAAAATTCAGTCCTGTAGTCGATCTTGGGAAAAGCAGATTTGTATGATA
Organism: Martes martes; assembly: GCF_963455335.1. Lineage (NCBI taxonomy): Eukaryota > Metazoa > Chordata > Mammalia > Carnivora > Mustelidae > Martes > Martes martes. The sequence goes on from NC_137902.1 coordinate 81,196,953, forward strand.
TTCTTTCAAGTTTTGTGGTGAGGGAGGGAAAGAAAGGGAGTAAAACAGTAATTCAAAGGTTACAGAGAATCCAGGGCATCTTTTTCTTTAGGTTGGAAAAGATACTTCCTTTCACACACAAGAGAAAATGAACAAAGGATAAAGACCATTAGAACTAAAGTTTGCAATTAAAAAGAAAAAACAACTGTTTTTCTATACTTTCACAATATTTCTGATACCAAATGTGTGGTGGGCTTTCTCCCTACATCAGACAATTCTTACAATAACTACCTCGAGTTAGCACAGACCCCACGAGTTAAGGGCTCAGTCCCACAAGACTGCCCCTTATACTAGACATTAACCTCCAGTCGCAGTCTGTGACCTGTACTTCTGACTGACCAACTATAAATCATGGTCCCCAGGACTCCTTCCTTGGGTTTAACAACTTGCTAGAATGGTGTACAGAACTCAGAGAAATGCTTACTTATATTTTATATAAGATACAAATCAGGAACAGCCAACTGGAGGAGATGTATAGGGCAAGGTCTGGGAGTGGGGCTGCTCAGAACTTCCACACCTTCTCCAGGTGCACCACCCTCCTAACACCTCAGTGTAGTCATGAACTTGGCAGCTCTCTGAACCCTTTTGGTTAAGTTTGTTTTGTTTTGTTTTGCAGAGGCTTTATTACATGACATGATAGAGTAAAGCATTAGATGTTAATAATTAACTCACCCTTCAGTATCTCTCTCTCCCTTTCATGGAAGTAGAGAGTGGGGCCAAAAGTTCCAACCCTCTTGTCATATGTTTGGTTGTCCTGGAAAATGGTGTCTCACCCTCAGAAGCATTCAGAAAACCACCTCATCTTCGTGTGGATTACAGGAGCTTGTCATGAACAACAGAAGATACTATTTTCATCTTTATCACTCCACTCTTGAGCTGAGATAAAAACCAAATATTATCATGAAAGAGGCTCCGATGGCTCTTATCACTTAGGAAATTACAACGGTTTTAGGATCTCTGGTCAGGAACCACAGACAAAAATATATATTTCTTCTTATTATATCACAATGTCACAGCAACACCGGATAGAAAGTTTCAAGGAGCTCATTTCTGGAAACACTTATTTTCTCTGAAATGTGGGAAGTGCGGTAATCCAGTAAAAATGATGTACGCCTTGGAAAATGGGAAGATTTAAAAAATAGCTGGTAGGAGCCCCTGGGTGGCCCAGTTAGTTAAGTGTCTGCCTTCGGCTTGGGTCATGATCCAAGGGTCCTGGGGTTGAGCCGGGTGTCAAGCTCCCTGCTCAGCGGGGAGGCTGCATCTCCTTCTCCCTCTGCCTCCCGCGCTAGTGTGTGCTCTCTCTCTCTTTCTCTCTCAAATGAATAAATAAAATCTTTTAAAAATAAAATAATGAGTAGCTGGTAGAGACAAGGAGGTAAAGTAGAGTTAATTAGGGGAGAAAAAAAGACAAGTGACCAGGTTAGAAGACCCATGCATTTGTAACAATGCTGATCAGAAAGAGAAGTAGCCTAAAGGGCAGTAGTGAACCCCATCTGAAACCCTGGACCACGAGACCACTGCTCACCACAGAAGGTCCCATGTTCATTGAGCCTTATCAAAGGTCACTCCTCTAGGCCTTGTCGGCCACTGGAAGTCCAAGCAAGATTGACACCCCAGAGCTTAAACACCATCAGTGCTGCCTTTCCAGCCCCATTCCTCGGCCTGGCTGTAAAGCCTTCCTGAAATCCTTGGCTCTTATTACTCCATTAAAAATAGAGAAGAGTTCGTACGTGGTCAGACGCTGAGGTCAGAACCACGCCTTTAACTCTTATGAAAGAGTACCACGGGGTAGGCGCTTGGAGCTTTCAAAGAGGCAGTGTTTGAACTGGGCAGTTGGCTTCACCTGGAATGACCACAGATGAGGTCTTTTTGCTGTGTCTTGTTTGCCTGTCCATCACGGCCAGCTTTAGATTTTGGAATTTGCCTATAGTCTCAGCTTATGACCCAAGTTTTGCCCAAATGTTTTATGTCAAGTGTGCTAAGTGACCCCAGCCAGGTCCCCTTTCTTCTTCCACTTTGCAAGTAAAGGTTTCACTTCACACTCAACTGGATATCTTAGATTTTGCACGAATTAGTAAAAGATACTCTTTTCTATGAGTACACATAGTCCAAAATAAGGGTTCCTAGCTTTGCAAGTAGATGTAGGCTAGATTTCAGCTCCCCACCCCCACCTCCTTGACTAGTCACCCTGGTACAGTGTACAACCCACACAACTGCACACAGCTGGCATGGTACCCTTGATCTTCTTACCTTGTTTCCCTGACTTTTCTTTCGCCATTAACAATTAATAGTGCCTTTGCTGTCACTATTGTTAATTGATAATGCCTTCTGGGCTGGGTCCTGGACTCTGAATTTGCTGGATTTTATAAGTCAGTGCAGTTGTCTCCGAGGTTGGCTTCAATCCCACCCAGGCAGGTTATACCTGCTGGCTATTTGCTCCCTACCGCTAACCCCTGAAACAATGAAGGTCAAGACAAGGGATGTATTCAGAGAAACTACTTTTCTGTTGGGTCCTGGAATCTAGTGCAACTGTCTGTTAGCAAGGTTGTTTAAGGTGAACGGAGTTCCTGGAGCCCCTTATGGGAATAGAGGTTTGGTTTCCCAGCCACCCTAACAAAGGCTATCAATGTACAGGACCAGCTGGGCCTTCTTTTTTCTTTTTCTTTTTCTTTTTTTTTTTAAGATTTTATTTATTTATTTGACACAGAGAGAGAAATCACAAGTAGTCAGAGAAAGAGGGGGAATCAGACTCCCCGCTGAGCAGAGAGCCCAATGTGGGGCTCGATCCCACGACCCTGAGATCGTGACCTGAGCCGAAGGGAGAAGCTTAACCCACTGAGCCACCCAGGCGCCCCCCAGCTGGGCCTTCTATCCTTTCACATTCCTGCCCGTCGCTCCTGTTTCCAAAAGAGCGTGGGCCATGCTCTTGAAACTCTTCAAACTATTCAACATGCTCTTCAAACGAAGCTGATAAGCTGGCGTCTTGTTTTGACCCCACACCTGGATGCTACCAGGCTTGCTCTGACCCTGGGCCTGACCTGTGGGATCTTCTTAGGAAGCTCTTCATTGCGGGTGGGGTCTGGGCACTCTCTTGACTTCAGTATTGGGGATCCCCTGCTGTTCCTCGGGGCTGCTCCTGGAGTGCGAGAAGCATGAACACATGAAAGTCCAATTTCAAACTGTGAAGTGGTTCATTGAGAAAATTTTGGCAGGAGAAGAGTCTGAAGCTGATGGCCAAAAGGCGACCTTGAAATGGGCCAAGGCACTATTTCTCAAATTATGTTCTATGAAATGCTAGCACTGCGGGCATTTAATGGGTAATGAAAAAAATTGTCTGGTCACATATACTTGAGAAATCCGGGATTAGAGGCAGCTAAACGGATTCCTTTGCTGCAGGACTTCTCAGGGCTTTTATCATGCCAATGTCTGTAGTATACGTGCAAGGGAATTCAGAGTAAGGACTATTTCCCAGACTTACATGATTACGGAGCATTGCATGATTCAGGGACGTCGGTGTGTGGATTTTTGTCTTCCCTCTCTCCCGTTGCTGCTCTCTCTGGATTTTCAAGAGGGATTGTGGGCTTTCATAGGTGAGGAGGAAATGCCTGGGCCCCTCTGCAGTCATGCCAGCTGCGTGCGAAACTGAGAAATAATTATGGAAAATGCCTGCTGATTATGTCTCTGAATCCAGCCCCTCCAGCCCTGAGACCCGATTGATCTCTGTTTAACATTCGGCATGTGGTTTTCCTGCTCAGCTTTCTCAACCCTGCCTTACCAACGCTGTTCTTGAAATATGCTAATAATTTCCTTTGAAACAACTGGCCCGCTCATTTAAAAGTGACAGGCTTTCTCTTTCAGCCCCGCTATGGAGTTCTCTTTGATGAAAGGTGTCTTAAAAATAAAGTCGTCTTCTCTGTTCTCATCCCGACCTGATGGAGGGAAGAATGTGACGGGGAGAAGTTTCTCGATAATGACCCACCACCTCCATTTCAAATCGCTGACTCCAAGGGGAGAGCTTCTTTCCGCATCAAAGCCAGGCCTTGACCACTCTCCTATCCGACTGCTTTCAGTCTTCTGTGATCACGGAAGGGCATCTGCTTATCGGGATGAAGATTGTCCATGGTGACCGATAAAAGATGGGGTAGAAGCCATAGCCACGGGACAAAGAGGACTTGGAGAAAGCCAGAGGCGTGAGTCCTCAGCACCTTGCTGCTAACTAACTAACTGATCCATGTGTAAGTGAAGAGTTGAGCTGTTCATGCTTTCATAGGGCAAGTTCCCACGGAACAGAGATTCTGGTAGACGAGGCTTCAGACACCTCGGAGAAGACGGAATCGGGGACTTTGAGGGGCTCTTCGTTCAGCCGCCACTCTCTGCTGTCAGGAGCAAGGCAGCGTGCCGGGATGGGGGAGGAGGACGCTGACACGTGTGAGCGGCCCTGACCTCTCACAGCTCACAGTACAATCAGGGAGATGCATGGGGACAGACAGAATCATCATATAATAACAACGTAGGACACAGGTGAGTGTCCCGCGGCCGGTGGGCCGCAGAGAGCCCAGAGGAGAAGGAAGCCCTGCATGCTGGGTCTGCAGAAGGCTTTGTGCAAGAGTCACGGTGACCTGAAGCTTCAGCGTTCACAGGCAGCAGAGGCAAGGGCCCTCCCGGATGACACTTGCTCTGGCCTCTGCAGCCCCCAGTTCCCCCCACCTTTCCACTTCCTAACAGAAAACCGATCTAATTCTGGGTGCCTCCTTCTTGCCAGCATAGTCCTTGTCCTTTGGGAAACATTTAACTCAACGGAAGCCAATTGGCACCTTCTGTTCCCGAGCCGCGTCATTCTTTTTGGTGGGGACTATGGCCAGAGGCAGTCCAACCAGGGTGATCTCCTGGAGTCTTGCTTGGGATTCTGGGGCAGAAGCACTCTCTCCCCCGCTAGACACCGGTGAGTGAGATCCACAGCCCTTCCTGCGCGTGGCGCTCACCCGACGGCCCCGAGGGGAGCTGACAACTGATTGGAGAAATACACTAGTATTTGATGCCATTGAGCCTCTGATCAATGAAGCCTGACACCCCTGTGTCCTGTCAGTGGCCGAGCTTCCTCTAGCTAGATCGGGGGAAGTGACACGGCGGAGAATGTTCAGAAGCCCAGAGAATGGCTGGAAGGAGCCTCTAGGTTGCCTTTATAGACACACACACATGCTCCCAAACACACATGCATGCACGCACACACAGTCTCCCAAACACACATGCGTGCACGCGCACACTGTCTCACAAACACACGCGTGCACGCACACACAGTCTCCCAAACACACATGCGTGCACGCACCCACAGTCTCACAAACACACATGCGTGCACTCGCACACGGTCTCACAAATACACACGTGTGCACACACTCACAAACACACACTCACACACACGTGCACGCACACACGCTCCTCTGCAGAACCAGTATGAAAAGAAAGTGCTGCCACCTCTGCCCCAGGCCAGCAAACAGGATGCCCCAGCCCAGCCCGTTCCTGCATGTAGGCAGCATCACATGGGGTGACCGATTTAGTTGGGTTTGCCTGGGACTTGGCCAATTTTAGCATCGAAAGTGTCATATACCCTCAGGACCAGGCAAACCAGGACGGCTGGTCACACTACTTCCCGATCAAAGCTTCAGGAGAGCGCAACCGATTGGAGTTGTTGACGGGGTTTTGAGCAGCCGAGATCGACAAACACGCTGGTAAGCCACCATCACCAACCTTCCCGACATTATTCGCCACTTCTAATTGGACTTCTAAGTCGCAGCCAGAGCATCCTGCCTGATCCAGGGGGCTTCTAGCAGCTTCTGGGAGCCCTTGAGCTAAACTGGGAGTGAGCGCCCTGGTGTTATTCACAAGGGTGTGGGGCCATATGTCTGGGGCTTCCTGCACAGGACTACAGATCAATCATGTTTTGGCTTGAGGTGCGGGGGACAAAGGAATGGAAAACTGTAGAATAGATCGAAGGGAGAGAAACAAAATTCATTATCTTTGTTGAATGAAACAATGGATTTAACTTGTCAACCCTGATGACAGTGAGCTGCGCTGCCTCACTGTGAATATGCTCTTTGGATTCTGGCGCCGAGGTCCAGGCTAGAAGGTAATAAACCTAGAAGATCCTGAATGTCTTTCTCCATGAACTCCCGAACGAGCAAACGAGGGTGTAGAAGATGGTGGTTTCACTAATCGTTTACAAAACTGTCTCCACTTCAGCATGTGGAGTTCTGTCAACGTCACTTACAATTGATGCTGGAATCCATGTGGCAAGTCTCCAGTGGGGCCGGGCTGCCAGCCAGCCGGCCTGTCCCGCAGCAATGCCCAAGTAGAAGAACGGGCTCCCCGCGCCTCCACCCACCATGGCAACTGACAGCCACGGTGGTAGAGCAAGACCCCGGAGAGTGTCCTCTACCTCCCCTCAGGGGCAGGAGAGTGGAAGGACAGATTAGCTCCGCTCTTTGCAAAATCCTTCCACACACAGTGTCTGGTGAGCCCCAGGCAAGTCTCGGGTAGCCTGGAGAGGTAGGAGGACAGGTGTGATGATAAAATTCCAAGGAGACGTGGCTCACCCATGGTCTCATGGTAAGTAGGACAAGGCCCAGGAAGAAAAGATTTGTCACCTGTGGCTCTTTGCCTTGCATGGGTGAGAGAGGCTGAGAGCGGCGGCAGAACTAGTCTTATTTGTTAAATGTTGATCATCAAAAACAAAGTCAGTAATTTTAAAAGGTTTAAATAGTTCCAAAATTCCTGCCTTTGGACAGAATCATTTCATTCTAGACTGGATTGCTTTCTGCATTTAGGCTGAACTCGATAGACACAAACTGTGGGGTGTTTTTCCTCTTTACTCTGCACAGAAAAAATGAAGTTGTCTGAAGTTGCCAGATGTACTCGAGGCCCGTGAAAAGAACAATACCACAATAAGTTATTTGTAGCAGCCCCTCGAAAGTGTCTAAGCCTCGCTCAGTTCCCTACCGTTCTGCCTCATTATATGCAATCGCACTGAACAGAGCATTACCCGGGCTGAATTGTCCTTCTTTGGGGAAATCTCACTTTCTTTCTTGTGTGTTCCTGATTCTCACACTCCCGTAGCCTTCACACCCAATCTTGGCTTCCCTTGTTCCCATCTCATTGGACATGGGGCTACTTCTGGCTTTCTGCAAGCCCCCGGCTCTGACTCCTCCCTCCCCACCCAGCTCACCTCCCACCCCGCACCTTCTCCAAGAGCCACCTGGGTGGGCCTGCGCATGCCCTCTCCACCAGCAGCCTGGAAGGGTTCGCCATGGTGCCCCACCTGCCTCCAGGCCTTAGCCATTTGGCGAGAGAGATACACTTTACTCAATCCAGCAAAATCGAACGTTCAGTTCCTGGGGATCAATAGTGGAACCTCAAATAGTATCTCTACAATCTGTAGGTGGGAAGCCTGGGGAGTACAGAATGCAGGTGCTTTAGAGAAAAGAGAGAAGCAAACAGCCAAACTGGGGGCTTGGGAAGGGGCAGGGAAGCCAGTTCTCATGGAAATTTTAGTTCTGAGAACCAGTCCCTTTGGGGTCTGGCCACATTTCCTGACCTTCCTTTTTGTGCTTTAAAGCAGAGAGGTTTCTGTGGATTATACCCCGAACCATTGCCACTCTTGAGCTCACTCTTAATTTGGTGGGGCGACTTAACGGACAGCTTCTGCCCCTAGCTCAACGGCAGCTTTATTCTGACACCAGCTTTACCATCTCGAGAGGAAATATGACCTGATCTAATCTCTATGTGTTATGGCCTGAATCATGTCACCCCAAAATCTGTACACTGAAGCCCTAATTCCCAGTTCCTCAGAATGTGACTGTGTTTGGAGACAGGGCTTTTCACGAGGTAATTAAGGTAAAACAAGGTCTTTGGGCTGGGGCCTAATCCGGTGGGACTGGTGTCTTTATAAGAGGTCATTAGGACGCAGACACACGCAGAGGGAAGATCACACGAGGACACAGGGAGAAGCCGGCCACGGGCGAGCTGACAAAAGAGGCCTCAGAAGGAGCCAAGCCTGCCGACAGCTTGACCTTGGGCTTCCAGCCCCCAGAACTGTTGCTGAATGACTTGTTGAAGCCCCAGGTCTGTGGTGGTTTGTCATGGCAGCCGCAGCCGACCAAACACCATAGATGTCCATCCTGGCCTAGGGCTTGTTCACATCCCCCTCAGGAGGCCAGTCTCCACCCCTTGAAGGAGTTCCTGGCCCTGAACTTCAACTCACATGGTGAACGTCTCTTGCTGAGGCTCTCCTGCCCCCATCTCGACCCTCTACTTCCACAGACCAGGCATCCCTTCCAGTGTCTCTCCATTCACTTCTAACTTGCTTCCACTCCTCCCCCATGTTAGGGACCCAACTACCATAGTCACTAACTAAGGGAAGGAACAGGTGAGCCCCAGAGTGCTTCTGAGGCCTAATGCTCCATCCGGGGGAAGCCCAGGGGCCGGACACATCAGAGGCATCGGTCCTGGCTGGATTGGCCAACAGTGGGGCCAAACAGACTTGGATTCACTCATCCCAAGACAAGCCAATGATTCAAGAGATGAGGGTTTGGACAGGAGAAACGGGAATTTATTTCGGGTGCCGACAGCCTGGGGACGTGGCAGGCTCACGCCCTTACCGACCTCCCTGTCTGCAGGATGGACGTCTAGAGTTTTCTGGGAGAGGCTCAGGGGGTATGTGCGAGACAGCAGGCAGAGAGGGTGTGATCACGGCTGTAGGGCAGGACGCGTTCAGCTCACGGTCACGGTGGGGAAACCGCCGTGGGAGGGGAGGTGGTCCTCCACGCGTTTCATTGCTATCAAGGCTTATCTGCTCCGGAGGCTGGGGTTCCAGTCATTGCAAAACACCTTCATGGATGCGTCCAGAAAGTGCGGCAAGAAGCAAGCACGAGGTGTTCAGTTAGTGCGTGAATTAATCAGTCTGGTCTGTTTGTGGTTTTAACCTTGGGGTCCAAGGTCGAGCAAGACTCAGATCGGCTGAGCAGACATCTGTGGCCTCACCCGTGTGATGTCCTTTCCTCAGCGGTCCCCACGCGGTTGACAGGGACGGGCGTTTTCACCAGATGGCCTGCCATCTCCTCGGACTCGGACTCATCTCGCCGTCCAATCTGGTCCCCTTCCCAAACTCCCTCTCCTCAAACACAGCGTCCGTTTCTTGATCCCCATCTCACCGGTCGCCCCATTTCTTTGCTCCTCTTTGCAGCAAAACTCCGAAGAGTCCGCTCAGTTCTTGCCCTCTGTTTCCCTTCCTCCCGTTCTCTTTATGCGCATGTTAGACTTACGGGGTCTCTTACTGTGTTTGGCGTTTAAGTATCGTTAGAGAGACCTCGGTCCCTGGCCTGCCTCTTGGTGTTGTCTGCCATGACTCGGCTTTACACGCCCTCTCCACACCCAGACCCTCAGACGTCTGTCTTCCCTGCGCCTCTCTCCCACACCGCAGGCACGTGCGTCTAAACTCACTTGGGAGTCCCGACGATGGCTCAGACTCCACACATCCTGCCATGAACTTGTGATCGTCTGTCAAGACCCAGCTCTGGCTGTCACCTTCCTTTCTCAGCCGAGGCAGCTCCTGACTTGCAAGGACTCGGGGCCAAGTCCTTGGGATCAGCCTTAGCTGCTTTTTCCTCCCATACTCCGCCTCCCGCCTCGCAGGAAATCGTGTTGGTTCTACCTTCAAACCATGTAGAGGCTGAGCCTCTTGCCTCCTCCGCTGTTCCTACCCTGGTCTCAGCTACTAACCCTTCTTGGTCCCTTCCTGAAAGATCTTCCTGCTTCTGCCCCAGCCCCCTACAAAACAATTTCAGCACAGCCGTCAGTGCCACACCATGTCACTCTTCTGTCCCAGCCCCTCTGCCAGAGGCTTTTTGTTTCTCTCAAGAAGAGAAATAAAATCCTTATGATAGCCCATGGGACCTTACATTCTCCACTCACTGTGACCTTTGGCCCATCTGTGACCTCTTCTCCTTCACTTTCATTTTGTTCCAGCAACACTGAGCTCCCCCTCCCTCGGTTTCATCTCACAGGCCAGGTTAGCTCCTGCCCCAGGGCCTTTGCACCAGCCATTCTGGCTCCTACTTGCGATCCCCTTCTCCCAGGTACCTGCTTGGCTAATTCTCCATTCTAGGTTTGGATCTCACCTGTTGCACGGGGCCTGCCTGACCATCCCCAGTGCACACACATCACCTACTCTCCCTTCCCTTGCCCTGCTGGCCTTCTGTCCAGGGCACCTTCTACCTCCCGGCGTACTGTTTACTTGTTGATTATGTGCAATGCCTCGTGCCCATCACTCCCCTCCCTGGTCTCATGGCTCTGCTGGAACAGAAACTCCAGAGGGAACCAGAGTCTGTTCTGTCCCTGATGTAACCCAGGTTCTGAGAAGAGTGCCTGGCCCCAGGCACAGGCCTAATAGATATTGGTGGAAGGAAGAAATAGAATTCTCCTATAAGTCCATCCACCACTGCCCTGGATTCCCTAAAGTGTGAAGCTCGGGGTGCATCTTTCACATGGAGCCTCCCTCCCTTTGGAAACATCCTCATGCCCCCGGTTCCCATCTGCCATCCCAAGGTGGCAAACGGTCCTCTCCACCCCCAGCACATCCTGGAATCATCTATTAAATTACTCTTTTTGAACACCCTGATTTGGGTTGATCTCGTTCCCCACCAAGGCCTGTTGGACCACGTTTGATGTGGGGCTCACGTGGAGGCCGGTGTCCCTTCTCTGACTTCTCATAACTACTCGAGGGCAGCTCTTGATTTAAGGATCTCCTGATCAGTAACAGGAGACCAAGCACAGTGAACTCTTTCTCATTTGGAAATCCAAAAGAGACCCCGGTAGAAACCTGGCTTGCTCTCGATCGTGTGTATTGTATTTTAAATTTTCTGTTGACCCCTTGATTGTCCATACCCCGCATTTTGCCGCTTTATTTACGGCCTTCCTACCCCTTCCATGGGTGCGTGCTCTGTCTTTCAAGCCAGGCCGTACAGTTCCTTGAGGGCAAAGGCTGTTTTATACAGCGACACCTTGATTAGAGATTCCTCTGGAACAAGGATCATTTACTCAAAGTCAACTGTGTGCAAAAGTAAAAACAAAACATCTTCATAAATCATTCTAAGCAGAGCCGCCTGCCTACAGCTGAGTGTCAGAAATACTTCAACCCGGTGTCTGTGTGTCTCCGTGGGTGCTGAAGGCGACAGGGCCCATGGCCGGGGCTGTCAGCAGCCGGGAAGGTTTTGTTCCTGAGCCTGGAGTCTCTTCCCTCCGCCTTGGGCCTCGGCAATGCCGTCTTCAGGCTCCCAACATTTATACTTTGAAATCTTGATCCCCCATTACTCAATGAAATGTTTAGGAATTCTCCATTATCTTCATGGGGAGAAATGTGCTCCCTTCCTCTACCCTTTGAAGCAAAAATACCCCTGAAATTACTACTAGGCTTGTTAAATGGATCCCGTAGCTGGTCTGGCCTGCCCCAAGTTGACTTCCTCACCTCCTGCCATCCCTGCTCCTTGCTGGTCCCTGGGGCTGTATCCCTCTCTCGTGGACCATCTCCTTGTGTCTATGGGCTTTTTAGGGCTCCCTCGAGCTTTCTTCTGCCCTGGTCCCCCTGTGTCCCTCATCCGGCTTGAGGTCAGACCTTAGTTCCATTAGCCCTGAATGCTGACCCAGCTCGGCTCTCATCTTCCTTCCTAGGGTTTCCAGACACTGACGTTTCCAGAACATGTGGCCCTATTTGGGATCTGGTCCAGGAATTTTCTTAGTATAACCTCTCGTTTCTGACATCCTGGAACATCCTGTATTGTTTCTCTGGCCCGTGAAGTTTCTGACAAAGACATTTTTCCTGGGACTGAGACACCTAAGGTATAACTTAGGTGCTTTTTTAGAATCTCCCAAGGAATTAGACCCAGAGCAAAAAAAGTTTCATGACATGGAATTTAATCATTAGGGCCTCAAGGACAGGAACCCCATAGCGTACGACTCCATTTCCCTTTCACGGTTTAGGGAAGTTGTAGACCCAGCACAGACCTGTAATAAACACCTGCTGAATAATTGATTGAGTGACATCCAGCCGAGCATGCCGGATGTTTCTGTCTGGCTACGATGTCTGGGATTTTTTTTTCCCCAGGAAAAATTGTGATTATTTTCACAGCAATTATTCACCAGTTCTCCCTCATTTCTTCTTTTTTCTTTCTTTTTCTCCCAAGTTTTCATTTGAAAAATGTTAAATAGAGACAAAGCTGAAAGAATAGAATAACCTTATTTATGCTCTTCGCTTGGATTCCACAATTAACATTTTTCTACATTTGTTTTTTTCTCTCTCTCTCTGTGTAGTTCTCTCTATATATCATAGATCTGTCTACACTTGTATTTTTATAACTCTCTCTGTAAATATAAAAACTTTATTGCTGGCTATTCTGAAAGTCGGTTGCAGACATCATGACCCTTCCCCTTCTCGATGTTTCCTGCATTTCTTAAGAATGAGGACATTTTCTATATAACCACAACGTTATCACAGCTGAGAATTAATAATCATTTTGAAATTGAATCCAGTGTCCTTTCTTTTCTTCCTAAGCTGGAGACGTTTGCTTTCGGACTGCACAATGACTCTGCTTTCCAAATCTGAATTCCGGTCCTTGTTCCTTATGGATTCCTTGGGTTTGACAGGTATGGTAAGGTGCTGTAGTTCATAGAACAGAGTTGTATTCACTGGTTCTTGGGTGATAGAGAGCTGTTTGGGCACCAAAGATGGGTTGTTTCCAGAACAGACCGTGTCCATCCTCAAGCAGGAGCCGGGGTAGGGTTTTTTTGGGTCCCAGGGCAGAGCTCCTCTGCCCATACAGCTATCCACTGTATGATCTCTCCCTCTCTTTAATGTGTCTCTAGCCTCCTTTATCTCTTGTATTGTGGAATAAAAACACTATATACAAGGCTCTTGGCAATTCTGATTCAGTAGGTCTGGGATGGGAATCTCAGGAAATTATATTTTTACAAAGCTCTCCAGGATTAGAAATCTGGCAGGGGGAAGGGGGGAACGGAAAATCCCCCATTACATGGTCTGCCTACACAACACTTCTCTGTACATCTTATGTATGTGTGTTTGTGGGTTTTGTAAGATGACTCCAATTATCTTTGGAAGTGAGTGGAGTAGAAACTATAAATACATCAGAGACTTCCTCAGAACATCCACGCGCACCGGAGCCAATCCTGGGACGCTGCCGCTGGCGTGGGCAGGCGGCGGCGGGGGCAGGTGGCGGGGAGGCTGGGGACGTGGAGGGAGGTGACCTGGCTCTGCCCTTGGTGCTGCTGTCTGCTAGCCCGGGGATGGTTTGGGATCACTTACCTGAATTCTCTGAGCCTCAGGCCGTCCTCCAAGATGAGCAGAGTACTACCGACCCGAGGAGGAACCCGATGGGATGGTACGTGTGAAAACACTGTGAAATTCACAGCTGGAGGCTAGTTGAGCTGGAGATAGATTCACTCGGGAACCCAGATCTATCTGGAGGACTGCTGGGGCGGGCACACTGGGGGTTCATTTACCCAATGAACTGAGAGGCCTCCCGGGAAGAAGCTCATCACAAAGGAAGAGGTGGGGGGTGGGGGAGAGCCGTCTGAGGTTAGGGAAGCGTCTGCCCTTCGTCCAGAAGGTTCTCCTCGCTGTCCGGGGCAGGGGGAGGGACAGGCTGTCACCCCGGAGCGCACAAAACGAAAAGAACTGCGTCTTTATCATCCCTGGGCAAGGGGCCAGGCAGCCTTCGGGGGTCCTGACCCTGGGTCCCTGCTTCCCGGGGCAGCTCTTCAGCTCGAGGGCATGAACAGAGGTCACACTGTGGGGGGCGCCAGGGACACCGCCATGGAGAGGGTGGACAGGTTTTCTGGGAGTCTTGGGTAAAGGCACGTACAAAAGGGGGAGCCGGGAGCACGAACAGCACCTCTCAGCCGGCAGCGCAGCATTGCCAGAGAGAACAGGAATGACTACAGAGCACTTGGAGGGGCTGGGGTCGCTTCAAAGCCACCAACAAGAATTCCCTTTTATAGGGCTGTTGTGGGGATGTTGTTTTCTCCCCCAGACCCCTGTGGCCTACGACCCCCAAGCATTTCGAGGGGGAAGAGAGCTATGCGGGGGGGAGGGACTATGGTGCTGGCATCCCAGCTCTCATCTGGGGCTCCTCTCCCCACGTCTGGAGCACGAGAGGCTGGGACGAGGCCCCAGGTGGAATGATCCATGAAACGAGCGGTGAGAATCCGGTGTGTGAGCAGCCCCGGTGGCCTGTTCATCATCCTCAGTGGCCCGACATTCCCCTAATGTGAGGCGAGGAGCTCTGTGTGCACGAGCCCAGGAGGCTGCCTGGAGGCTTCTGGGGATGCTTCCAGCAGCGTGGGCTGCAGGGTAGGCGAGGGAGGGGAGTGGTGACAGGAAGTAGCGGGGCGGTCCCTGAAGGCAGAGGCTGGTGAGGGGGCGAGTTTCACTGAGCATTTACGGAGACTGAAAGGAAGTCAGTGATTCTTCATCCTGATGTTTTGTTTGTTTGTTTTTTTCCGAAGTATAATTCCATATGGAAAGTGTGTATCCTAGGTGTACAACCCATTGACCTTTTCCACACACAACACAGTCGGGAACCAGCACCAGCACCAGCTAGAAGGTCTCCAGCATCCCCCCAAGCCCCTGCTGTGCCATTTTCCTCAGGCCCAGCCCTGTCCCTCCAGGTGACCCGTTTAGCCTGCAGTGTGGCCAAATGTTTCCTTGTCACTCACATGCCCAGGCTCTGTGGCCCTTGGAGTTGCTCTGGGTGAGGAACGTCAATGGTGTTGAGCCTCCGTATAAAACTAGAATAATAATGGCGTTTGCTTCATCGGGCGGTTGCGAAGATTAATAATAATCGCATAAAATAATCCACGAACGGCACTTGGAAGCGTGCCTGGCGTGTAGTAAGCACATCGTTAATGTTTATATTTTTAGGGCAATTGAATTCCTTAACTTAAATCACGGTGATGAATTATTTCTCAGTCTCGAGGCAAGTGAGGAAATTTCTGGAAAGACTGTGGCAGGTGGTCAGCACATGTCTTCACGGGGTATGCAGGGTTTGAGCTTCTGTCACTAAGAGTGGCACCTTTGAGGGCCAGCAGTCCTTGACTCACAACGGACGGAAGTGTTCTGCTCCAAAGTGTCCCTTCCCATTAAAGCCATCCTGTGGTGGGTCTTGGGACTCTGATGGGACCTGGGCAGTGTTCTTCAATCTCGCCTTTTGACAAAACCCTCTGTGTAAACACATTTCAAAATTGGGAGTGGGGGAGAAAGACTTCTGAGAACCCAATCTTAGCGTTTAGTATTTTGGTCCTACTGACGGCATTATAATTTTGTTCTTCTGTTCTCTCTTAGTTGCGTATTTTGTCCTCGTTCAAATATTGGAGACGAAGGGAAATGGAGCCATCAGATTATTTAAAAGGTTCCGTGGTATAAAGACACAAGGATCATTAAATTGTACAGGGCGCCTGATCTCTCTGACGACAGTAAGCGGGACAGTGAACTAGCAGGAGAAGATTCTAAGCTTTGTTTATGTGTTGCTACAGATACGTAGCTTCATACTGCGCTATACAGTCAAGAAAAAGGCCCTAAGGGCTTCCAGCATGAAAATATCACCTTGCTAAATGGCAGTCACTGTTCTGCACATGCCAGGGGCTGAGCGAAGGGCAAGTCAGTGCTTCCGGAGACTTTGCTACTCAGCTCATTTCCTATAAAATACAGAAACCATGCACGTGTGGCTGAACGTGTGAGTGGAGGCGTGGTAGGAAAGGAAGCAAACATAAAAGGAATGGAAAGAAGGAGCTACGTGTGTGCCGGCTGCCTGGGGAGAAGAGATGCCGTGGAGTTCAGGATCCGGGGTCGTAAGAGCTTTAGCCAAGTGATTTCGGGCTTTTCACCTTCCCTAATTTGCAAAATGACACTAATAATCAGGGTCCGTGTGCTGTGAATTAAATTACTTTTTAAAGAAAACATACTAATATCAATAATATCACCCTTACGGGAGAGTCGCAAAGGTAATTCCCATACGGGCGTTACCCAGACTCACTCCTTCCTAATATTTTGCCCTATCGGTGGCATTAGACCTTTTGAGAGTAACTTGTGTTCTAGCTTAGCCCTTGAACCTTTGATCCTTCAGTTCACGTTTCCTGAGAACGAGAATCTCCCTGTGTGAGGACAGTGAGGTATCAGCATCAGAGACTGCAACGCTGGGGCGCCTGGGTGGCTCAGTTGGTTAAGCAGCTGCCTTCAGCTCAGGTCATGATCCTGGCATCCTGGGATCGAGCCCCACGTTGGGCCCTTTGCTCAGCGGGGAGCCTGCTTCTCCCTCTGCCTCTGCCTGCCACTCTATCTGCCTGTGCTCACTCTCTCTGACAAATAAATAAATAAAATCTTAAAAAAAAAAAAAAACCTGCAATGCTGGGTGATACGCTAAGGCGTGCTATAGCAGGTAACACGATACTCTCTCCTAATCTACGGGCCATAGTCCAGTTTTGTTAATTGTCCTATCCCCGTCCTCCACGGCGTCCTTCGGTCCCTGACTCAGGATCACATATTGCATCTAGTTCTCATGTCTCGTTCGGTCCACTAATCTGCAATAGTTCTCCGCCCTTCCCTTGTCTTTCATCATAGTGATGTTTTGGCAGAATACAGACCAGTTATTTTTACAGACTGTCCCTCAATTTTGTTTTTTTTCCAACGTTTATTCATTATTAGACTCAAGTTATGAATCCTTGGCCAGAATACCGAGAAACACTGATATGTCCTCCTCGGAGCATCCGCAGACACAGGCTGTCCGTCTGACTCTCCTGAGCGATGGTAATCTCGGTCACCTGGCCAAGGTATCGTCCCGCTTCTCCTCTATCCAGTTACTCCATTCCCTCTGCAATGAATAAATGTCCTATTGAAAGGTATTTGAGGATGCTGGAAATATCTTCCTTCTCATCAAACTCCCCTTTCATCAACCAATCGCTACTGCGATGGTTGCGGGAGGGTGAGTTTCAATTTTCCCCTTCCCTTCACATTTACCGGTCGGCATTCTATGGAAACAAAGATCTTTCCCATCTCCTTCATTTGGTTATCTAGTTATTATCAGCAGGTACTCAAAGATTCCTAAATTATTCAGTATTTATTCTGATACATATATTTCTAGATTTAGCCAGTGGGGGCCCTTCAAGCTGCCTCCTGTGATGGTTTAACATTCCTCTACTACTATTTCTTACTTACCATGACAACAAGGCCTTCTAGGCTCCTTCGGACCTTCGAGGCTCTGGTCATTGAATCAATGATCTCTCCAAGGAAACCTCCTTATGGTGGATAATGGTGTTAGAGACCAACATCTTGTTGCAAGATGTGCTCATTGCTATTGGGGTATCATTGCTCTGGGATCTTTTCGGTGGACAGGTCTAGGGAATATACATGCATGTGTATATGTATAAACATATGCATATATTTACAGCTCATACTGCTAATTCTGATTCCAAATCTACTTCACAGGAATCTTTCTTGCCTTCCTCACCCCTTCCTTGTCTTTCATTATACATCATTCCATATCATATCCCCCTTCTTCCACAGTGAATATCCTAGCTCCCCAGAGCAATACATTTTCTTACATGTCCTTTCCACAATGTGCATGAAACAGTTTAATTGCCACACCGTAACACTATGAAAAACACAAGAAGAAGAGTTCAACAACTGTTTGGAGTTCTTTCATTCTCTAGGCTGAGGTTCTATGGCCCAAGTACTTTGTTCAAAAGGTGGGCGTGTTAGATCTTTCACCCCCCCTGCAAGTGTGGTAACGTTATTCATTTGCAATATAGTTGGGTTCAGGTCTTTCTCTTTGGATTACATGTTTAGGACCCCCCATCTTTGTTGATTTTATTTTATTTTTGGAGACCATTAACATGTTTCCAAAAGTCAAACCTAGGAAAAAGGGGGTGTCGCTCCTTCCATTCTCTCCACCTTATCCTCTTGCCCCTTACGGGTATCTCATTTCATTGTTTCTGGTATACCATTATTTTATGTGTGTGAATGTGTGTGGATGTGTGCATGTTGCCAAAAAAAGCAGGCATCTGTATGTTCTCGTGTTTTCCCCTATTTCTTACAAAAATAGCATATAATTTATACTCTGTCCCAGTTTGCTTTTTTAATTTAATAACATATCTTGGAAGTCACTCCATACCTGTTCACAGAAGTCTTCCTTATTCTTTCTTACAGTCCAGCCAACAGTGTTTTGTCAAGCTTTTGAATTTTTGCCAAGTTGTGTGGGGGGTGGGGGATAAATAGTGTCTCTGTAGTGTTAATTTGCAACTCTACTGTGAGTGCAATGGAACACCTTCTCATATGTTTACAGACTCTTAAGATCTTTGCTGTGAATTGTCTTTATATCTGTTTTTGCCCTTCTCAATGTCTGACTTCCTTCTATGTTAGGATACTACCCCTTTATCTATGATGCATGTGGAAATAATTCTGTCCAATTAGTCATGTCTCTTTTTAAAGTGAGGTAAAATATAGATAACATAAAATTTACTATTTGAACCACTTTTAAGTGCTCTGTGGCATTAAGAACTTTCACAGGCTTGTGCAACCGTCCCCACCATCCATCTCCAGAACTTTTTCTTCCTCCCAAGCTAAAACTTTGTACGTAGGAATTGTCCTACTCTAGGTACCTCATATCAGGGGGTCCTATAGTATTTGTCTCCCTAAGACTGGCTTATTTCCTTGGCCTCACATCCTCAAGCCTCAGTGACTTCAATGACTTTAGACCACCACATCTAGCATCATCATCATCATCATCATCATCATCATCATTATTGGACTGCCAGGTCTGAAAGTTACAGTGACCTCAGATCTGTTGCTACACACAATGGAAATAGACTTCCATTGACTTTTTTTCTACCCTCAACACTGTACAAAGTTTAAACTCTATCATATGGCCCTTACTCTACAACATTAATAATGGTTTTACTCCTCTGACCAAATCCTAACTGACACGTACTTTCACTGGGACTTGATGTTTTGGTTATAAATTGTTCTTCAATTTCTTTGGCCTGTTCCACTTTGATATTACAATCGCAGTTCCTGCTTTTTTTAGATTTTGGTTTTCTTTCCTTTTTTATTTTTTTAAGATTTATTTATTTGTTTTGGTGGGGGAGGAGCAGAGGGAGAGAATCTCAAGCAGACAACCTCCTGAGCACAGAGCCCAACACAGGGCTCCATCTCAGGACCCTGAGATCATGACCTGAGTCTAAACCAAGAGTTTGACACTCAAGTGACTGAGCGACCCAGGCGCCTCTAGATATGGGTATTCTTTTATAAACAGATTTGAAAATCTTTTTTTTTTTTTTAAGATTTATTTATTTATTTGAGAGAGGGAGAGAGATAATGAGCAAGGGGGGGTAGAGGGAGAGGGAGAGAGAATCCTCAAGCAGACTCCCCGCTCAGTGCATGGTTTGACTGGGGGCTCAATCCCAGGATCCTGAGGTCATGACCTGAGCTGAAATCAAGTCGGATCCTCAACTGACTGAGCCACGCAGGTGCCCCTTGAGAATATTTTAATATGCAAATTAAACCCTTTTGTAAATGATATTGATATGGTTTAGTCTCAGTTCTGTCATATTATTTTCTTTGACAATTGCCATGTGTATTATGCTCTACTTACTCTTTTTTTGCCCCCCTCACTATTTGGTATGCATTCTTTGCTATTTTAAAATGTTTTCTCTTATGGTTTTAGAATAGGGTTTCTGATTTTGGGGAATATATATATTTTGCTTTATGGCCAAGTTTTATATTTTTATATTTTATTTTATATTCATATTTTATATTTTTTATATTATATTTTATATTTTATATTTTTATATTACCCTTAGTTCCTTCCTTGTTTCCTAACCTTTCAACATTTGGCTGTGAATTTTATAGGGTCTCCTTTGACTTCCATTTACTGCCTGTTTAATAGTCAATGATATGATTCTGTTTTTTCTTTTCTCTCTCCCTTCTCCTTCAACTACTTTTAGCTGCTGCTGTTTTACTTTACCAGAAAGTATAATGTGTACATACTATTCTTCTGCCAATTAAATATATAAATGCTCTCCGTCGGTCGCTTTGTTGGTTTTTCTCTGTGTTCTCTTGGATGGGGGGAATCTTACTCTCCAGGAAAGACATATACTGGTCTCTGAATTTTTGCACCCAGTTCCTTTCTGTGTGTTTATAGCTGCACAGAAAAATCCTTGGCTGATATTTTCTCGCATTGAGTTTCTTGTAAATGGTGCACCATTGCTCCCTGGATCTGTGTAATGTTCTTTGGAAGTCTGATACCAACCTACATTTGTGATCTCTATAAGTAATTTGATCTTGATGCCTTTAAAATCCAATAGTTTAACTAAGATATGTTTTGGAGTTGATTATTCCAGAACAGTTTTTCGGGGTACATGGACGTTACTTCTGATATACAATTTAATTTTTTTTCTTATTTTTGAATTCTCTTCCAGGAATACAGCTGTCCCCCGGTTTTAATTTTATAGTTGACATCTCTGTATAAACACCACAGAAGTGGTACAGCATAATGACTTGACTAACATAAATTGCGAAATGATGACCACAATAAAGTTAACATTCATCACCTCATGGATAAAAAAAGAAAAAAAAAAGTTGTTTTCCTTGTAATGAGAACTCTTAGGACGTACTCTGTTAATAACTTTCAAATGGGCCAAGCAGCATTATCCATCACGATGTAGTTACGTTGAATATTACATCTGAGATTATAGTTCTATTTATTTATTTATTTATTTTTAAAGATTTTTATTTATTTACTTGATAGAGAGATCACAAGTAGGCAGAGCAGCAGGCAGAGAGGGAGGGAAGCAGGCTCCCCGCTGAGCAGAGAGCCTGATGCGGGGCTCGATCCCAGGACCCCGAGACCATGACCTGAGCCGATGGCAGAGGCCCAACCACTGAGCCACCCAGGTGCCCTGAGGTTATAGTTTTAATACTAATTCTGCTTCCCCGGTGCTTCTGTGTTGAGGACTCCGGTTATAGGCGTTTTGGTCCTCGTTTCCTTTCATTTCAACCACTTCTCTTTGAACACTTTGCTTCTTTCTTTAACTTATTTTCAATTTCTTGATTATTTTCTTGCCATTCTTTAGTGTCCTTTTACCTATTTTTATTTGACTGTATTCTCCTATGGGCGTTTTGTAATTATTCTCGGTCTTTCAGGGAGTTCTGTCTTATTTTCAACTTCTTCCCTGAATTTGATCAACTTTTGTTGCATTTCTTCCTAATGTTTGTCTAGTTTGTTCTTAGTTTTTGAATTTCTGATTGTAGTTGTCCCTATGAATGTGTATATGTACATCTGGATGTGTGCACATGCCCACATAATGCTTTGGTCAGTTTGGTTGTTTGACCGATGGTGTTACAATTCCTCCTCCTTCCTGGTTTTATGCGTGTGTGTGTGTGTGTGTGTGTGTGTATTTTCATCAGCTGAAAATGTTAGGATTCATTTTTTTTTCATCAAAACAAATGTGATTCCATTTTTGTTTTCATTTTCTTTTAATGGTAGCTTCGTATGCTGCCAATCGGATGGTATTCTGTTGCTGGGAATTTTGGCACAGGGTTCCCAGTTCAGGAATGTTCTCTTCTATCTGTAGAGTGAAGTGCAGTTTTCAATAGGTCACGGTGTCTGGGGGAGGGACTGGCTGTCTTTTATTTCTGTAGGATCTTTAATTTGCCCTTTTTACTTCCTTCTATCCCTCCACTGCCAGGCCTCCAAAGGGCATTACTCTTTCTTTATTTGTTTGACTTTCCCCAGAAGCAAGGCTTCTTCAAGGCTGCCACCTCCTGTCCCATTCTCTTTCAAACCTCTTCCCTGTTAAGTACCCGACCTGTGTTCAGTTTTAGTTCTTGGTGTTGGACTTTCTCTTTGTAGAGGTTTTAAGCCGGGACTTCACTTAAGTCCTTGGCAACGGCGGAGGGAGCTCTGCTGGAATTTAATGTCTTTTCCTTCTTCTACTTAAGAAGTAATTAGAAGTTCAGTTCACGGCATTCCCTCTCCCAGTATTGCTGAAGGCTTGTTGGTGTTTGCATTTTGTTGAAGATGCGAGTGGAGATTTAGAGTCATGAAGCTGCCATCATCCTCCAGACTGGGAAGCTCCTGGAATCACTTTTGAAATACCAAGTGCCAAGTAACATTTACTTTCTTTCCTAGGGGCACGGGAAACTTTGAGTGTGGCAAGGGCATCATCAAGGTTACCCAGATTCTGTTACAAGACAGATGAGTCTCCCTGAGATGCTTCTGTGTTAACTCTTCTTTCTTCTTTTAAGAAAGCAACACATTAAAAGGGAAAGATTGAAAAACATATATATAGATATAGATATAGATATACTGCGTCCTTTCTTCCCCTTTCATGTTAATTAAAAACAAAATAAAACAAAAAAAATCCTGCTATTCAGGGCTGTCCATTCTCGGAAAAATAATTCTCTGGACCTCTCTTAATCTACCTGGGGGGGTCCCACCTGTGACTAAATAATCACATGAAATTGGTAGCTGGGGATCAGGAATGTTTTGCTGCAAGATTAGTGAGAAAACTGCAGCGAGCAGCTGCAAAGTCGGGTCCGGCAGGCGGGTTTGCACCAAAACGCTCAGGTGGGCCGGCCGTGAAGGGTCCGAGTCGGTCCCCAAGACCCCGGACCTAAGAGGTGACAGCCTAGGCGGGGCGGCGCGCGGCAGCCGTGACCGCCAGGGTCCCGGGTGCGTGTGCACGTGTGTGTGCGCACGTGTGCGCGCGCTCCGCCCGGTCCCGGGCAGCCACCTGTCACTCAGGGGCAGCGGCGGGGAGGACGCAGAGGGGGCGGGGCGGCGGCCGGGCCCGCGGAGGCCCTCCCGGCGGAACCCCCGCGTGCCGCAGCCATGGAGACGCGGTAATCCCCTCCTCCGGCCCGCGCCCCGGCCCCCGCAGCCGCCGCCGATTGGTCGCCCTTTGCTCCCTGACCCGCCCGCCGCCTCCGAGGCCGCCGCTTCCTGCTCGGGCGCCGCGCCGCGCTCCCGGCCCGGGGCGGAGCTCGGGCGCCGGGCGCGCGCCGCCTTCGCCGCCGCCGAGCAGCAGCCCGCGCCGGAGGAGGAGCCGCCGCCGCGCCCTTCCCCTTCCTCCGCTCCTCCCCCGGCCCGCTCCCCGCCCGCGCCGGCCCCAGGCAGCACTCGCGAGCAGCGGCGGCCGCGGCCGGCGGCCGAGAGGGGAGAATGCGGCGGCGCTCGCGGATGCTGCTCTGCTTCGCCTTCCTGTGGGTGCTGGGCATCGCCTACTACATGTACTCGGGGGGCGGCTCCGCGCTGGCCGCGGGCGCGGGCGGCGGCGCCGGCAGGAAGGTGAGTGGGGCGCCCTGCCCGGGCCCGGCCCCCCTCCCCCGCCCCGACTCCTCTTTCCCCTCTTTCCCCGCCGGCCCCTCCCGCGCCGACGCGCCCCCTGCCCGGCCGCAGACCCCCTGCTCCGACGTGGCCCGCCCGACGCCGAGGGGCGCTCCTGCCCCTCCTGCTCGCCTCTGCCCGGACCTAGGCTCGGGCCCCCGCTCCCCTCCCCGGGCCTCCCAACCGATTCCCCGGGGCCAGGGGTGCCCCCGGCCCCTCTGCGCTCGCCCGCCTCGGGAGAGGGCGACCCGGCGCAGCCGCGCAGGGGCTGGGGACCGCGGACCCGTCTCTCGTCGCCCCCCGTCTCCCTCCGCAGACGTCCCCCTCTGTCTGCTCCACGTAATTGAAGTTGAGTCCTGTCCGGCCGCCGGGAGCCCCGTCCCCTGCGGTGGGAAGTTTCGCCGTGGGGGTGTTGGGACACACAAAAGCGGGTGGGGAGGAGAGGAGGGAGAGGCGGCTGCCTTTGCAAAGTGTCAGGTACGGGAGAGAGGAGTCCAAGTTTCTTCTCAGCCCTTTGATACAAGCCGCCGCAGTCCTCACCCTTTTCCCCCTTGTCACCCCGCGGCGGGGAGTGGTGGTCTGGGGCAGCTCGGGGTCTCTGCCCCTTTCTCTCCGTGCGCTGCCTCGGGGGGCGCGGTGGGGGGGGGGTATGCAGCCCGCCCCGTGCCGGACTGAACGGACTCCCAGGGCGGGTGTGAGCGGAGGGCCAGCGCGCCTCTGCGCGGGGAGCGAGGCGGGTCGCGGACATCCCCGACCCCCCAGTCCCGAGCATCTTCCCTTCTCGGTCCCGGTGTTCCGGCCGGGCCAGCTCGGCCCCCGCCGCCCGGCCGTGGCCCCCTGCGCGTGCCTTCCCCTGCCCCGCTGCCCGGTTACGCGGGGATGGTCCCTGTTCCGTGCCTGTGCTTGGAGCAGGCTCCCAAGGGCCGAGTGTTTAGGCCGTGGGGACCGTGCAAGCCACCTGGACCGCCCGGGAGGAAATCGAGCGGCCAGAGACGCCCCAGCGGCGGGGTTCTGCGGCCGGGCGCCAGCTGGGAGCCGAGGGCTTTGGCTGTGCACATGCCGCCCGCGGGGTTGTGGTGTTTGGTGGGGAATCGGCTTTGAAAGCCGCGTTATCTTTTCCGAAATCCTGTAACCCTCATTACTGTGACGTTTAGTGGCACGGCAAACCCAGGAAAATTCT
Source organism: Martes martes (assembly GCF_963455335.1). Classification (NCBI taxonomy): domain Eukaryota; kingdom Metazoa; phylum Chordata; class Mammalia; order Carnivora; family Mustelidae; genus Martes; species Martes martes. Next base: position 81,221,613 of record NC_137902.1, read on the forward strand.
GAGTTAATGGAGGTGGACCCCGGGTTGGGCTGGGACTGGGGAATGGTATTCTGGAACAGGGCCGACGGGATTGACTGTATGCACAGACGTCTTAGCCTGAAAGTCAGACCCGTGAAGTCAAGGCTCCTTCAGGGGTTTCCCCCCTGGTTTGTTTGTTTCTCTCATTCATTCATTCATTCATTCATTCTCACCTTAAGGTATTAGATGGAGGTAGGTATCTTGTTTGAGTCTTGGGTTTGCTTTATCTGGCGGGGGCAGAAATGGAAAGTGTTTCCATGTGCTGAATTGGCCTAGCTTAGTTCTGAGCCAGCAGTGTGCTCTTAGCCCATTTTTTTCGTTCCCTTTTTAATGCAGGGAACTGCTGTCTGTGTACCTGAAGTCTCTTGTTTGTTCTTGAAGGGTAACGAGCAGAGCATCCAGTAGGAGCAGTGCAACCCTTTGAAAACTACGGTCATGTTAAACCGGAATTATTCTCAAAACTTTGCTTTGCAGAAGAATGGGCCTTGGCAGGTCCACATGGCCTGGTGTGCCGGTAGGACCTGGCAGAGCCTTCTGCCTTTCATGCAAAAGAAAAACAAACAAATAAGCCGCACTGGTGTTTCTCTTTCCTTGGTTTGGCACTTTCATGAATGCATGTGATTAGTCATAGCAACAGTGTGGCCTCAGCATCCAGAGAGGCTGATTTCTCCCTGGTGGGCTTCAGCTGCTGGGTTTTGAGGGGTCCTCTGTGTTGATCCCTGAAGTGGTATCCTTAATTTAAAAAAAAAAAAAAATCCAAGAACTCTTTGTGACCTAGTGGCAATGGGAAGGTACAGAGATCAGGTAGGAAAAAAAAAATGCGTGGGCAATGAACAATTATACATGGAGTGGTGATTTGGGATTCTATTCTTTCTGTCAACGAACCATAAAATTTAATCCTAGCCCTTAGAATGGTTTAGTGATTTGTCAGTTGAGAAAGAGGTGTGTAAATGCAATAGCTTTTGAAATCGCAGTAAAAGACTCATTAACTTAGTGTTGTGGACCCTGGTATAAAACTCGAAACCGTGAGACTGTTCTGGAGGGCCTGAGTAGAGGCCCACTGTCCTGAATTTCCGAATCCAGAGTATAAAACTGCGTCGTCTTCCTTCCTCCTGAATTGTTTTCATGGATTTCGAGACTCTAGAGTCTTCAAATTTAGTTCATCCTTATGATAAAAGGAAATATGTAGTTTTTTTTTGTTTTGTCTTGTTTTTTTTAGCTTGCAAAGTATGGACATGAAAAAAGATCACGTGGTATGCAAGTTAAGGCAGAATTTAAATACTAGCGATAGTTTTTTAAGTGGAATGGATGTTTCTTCTCTTGTTCCACGCTATGCTATAGTAAGTCAAGGCTCTCCTTCCATATTGAGCCAATTTCTCTGTGCCCCGGCGTTTTTCACGGGGTACCAGGCTTCAGGATTAGGCTTTGGGGGATTGTCTGACGGGCACGGGCCTGGTGTTTCTGCTGCTTCAGCACCCCCTCCCGGCCTTGTCGCTGTGTGCCCTGCCTGTTAAATAACTCTTCTCGGGATGGTTATTCTTCACTTGGCAAAACCCAGAAAGCCACCCCACCTCAGGTTGCAGAGCTAATACAGGAAGACAGGAGCAGGTGCTCAAAGGCAGTCAGGCCATCGCCGCACCATCTGGGACGCAAGGCTGAGGTCTGGGGTGTGAGGTCAATCAGTTTCTGCGTAATAGTCGAAAATCAGTGCATTTGCATTTGTGTAGATCTCTCCACTCCTCCCATAGTTTGCTTTCCCCCCCCAATTGATGATTTGCACTCCAAGGATGCCTTTCCTTTAAGCATCTTAAATGCTCTAAAATTTTAATCATGTTAAGTCTCCCCCAGGCCTTGGCAAGTTGGCGGCGGATGGAGCCGTAGAAAAGAAGGGATTTCTGTTGCAGTGAACCTGCCTCTGGGTAGAGTGTGGCTGTTGAGGCTGGAAAGGGGAGGATTTCCCAGTATGTGAAGCACGATTGCTCCTGAAAGAGAGTGTGTCCAGTCCGAGACCCCTTCTTTTCTGTGCTGCTCCTACCCTCGGGAAGTGAGGGACAGCCGTAGCTGAAGGACAGGACCAAGGGCTGGGCAGCCCATTCCCTTTCCACCTCCCTTCCCTGATGACCGGGCACAGGGCTGCCCTTGCTCTGGGGGTGCGAGGGTGGAGGACTTTGGGGGTGATCTTGTAGGAGGCATTTGGGGGGAAGAGGGAATGATGAGAGCCCCCACTTGGCTGGAGCATGGGACACATATAGGGGGACAGTAGGGTTTGAAACTGGAGAAGGAGTTGGGGACTGGGCTGTAGAGAGAGGGCTTCGCACACCAAGCTGACCTGTTTGTTTTTAATCTGGTCCATCGTAGGGAAGCAGCAGTGTGTTTTGCGCTGGGTGGCGGACATTCACAGGAAGGACAGGAAGAAGAACAGCACCAATCCACTTATTGGTACTGAGTGACCTTAGCTCTCTACCCCCTTCTGCTTAGTGACCTTTACTAATTTACTGAACCTCTCTGACCCTCCGTTTCTCCTCTTTACAGTGGGGATCATCATTTTCACCTTGTGGCGGCGAGCTAAATGCCAGCAATAGGTGTTGGGGAACAGTAGACACCGAATAAATGGTTTAGAGGGTTGGGGGGATAAGGAAAAAGTAAAAGGCAGAAATACTCCTTGAAAATATATCGAACCAGGAATCTGCAGTGTCTTCTTGCTCTCCAGAAAATCGTTGACGTTTTTATTTTGTCTTTTATCCTTCATCCATTCCTCTGACATTGATTTGTTCAGTGTATCTGGGCTCGGACTGAAGAACCTTGAATGACATTAAGGGCTGCCTTTTGGGGGAGTGGTCCAGACATGCCAGCTCTCCGGAGCCCCGCTGCGGTGTCCCACCTATGGGCAGCCAGCAGGAAAGCTTGGGTGGAGGCCACACCTTTCTCCGTGGTTGTGTAAGCAGTGGGGGTGTCTCTGTGAACGTGGCCCGAGGTGGAGGTTTCCTGTGGCAAGGAAGCCGGCCTGCTCCACGCCCCCACCTCGGATCTGGGCTCCCCTACTCTGCCCTGTAGCCTTGCCTCTCCGGGCAGGAGGGGAGGTGGCCGTGACTGCTCTCCTGTGACTGCTGCAAGATGGGACGTGAAGCCGCCACGTGCTTGGATGGGTGTCAGTAGAGCTGGGAGTCTGTGGGTGGACCTCGTTCCCTAGAATCAGTCTGGAGTTTAAGGACGTTCCATTGGGGATGAGAGCCTGAAGCCGAGGTAGGGAGGGCATTCGTGGTGGGGAAACCACTATAGCCGGAGAATCTGACAAATGGCACTGTGATGGAGACTTTTCTCTAAGGAAAACAAAGTTTCCCTGTTCCCGAGTTATGTTGTGGCTGCCTCCGGGTGCTCAAACATAAGGGGACAGATTGTGACTGATAAACAGTGCCAGTGTGATAAGTGCATCCCTTCACCCCCCTGCAAGCATGCGGAAGAAGCTGTTGGACCCCGTACCGAGGAGCGTCAGCTTGCTCGGGCTGTCAGACCTTGAGGTAGGGTTGGGGAGACCCAGCTGGTATAGGGTGTGCGTGGGCTTCAGGCCCTCTGTCTCTCCACCACACCTCCTCATGCCTGGTGGGTTTCCTCTTCGGAACAGGGGAGGAGGTCATCGAGAGGTGGTCGATAGGTTTATGGCTATAGATACATGTAATATCTTGTTCCTGCCCTTCACGTTTTCCAGATCTCTGGAGGGCAGGAAGTAAGTTTGGGAAGAAGTCGATTTCGAAGCAGGCAGTGCTGGGCCGCCTACCTTCTAGCAAATCTGGGGCAGTGGGCTCGGTGGAAGGAGGAGGAGGAGGAGGTGGTGGTGGTGAGGGTGAGGCTGCCAGGGGCAGAGACCCAGGCACACGCAGGAGTTGACTTTGAGGTTGTGGCTGGGATCCTGGGAAAGACACAGGGTATTCCTTGGGGCGGTGGGGAATCTCTGAGGTCTCCTAGCTGGCCCAGCAGAATTCGTGGGATGAGAAAATAGCCAGACCTGGTCAAATCCACTCCCCATTTTTGTTCTTCTGCTTTTCTCCTTGTGAATCCTGTTCTGGAAGGTTCACTGAGACATACAAGCCGGGTGGATGTCCACATGGAAACACACCCATACAGGGATACCGCACAGATTAAAATAGGGGGATGCTTCCTTGCTGGTTGTTAATTAAGTACCCATCTCAAGACCCCAAGGGGCTTCCAGCCCCTGGCTGTCCAGGTCGCTTTCCCTTGGGCTCCCTTCTCCATGATCAGCAACCAAAGAATTGAAACCTGCCACCGCAGGGGCCTTTTGGAGCCTGGGTGTTGAGTATCACTCCTGTAAGTGTGCCACTTGGACCCAAGGAAGCGTTGGCCTGGGTTCACTTCTCTGACCCGAAAGGTCACTTTTCCTTTGAGGGAGTGTTCGATTCTCCTTCGCTACTGGGAGCCCTTGTTCCCCTCCTGTCGTCTTGGAGCCTTGCCTCCAACCTGCCTTATTGGTGAAGTTTTTGAAGGCGGATCTCCTGCCTGGCCCTTCCACGAGCAGACTCTCCAGGGTGGGTTTCAGGATAGGCTGGCCCTGGTGAGAAGCTCTCCTTCGAGAACTAGATTGAAAGTGTCGGAGGGGGCACCCCCGTGAACACTCATGCCCTCGTAGAACTTGGCCTCGTCTCTTAGCTGGGAGGAGGATTTGCGAGCCTTGGCCATGTGCTTGACCTAAAGGACTGACTCCAGGTGGTCTGGTTTACCTGTCCACGCGACAGCCTCCGCCACCTTTCTCCTTGCTGACATGTGCCCATTTCTGGGAAATAAAAAGCCAGACTCAAGCAGCAAACAAGGCCTTCCGTGGCGGAGCCCGTCCTCCTCGCCCTTGGCCCCCTGCCCTAGGCGGGTAGATCTCTGTTCCTGGCCTCACTCTTGCCCCTTGCTGCTTGGGGTGAGACATTCCGTCACGTCCGGTATTCTGGGCCCGGGAAACATGGCATTTTAGACACATCGGGTTTCTTCGCGTGCCGGAATGTGGAAGGCTGTGATTCACTGGGGCTGGGTTTGAAGAAACCAGAAACGGTCACAATTAATCTCCCTCCTGGGCCTACATGGAAACAGCTTTCCTGGGCTCTGGGAATGTTGTGTCGTGTGCCCTGTGTCCTCCAGGAGCTGGTTCTCGTGCAGCGGCAGCCGAGGGGCGGCTCTCTGGGGCCGGGGAGCGGGCCGGTCCCTGGGGCTCACTGAGCGCTCATGGGGGCTACCTGCCTTGGCAGACTGTGGCCTGTGCCTCTGCCCTCCCCCGTCTCCCAGGCGCCGAGTGCCGGCCACCTGGTCCTGCCGAGCTGGTGGTTTCTTGCCCACTGACCCTTCCGGAGGAGGCAGGGTCAGCGCGGCTAGGACAGAGTTGCTGGATTTCCAGAGCCCAGAACTGGCCACGTGGTTTGTCAGGGTCAAGGGGCCTTCTGGGGCGTTGTCAGCCCGGATGGGGGTTGCTCAATCTTGACCTGGTTGACATTTGGAGCCGGATCATCTTGGTTTTGGGGGTTGCCCTGTGCGTGGTGGTGTTTAGAGGCTTTTCTACCCCATAGGGGACTCCAGGAGGTCAGAGCCCCCCCCCCCCCGCCCCTCATTAAGAGCCACTGCTGTGTCTCTGTGAACTTTGATTTCTTTTCTTCTCCCTGCGACCTCTGCAGTCGGACTCTTTGTAGAACTGGACGGCCTCTCTGTGAGGTCTGGGGCGGACCCCCCACCGCAAGGGTTTTAATAGTTTAATGAATGTTTGTGCTGTTCGCACCCACTGTGCGCCAGGCCCGGTCCTAAAGCTGCCGTATCCATATGAACAGAGCGACTCCTCCTAATAGCCCTTTGTTTCCTCTCATTTTGCTGACGAAGCCTGAAGCACAGAGAGGGTAAGTCACTTTCCCAAGGTCGCGGAGCTGGTGGACGGCAGACCCAGAGTCGTCTGCTGGGAGCGCTCTCTGAGGGCCTGGAGGCGGGGGCTTTGTCCTCTGCGCAGGGCCCGGAGGTGTCTGCCCGCTCACGCGTGCTCTCGGGGCCGGGCTTCCCCTGCTCCCTTCCATGCATTTTGGCAGAGCCCTCATCCTGCCGCACCGCGTCAGAACATTCCTGGAAGGCATTTTGGAGCGCGCTCAGGAATGCTCTGATGGTAGCGTTGGTCCGTCTTGCTCTTCTCTTCCTTTTCACCTTTTGCGCCCTGCGAGGTTTTGTGTGTTCTTACCCTGCCCCGTGTCTGCCTGTCCGGAAGACGACATCCTCGGCCGCCCCTCTCGCAGGAGCAGAAATGACAACAGGCTCTGGTCCCTTTCATTCATTCTTTCAATGAGTATTTCTTCAACCCCTGCTGTGTGACAGGCACTATTGGGGTACTTGGGAATATGGCAGCAAATATAACAGAACCCCTGTGGTCATGGAACTTTCATTCCTGGGGGGTTTAGCTAGACCAAAACATGATGGGTAAGCAGGTGCTAAGTGCCTTGGGAAACACAGCAGTGTGGTGGGCTTAGGAATGGGGTGGGGGTCGTCATGTTACCATGGTGGTCCCCTGGCTCGATGGGGAAGTGAGGTTTGAACAGGTCTGAGCCCACATTGGAAGCAGGTGAATCCCTGGGGCTCCCTCCGCTTCCCACGCAGCCCCTGGTTTTAGCTGTGCCCTGTCTTTTGGTTGTAGGTCCTTTTGGTGGCTTTTGCCACATAAACGAGCTGGTTTTCTTTCCCGAAGATTGTAGCTTTTGGTTTGTCACAGGTGGAATTTCCTCTGTGATGGGGCAGTCTGGGGTCTTCTTGTCCCAGGGGTGTCGAGGGTGATGTGTGTGCTCCTCCTAGTGACAGTGGTATGCATACTCCCGCGTCCCCAGCCCCCACCCCGGACCTGCGACGGCCAGAGGTACCCGCAGGTTAATTTGCTTGTTGACTTGACTCGGTAGAATGTGCTTGTCGAGCAATCTCGGTGCTTGCTGTCCAAGCTGATCTCTGTGAAATGCTGAGATGGACTGGGTGAGCGTCCGCTGTCCGTTGTTGAGTACGCCGTTAACTGACATTGCACACTGGCGGAGTGCTTTCCACGCATGTCATCATTCAATGAGAAGCCCTCGCGGATCCCCGTGCACCTGCTCGGGGCGCAGGATTTCCGCTGTGATGTGATCTCCCTGAGTTGCTGTGGGGGTTGGGGCTTGTTGATTCCTGCAGGAAAACCAGCCTGTAGGGACCCAGACGTCAGAAGCCTGCCCGACACCCGGGCCCGGGAGAGGTCTTTCTCGGCAACGTGGGTGACGTTGAAGCCCCGCATCTTGGGAACTAGAGTGGACGTGTGACTTCACTGCCCACGCGCATCGGAGGGAGGTGGGATGGTGGGAAATTGCAGGCCCTCCTGGTTCTCAGGTGGGAGCATCCGGCTGCTCTTCAGAGACGATGTTGGCATGTATGAGGGGCTCTTAAGGTTCTCTGCGGGGTTCCGTTCGATGCCGCCAGCGTGTGACTCGATAGAGTGACTGGAACACTTGCATGGCAGCAAAGGAAAGGTCATTTTAAAGACCTACAGACTGAGGGGCAATTGTGGTTTCTCTGTCTCTGCTTCTTCTGAGGCCAGCGTGGGCAGTGGACTCTCTCGGTGGAGGGCCGCTGCTCCAGAAAGACGACACGCTTCGGTGGAAGGGTCCGTCCTAGCTGAGTCACCCGGGAGAGCAGGAGCAGCTGATGTAAATTAGAGGTCTGCATTTGGGAGATGCCCATAATCGAAGCGCTCTGTTATCAGGCGGAGGCGAGTCGCGGTGACTCTTGTCCAGGGGGTTGTCCAGGGCTGTCCTGGATGACGGGCAGCTTGGCCCAGCTGGGACGCCTTCAGTCTCATTGTCTTGGCGCTTTCTGCCTCAGGGGCTCTCCCGTTGACCTAGATTTTGAGCTTTTGCTCTGTGACCTTCACGAGGCTTACCCGCTTTTCCTCTCTTTTCACTGCCTCCTCTGCCCACTCGGGGCCCTTCCCTGCTCCCTTGTGCCAGTCAGCTCACCGGCTTGTATTTTTTTGCTGCTCATTTTTGATAATCACTGACTTTCCCCTTCATGTAGAATATACATCTTTTTATCAAATCTAAGATGCCATTATTCATAAAACCATTATTTTATGTACCACTAGACAAGGAAAAGGGACGCTGTTCATTGAACTGTGACACTATGGTTTCTTTATCAGTTAACATTTTTATTTGTCTACTTATTTAAAGAGCTGTTTTAGACTTAATTAGACATTGATTTTTCCATATATCACTCTTGTGCATAGATAAAAAGGAAAATGCACACGAAATATATTGGGTAAGGTGTTTCTAAAACTTTTCCAGTGTCTAGTTTTTGACTCAGAGATATTTGTGCCTGTTTTCCTCAAAGTCATCTGTGCCACCAAGACCTTTGGTGACATAGCATTTAAAAAAAAAAAATCAATGAAACTGCTAAAAGCTCTTGGTTCTGGGCTCTTAATGGAGCTTGTTAATTATGTAGAGTTAGCCAATTTTTGACTCATTTGGGAATTTTCCCTAATTCCCCAATTCGCCATCTGGTTCTACCCCCCTTGATTTGGTTTCTAAGGATTATGAGTGCTTCCGTGTTGTTTCTGGGGTGTTCTTCCAGGCCACTGATGCTCGTCATGTGGGCTTTGCTGCTAGTGTGTTGTGTATTTGGGCACATGCTGGTCATGACAGGTGCATCGTGGCCCTTGTCCGACCCTCAGCATCACACAGTGTCCTTCATTGTGAGATGCGTCCCAGTTTCACGTCAAACTGTGGAAAATAGCGCAAATTAGCATCGATGGGTTATGGTCTTCTTTTTCTCATGCGTGAGATTCCTCACCTTCAGGAGAATGTAGCCACAGGCCTCCTGTCCCTGGTAAACGGTAGCCCGCGTTGGGACGTGGCCAGCTCTTCACTCCTAATTCCCAGGATCCGTGTAAATAGATGTTTTCTTCTTTTTATTTCTTTTCTTTTCTTTTTATTTTTGAGAGATGAACGGTGAGGAGCAAACCCATTCAGAAACTCAGTGGAACATTCTCTGTCTGTTGAGTGCTGGGATCTGCAGAAGTGAGCGGGGTGCTCGGTTTTCCTTTACAGAGCTCAGAATCACTGACCAAACCAACTAGAGAAAGACCTAAAAAGAAAAAAAGAAAAGAAGGAAAGAAAATTAGGGGTAAGTTGAATGGGGACTGGAGAGTAGATGAAATGAAAAGCATCATCATTGATTTTATTAGTGACAACAATGGTCTTGGGGTTGTTTTTTGAAAATCCTTATCTTTTATAGACCTAATCTAAATTATTTATGGACACAATGATACCATGCTTGGAAGGAAAATTATGGAAGCATAAGAGAGGGCAGATGTGTTATTGAATATGACTGATGGATACATGGGGTTCCTCCTCCTATTTTATTTTTGTGTCCTTTTAAAAGTTTCTACTCGGTGGGGAGGCTTCCCCTCTCCTCTCCCCCACCTGCCTCTCTGCCTACTTGTGATCTCTGTCTGTCAAATAAATAAATAAAATCTTAAAAAAAAATTTCATTAACTTTTTAAAAAAAGTTGTTTGTAGATGTTTTAGCTAAAACTAGCAAACCGGGTGAAAACTAATATTTTTGAAAAAGCGGCTTGAAGGCTGAGTGATAAAGTCGGTGCAAGGTTTCTGCTCCCTGTTTCCGTTCTCCCAGGCGATGCTGCCGCACAGCCAAGTGTCTTCCAGTCTGGTCCAGTTCGGACACGGTCTACCTGGAGACGGCGTCAGGTGCCACAGGTCAAAGGCTCCAACCTACGAGATTGTTCTCTGCTTCTGATGCCAGGCGCAAGCCCAGGTTGTTCCCTGTGCTTCTGACTAACGGGCTTGACATCGGAGGTCCCCACCACCCTTTTCTTGGGTTCAGTTAGTTTGCTAGAGCAGCTCACAGATTTCCAGAAACCTGTTTACTGACTAGCTGACTGGTTGATTACAGAGAATATCAAAGGGTCTGAAGGAACAGCCGTACGAAGAGAGGCACAGGGCAAAGTCCCAAACAGAGAAGCTTCTGTCCTCATGGGGTTTGGGGCCTGGCACGGTGGCATGCGGAAACCTTCTGGTTCTCCAACCTAGAAGCTCTCCGAGCCCCCTCCTCTGGGGTTCTTATTACAGAGGCGTGATTGATCAAATCATTGGCCACTGGTAGTTTATTCAGTCTTTGGCTCCCCACCGGTCCCCAGAAATCAGGGGTGGGACTGAAAGTGCCAGCCCCTTCGTCACGTGGTTGGTTCCTGTGGTGCTCTCGGCAGTCAGCTCGTTCGCATAAACCCAGTGGAGGAAGGGGGCGTGTTAGGAATAAGGAGACACCCATTTTACCTTTCTGGCTTGAAAGAGTTTTCAGAAACAGAGGACAACAGACCAAGTATTATGAGAAGAGATGCTCCTGTTGGTACTCAGGAAATTCAAGGATTTGGGGAGTCATGAGCCGGAAACTGGATGAAGAGTGCGCATGCGTTTCTCATAGATCATAGTAGCACAGTCAGCAGAGATGCGCGTCAGCCTCGCGTGTCCTCTGTAATTGAGGAACGTCCGGTGGTGACTCTTTCCAAAGGATGCCTCAGAGGTTGTCCACGATCCTGGAATTGTCACCTGTGTCAGCACATGATTCCATTTCTTCTATACAGATGATCTCGGGGCGCCTGGGGGGCTCAGTCGATGAAGCGTCTGCCTTTGGCCCAGGTCGTGGTCCCAGGGGCCTGGGATGGAGCCCCGCGTTGGGCTCCCTGCTCAGTGAGGCGTCTGCTTGTGCCTCTGCCCTCCCCCGCCATCCGTGATGCTCACATGTATGTGTGCGCTCTCTCTCTCTCAAATAAAGTTTTTTTAAAAATTATCTAAACTCTTAGGAGATGGCTAATTTTGGTGATCATTTTGGTGGTAGAGTGTCACTTTAGGGTGTTTGGGGAGTTTGCCTACACCTCACCAGCCCAGAGACCCTATCGCCCGCCAGAGGCTGGTGTGGAGAGTCTGTTACACCGACCACATCCTTCTCGTTTGACGGGTGGGAGTGGGCAGGAGACAGGTCTCGGTGTTTAGTCCTCCTGCCGGCTTGTCCATTCGTCCCGGGCAGTTCGCTTGTTGTAATAAACAATCCATTAGGAGCTGCAGATGATTTGGGAAGCTGGGGTGGGAGACCTTTAATAACTATATTTTATTCCTGTTATTTGTTTGTTTCCCCAGCAGAATGTTATTGCCAGCACCTCATATTTGACCTTGGCTTTGTAAATGAGCAGTTTGTGACAAATGTATGATAATTCATGTTTTCTGGAAGGTGTCATTCCCAGTACTTCAATTTACATCAGCCTTGTCGCTGATGCCCGTAATACTTCAGAGACGTTGCTCATTTATCTTTCATTTCTGGAGCTACTTTTCTTCCCGCCCTGATGTGTGCGGTTTCCAGCGGGCCCCCAGGTTATGAACTTGCCCCCGCCAGGTCATGCAGGAACAGTGTTGGGGCTAGGATTGTCATGGTCCCCTGGCTACCTAAAGTGCACCTTTGGAGAAGGTCCACCGTGGCCATCCTGGTTTTGGAGCTGCAGCCCTGGACCCGGGAATGAGTTACAGACAGCGGGTGCAGGCCTGGGGATCATCTCGGTGACCTTTTTCACTGCCCATGAGCCAGGATGGGGAACGGTATGGGTTTTTAGAGCCCGAGGGCAGCACAGAAGGAGCCTAGCTGTGGTCGTCCAGGCTGCACTGATGGGCTCCCAGGGAACATCCCTGCATGAGGGCTGCCTAGTTTCATCCTCTGTCTACACTGCGCTGGCCCCGGAGTGGGATTTCTGATGATCTAATCCATCTAGTTTTTCACGCCAGGCATCGGAACATGCTGATGTCCTTTCTGCCTGCCCCATAGGTGTCTTCAAGCAAAGTGCTCCTCGGTGCTGTAAGATCTTATTTTAGGATTCAGCGGTGGCCAGGAGGCCTCTGTGGAGGGCTGGAGGGTGCCCAGGGTCTGAGCTGCCTGCAGAGTGGGGTCTTGATGACCCAGACTCCGTGTGTGTGTGACATGGGGAGACTTCTGAGCACTGGGAGCGCAGCCTGCTTGGCTCCCTGAGTGCTGGTGTCCAGAGGGAGACTGAGTCTCAGGGGGGTAGCTCAGGAAATCCACGTTGGGGTGTTGGGAGACAGTCTTGCAGAGCCCAGAGAGATAGTGCAAGGAAGCCCTTGGTGAGGCGTGAAACTCTGGGGTAGGGTGGCTGCTGGGGTATGTAGCTGGGGGGCCACGGGCTCGGGTTTGAAGTCTGGCTTCTCCAGTTAGCTGTGGACATGCAGGCAGGTTACTTAACTCCTCTGTTCCGCAGTTTCCTCATTCATGTATCTCATCGGGTTGTTCAGTGAAGACTAAGTAGTCAGAACGGGGCTGGTACTCAGGTGGTAAGTGCCCCAACCCCTGGTGCTGATGTAAAGTCTCAGGCTATCAGAGGGACGGGTGCTGGCGCCCCGAGCTGGGCGGGGCTGTCGTCTGTGGCCAGCGCTCACCAGCCCCAGGGCACCTGTGCCCCCTGGAGCCGGCCTCCCTCTGCCCTGTTGAAGCAAAGGGGCCTGTGTTCCCAGACAGTCCCTCTACCTGAGCCTGTGTTCCCAGACAGTCCCTCTACCTGAGCCTGTGTTCCCAGACAGTCCCTCTTGCAGGTCCCCCTCCGTGGTCCCTGCCTGGAACCTTCGCCTTGGAGGGAGGGTAAGGACATAAGGGATTCCTGCAGCCCTTCTCCTCTCCAGTGAGGAAACTGAGCCTCAGGACGGGTGGGTGAGCGGCTCAGGGTACCCAGGCGGCAGGGGTCTGCGGACCCGAGGCAGGAAGCAGCAGGCCAGAACCTTCTCCCGTGCCTGGTTACCGAGAGCTGATTTCCTAATTTTACCCCTTAATCTCTCGTCTTTGCAAATTACACCAGGATGTGGGTTTTAACTATGTGACTGTATAATTAATTTTTTTTAACTCTAATTGGCAATTGGTTTTTTTTCAATACCTTGAGCTGTTATTATCCGAATGCGGCGTGTTATTTGAAAACTTTTCCACAAGGTTTTAATTAGTAAACGTTCTTTAAGTTTCATTAGTTCAGTTTCTGGCTTGCTTTTGAAACTGTAGGTGAGTGACAAGTGGGAGACAAATTAATAATTGTGGCAGGGCAACAAAGCCCCCCACCCCCATGAGGGCCGAGGACTAGTTCTGTCAATTAGCACGGTGTTCATGTGGTTTTCTCTGATGCCTCTAATTAAGACGACTTACAGCTAGACTGCAGATTAATAGACACATGGCGTGATGATTTCAACAAGAACAGTCCGTACAGAGCCCCCGATGTTTGGTGATGACCACTCAAAGAGCCAGGGTTCCGACACCACCGGTACTCGGGCCTCCGTTTTCTCATCTGTGGAATGGGTTGTTGGAAGTCGGTGAGCTGCGGGGGTGCTGGCGCTGACGGGTCGCGAGAGGGCCTCCTTCTGTTTTTCCTGGCACGTGGGCCTCCCGCAGAGGCTTCTGGGGGTCGACTCTAGGCTTCCCTGCTGGACAAGGGGGCTTGCTTGGAGGAAGACACCCTAGTGGGTGGTGACCTCCTGGTGTGACTTGCTGCCCTAGGGATTGGGCATGAAATTGGCGTGGAAGACCCTGGTGGTGGGAGCTTTCCCTGCAAGACCAGAAGTGTCACATCAGGGTTACGGTTCAAGACACCGGAATTGGTCAGAGTGCAGCATGGTTTCCAGGGGCCGAGGAACGAAGTCGACCTAATGGATTAATGGCCTGAGGGAGTGAGCTGGTGGGAGGGCAATTTCATGGGTGTCTGCTTTCAAGTCCTGCCTTCCCGGTCTGCAGATGTTCCGGCTGGGCCTCTCCTCCCAAGGCCCCTGGAGCTGGCCCACCCTTGGAGATCCGCCAGTGCCCCCTGTCCCCCTGAGGCGGGCTCTCCTCGTGCCTCCCCCTCCGTGCGGAGCTTGGGGAGAGTCTGGCTGAGGAACCTTCTCTACGGTCGGCTGTATTTGTTTGTTCCAAGAAGGGAGTGTTGCATTGTGAGAAGGAGAGTCTGGTTTTGGAGGTCTGCACACAGAGAAATAGTGGAAAAGCCTAGAAACCAGCCCTCACCCTGCCTGACAGTCAGGAAGCCCTGTGCACAGAACATCCCCATTTAAGTGCTAATTAGGCATCTGGGGCGATGGAGGCGGGGAGCCAGGCTAAGAGATGACCTTTAAAGGTTGTCTGCAGCCCTCCAATACTTGCGGCACATTGAGATGTCTCGAGATAGAGAATCCCCATTCTAAGGCATTGCTCTTTCCTTTAAAAAGGCTGTCTGGACTGTTAAGTGGTGCCCAGAGAGTTTAGGAGATGGACAGCACTCAGCATTTCATTTCCTCTGGGTGGTAACAAGGGGGACACTGTGTTTGTGCTCAGCGTCTCTGCAATGCCTGGGACCAGCTGTACCTGTGTGCCTATGCGGCCTTGAAGATCCGCGGGGGGCGGGGGGGCATCTCTTAGCCTCCCCCCGCCCCCAGAGGGGGCCCTACTGCTCCGTCCTCTGTTCCGCCTGTGAGGGAAGGGAAGTGGTGCCTGGGACAAAGGAGGAAAGGGACTTGAGCTGGGGGTTGGCCCAAGCCATCCCCTGACACTAGGCTTTGTGCCCCCAGGGGAGGAGGTCTGCATCTCCACAATCCTGTTGGTCCAGCAGAGAGGGAGGCACAGCCTCCCACTGTCCCAGGGTCCCTCACCATGTGCCACTGTTGACACCTGGGACCTCCCCCAACCTGCTGAGCAGCGCCATGTAATTTTTGATTGCCTGCATCCCATGGGCTGTTGAGTGTCTTGAGGACTGGCATGTGCTTAGCTACTCCCCTTTCTGCCCTCCTCCCGCTTGCAGAAGTGCAGCAGCAGCCATAGTTTATGGAACCTGAGGGAGGCTTTGGGGAATGAGGCCCTCGTGGGCCTGGGAATCTGCATTCCAGGAAGGGTGCAGGTTGAAGGCCACCCGGCCAGTACTGGATAGCTGTACGTGGAACTCCAAGGGGGTCTCACATCATCAGCAGAAAGGACTGAGTGGGGGGGTTACATTTGGAGAAGAAAGATCCAGCCATGAGGATATAGTAGAAGACTGTCCAGGCATGGAGAGGAATCATGTACAAAGGTCCTGGGGCCAGGGTAAATTTGGTGTGGTTGGGCAACTAACAGCCAAAAAGGAGGCAGGTGAATGGAAGCATAGTGGGCAAGGGAGGCAGCAGTTCAGTAAGCATTTAGGGACTTACTCATTTGTATCATTGGGTTCCCCAAATGTGGCTCAGCACCCTGCACCCGGTTGGTGCTCTATAAACATTGGTTAGTGAGATGAGTGTCAGACTGGTGGGGTCGCTGTGAGGAGAACGGCCACGAGCCCAGACTCGGTGGAGGGTCTGCTGTTTGGTAAACGAGGCCAAACTATTACGACCCATGCTGGTCCTGCCATTGCCTTTCCCTGGGCTTTTCTCCTGCTGGGTGACCTGGCCTTGAGTTCTGAGTCACTTGCCCGTTCACGCACTGTCTCCGGTCTGTTACAGCGGTGGCCCGGCAGATGTGGTCAAGGGAGGGAGCCCCTTTCATTTCTGGGTGTCAGTCTGGCTTTTCCCCCAGTGCAGGGCATCCTAGAGCGTTTTTTCCTCCAGAAAGACTGCATTGCTGTCGCGGCCGAGCAGGCCCCGGCGGTACCTGTGTGCTATTAAATCAGCGAGGGGAGCCGCTTCACTGGTGGGAGGAGTGCAGGGAGACACCACGGCGGGCTGCTGAAGTCGAGGAGAGAGAGATGATGAACAATAGAAATTACCAATTGTTTTTAAACCCTCTTAGTTCCTCCCAGCTGCATGTAGCGAAGAGTTTTTCATTAGGAGCTCTCCCCCCACCCGTTCATCATCATGAAACTGCTGCGCTCAGACGGTAGCTGGAGGCGGTCACCGAGGCTGAAGCGGTGTGCGGTGTCCGGTGTCCGGGCAGTCAGGCTCTGGAGGAGACCCACCCAGAGACTCGGATTCAGCAGCCGGTGCGCGCTCGGTCGGGACGTGGCTGAGTTTCGGGAGCTCCCGCTGACTGCCCATTTTAATGCTCCGCGCCTTTGATGACCACCAGTAAAGAAAAAACTGTGTTGGTAACACCACCGCCTCCTGCCGTAGAGGCAGGGAGATTTAGGGCACCGGACGGATAGGATGGAGGTGGATTCGTGTTGTGAAATGCGGGGGCACCTCTAGACAGTCCTGTCAGAGGCCTTGGGGTGGGCGCACGGGCTGTGCATACCTCACTCGGCGCCCCGGCTGCCTGCAGCGACTTGCCGAGTGTTCGAAACCAGCTCCCGAGTTCTGGGAGGCGCGCGGGTGCCGCCGGAAGCATGCGGAGCAGCAGAGGCGAGCCCTGTGCACCTCTGTGGGACGTCGAGAACCAACAGTAGGATTTTACTCCAGAACTTGGCCCTCTTAGGAACTGAGGAAAGTCTGCCCTCCATTATGTGGAGAGTTTGGGGGTACAGAATAACGAGACCCGAGGGGATGGCATCTGCAGTCATTGGAGCAAGAATTTAGAATGGGTCGTGGTGATTAGCTGAGAAGGGGTTAGTTCAGCCTTGAACCACTAGCGGGTGCATGGGGTGCCGGTGGCTGGAGGACCACCTAAGTCAAGGGAGGAGGGAGAACCAGGAAGCCCGGAGGGAGCATTTTCATGCAGCACGACTCCCTCCCTCTTTGGAGGTTGGCGCGTTCTGTCTCCTATATTTTGGGGGGTGATCTTACCGGCCGGGGAGGAAAACCGCTGTAAAACGCGCTCTTCGTGTGCGAGGGCACTGAGCTCCCTTTTTGCTCCTTGTCCCTTCCCGGTTCCACCTCCGGTGTAGGACGTGACTTCTGTGGAAACGAGGATTCAGTTACTGACGGAGTCTCCTGCGTTGGATGTCTTGGAGCAGTAATAACTAGGATTAATAACGTGGTTTTAGGGTCAGCACCTTCTGCCCAGCTGGGTGTCACCCATGCTGCTTGTGCTTTTAGGGAACCCTGAGAGCGTGTGTGGGAGGTGGCAGCGGCAGCTTTGGGCTTTGGAGTCCTTGGCTGGGTCCAGTCTCAGCCCTTCCTACTGCTGTCTGTCCCTAGACAGGTGCCTGCCTTCCTTAAGTCTCTGTCACGCCCTCTGTACAATGGAAGTAACGGGACCTTTTTTTGTTACAAGGATTAAATGAGATGTTGTCTGTCCAGCACTTAATGTGCCCTGGCACATAGGTAGAAGGTGCTCAGTATCGTGTGTCTGTGTGTGTGCGTGCATGTGTGTGCATGTGTGTGCGTGTGTGTGCATGTGCATGTGCGTGTTGTCTTGAACTCAGCTGAAGTTCATGTCCTGTGTGCAGCTGCAGGCATGTGTCCTGGTGCCCGTGCTTGTATGCATATGTACAGCCACGCGCTCCCACGTCTTTGCTTCTTCCTGGCCGAGAAGGTGTGTATGTCGTTCCGTTAGAAATGCGAAGTTACTCTGTGTAGGTCGTCGTGCTCTTTGTTCACCACAGGGAGAAGCAGATTTTGCCAGGGAAGGTAGAAATGAAGATCCTGGTTCGGAGCTCGCTCTGTCCCCTTCTTCTACATGGTGGGCCCCAAGCAAGCCTCTGGCACCGCGCCTTCTTAACCCGGACACGGTGTTCCCAGAGAGACGGGGACGTGGCCTGTTAGGGCATGCGTAGTGTCCTTATCTCAAGAGATCCTCATCTGATGACCAGCACTAATTAGTGAATTTCACAAAGGCAGGATATGCGGACTTGAAGGAATTTGCCCAAGGGTGGCACTCATCTTGCTGCACTGAAATGAATTTTCAAGGACTGCGGTAGCCTGGGATCCTGGCTGTTACCATCTTTCTTCTCTCCCCCGTCTTCATTGGTTTTCTTTGCAGCTTACATCTCTCCTCCACACCCCACCCCCAAACCGTGGTCCAGTGTTTCTCAATCTGGGCACGCGGGCGGAATGCCTGGGGAGATGTAAAAGTACGGATGCCCAGGACCTACCCCAGACCAATTAAACTGGAATGTTGGGCCATAGCGCTGAAGCATGTTTTAGAAAAATCTTCCCGCTCCTGATTCTCACGCAGTCAGGTTTGGGAATGGTAGTTCAGAAAGGCATTACGGAGAGGTTCCGTCTTTTGGTCATAACCGCGAAACGTCACGGAGTCCTTGCCTGTATGTTTGGTCCATTTTGTGGACTTTTAATTTGAGTTGGGTCTTCCGTTTGGGTGCTTGGTTTTATATTCAGAGCTGAGTATTGACGAATATATAAGGGATTGCCCACTGGATTACGGAATGAGGCTCTTAGTCATGAGTAGTTATTCTGGAATCTCCAAGAAGCTTTCTGTTTACAATGGAAAATAATGATCAGAAGATACCAAAATGACAGTGTAGAGCTTAAAGAAAATACAACTTTTCTTAGAGGCTCTGGACTGAATGAGTTGAGGGAGTGGGCTCTTCCTAGTTCAGCAATCATGGATTTTATTCTTCTGGATTTTTTTCATCTGGGGTTTGGTTGTTTTGTTGTCGTTGTTGTTGGGGTTTTTTGTTTGTTTGTTTTTTGTTTTTTGAGGAGGGAGGTTTGACCCCATAATGTTGAGTGTCAGTGACCGTGTGTTTGTAAATCTCTGGAAAAAAAACATTCCAGACAACCTATTCTGGATCATGTACCAACTGATTCATGAGAACTTATTCATGATTAGAGGACACTGACATTTGTCATCAGCCTGCCTGTGAGCCACTTATCTGCTGGGAGGAAATAAACAAAGCTGTCTGTCCCGGTCTGACCTGCAATTGGTAGGTTCCGCTCTCTGCACAGCGGCCCGGCCGGTTCCCCACCACAGCCTCGCACATGCTCATTTGAATTGAAGGTAGAGGACCTGCCAGGAGTGTCTGTCCTTGCCTCCCTGTTGTCCCCTCTTGGGATGGGTCACGTTGTGCACGCTGAGAAGCAGAGTCGGGCGGGAAGGGCTAGAGGTACCCATGCATCTGAGGTTTCTGAAATCCGTGGGCTTTGGCTGATTTCTCTGTTGTAGGATAAACTGGCCAGAATTTAGGAATGCCATGAATAGGTTTTTATGCACTGGGAGGTTGAAGTTTTGTATCTATTTTCTTTATTCTGCCCAATTCTCTCTGTGTGTGTGTGTATGTTAACATAGAAACAGTTGAGACCCCCACAATTATTTTCTAAAGAATACCTGATAAATTTTCCAGTGCATAAATCACGTGTAGTAAACACACAGTTAAAATAAGAGCAGCCCTGGGGCGCCTAGGTGGCTCAGTCGTTGAGCGTCTGCCTTTGGCTCAAGTCATGATCCCAGGGTCCTGGGATCCAGCCCTGCATCGGGCTCCCTGCTCAGCGGGAAGCCTGCTTCTCTCTCTCCCACTCCCCCTGCTTGTGTTCCCTCTCTTACTGTGTGTGTGTGTGTGTGTGTGTGTGTGTGTGTCTCTCTCTCTCTCTGTCAAATAAATAAATAAAATCTTTTGTAAATCAATCAATCAATTAGAGCAGCCCTTCAGCTGGCTTGGACAGAGCTTTGTGAGAGGAGTTGCCACTGGTCCAGGGTCTCTGGGTTTCCCAGGTTTGGAAACTCAGTAATATTAGTTCCCCTTGGAGGTTATCAATCAAAGATTGGGGTTTCCATGAATCAGAGTTGTAAAATGCTGGTAAATCAGATTGACAGTTCATTCGCTGATGACGAGAAGCAGGCGTTGTAAGAAGGCTCCTGGGGGCTCATGTGCTCAGGAAACCACAGCAATCCTGGGTGAGCAGCGATGTTTTCTGTAGCCTGATTTCCCTCTGCCTATGAAGCTTGATGCATTGGCCTTCAGCATTCTGGGGATATTTCTGTGTACAGAATCAATACCCTCTCCCCAGGGTAGCAGTGGAGACTCATTTTTCACAAAAACCCAGTGTGCAATTTATTAAACCATTGTCTCAGCCCCCAGTCCTTCCAGACTCCGCTCTGTGATGCCCAAGCTGGGACTCTGCATGTCAGCCCCTTTCTGCTCTTGCCAGCAGCTCCCCAGCAGGCCCTAGGCGATGGGGGAGGGGGGGGGAGCCACAGTCAAAGGACCAGCAAGACGGGCAGCAGAGAAGGGCCTTGGTCCTTCCCCAGGCTTCCTCTTCCCATGAACGGCCCTCAGGGACACCTGTTGGCTTCACCTGCGGCAGCTGAATCCAGTTCTCCCAGTGCTGGGGAAACCCCCTCATGACCCCTGCCCATCATAGCGTCCCATACTCAGAGCTCTGGGCATCAGGAAGGAGCCCGTCTCTGAGTTTGTAAGGGTCAGTCCTTCCACGTCTCCCCTTTGTTCTCTCCATCGTCTTCCCCGCTTGCTGCCTCCCTGATGCCTTAGTGACCTGGTTAACAACTTTACGCCCAGTGTACGATTTCTACTAGAGCCCTTCCGTTCAAAAAGCTGGTGTGGCGTCTGCATTCTAATTGGGCCCTGACTGATACATCTGACTTTCTTTTCAACATTCTTTAGTATTCAGCTGGCAGAACTATTTCCTGAGACATATTGGTACTTAATTAGATTACAGTTTATGCTACGTTCCTTAGATTTTTTTTGCCCAAGTCATCCTGATGAGGTTTTTGTTTTCGATTCCTCTCCGAGATTGGAGACGCACTCTGTTCTCATCAGCTACACTTCTAAATCATCAGCTAGAGTGAGCTGTTTCCTGGAAAGATCGCCCCAGATGGCTAATGCCATTCATTCTCTTGGTTCTTTTCGGCTTTATTTTCAGAGGGTGGCATCTTCCAACCTTGTTGCCAAATTCTACGCCCCTTATGTGACAACTCTGAGATTTCCTTCAACTTCTAGATGATGGCTCTTGTGTATTTCAGCCGTATCCACTTCTAGAAAGCTTTGAGGCAGCACATTAAAAAAAGCATATATATTGTGTGTAAACATAGACTCATTAAAACAAGGGTTGAAAAATCTAGGGCCCAGTAATTTGTAGGGGTGTGGAGGTGGCGGCATAGGGTGGGGAAGAAAAAGGAGGAGAAGACAGTAGTGCTCAGAGAATTGAAGGGTGACGGAGAACGGACCCTAAGCATCTCCGTTGGGCCAGATCCCGGGTGGGTGTTGCCCATCTGTGTTGAGTTTCATCCCAGTGTAATCCTGCCCGATGGGTAGTATTATCCCTCATACGGAGCAGGAGCCTGAAGCCCAGAGAGTTGACCGAACAGGGCTCCTGCCCCCCTGAGCCTTTTAGCAAGTCCGCTGACACCAGACCAGTAGCTGCACACGAGGTCGGATCTCGGTGCCCAGAGGAAGTATGCTGGGTTGCCTAGCCCTCATTTTCTAACAAAATGAAGCACTTCCTTGTGAGAAACAAATATTTTGTAGCCTTTACACTTGATGAGAATCGGCTGGACTTTTAAAGGTCACTGCACAGCATAATGGATGGTGTCAGTTGGACAAAAAGAATATCAAACACCAAATGCAGGGTTGCGCACGTGGCCATTTATTTAAGTCAATGCCCGAAGCCGAAGCAAGGATGTGGACTTCATCGCTGGGTAAAGGCTTTCTACGGGGGAGAACCGTTGCCTCTCTATGGAGCCCGCCTTCCGCAGCTCTGACCCAGGGGACCGTTGGCCGCGCGCGTCATCCTGCGTGTCTCTTCTTTCCTGAGAGGTGGTGTGAGGCGGTTGCCAAGAGGGCAGGCTTCTGATAAGCGGGTTTGAACCCACTCTGTACCCTTTACTGGCCACGTACACTTGAGCAAGCCCCTCACTCTGTCTGAGCCTCAGTTCCGTCCCTCTGAGGATGGGGATAATAATCGTGTTATTGTTCTTTTGATTTAAATCCACAGTTTCCCAAAACATCTGCTGTGAAAAGGAATATATGTAGTAGAAGTCAGAGCTATCTGAAGGGAAATAGAGTCAAACAGTTTGGGGAAAGGACATAAAGAGCCAGGTGGGTGGGGACTGACCTCCAGTACTGTTAGGTGTCTGTTAAGTATCCGCACCGTCTGCAGGGGGCCGGCGATGTCCCCCTTTGAGAGGTGCAGCAGATTCCGATGTGGAACCCAACCCGTGTTAGGGGCACTCGTAACTCCCGCTGGGGTGGTAGGGATTACAGCGATGGGGACAAAGCTCTCGGCACAGGGCTTGAGTCACACGTGCTTCCTGGTCCCTGGGTTTGCGCTGCGATCGCACGCCCGCCCCTCCGCTGGAGGAGTGTTGCTGTCTCTGATCGAACAGGGCGAGAGAGGAAAAGCAGTCAGAGCGAGCTGGGGACCCAGACCCTGGCCCTTCCTCACGCATCCAGCCTGCAGAGGACTGGCGCAGAGTGTGGCCATGGGCAGCGGGCCTGTGGGTCTGTGACTGTCCGTCCTGTAGCTTGGACGGACTTTAGCTTGGCTCCTCTAGCGGGGAGTAAAAAGAGTGACTGTCCCCCGTACTCTTCTGAGCATCTTCTAGAAACTGCACGAGGCAGTTTTAGCCCTTCTCTGGACAGACTTGCCAGGTAAAGAGGGGTTAATCGAGTTGCCTTATGTGATAGACCTGCAAGTGGGGAGGTTGGAGTTGACATCTGCTTGGGCAGGGCCTGGCCTTTGCCGTCACACACCGTTGCTGTCCCCACGCAACCGGTGCCAGTGCGTACTTCTCAGACCTGCACCGAATAGTTCTGGCGTCAGAGATGGTGACTCCGGTGTCCTGTTGTGAGAGAGTGTCTCCAGTGACGTCTGGCAGGTTCCCCTCCCTGTTTGCTCTGCGTGTCATGTCTCCGTCAGGTGCTGTGTTCATCCCGGCCAGTCCGGTGGCTTACTGGACCAGTGGATGGCCAAAGGGGGGACACTGGGCTCTGGAGGCCCAGCCTTAAGAGGCCTGTCAGGCTCTGCCTGTCTCTCCTAGAGCCGGGCTGCTGTGCTTTGAGATGTCCCAGCAGCCTGCTAGAGAGAGAAGCCCTGGGGAGCTGCCCAGAGGCTCGGACACGCCATGGGGGAGATGGTGTGGAGGAGAGCCACGGGCCTGGGCCTCAGGTGACAGAGGCCCACCGCCCTTATGCCCAGCCCCTGTGGCCTCCCTCCGGGGGCCCTGGTGGGCAACCCAGAGTGTCCCAAGATGCCATAAGTCATTGTCATCTAAGCCTCTGAGGAGGGCTTTCTGGGGAGTGGGATGTCATGGGCTCCACCACGGGTCTGAAGTTGTTTGTTGTCACGTTTCTTCTTGCTGAGCCGGACTGGCTTCACTTGGGTTTGCTTTCAGTTTTAAGAAAACCTACAAACCAGCCTGCGTTCATGGCATCTTCTTATTCTAGAACCTGCCAGTGTGCTTTGAGCCGTGATAGAAAATGTTCGCTCTTCATATTTTAATTACTGAAACCGAACATATTAAATATGTACTTATCTGTGATAATTATGACGAAAGAATTCCTTATCAGTGCAGCTTAGTCATTTACTTAAGTGATTTAAATGTGATAGTTGTTAATCTGCATGCCTTGTCAAAGGGGATCCTGAGGGGCAGGGTGGTTAGGGGAGATGCTGGCGACTTTCTACTGAGAGGGCCAAGAGGGTCTCAGGACCCCGTAACAGCTGCTCCTTCCTGCCCTCCCTCCTCTTCAGGACCTCCTGAGTGTTTCTGCATTTGACTCTCCTCTTATTTGAAAGATTATATTTTCTACCCATTAGGCAAAGTCTTTTTTAATTGATAATTAAACAGATTTTTTAAAAAGATTTTATTTATTTGAGAGAGGGAGACAGAACTTGAGTGGGATGGAGGGACAGAGGGAGAGGGAGAAGCAGCCTCCCCGCTGAGCAGGGAGCCCGATGCGGGACTCGATCCCAGGACCCTGGGGTCAAGACCTGAGCTGCAGACAGACGCTTAACCGACTGAGTGACCCAGGCGCCCCTCTTCATAATTAATTCAGTTTTCCAGTCTCTTCCCCATAGTCCTTGGCAGCCCGGGCGCCCCAGGTGGGCAGCTGCGGTCGGTGTTGGATCTCCTCTGTGGCCTTCGTGGGTTTCTTCTCAAGGGAGGAATCCATTTGGTCTGAATTATATGTAGCGCAGAATCAGTGGGACCTGAAACCTGGAGAGGTTTCATTGACTCTGAGGTCCTCCAACTCAGGCTCCCAGTCAGTGAACACTTGCCTTCAGCAACAGATGGTAAATGGATTCTGCAGAATGAGTAATTCCTTCATTTCTGTCTGAATGGTTTGTTTAGAAGCAAACAAAATGATTCCTTCTTCCTATTAAATTTGTTGTGCGAACATCAGGATCATACCGAGCGACTGTCCAAAGCCGTCTCTGGGAAGAGGGGACGGAGATTTCATAGTTCCGACCTGGGATCATGCGGGACCTCGGTAACATTACCTGCCGGACTCTTAATTTAATCAGCTATTAATCCAGATTCTTGAAACACTAGGTACTTTCCTCAGGAGATACAATTTTTATCGTGTTGACATGACCATTTTTTTCCAGCGTCTTTTCAGTGTATTTCCTTTTGCATCGTAACCATTTTTAACGAGTGGTGGTTCAGTGGCATTAAGTCTGTTCTCGTTGTTGGGCACGCGTCCCCATCAGCCATGCACCCCTAGAACTCTTTCATCTTGTAAAACTGAAACTCTGTCTCCATGTAGCACTAACTCCCCAGTTTCCCCGCCCCCAGCCCTTGGCCAGCACCATTCCACTTTCTGTCTCAATCATTTTGACTCCTTGAGGGGCCTCGTATGAGCAGAACTGTGGAACATTTGTCCTTTTGTGATTGATTTATAACTCAGCATCCTGTCTTCCACGTCCATCCACGTGGTAGCAAGCGTCCGAATTCTCTTCCTTGGTAAGGCTGAGTTATATTCTGTTACATGGCTATAGACAACATTTCGTTTATCTGTTCCTCTGTCAATACGTTGACACTGGAGTGGCTTTTACCTCTTGGCTGTTGTAAATCATATTGTTTTGTACATTTTAGCTTTAAAAAAATGAAACCATTATCTATCCTTGATATTTAAAAATTTTGAAATATCTTTTTTTCTCTTTTTTTTTTTTTTTTGAGAGAGAGAGGTAGCATGCCTGTCTGTGCACACAAGCAAAGAGGGGCAGAGGAGAGGGAGAGAGAGAGTTTCAAGCAGACTTTGCACTGAGCGTGGAGTCCGAGTTGGGCCTCGATCTCACAACCCTCAGATCATGACCTGGGCTGAAACCATGAGTCGGAAGCTTAACCAGCTACGCCACCGAGGCGCCCCTGAAATGTCTTCTAATAGTAGAGAATTATGGTAACATGTACCAAATACACATTGTATCCTACTTAACTGGTTGGCAGTTTAAGGTGACGCGCATACCCGAGTCTTTCAGTTGGCCTCTATAAAACAGGTAATACTGCTCATTTGGCTTTGATTTCAGACATCAAAGATGAGTTAATATGTATGACTGCCCCTCATAAAAAAAGAGTATGTAAATGCTAGTAGTTAATACCGGAATAAATTCTGATGTCCTTGTTTGCATTCGGGGTAAGCAGACATTTTATAACCGCATTTTTCTAGAAACTTCAAACACTTTACACTCACTGGTTTTAGCATGGACTTAAACTGTAAGGGGTTACCTGTGGGGTTACGAGGTTTGAGGGCATATCTAAATATTATGCAGGTTTTCTGGAGTCCGTGTGGCGGGACACCTGTCCTCCCGGAGAATGCCAGTGTTTTCTCTTTTTTCTCCCCTCTTCTCTCTGCTGGGCTCTGTCTGTTCCTACAAGATCTGAGGGTCTTCATGCACAATAGCATACTTTCTCGACTGTGTGTACGTGATTCTTTTCCTTTCCTTTTTTCAAGCTCAGTGTAGACCGTCTTTATTGGCAGTGCAAAACAGTAACAAATCCAGCATGATGGAAAAGGACGTGAGGCACAGCTCCCCTTCCCCTTGAGGGGCCTGTAACCAGGCACGTGGTGCCTGGGCATTTGACTTGACTGTGGCTACTTTGGGCCCAGCATAGGCTTCTGGAGAACAAGCTCCCAGGCAGGAGGGCAACACCTCAGAAAGAAACGGAGCAACACCCCAGAAGTGGGATGGGCTATGTTCTGCCCTAGGTTCCTTGGCCCCTGCCCGCCGCACACCTTAACAGCTCGGCTCAGGGTGGGGGTGTTAGGGGACTGGTCTAAACCTGCCTCTCTCCAGACTTGTGTATCTAGCTACCTTATACCTCAGTTTCTTTCCCCATAGTGATGAGCCCATTTGGGCCACCAAGCCCTGTTGGCAGCCCAGCCCGACGCGAAGTGAGATGTTCCCATAACGTAGCATATGTTAGCCCCTGTGTGGGTTGCAGACTCTTGGAGGCTGCTCAGATCCCTGAGGGCTGTCCCTGGCCGAAAAGACCCTCTCCGGGCCACAGAAATTAATCCTGGAGGATGGGCATCGAGGCCACCAGCCAGACATCTTGCGGATTTGCCGTGCCCCTCCAGGATGTCTCGGTAGTGCGCCGGGGACTGCCCAAGATGGGGCTGGAGGTACGGGGGGTTTCAGTCCTAGGTGAATCTGGGACATTGGCTAGAAATTCCAGCGGGTCTGGTGGTACAGACCCGATCGTCTGTTGGGTTCAGTGTCCTGATCACGCGGTCACGTCCATAGGAGAGGGAGATTCCGCGCTTCAGTGGTGTCGTCTCGCCTCTCGGCAGGGCTGGTCTCCCATGTCCTCCTGTTTCCTCCCGGCCGTCTTTGATGGTGGCGTTTCCACAGAGCACAGCGACCCCCCACTGTGTGCTCTGGGCCTGCTTGCGGCCTGAGAGCTGTCTGAGTGCCCCCCACCCCCCCGGCCCAGGTGTGTTGTCCTTCCTGGCACCGTTTTGTCCCTTTCGCTAATTCCCAGTCGTGCAACAAGGCTATTGCACAATCCTGCGGTACCGATTCCAGGGCCTCAGGCGGGGGATGGCTGGAGCACATCACCTC
This sequence comes from Martes martes, assembly GCF_963455335.1. Taxonomy (NCBI): domain Eukaryota; kingdom Metazoa; phylum Chordata; class Mammalia; order Carnivora; family Mustelidae; genus Martes; species Martes martes. Next base: position 81,248,507 of record NC_137902.1, read on the forward strand.
GGACGTCTCGGGGAGTCTGGGACAGTCAACAGAGGGAAGACATCCTCTGTTACAAGCGTCTTGAAAGCAGTCGTGTACTACCGCGTTTGCCGGGTCTGCAGCAGGTCCGTACAGCTCTGGACTCTTCTCCCCTGGCAGAATGCTTCACGTGCCCTGCGCTGTGATGCCCGAGACAGGCCGGCGGGGAGACCCGGCTCGGCGGTGGCTGACGTGACGCGTGCCCACAGCCGCCGCGGGTCTTTTGACGACTGCCCCTGCCCTCACAGGGTTCACCATGGACAGCTTACTGGCATTTTGGCCTTTGTTCCTGGAAGGAGGCTTTTTCCTCCCCCATGTCGTGAGGCCGCCAGGCGGGAGTTCCCGGAGTCTCCCTCCATCTGGCCGCGCAGATGGCTTTGCAGACCCAGGCAAGAGGGCTCCGTCCTTTCTCTGGGCCCGGCGCCTGCAGGAAAGGCCAGTTGCTCCCGTCACTCTCCGCTTCGTGCCATTGCAGGGCTCTGAGACGTCTGGCTGTAAGGAGCCGCTTCAGCCGTGGCTTGGTGTCCCGACCCTGCGTGTGCGAACATTTCATTAAGAGCGTTCGCTTCCTCTGCGCTCAGACCCGGGTGCATGGTTTGTCCTGGCTTCTCAGGCCGTCTGTGGCGAAGAGTGGGAGTTCGATGTGGTGTTTGTTCCGTGAGCGATGGGAAAAGGAAGGGTCAAGTTCTGGAAGCCGGGCTCACATGCCCCAGTTCCGGGCCACGTGCCCATCGCTCTGCCTCCGTTTTCTCAACTCTAAGGTGTGGCCGATCTTCCTCAAATGGCTCCAGAGGGCACTGGAGAAACTTCCTTGGTTCCCTGTGTGCCGTGCGCCTGCTACCGTGCGGAGTGGGGACATCCAGGGCTTGTTTTCAACCTGAGAAATCCTGTAAGCTGTCACTCACCTGATCCCGCAAATGAGCGGGCACAGAGAGCTGCATAACCCGCTTGTGGTCACAACACTCTTTTAAGTTAGACGAGGGTAACCAGCGTGCAGGCGGCAGTCCACAGTCCGTGTGTGTGTGTGTGTGTGTGTGTGTGTGTGTGTTTGTGTGTGTTCATATACACAGAAGTATATACACACTGTACCCATGTGTGTGTGTATGTACTTGGGGGATGGGGGGATACACGTGTACACACGCGTGGTGTACACACACACGTGCGGTGTATGACACACTTAGGAGGTCTGTGTGTGGGAAATATGCACACACATACATGTACATACTGTTCACCCTTGAACAGCACAGTTTTAACTGTGCAGGCCCACTGACACACAAATGTTTTCCAAGAAGAAAGGCACAGTATTATAAATGTGTTTTCCTTATGATTCTCGTAATGACATTTTCTTGAACTTCACCGTCAGCTAGAATACCTCTACAGAGTGTGTGTCCGTCGGCTGTTTATGTTCTCTGTAAGGCTTCTGGTCCACCGCAGGCTGTCAGGAGTGAGGTTTTGGGGGGACTCCGAAGTTAGATGCAGATTTTCGACCACTGCAGGGGGTGGGTGCCCTTAACCTGCCGCGGGGTCCCAGGGTCAGCCGTGTGTGTGCTTACATATGTGGACATTTCCCTGACACCTCCTGAGTGTGCTGTACAGGGGGGGCCTCGTTCTGATTCAGCTTCGGCAGTAAATGTTACACGAGCATTGCCCACCTCCCCCCCCCCGCCCCCCCCCGCCGCCCTGGGCTTGCCTTCCTTGAGGGCCTACGTGCGACCCTCTGGCCCTTGTGGTCAGCTTTCCCCACTGCTCCCGGGTCCGGTCGCTTCTGTACCTGGCTTCTCAGACGGTCTGCCTCCCCTGCAGCGTCTCAGGTGCCCGAGTGGGTCTGTCGACCTGAACGCCCTAAGCCTGCGGGGTGTACTCCCAGCTGGCCAAGACAGAGAGCACAGAGTTCATACGAGTTTTCAAGGCCTGGTCAGCCACACTCTGGGCCAGGAGTGAATGTTGAACGAGCAGTGTAAGGGTGATGGAGGGGAGCGCGTGGGTCTGGCGTGGAACCGTGGTTCTGTGACGCTGGGACGGGTCCCGCTCCTGCTTTCCCGGGTGCAGTGGTTTCTGTTCTTCTCCCTCTGCTCAGGAAGCTGTGTGGTATGGGTTCCTTTCCTGGCCCTTTGGAGCAGGGTGGCCTGGGTTAGAGGGCCGATGCATGGGGATGCCTGGGTGGCTCAGTTGGTTAAGAGGGCTGATGCACGGTGAGAAGTTCCCGGGGGAGGCTTGGGGGACAGTTTACGTATTCCCCTCGGGTCCCTTTGCCAGACAGAAGCTCATGAAGTGGTCGGAGCGAAAAGTCGCCTCCTGAAATTAGTTTTCTTCGCTTCCCCGGCGGGGGGGGCCGTTTGCCCTTCAGGGTGAGCCGTCCGTCTTGGGTAAAAGTGCAGAGACAAATTGTCCACCAGAGCAGCTAATTTTAGGCGCTTGTAAAGTTTAAGGGTTTACGAGACTCAAACCTGTTTCTGTTCTTCCAGAAGCACTTACTTCCACCTGCAAAACAAGCCCGAGTGCCTTTTTTTTTTTTTTTTTGGAAGTTTTATTTATTTGAGAGAAGGGAGCGAGAAAGAGAACACAAGTAGGGAGAGAGGCAGAGAGGGAGGGAAAAAGTAGGCTCCTCATGGAGCAGAGAGCCTGATGCGGGGCTCGATACTAGAGCCCCGAGATCATGACCCGAGCCAAAGGCAGATGCTTAACCATCTGAGCCATCCAGGCACCCGAAGCCTGAGTGTTTTAAAGTCCGGAAGGGAGAGCCCAGACGGAGCCCCCTGAGGGCAGATGTGTCTCGCTGGCTGCCCCGGAGCACCTGGGGTGGGTACCCGGGAACCCCTGGCCGGCAGCTGGGCCCTCCCTGCCGTAAGCGCGGGGCCGGAGCGTGCTCACGGGAGCTTCCGCTGGGGAAGGCGACTGCAGCTCCAAAATAAATCAGTAATTTTGGTCTCAAGAGTGAAGTGGTGTCTCTGAAATGGTACGCCCAAACGGGTGAATGCCCGTCTTAGAGTTCCCAGTTTCTTTTCCCGACAAGCTCGTGGCGGACGTGGTTCTGTGGGGAAGGTGTATACCCCATTCAGGGGTCATTGTAACATGTGTATCTGCAAGAGCGGGGTGGAAATTGCTGGTCGATCTGGCCTAAGGCTGCACGGGCTTCTTGGTCGAAAGGACAGGCATTGGGTGGGAGAACTTGGGGGACAGCCTGTGGCCTTTTTTTTTTTTTTTTTAAGAGAGAGCTACGTCGCTTGCAGTTTTTCACATAGGCATTGGTGGAAACCCAGATTCCGTGGGGCAAATAGCAAAGGGGCCCTTGGTTGGTACAGAGGTTGAGCCGTGACCTTGGAGCGCTGAGGGGCTGTTCTGGGGGCAGCAGTGGTGAGGCTGGGTGGGAGGAGAAGAGCCGAGAATCCTCGGACGTGGCAGGGGGAGGGGGTTATCCGAGGACCCCCGCAGTGGGACCAGAAGTGGCGTTCTGCTCCTCGTAGGTCATCCTGAGGCTGAGACCCAGGTCTTCCCGAGGCGGTGCTGGGGATACAGCACCCTGTGGCAAGGGGATCCGACAACCCCGGTCAGGTTTTGGAGACATTCTCACAGCCTCCACTAGGGAAGGCTGTCCAGAAAAAACCAGTTTCTAGAAAGAGCGGTTTCCAGAGGCAGAGGGTTGTGGCCCTTTGTAAATCGTTGGAATTGTTTTTTAGGTTTCCAGGAGCCCCAAATCTCCTTAATTGGTGTTAATAAGGGTTGTGGACTCTCCATTTGCACGTCCTGGGACCTCATGGGGCTTTTACTCTCTCCACCTTGGTTTATCTTGTTCTTGTGCGGGGACGTGAGTGACCGTGCGGCTCTCGTGCGAAGGGGATTATTTTTCTTGCAGCGGGAATTGGGTTGAGCGTGGAGATGCTCTCCCACAGATGCCTTCTTCTCCCAGGCATGAACACCCACGGCAGGAGCAGGCTCTGTCCTCAGCCTCTGGGCTTGAGAAGAGATACAAGTCGGCCTCCCGGCTGTTTGGGACAGATGTGGGCTGGTTGCTGGGGCCTGTCGTTATCCCTGGGGCTCTCAAGGATAAGTGGCTGCTTCCAGGAAAGAGCTTCTTGCAGGATTTTCTGTGTGGCTCTAAGGAGAGGAGGAGGTGGCTTTAAAAAAAAAGAAAGAAAACAAAACACCAAAAGCCCCCAAACCCCGTAATTATCACGTAGACACTGTTGCAGTTAACCCAGATTTTGGCCTCCATTCTGGAACAAGTCTGCTGGTGAGACAGACCCCTGATTAGGTAATGGTTTGTCATTTATTCCTTTCCTTCCTAGTCATTTACTCGGCGAGAGTCGCTCCTACCTGACCTCGGCTGATTGCGGAGCTGCCTGTCCTGGAGTGAGCCAGCCTTCTCTGCAGGATTCCCTACTGGGGCTGTGGGCCTTGCCCCAGAGAGCCGTGTGTGGGCTTTAATTAACTAATCGACTCCACTGGTACCGTGTTCCTTTATGCCGCGTACAGCAGCATCTGGGGCACAGCACCCTGGGCTCCCAGGATGTGGGATGGGGATCCCGGCCCCACTGCAGTCGGCGGGCTCCGGGGCTGGGACCTGCCGCAGGAGGCAGGGCAGGTGGGCTGGGACTGTATCTGGCACAGGGCCCTCACCTAGTGTCACCTTGGCCCCTTTCCCCAAAGCTTCCTGGAACCACTCTCTGAAAAACCTCTGCAGTCTTGTCTTCTGGGGAGTTGGGCATGGCTGGCCGGGGAGCCCCTCTCCTCACATGGTGTCGTGGGTCGTCGGAACCAGCTGGCGGGCCTCAGAGGCCCTAGCTGACACGTTAGCTTGAGGATCTGGATTCTCAGCCCCCCGCCCCCCCGGCCGGTGCTCTAGCGTCAGAAACAGGCAGCGCGTTAAAACCCCTGCCTTGAGTCACAGAGTCAATGTGATGTGCCTCGCGGGGGTGGGAGGAGGGGACAGGTGGCTGGAGCTGCTTCACGCTCGCTGCCCACTTCGGCTCCCCTTTCCTAATAGGGCTTCGGGAATCCTGGAGCCTCAGTGTCCGGCCCTGGAGTTCCACCCGGGTCCCCTTGTCACTTCAAAATGTAAGTGAAACTTGCAGAGCTGGGAGGGAGGGGCCCTCATTCCCGCTCTTGCCCCGGGTCCCTCCGCAAAGGCGCCCCTGAGCAGCGATTGGCCTGTTATATGGGTCTTGGCTGCTCGCTGAGCTAACGAAGGGCCAGAAGGAAGCCTCTATACCGGCACTTGGGGCTTTGCCAGGCTGAGTCACAGCTGACTTAGGGAAATGCCACACAGGACGCCTGCAGCTCCCCCCTGTTCTAAATGGAGGTTTGCAACTGCATACTCGGAAGATGAATCAGAGTGGGGGGAAAGTGTGCAAGACAAACTCAGCAGAAATGGAAGTGTGGGAGGGCCACGGAACGGTGCTGCATGTAGAAACCCACACCTTCAGCCCTGCTCGGTCCTCACTGATGCCAGAGGTGGGGGGGGGGCGGGATGGGGGGGGTCCGTGCTGGAGCAGGTCCATTCTGTTCGTCTAGCCACGCTTTAATCCTGGCTGGCACAGGATGCCCTAGGCACAGAGGCCTCTCCCCACCTCCTCGGCCCGGGGCATGACAGTGGGGTGGGTGGCGAAGGCCAGCCGGTGGGAGGTAGTGACCCTTTCTGACTGGAGGGCTTGTGTGACGTGTCACCTGGGGAGCTTTGAGAAAAGGGTCCCCAGGCCCCATTCCAGACCCACTGAATCAGAATCTGCAGGAGTGATGGGGAGTCTGGAATATGGGCAAGTTCCTAGGGGTTCTCATTCTCCAGTGGCCGCCCACTGCTCAGTGGGCTCACACTGGCCTTGGACCTCGTCCAGGCAGGACCAGAACCCGAGTTCTCAGCCACCCTGGTGTCTCCGTCAACACCGTGTCTCACTGATTCCAAAATGCACCTCTTTTTCTCCCGTGTTTTAACATCTCTGAGATCAGGATGTGTCTTAGAAGGGACAGCGTTTCGTGGTTTAATTGATACCATTTTTCTTCCTAAGTGGCATGTAAAATTAATGGTGTGCCCGGCAGTGGACGGTGGCTCGATTCAGTGACCCGGGTTGCTCTTGCTTGAGCTCTTGGGGGAGCACACTCTCTCTGGCCTGCCTCCTGTAACTCACGGCGGTCGGCAGGGGGGAAGCGTTGAAGTTTCCAGGAACAGTGACATACAGCAGTGAGGACTTCTGCCCCTGTTGTCACAGCAGGGCTTTACAGGAGACTAATACTTGTGTTTTACTCTGTTTGGGGGTTTGTGTCCCATTGACCCAGGAGGATGATTATTCCCGTTTTCCTGGGCACTGGCCCCCGGGAGTCTCCGAGCAGCTTGGTCAGGAGGGACGGTCCGTAAGTGACGGGGGAGCCCTGACACCAAATCCAGTACCCCGTGTGCCTGTCCATGTGCCTGCTATCTTTCCGGCCTTTCTCATTCACCTTTGTTCCCAGCCCTTCCTGGGCCCCAAGCGTGGTCCAGGCGGACACAGTAACGATGATTCATTCTCTGAGCCCAGTCTTGGAACCTGACTTCTGAGTAGCCAGTATTGTGCAATAGTTGTCCGTTAACCACTTGGAGACTCTGCTGTCGAGGGCTCGCAGGCTGCTTCGGCTTGGGGCTGCGCACTGGAGAGTTGCCAGCCGTCGTCTGCTCTGAGTCCTGGACTGGGAGTGATCGTGGGGTTCTGTATTCTCTGCGCGGGTGAGCCGGGGATCTCTGCGCCGCAGGCTTGTTCCTCTGTGTGCGCTTGGCCGTGCCTGTCGGGGCGGGGGTTTTGTGGATCTCAGCATGAGGAGTGGCCTGGGCAGAGAGGGGAGATACTGACCCAGTGCCTGCCGCCAGGAGCTGGTGCATCCTTGTGACCCCGGGGGTGGGTCCCTGGATACCCAGGGGTTCATGTCCCTAGACACCTGGGGCTCCGTGTCCCTGCAGTGGCTGAAGCCATTGATGATTTGGCCGCTGTCTGGGGACCCGGTCGCGGAGGTTGTGACCTCCATGCTGCTGTTTTCTCTTTAGCTTTTGTCCCTGTTCCTTTTGTTTTACATTGAAGGCTTTGGGGCTTGAGATGGGAATCAGATGGTGTAACAATGAGTAAGGACCAGGCGCTTGCTGTAGGCCAGGCATCGGTGAGACCGCGTGTGGGGGTAATCCTCATCAGCCCTCATTTAAACAGTCTGTCTTAGTGGGCTGGCCACACGCCGGTGTCCCGGGCAGCCCTGGGGCACTCGCTCTGCTGCCCTAGTGTGGCGATGGCTGCGTCCCCTTTCACTTCCACGAGGGGCTCCCATTCAGAGGAAACAAGTTCATCCTGTTCACGTGCATCATCTCATTTAGTCCTTACAACAATACCATTATTCTCCCCCGATTTTCCGCGCTGGACAGAGGCCCCGCATCTGTGAGACTTGCCAGTGAGCACGTGGCAGCAATGTGGGGTCACCGTGTGGATCCAGGTGGGCCAAGCCCCGAACCCTACCCTCAGGGTTGCACAAGAAGAAGCTGGTTCCGGGAGCTAGACCTCAGTGCCAGGAAGGCTGGGCTTCCCAGGAGTACCCGTTGCTGAGGGGCCTGGTAAAGGTGGAGATGGGGGATGGCAGTGGCTCCCCGGGGGGCTGAGAAGGACTGAGAAATGTGGGCCATTCCTTCCTCTGCGGGGGGTGGGAGGGGGACCACGACACATCAGCTGCTTGTGCAGACGGAGAGGTGGCTGTCCTCGGGAGAAAATGAACTATAGTTTCTTCTCACAGACTGTGTGTGTGTGTGTGTGTGTGTGTGTATGTGTGTGTGTGTGTGTGTGTGTGTGTGTGTGTGTGTGTTCTAAGCTGTTGATTAAAGAAAAGAGAATTAAGGAGATCTTCTAACTTCCAGATAGATTTTCTATGATTGAAAGTAGTTTCCATATTGCTGCTAGAGCAGGAACTTAAGAGGGTGGTTTATATGAATAATTAAGACAAAATATTTTCCTAGAAGATGTTCCTAAGACTCAAGATGTTAAGAATCAGAGTGCAGGTTCAGGGAAGGGAGGAGCAGAGCCTGAGCAAGTCCCTTGGGGAGCCGTGGTGGGGAGGAGGCTGCCTCTTGAGGGCGGTCGTGTTGTGCGCCCGGATTCCTGGACTCGGCAGCCTTGGGCAGGTCGCAGACCCCCATTCTTTGTGCAGGTGCGGACAGGTGGATGTTCGAGGTGTAAACTGTAAAGTGCTGTGCGAGGTGTTGCTCAGTGCTGCTGAGGTCTGGGCAGGCTCGTCCCTCGGGCTTGCGGGGTTGGGGTACACACTGCGGTAGAAGACAAACTCGCCGCCGCCGGGAGCTCTCGCCCTGAGCCACGTGGAATCGCTGAGCCCACCGAGCTGATTCCATACTCGACGGCTGGCCTCCTGTGGCTGTTGAGAAACACTCCCCTAACGTCCGTGTCTCCCTAAGAGGAGTGGCCGCCGCAGTCCTGTAAAGGGGATCTAGTTGCTTCGGGCGGCTTTCTCAGAGGAGTGACTAAGGGCCAGATGCTTCGGGAGTAGTGGGTGAGCCCACCCAGGTGTTCTTGCTGCGGGCACGGGTGCGCGGGGGAGGAGCAGGTGGGCGACCTGCCGCACAGTGGGCGTGGGGTCACGCTGGCTCCCCGGGGGGTGTGGCGGGGAGGCGCCCGCAGTCAGCAGGAGGAGGGCCGCCAGCCCTGCTGTGCGCACAGGTGTCATGGTCAGTCTCCCTGGGACCTGTGTGTGTGTCTGAGTCACCCGGGCCTTGGGGCCACCAGGCGTTGCTCCTGGATTCTCTGGCCCAGCTGGGGCTGATTCCCACGTACGGACTGTGGCTCGATTACCATTTAGATCACGATTCCTGCTGCAACATTATGAAATTACTGCATCTATAAAGTTTAGACCCACCAACATTTAGAGACAGTGGTGAAACGGGTCGGGGGAAGCCGCTCAGGTTGGAACTAAAGGGTTAACAGCAGAACTATCAACGGATCCTGCTTATTGAAGGACAGCTCCTGGGGCACCTGGGTGGCTCAGTGGGTTGAGCGTCCTGACTTTTGGTTTCGGTTCAGATCATGATCTCACGGTCGTGGGATCGAGCCCCACATCAGGTGCTGTGCTCAGCACAGAGTTTGCTTGTCCCTCTCCCCACTCTCTCTCTTTCTCTATCCCTAAAATAATTTTTTTTTTAATCTTAAAAAGAGGTCGCTCTTTCCGTTTAGAGTGTGCGTTTGGTTTCATTCATCAGGGTTCAGCAGAAACCAGCCAGTGTTTATCGAGTGATCGTCCCGTGCTCTGTGGGCTACCAGAGACGGGTAACATGTTCTAAGACCATATTCACCCTGAAGGAACAGGCATAACCCTGCTCTGAGCCGGAGGCTTGTTCTGTGGAAGGCCTGATACCATGTCAGCCCTCGCTCAGGCTCAGAATCTCCTGGGGTAGGGGACAGGCATCAGCAGCCAAGGTCAAGAACCACCGTTCTCACATAAATCGCCCCTCCAGAGCCTTTTTCCCGTATCTCTTGGAACGCTTGGTTCCTTTCTCCCTGGCACGGTTGTTTAGCTGTTTATTTTCCACCCCGGGTATGGGTGAGGCACGTACGCTGGGCCTTGAAGAAGAGCGTGTGGACACGGGCGCCGGGGGCAGGAAGCCCCAAATGATCCTTCCAGGTTCACACCCCCTTGTGGCGCACTCCCATTCACTGCTACCTTGCCACTGACCTTGAGGGGGTCCGGGGGAGGGCTGCCCTGGAATTCTCTTGCCCAGACCTGAGCACACATCTCTTGCTTCAAGTTCTTGTAATGCAGCTGGGGCCCATCTGGACGTTTTGACAGCTGTGCAGCTAGGGTGCTGGGTAACCAGTGTAACTAGATCTGACAACCTTCTTGCAGTTGGGGGTGCTGGCTTGGGGAGCGCTGTGGCGCCCTGCCTTCTCCCACTTCTTCTGTGGGTCGGCAGCCCTCTTGCTCACTAGTGGACTAGGAATTGACCGGCTTTGCTTGGTTTCCCTACTCATGAAGGGAGGGAAATGCAGACATCCATCTGCTGTGAGGCCTGCAAAGGCTTAGCTCAGTGCCAGTGCCGACCTGGCACAGTGAACACGCGTTATTTTTCTGGGCATCACCTGCCTCGCCCCGCCCCAGGCCTCCAGATGGACCTCCAGAGTCCTGGAGCACAGAGAGCCCAAGGAGAGGCAGGAGGACCCAGGCTCCCTGTATCCTGGGGGCTTTCTGTTTTTGTGTTGGAAGACCTTTCTTCCCCAGATGACCCTTCCCCACTCCCCCATAGGACGGGAGGAGCCTAGCAGCAGTGCCGGCATCTGCTCGGCAAGTAATTTTCGACTGGCAGACCGCGCTAGAGACGTTGAGTGCTCCACACCTGCGAAACGGGGGTCCGCGGACAGGTAACACCGGAGGCAAGGTCAAGGAGATGTTGACTCCAGACTGGGAGCTGGTTTCAGACAGGTGGTGGAGATTTCTTCCTCATGAGTGCCCTGGGGCAGGAGGGTGTGGAAAGCCCCACCCGGGCCTCTAGGCTACTTTACCCATTGTCCCTTGATGACCTCTGACCGCAGCGGAGGCTGCCCTTTGGAGCTGCTCCTTGGCCCCCAGGGGCAGTGTGGCGAGAGTGATCCTGGGACTGGAGTGAGCCGGGAAGCCTCTGCTTGCAGTGTGGTGGGCGGCCCTCCGAAGAGGCTGAGCCCTGCCCAGCATGGGCGGCTCGGGGGCCAGGTGTGGAAGCAGTGTGGGAGGAGTGGTTCTCAGCAGGAGGAGGACCTCCGAGGAAGAGGGAGCCGCCGGGGTTCGGGAGATGGAGAGGAGAGGCGGTGGGCCGGGGCCCAATGGTGGGGGGTGGTTCTTGGAGCGGGAGACCTCCGGTTGGTGGCAGTGGGAGGAGTTCCAGGGGTCCTGAGGGAGGCTGCAGACCGGAGTGATTTCAGGAAGCTCAACGGCCGCTGGTGCCCGGGGGGACCTGGGCAAGAGGACTGGGGACGCAGGGTCAGCCGCGGCATGCAGGGTGGTGGGATGGGGGTACACTTAGGGAAGAGCCTTCTGGCAAGCAGGTGGTGAGCCCCCAAGTCAGAAGGCCAAACAAGTCCGTTTCATGAGTGTGCTGGTTGTGTACCTCCCTTTGGACATGGGTTACGCCTCATGCCGGGTCCGCTTCTGTCTCCGTCGTGGCTCAGAGATGGAGAAACGCCCGTGTGCCTGTGACCTCGCCCTCTGGTAGGCACTGGGGCTCGGTCTCTCCTGCTCGGAGTGCCACCGCAGGACCCTGACCACCCACTGGGTCGTCCCTCTGGTCCCTCTGGTTCCCTCCGTCTGGCCAGTGGCTCATTTTTTAGATGCTGTGGTGGGTTTTTGTTTTTTTTTTTTAAGATATTTATTTATTAGAGAGAGAGAATGAGTGATGCAGGGAGAGAGAGAGAGAGAGAAGCAGACTCCCTGCTGAGCAGGGAGCCCAGTGTGAGGCTCCATCCCAGGACCCCGGATCCTGACCTGAGCGGAAGGCAGACCCTTCACCGACCGAGCCCCCAGGCGCCCCACAGTGGTACTTTTTAAGTTCTGCGCCTCCTTCCCCCTCTCCTTCGTGATTTTCCTGTGTGGCAGGGACACTTTAAGGGAAGAAAGGGTCTCCGTCTCTGCTCTGCGCACACTCTGTGGATGGAACACAGAATGTTCTGGGCTGTTCTTGTCTGAGTCACTGGGCTGTCCTGAACCGCGGGGGGCCAGGACGCCCCATGAGCATCACACAGGGACAGGACTCGGTGACCCCAGCGTGGTTCACTGGGGTGTGTCCCCAGCCTTGGTGTCTTGCGGGTGCTTGACTTCTGCCCTCGGTTTCTCCTCTTACACTGTGGGGATGACCAGAGGCTTGCGAGAGGCTAAAGGAGCGACTGATGGGGACTTGGACACGGTATAACGAGATAACCCGCTCGCTCTGCTGCCCTTCCTTAATTATTTGGTTTCTAGATGTCTGTGCCTAAGCCCTGAGGGTCCCTCTCAGCCGTGCTTTTCTGTTTTGGTTTTGTTTTGTTCCGTCTCCAGGATTTTTCTGGGGACTCCTTTGGTCTGAGACTGGGAATGCAGATGCGTTGAGTGGGAGTTCACAGGGGTTTGGACCTGAGCCTGGCCTTGCAGGAGGCGGAGGCTGAGCTGTAGCGTGTCCTTCGGGCAGGTGGCTTGATGCCGCCACAGGACCTCGGGGGGAGTCCACGCTCTTCTCTTTAAAGCAAGAGGCTCCGCGACCAGGCAGAAGCTGATTGTGGCCGCGGCGACGGTGTCGTGAGAATACGTGTGTGGGGTGGGTGTGTATTGTACATAGGTGTGCGAGCCCCTCTGTATGTGCACGTGTGTGTGTGTGTGTGTGTGTGTGTGTGTGTGTGTGTTTGCGTGTTACACGGTGAGGCTTCCCCACTCAGTTTTGACCGATGATGATGCTCTTTAGTCCTCAACACGATGTCCCGAGAAAGCAGGGCAGGGACCGGGGGGGGGCCCAGGTAGGCTTGCTCTAGCCGGCTGAAATTCTGATTTCCTTTTAAACCCGAGCCAGGCCTTAAATGGAAACAAGTTGGCTGTTAGGCCTCTCACTGTGATTAGCTTGTTGCCTCAAATTAATTGTCAGGTTGCCTGGAACCGAAGGTCCCTAAAATGAAAAGTGTTTCACTCTGGAATGTCTTACGAGGAAAGAGAAAACAGTACCGTGAACGCAGAGTCCGGAGCTAAGGACCTGAAGTCTGGGCGCAGACCGCTGCTGGCTCCTTGGCTGTGTTGCTGGGAGGGGCCGCCGAATTCACGCGCCAGCCACCTGTTTTTGTCATTCTTTGGGTTTTATTCATTTTTTACTTATTTATTTTTAAAGATTTTATTTATTTACTTGGCAGAGAGAGACACAGCGAGAGAAGGAACACGAGCAGGGGGAGTAGGTGAGGGAGAAGCAGGCTTCCCGCCGAGCAGGGAGCCTGATGCGGGCTCGATCCCAGGGCCCTGGGATCATGACCTGAGCCCAAGGCAGATGCTTGAGGACAGAGCCACCCAGGCGCCGGTGCTCTTTCATTTTTAACAAATGTTTTAAAAGGTCCTCTTGGTTACAAGCAAAAGCAGCCTGCCGCAGGCTAGCTGGGGCAGAGAAGGGGATTTGTTGTGGGGAGGCGGGGGTGTGTCATGTGACTGAGAGTAGGAAGGCTGCTCTGGCCTCAGAAGGCCAGGTGGGGAGCAGGATGTGGACTTGGCCCAGAGCACGGCCTGGCTCATGGCTTAGAGTGCAACAGCTCCCCGAGGTCGCTGCTTCCTCCTCTCTCTGCAGAGGCTTTCCTCTGCCCCGGGAGGCCTGGCCTGCGTCTGCTCACAGTGGATCTGGCCTCCCAGCCTCGATGGAGCCTGCCCCTCCCTGGAGGAACCCAGTGGCTTGGCCGAGTGTGGGCGCCCACTCCGGGTGCATTTGGAGGGGGCAAAGTGTGGCCTGTGTGCCCGGCCTGGGGCACTGCTTGAAGAAGGGAGGCGCTGGCCCTGCCTGCTTCTGGTGTCCAGGAGTCTGAAGAGTCTGAAAGCACTTTGTTTCGAGCTCTGCTGGAGCCGATCCCCGGCCTGAGCTGCCAGGAGGCAGGTGGGCGGGTGGGGGAAGGGGTGGCCGCAGGGGCCCGGGAAGCATGTGGTCTGTCTGGAGGCCCAGGACTAGCCACTCTGCCCACGCCGGCCCGCTGTTGGTCCTCTCCCAGGTGATTCGGTCTAGGCCTTCCCTCTGGTGGGTGGTGTGAGGGTGGTGCAGGGAGGAGGGAGGGCTGGGCAGGGAGAGAGGAAGTGTGGCTCTCTGCTGGGGGTCTCTGCACTGCAAATGACCTACTGTGGGCTGGCCCCGGGAGCAGGTAGCCCGCGGAGGCCCGGGTCTGGCCAGCAGCCGGGACCGAAGCAGACCCCAAGCAAGGGCCTTTCCCAGTAGAGCTCGGCGTCTTCATGTGCTTTCAGAATGCCCAGCATCATCGCGCTCTGTCCTGCCACCGAGGCCTCCCCGGTGACTGTGGGGATCCCGTAGGAATGTCGTCGGCACCCTTCTGCCCGCGTGTGCATGTCTTGGGCGGGCGTCCTTCCCGTGCTGTCTGGCCCGCTGCGGGGCTTGACACCCACGTTGCTGGGGTGGCAGCTGGACAGCCCGTGCTTGTCTGCGTGGGGTTTTGACTCTCTTCCCCCGGAAGCTGTCTGCAGGATCGTGCTCCACGCAGCACAGCGTGTGGGTGGCAGGGGCGAGCCCCGGAGCCGAGGCTGTCGGAATGGTCTGGTCCAGTCCGTGCCGATGGGGCCCTGCCTGGGGCTGCCTCAGGCCAGCTCCGAGGCACGGTGGTGGGGGGCACCCTGGAGAAAGCGTGGGCCTTGTGTCCTCGCAGACCCCAGCCTTCCTCCTCCCAGTCCCTTTCTCTTTCCTTCTCTTCTCGTTTGTCCACAGCCCCGTTTGCCTGGCATTTGTGTCTGGTCGACACCGGAGCCAAAGGGCGCAGCTGCCCTCTCCGGGGGGCCGTGACCGTGCACCAGCCTGGGGAAGGGACTGTGGCAGAGGCCGAAGAACCAGAAGATGGGCCCTTCCCTCAAGGGCAAGGACCCCGCCCAGAACAGCTAAAGACCATCTTGGGGCGAGAGTTGGCAAACGAGCAGTTCCAGTGGAGTGTCCCACACAGCGTGCCGAGGAGGCAGATGGCACGGCCTGTTGCCGCCTGGGGGTCTAGGGGCCCAGAGTGGGTGATGGCGGGTGGTGCCCAGGGGGACGTCCCCAGTGTGGCCAGCACGTGGGGTTTCAGATACTGCTCTCGTGGCCTTCAGAGCCCAGCGAGCCATGTCAGCTTGTTGGTGCCTGATTAGATAAAAGGTCTCGCTCTCTGCGCAGGTACTTTCGCGGGGAGGGGGTCCGGGTGCTCCTGGGCTTGGGGCCAGAGTGCTGATCTGGGAGGTTGGGGGGCTCTCTTCCCTGTGCTGCTGTGACGCCTCGCTTTGGCCGAGGGCAAGTCACTGGTCCTTTTTTGTGGACTCGGGTCAACATGGGCTGTGTCTGACCTTTGGGCTGAGGCCGTGGGATGCCGGACTTGAACTCTGTGAGGCACTTGGTGGGACAGAAGGAAAGTCCTTTTGTGACAAGCCTGGGGTGTCAGAATCTCGTTTCCAGAAAAGCCAGTTTTGACGTAGATTTCCTCTAAGTTAGGATCTGGCTCCAGGTGGGGTTGGAGCTTCCTGCCCCCTGGACGGCGTGCCGAGTGACCCCGGGGCTTTCCTTTCTGACCACGTGGAATATTTTCAGTTTCGCCTCCTGGTGATGTCACACCTCATTCTGGTCACCGTTCCTGCCCCTTCTCCGCTGTCACCCACTAGCTTCAGACTGTTGCTTGTGAAGGAGTTTTCTCAAGTGGCTCTTTCTCAGGGAAATTCAGGAAGACACTTGAGGTTAATAAATTCACAGACATTTTCCTTGTTATTACCGCTTTATCTTTGAAAGATTTCTTTCTTGGTGGTGAGGAGGGAGGGGTTTCTTAGCGAGGAGGGCAGCTGGTGTCAGTAGGCCCTGTAACGACCTGAACGCCGGAATTCGGACTGGGCCGACCCCACGGGGAGCAGTTCCGCTGACGGGGTGAGTCCTGGTCGGACCACCAGCTGGCTTGTTGGGATGCGGAGGGTGCGGTCGGCCCAGGGAACATGCCCTCAGCTCACCTTTGCATCTAGAGTGTCGGATCGGTCCCTTGATCTTTGCGGTAAACATGTGGTGCCACATTAGCAACAGTGGGATGCACGGCCGTGTGTTGTTTCTCCATTTCCAGCGTGCAGGCCTTACATGGAGGAGGGAGGTTCATCACGCGGAGTGACCTGGACTGTTGGCGTGCCTTCTGGTGGGGGACGCCCTCCATTTTAGTCCCCTTCAGGGCCACCCTCTTCAGGGCCATCAGAGGCCGGTAGTATTTGAACCATGAGTGATGGGGCCGGGTTCCCCGTCGGAGTCCTGGGTTGACGGCTGGGAGGAAAGGCCGTGTGTGACCAGACTTCTCCCCAGCTCGCTTGGGTCTCAGCCTTGGCCCCCTTCTGCCCTGCAAGGACTGTGTGTGGCGTAGCCAGGCCGCGACCACAAAACCCCACAGACTGGGTAAACAGCGGGCATTGACTTCTCCCAGGCCTGGAGGCCGCAGGGCTGAGGTCGGGGTGCCAGCCCGGCCAGGCTCTGGGGAGAGCTGTCTCTCAGGGCTCTTTCTTGCTGTGTCCTCACCTTGTGGAGGGGACCGGGGAAGGGAGGGGGTCTGTTCTGTGGGGGCAGTACCCCCACACATGACCTCGTCACCTCCCAAGGCCCCGCCTCCTAACACTGTCATATTCGGCGTTAGGGCTTAAACACGAATTTGGGGACAACACGAACGTTTGGACCCTGTGTGGCTCCTCCTCTCCTGACCTCAGAGCCCTCACTCGCGCCGTCTTAGTGACAACGCCATCCCAGCCTGGGTCCTCACCCTGCGAGGCTTGATTCGGAGCTCCCCTCCTCTGGGAGGCCCTTGCTCTCAGTCCAGGCTGATTTTAAAAATCTTGTGGAGAAGTTCAAATATACAGAAGTAGATGGAATATTATTATGAACGCCACATCCTGTTCCCCGTGCTCCTGCCGCCATCAGCCTAGGCGCGGCCTTGCCCCATCCGTGTGCCCTCTCAGGAAGGCCCCAGACATCCCTCTTTTCCTTTGTCCATATTTTACTGTGTTTCTCTAAAACATAAGGGCTCTTAAAATAACTCATAGCACCGTAAATCATACCTTCAAAAATTAGTACATTTATTAAATCATCAAATAGTCAATCGTTCAGATTTTCTGTTGGTTCAAAAATGTCACAGATTTATCTTAACACATTTTTTTTCTTAATTCAAGACTTAGAGAAAGTCACCCTGATGATTCATTTGCCTTTTAAGACTTTCTAAATCACTCTCTCTCTCTTTTCAAATCTCTCTTGTTTATCATGGTTTGGTTTGGTTTTCTTGGTTTGTTTTTGCAATTCATTTGTTCAGGGAGCTGCGTGTTTGCCCTGCACTTGCCCAGAGTCTGCGTTTTGCGGGTCGTGTCCCCGGGGTGGGGGTTGCCGCTCCCTGTGTGCTTTACTTCCGGCAGATTTGAATCTGGTTCTAGAAGTATGACCAGATTCAGGTTTGATGTTCCATCTTTAATTTCTGGGGAGGGTGAGTGAGATAACGTTCATCGTTCATGGGGTCACGCTGTTCAGTGAGTGTCCCATGGTGCCTACCGGCTGTCTGTCTGTAATGTTGGCTGCTGTGGCTATCCCGTGCCCGGTCCCCAGTTCACAGGGATGACAGCATCGTGGCATTTTCATTCTGGAAACCATTTTTAATCTCCTTGCTAGAATACTTCTAGAAAGGAAGACTCTTCCTCATCCCCCATCTGCTTACCTTGGGGCACTGCCTGTGTGGGAAAGACGGCTCACAGCTTGATTCTTTCTCTTTCATTTATTGGATTTCAGGCAGTTGTGACCAAACTGAGTGTTTTGTTGGGTTTGATTTGGTTTTGTATCATTATGAACTATGGACTTAAATATGTGTTCCAATTTATTATAGTTTTCATTCTCTTTAACCGTCACGTTATCCCCGCCTTACTCCAGGAGTCCTTCTCTGGGTGGCTTCTAGGTCCTTCTGGAGTGATCCTGGTCGCCTTTCATCACTGTCTGGCTGTCTGGTATGGAAAGATTTCTGGGGCACAGTGTGCGTTTCTTGCCCCAGACCTGGAATCAGCCATTTTCCCAGAGAGCCTTGGTTCCTTTTATTAGGAAGTGGTGTTTGTAGCCACTGTCCGGGCCCTGGGGTAGCTGGCATCTCAGGCCCCTTCCCTGTCTTTCTGATGCCTGGCTGGTAGTTCTTGCCGGTACCACCACCATATGCTGCGATTATCTGTTGCCCCATGGGGCCTTCC
Source organism: Martes martes (assembly GCF_963455335.1). NCBI lineage: Eukaryota > Metazoa > Chordata > Mammalia > Carnivora > Mustelidae > Martes > Martes martes. The sequence goes on from NC_137902.1 coordinate 81,266,417, forward strand.
GTTATCCAGGGGAGAGGAGTCCCACGGTCAGTATCTGACTCGTCCTTCTTTGGACACTAAGCCTCCAGCTCTCATCTTGCCACATAGTACATCTGAGTGTAACACCTGCTGACTTCTTTCTTCTTTTTTTTCTTTCTTTCTTTCCTTTCTTCCTTCCTTCTCTCTCTTTTTTTTAAAGATTTTATTTATTTGACAGAGAGTGAGCATGAGTGGGAGGAGCGGGGAGAAGGGGAAGCAGGCTCCCCACTGAGCAGGGAGCCCAGCACGGGGCTCGATCCCAGGACCTGGAGATCATGACCTGAGCCGAAGGCAGACACTTCACCAACAAGCCACCCCGGCGCCCCTGCAGGGGATTTCCAGTGCCTCCACCTGAGTTTCTCCGGGTCCCCACACCGGGCCTGGGTTATAATGAGGTCATTACATGAGTCCGGGTAGCCTCCGTCTCTTCCCATAGTCTCACCCATTTGGCTCTGAGTGGCCTAGGGCTTGCTGCTCAAGAGCAGCCTTTTGATGTCGTACAGCTCGGTCTGCTTTGTGGGTGTTGCCTGTTCCCTAATCAGCCCTGGCCAGGACTGTCCCTGAGAAGGATGAGGTCCCTGCCAAGGGTGTACTTCCTGCAGCTGCCAAGCTGCAAACCCTCTTGGTGCCTGTGTCCTCTCGGCGCGCCCCTGGAGTCTTCGCTCTGTGGAACGCGATGTTCCGTGTTTGGATGGGACCCACGCGCCTCTCCCCTCCAGTGGCGCCGTGCCAGCTGGACACCACTGTCCAGACCCTCGTGGCTCTGAGCTGGATGATGTGGAAATGCTCCTTTAGCTTCTCTTCTGCCCTTCGCTCCCCAGGAGCCAACCTGCCTCTCTTCTCCAGGCTGCCTGGGAGAGGAAGCTTCTCTCTCTCTCACACACACACACACACACACACACACTCGCACACACACAGAAAACCTTCAGTGAACTTATTTCCAGGGCCTGTAGCCCAAGGTCATCACACAGGGCCAGACATGCCTGAGTCTCAGGCTAGGCCATCCTGGCATAGCTTCCAACCCGTTGGTGAAAATAAAATTTCCAGTGACTAACTTAATTTTTTGATAGCCTGAACAGCTCATGAGCAGACTTTGATGTGGACAGCAGGCTAGAAATCGGTTAACGCCGGTTTGGCCCTCCCGTCTTTCTCCAGACTTGTTGACAGCGTTCCCGCGGACGAGTCCGTACCCGGTGTCTGTCCGTGCCCCCTGCGGAGGGTGATCTGAGAGCAGCCAGGCAGCTAGAGCCTGTGGATCTGCTTCCGGATCCCGCTGTCTGCTTCCCGCTCATCCCTGTCTTCTGCAGGAGCATCTGTCCTCTGTGGGCCTGCCACGTGCTGGCAGAGGCCCGTGAGGCTGCGAGGACCTCTGAGCCCCTCCGAGCGCTGGAGAAGCAGCTCCCGACATTGGAAGACTCACCAGCAAGGTGTTCACACACAGACAGGCAGCTCTGCTCTGTCCTCCCTGTCCTCCCCTCTTCATGGCCTTGTTTGGCCCCCCTCGCATTCTCTGCTTCTGCCTCAGTCCCTTTCTCAGCTCCCTGGATCTCGCCTTCCTTTGGTCCCTCTCTTTCCTGATGGGCTACGTCGTCAGGAAGGAGAGCTCCAGCCCTGTTTCTGGAGACTCCAGCTTTGGGCAAGGAGACCTTCGGCCAGGCTCTGTTTCTCCTGGAAGAGAACATTGGGGTCTGTTTTTGTTCTGGGCAGATGTCCTCTTTTCACTGCGATTCTCTTGAAGATGGATGGTGTCCCCTTTAGAACCCGCTAACGCTTCGTGTGTGCCCCCCCCCCCCCACCGGAGGAGGGTTACACGGGGGAAGATCAGTTGACTTCACCATAAGGAAGAGCAGCTGGATAATGTCCTGCCACCGCACCAAGCCCTTGACACACAGAGTCGGTCCTCCCCACAGCCCTGGGAGGACTCACACCGTTGGGGGAACCACGCTGTGTAGCTCCTGAAAAGGGGACACTGGGAGGATAGCAACTTGCTCAAGGTCACACAGCTGCAGGCAGGAAGGGGAGACGGAGAATTTACACCCGGGTCTCTCGGATTCTAAATGTTTGCCCTTCCCTCCGGGACGGTCCGCCCTCTTGTAGCCGGGTGGGAAGGAACGGGGTGCAGCTCTGCCTTAGCCAGGTTCCTTCTGCATTAGGTCAGGGTTTAAAGAGTATGAACCCCAGACCTCGAGGCCCCCATCTAGTCGCGGCACAGGGATCCTACATCTCCCCGAACCTGGTCTGTCTGGGAAACCGATGCTTTCTCGGGTTGCACGGTCGGCCGGGAAGCGAGTGTTGTGGGGAACTTCTGTGTCCGGGTTGTGCTCACACTCTGTCTTACGTTTCTTAGTTGTGCCTTCTTAATGCCCTCTTACTCTTGCAAGCTTGAGGAACCAGAAAACCACAGTCGATCAATCAGTGCAAGGGGATGTGGATGGTAGCGCCGTGTATGTTTTCCTCCAGAGGAGTTCGAAGGCCTCAGCTATTATTAACATTGAATTTATTATCTATATTTAGGATGAACCCACTGAAGATGACTCGGAGATGAGCTATAAATCTGCGTGTGTATCCGCACACATGTGTAATGCGTGTGCCCTCTTCGGGGCGTTGGCGCACACCCAGGGGATGCTAACGTCTCTGCAGGGTTGTGGCTCATGCTTTTCTTGATTAGCAGTTGGAATGCCTGGTGTCCCTAGTTAATAGTAAATTATTTGGGCTTATGTTGAGTTGGGGAATGTTTTGTAGTGATGTGTCAAGGGATAGCTATAAAATCAGGAGACTGGATTTTTTTTTTTTTAATTTTATTTATTTATTTATTTATTTGAGAGCAAGAGAGTGCTGGTGAGGGGAGGGGGAGGGAGAGAATTCCAAGCAGACTCCGCACTGAGCATGGAGCCCGACGCAGGGCTCGATCCCACGACAGCAAGATCGTGACCGGAGCCAAAGGGCGCTTAACCGACTGAGCCACCCAGGCATGCCAGGGAGATGGATTTAACAGACTCATCAGCATGGGTGTGTTCAGAGGGGGGCAGTCTTCAAAGATGTTGTCTTGGGAGGGGGTTGCCCGCCGATTGACAGATCCCGTCGTCGTTCAGAGCAGTGCTGGAGCTCCACCTCTGGTGTTGTCACCGACGGCTGGCTTACGGGCCATGTGCGAAAACTGCGCTTGCTGGGTTTCTGACCAAGAATGAAAGGACTGAGCTTGATCTCCCGCTCTGTTTGTCACTCTGGGCTCTGAGTGATGAGTAGCCATTTCCAAAAATCAAATATGCCTCAAAGGATGAAGCTTATGCTGTTGGCTCTGGGGGGAGCCCGTCCGTTAAAGGGGCTCCAGGAATATTTTGCATAATGGCACCTTCGTAGGCAGATCAGAGGTCTCCCCAGGGGACCGTCTCGAAGGGTGGCCAACACGGCAGGTGTGGGAGCCCTCGCATCGGAAAACAGCCCACCTGCACGCAGTGGTGGCCGTGTTTGCATTGCCACCACTACTAAGCTGCGACTTCTGAGCATTTCAGGCTTCCGGGAGCTGGCCTCTCACCACTTTCCAGTTTTGTCTTTACTCTGGGATCATCCTGCCTTAATCCGTGCTGCGACAGACCTTTACTGCATTTCTAAGAGGCCTTTCTGGCTTCTTGGCTTTCTGCTGGCACGAGAAGGGAGGAGTGTGTGTGTGTGTGTGTGTGTGTGTGTGTGTGTACGTATATAAGATTTAGGGATCGATTATTTATAAGGTAGCGGGTGTACTTAAGCCTTTCTCCTGTACTTTGGGAAACAGAATGTTTTAATCGCCGCCTTTTGTCCACGTCAGCCCCATGATCCTAAGTTTCGTTTCTCAGCATCTGTGGTATTGAAAATGACTTGGACCTTAGAAGACGTGATACTGAAACCAAACCCGAAACCCACACAGCGCAAGCACTCTGAAACTGTGAGGATGCCCTAGGAAAGCTTTCTTAGTCATTCTGCTCTGCTGGTGAACTTGGCAGGCCCCAAAGTACAGCTCTCACCGTGTGATTAAAGCATGCACAGAATGATACGCAGGTGAGCTAGAGATTTTGTCCCTGTCCTCTGAACTCCTTGTGACACTTAAACCACTCACAGGCCCAGCTCAGATTTTTTTTTTTAAAGATTTTATTTATTTTTTGAGAGAGAATGAGTGAGAGAGAGCATGAGAGAGGAGAAGGTCAGAGGGAGAAGCAGACTCCCCAAGGAGCTGGGAGCCGGATGCGGGACTCCATCTGGAAGTCCGGGATCGTGACCTGAGCCGAAGGCAGTCGCTTAACCAACTGAGCCACCCAGGCGCCCCCCAGCTCAGATTTTAAAAAGAAACACAGATGTTCTCAGATCTGTACAATGTCAAAAACACCATCCAGCATGGATTTAGATGAAGTTAAACTAAGGGCCAGTTTGGATAGGTGCTTCCTTGTGGTAAATTTTTATTATTTCCTTCTCTTTAATTGTTGATGCAAACACGGGGACTAGGCGAGGGGAACTCACCAAGTCTTAAGAATTCGGGGTGTTGGTTTGTTGATAAACATCGCCAGAAGAACTGTCCGTCCACCGCAAGAGCCCTTCTGACCCAAGCTGTGGTTGTCCCTGGTTTGTGATACCTTGTCACCAGGGGAAGGTTTAATATTATTAAAAAGCAAGGAAAATATAATTCGTGGTACTATCGAAATCTGCCTATCGCATGAGAAATCTCTCTGGTTGACTGTGTCGGGAAGAAGCTGTGGGGTAGCCCAGTGGGAGTGATCCCACGGCTCCGGGCACCTCAAGGAAGCGGGTGGCCGTTCCCCTCAGAGGGATCGGAAGGTGCTTTCCCTGTGTTCCAGAATACACCGAATTTCTTCGGGCCCTTGGAGAGGGGTCTTGGAACCTTCTACTGATTTTTGCCCTGAGTCCTTGCCGTAAATTCAGCAACCAAAATGGGGGTCTTGGGGATATAGGGTCCATTGGAGAATAGGGTCTTTCCCTCTGAGAACGCAACCGTGTGGTTATTAAATCCAGGTTACCGTGCTCTCCTCGATCATATGAATACTGGGACATCACGGTGTTCGTTTGCACCGTGTCTGTTTTCTCGAGTACTGTTCCTTACCAAACAGACCACATCCTGATCTTCCGATTTTGCTTTATTTCTTGACGAAGTTTAAATCACTTGACGTGCCATGAGGCTGATCTCTTTCTTCTTGTTAAACGTGAAGGCTTCCCAGGCCTGGTTATGCATTGTTGGCTGAAAGATGTTTGAATAGACCTCCAAAGAAGGCTGCCAGAGTCTGAAGTCAGTACCACTTTGGGGCATTTGCAGATAAAGATGTGCTTACCTATCACACAGTTAGAGTACAGCGTCTCTTTTCGCACAGCAAACTGAGAAGAGGGTGGGTGGGAAGTTGTCCAGGTTGGTGGGGGACAGCAGAGAAAGAAGGAACAGATAGAAAAGGTCTCTGTGCTTTCCAAGTTCTGCAGATCTCCAGTTTGCTGGGTGGCCCTCCCTGAGGGTGACACGCCAGGGCGGGCCGGAGTTTGATAGCATCACATGGTTTAAATTAAAGGCAGATTGAATGATGAGAGATGAAAGGTTGACTTTCTGTGTTTGGGTTGTGAGTCTTTCAGCCAAGACTGTGTCTTAAATTTTGTGTCTCATAATATCGCACCTATGGAAAGGCCAGTCACATTTTTAAAAACTCCAAAGCTGTGTGGAGGGCTCGTGGGAACGCCTCATGAAAGCTTCTAGATTTTGCTAGGCTGGAGAGCGGGGTTGGTAGAGGCCTCCAGGCAATGGGGAAGTTGTACTGTGGCATGAAGGGTCCCAGGGAGCTTTGTGTTGGATGACCGGATTCTGGGAGCTTCTTCCTATGATACTCCCATCTTCCATTTAAGTGAACCATGAGGCTGGTTTTAAACCTCTTGTCCTGCTTCATATCATCCGTCCTTCAGAACTGGAACGTGTGTGCCGGTCCTTCCAAAAGGGATTTTTGGCAGAGTTCCCGATGTCCCTCTCCTATCGGTCTTCCCTTCCTGCAGTTCTACATTTCAGTGACCAGAATAGGCCCGCCGTGGGTAGGACGGGAGCCTCCCAGGCGCTTGGGGTCTAGGCGGAAGCCACGTGGTGATGGAGAGTGGCCCTGCGGCGTGGTGAGGCTGGGTGTCAAGGGGAAAGAGGGAGGACCCTTAAAGGACTGGGGCAGGGAGCGGGGACCACTGAGCCGTCCCTGAAGACTGGTGAGTTCCCCAGACGAGAGGGTATTTGCTGGAGGGGTGGGTGGCTTCGGGGACGGCCTGAGCAGAGACCCCGAGATGGGGAGCTTAGTGGAGTGGGGCTCCTGGAGGGGTGGGTGTGGGGACTGTGCTGTGGGAACACACAGCCTGGGAGTAGGGGCACAGGCAGGGCCAGATCGTGGGGGGCACGCAGAGTGCAGAGAGGTGCCTGGTGAGGAGTATAGTCTGGGGGGAGTTCGGCATGGGCTCTGGGGGCTCTTGGCTGCTGTGAGGAGGTGGGTGTGAACGGGACGAGGAGCTGCTGGCTGGGGAACTGTGTGCCTCTTTACTTCGGCTTGTGTGGGGCTGTGGTTGAGGCCGAATGTGTGCTGATGCTTTGGGAGGGTTGGGGCGAGGAAGAGAGGGCCCCCCACCCTGAGGTGAGTAGAAATAGGTCAGCACCCCTGGGCCAAAGAGCAGGAATGAGGGTGGTAAGTCAACGTCCACACTCCTGGTCAGGCCAGAAGGTGTCACATCTCTGAGTTGGATGGGAGCTGGCTTGCAGGCTTCCGTGGCCTCCGTGGGACGCCTTCTTGAAGCCAGCGGGAATGCCACGGGCTGACGGCGTGTAGCACTGGACGGCGGGTGCCCAGGCCTGAGCAGTCTGACGGCTCTTTCCCTCAGGGCTTCGGAGTGAGCGGGGAGGATGGCCACGGCTGATGTTTGTTTCCAGACCTAAGCCTTGAGGTTGCAAACTCACAGCCTAATTGCTCAGTCTGGGGTTTTACATTCCCCGTGGTCAGTTAATGGGATGGATGTTAATATTTTGCAGAGGGCCAGAGCCTGAGAAAGACCCGTAAAACAAATGGTGCCTCCTGTGGGGTGCCGTGCAGCACTTCGTTTGGAGAGAGGGACGGGGTCAGAAGGTCGTCCTCCATCCCGCTGTGAGCCCGACGCGCTGGCATTGTGGGGGGACCCCTCCCTGTTCACCTCTGTGCCTTTCCTCTTCTGCTGCCCAGGAGGACGGCCTGCATGGGTTGATTTAAAATTCATGAGAAGTTGTTTTTCAAAAAAGAATCGAATCTCTTGGAGCCCCTTGCTGGGTCCCTTAATTGTCCCCAGCGACGTGCCCGCGTTCTCAGTTCCGCAGAGCTGTTTGTCCGCCACCCCCTGCACACCGCTGGGCTGGTGAGCCCTCTCCAGGGGTGAATTAATTGTGCTCTAACTCACTCCTTGTTTCCGGAGTATTGCTTCCAGGGTGTGTGATGTCGAGCGTCTTTGCGGGCCAAGACAGAGTGTCCTCGTGGTCCTGCCCAGAACGTGGCAGCTGTGGCCCTCCATGCTCTCTGAGGTTCCCTGGCCCCGTGGCCTTCATGGGCTGTGGGCTGCTGGAGCAGAGAGTGCTGGGCTGTTTCCCTTGGGGGTCGTCTTTCTCTTCCTTCTCTGGAGGTTCTCCCTGCAAGCCTGATGGTTGCAGGGATGCTCTGTGGGTCCTTGCAAGTTGCCATGGGGGCGGGAGCATATGGGCCCCCAAAAGGCCACCGTGCAGCGCGGCTGTGGCTTAGCGCCCTTCCAGCCCATCGGAGGCCATCTGTCCTGCCTTCCCAACAGGCCTCCTGTTATAGCTGCTCTCTCACACCCCACTCACCATATGCAGCTCGTTCTAAATGCAGGTGCACTTGTGGATCGGGTACGTGGGGTTATGGGAAAGAGCGGTGTCTGCAGAACCTTCGTCCAGGCGTTGATGGAGTCACGCACGTGCTTGGGTGCGGCCGGTTGCAGCGGCTCTCGGCACTGGCCTCTCATGTCCCTCCTCTTCCCCCGAGCGCTCAGTCTGCCCAGGCGTCCGGGATCCATCTCATTTATTAAATAAAGATCCTCGGCTGGTTCTCGTACAGGGGTTCGAAACACTGGTTTCTGGATTGGTCTCCGTCGACTCACTGCTTCTTGGGCAGGGAGGTGCCCGAGAAAGAAAAGCAGGAACTATCTTAGCGTAGAGAAGGGACTTTGATAAGGATGTTTATGGGAGACTTTTCTCTTTTCTGGGTGCATCTTGCCTGAATGGTCAGAGTATACCTGAGCATTGGCAGGGAAACATCTTCCGGACCCCTCTGTGTCCCAGTCTCCCCTTCTCCTGGAATTCCCCCTTGCCTCTGCCAGGCACACTCCTCCGTGTGCCCCGAAGGGCCCAGCCCCGAAGAACCTTCTCTAACCTCTGTCTACCCAAATCTGGGTCAGTGCACCTAAACTCCCTCCCAGGACACCTTGTACTTTCCCCGTCCGGGACTCCCTGTGTCCCTGCGTCCTTCCGGGCAGCGCACCTGGGCACGGTCTGGATCGTGGCGAGCCCGCAGAGAGGATGCTTCTGGATGATCGTAACCCTTCCTGCGGTACCCGTCACACGGTTTTCCCTCCGTAGCCACATGGCCGCTGTTCGCGGTGCATCAGTAATGCCGTGTATTTTGGGCATTCTCATAGTTTTGTGATGAGTTTGCTGTTCGTTTGTAGTCTGTTTCTAATCTGGCTCATTAGGAATTAGCAAACTTGTCTCATGCTCAAAATAGATTATGTTGCCAGGATTTAAAGCCAAATTCTGACTGCAGATATGCTGTGAATTTTTCTATTTCTTAATACTTTTTTCCTTTCCTATTCTCTAGCCCATGTGCTATTTGGGGAGAAAAGCCACAAATCTAAATCTTCTGGGAGACCGTACGCACACCGAGTATCCTTTGGGATCGGCCTCGGGCCCTGGTCCTGAAAGGTTCCTTCCTTCCGTGACTCACTTAGCATCAGCATCTTGGAATGAAAGTGACCCCCAGTTGGTCCCAGTCCAGGCGCTGCGTCCCCAGCGTCCCTGAGGGTGGGCCTCGCCTTCCCGCCGGGATTCCCTGCAGCCTCGGGCTGTTGTCTGAGCCGCGGGGAGCGGTCTGGGGGACCTCGTTTTCCTTCTGTGTACAGTGCCGTGTTAGGGTGCACAGCCCCTGAAGGCACAGCCTCTGTGTCTGAAGCTTCTAGTCAGCTGATACCCACCAGTCTGGTCCTAATATCTCTCTCAACCTCCCAGTATTTGAGATCTACTCTCCTGCCACCTTCTTCTGCCCCCGTAAATGAAAGAACCCCCTCCCGGCCGCCCCGGGTGACTCTGTGCCCCTCGGACCTTCCCGACTGGCGCTGTGTTCCCTTCGTGTGCGATCTCCCTGTCCGCCCTCGCGGATGTCGGCCCAGAGTGGAGGCTGCCATTGCTTCCCTTGTTAAGTAAATTAAGTGGCTTTGGAAAAGCACTTAACACAGGGTCTGGCAGTTAGAAAGCACTCATTAAATGCTCCTTTCTAGATGCTGCTGTGTGTTCACTTGTGCAGAGGCTCCCCTGTGCCCAGAGCCCAGCTGGGAGGGGCCCAGGGGCCCCCTGTGGTCGCCCCCCACTGTTGGCTGGGCTGCCTGAAAGCGCACCCGTTTTGCATGCAGGGGCTGTTCGGGGCTCACCGAGAGCCAGCCAGCACGAGCCACATGGAATCTGGAGCGCGGCGGGGCCAAGGCTGACCCTGTCTCCTCTCCCAAGTAGGGTGCCTCTGCCTGTGGTGCCCCGCGGAGTGTCTGGGACGTCCACTTAGACAGGTTCGGTCGTCTGAGAGATAGCTCGGTGTGTTCAGGGTCAAGCTTGACTGATGATGGCTAGATCGCTGTCGTGAGTCTGTGGGCCACCAGCAAGGCAGCAGACTGGGTCAGGAGGGCAGCCAGGGGCTGGGTGGACCTACGGTGGGAGGAGGAGGATGAGCTCGGGTGGAAGTGGGCAGGAGCAGCAGAGGGGCGGCCCCTCACTCCCTCCACACCCAACGGCCTTCTGTTTCTCCTGGGACTGGAAAGCCAGAGGGCAAGCCCCCAAGAGGTAGGAACGCAGGGACTTGGCCGCTCCAGGTGTGGGGTCCCTGGGGTAACTCTTCTGAGCTGGTTTTTACAACCCCAGAAGGGACAAAGATGGGGGCATCAGGACCTCCAGCCCTGGAACTGTAGGCTTACTGGATTTCTGGGGAGAGAGCACAGTGACACCTCTCCTAGGAGGGGCTTGATGGCCATCTGTCTGGCTGGACCCATGGTGTGGCTCCCTGGTTACACACTGAAGCTCCTGGAACCCTGGGAAAGCCCATGGAGCACTCGGTCCTGGGCCCCTGCAGCCCGCCCCCCAGCGTGGCCGTGAAAGGCAAGCCTTTGAGCTTGCCTTGCCCCCGCCCCTGGCCTTTGTTTCAGGGCTGGGTGTTGCTAGTCATTGCGAAGCTAGGAGTCTTAAGGAAGGAACCGCCCTGAGCCTCCTTGAGCTGCAAACCATCTTGGAAAGAAGTGCAGGATGGCAATCCTCAAATGTGCTTTTCTTCCATCAGGGACAAGGCAGCGGTTGAAAGGACTAAACAAGTGATTAAAAGCACGCTCTGAGCATTTTGTTGTAGAGGGAAGGGCCTGCTATACTAGATGCTTCTCTCTTCTTTCTGAATACCTCTAGAATATGCCTGCCGCCCTTTGCTTTGGAGTTGTGATTCTTGAGCTTAGGGTGAGAGGGTGAGAAGCTTCATGTTTACTGCCACCCCCCCCTTATAGAGCTGTCGCACGTTCACGATCGAACTCCAGAAGAGCACAAGAAGCAGAAAGAAATGATACAGAATCCATGCATAGACGCGACACGGCCGTGGTTCCGCCTAAGCTTGATCTCCTCGTTTCTTAATATATTTGAGATAATAACACGTTAGGTTTTTTCTTTTTCTGTACTTGAGAATTTTAACAATACATCATTAAGTATTTTTATATGACCTGAAAAGTGTTTTTTTATGAAGATTGTATGGATATGTCCCAGTCTACTTAGCTAATTCCCTGCCGGTCATTTAACCTACAGTAACATGTTTTTGCCCAAACCTTGGCTGCATTTTTCACTGTTTCCTTAGAATAAATTCCTGGAGTGGAACTACAGGGTCAGAGAGTTTGAACCTTGCTAAGACTTGATAGGTGTTGTGAGCTCCTTTCCAGAAAGGTTGTACCAGTCTGTGCTTGGACCAAAAGCCTCTTTTGTACCTTTGCCGCTGGAAATGTTAACATTTGCAAATAAAATCTTTGTTCCTTGCCTAAGGGTGGTTGACATTGCCATTTTCAATACTTTAATTCTGTTGAACAGCTTCCCCTGTGTATTCACTGATTCTGTAACCTGTTTTTTCATTACTTTGTATATGCTGTTTAATAAGGGTTACAAATTATATTCCTTTGTCTATTTCTGGGGCTAATATTGTTCCCAACTTCTTCCTTGTCTTTTTTAAACAGGGAGGACCTCACTCGATGCATTTAAATCCTCAATCTTTTCCTCTGTGGTTTCTAACACTGCTTTGAAGCTTAGACATGCCCTTCTCATCTAGAAATCAGATAAATAATAATTACGTATTCTTCTGGTGTTTGGTTTGTTAGTTTGATTTCTGTGTTTAACTCTTCATCCGTCTGAATTTCTTTGGCACTTTTGAGAAGTGGAAGTCTGAGTTGCTCCCCGCCACCCCCCCCCCCCCACCGTCTCCTCCGGGAAGCTGAGCAGTGGTCCAGGCGCGACCGCCATTCACGTTTCCTTCATTTCCAGGGGAGCAGTTCCTAACTGGCCCTCCCCCATCCTCCCTTCCTTCTGGGTTGGGGCCGGGTGGAGGGCGTCCCAGGCTGGGTGGGGAGGCCTAGCTTCCTTGACTCAGCCTCTTTCGACACCAGTGATGCTCTGTATTGACAAAGCTCTTGCCCTGCGTCAGCTCACGGGACATCTCCTGGTTGGCATCTTCACCCTCCTGGCCACATGAGGGAGAGGGGGAGAGGCGCGGGGCAGGGGAGGGGCGGGGAGGAGCTCAGTGAGTTCTCCCCTTGTCCTGGAGCCTCCTAACCTGCGTGGTCTGCATTTGAGTTCCAGGCTCCTCCCCCGTGGACCGAGCTCCAGGAAGACTCGAGTCCGGTCTTGGGGCCTCCACTTGCTTGAACAAACCCCTGAGGAGTCTGCCTCAGTTTCTCCATTTTTTATTGACGTGAGAAGAGTGGGCGTTAAAAACCCCATCTGGCTTACTACCTCTTGTGAAGCTCAAACGAGACAAAGTATTTGAGAGTGTGTTGATGCCTCTAAATGTTAAATAATGAAATGTTACATAAGTTCAAAGCATGGCAGGCATCTTAAATTCAGTCTGAGGTGCTGCGGATTGTAAGCGATGCCGTCATCTTACTATCCCCAAGAAAACAAAACGAAACTGTGACCAAGGTGTTCTGCCATCAGTTTTAAGACTGATTTCCATTTCAGAGATGTCAGGATAGAAAAAGCCATGCACCTCGGAGCAGATGACATTTGGTGTTTGGACCTGCCTCTCCTGAGGGCGTCCTAGCCGCAGGCTTGGATTTGGGGTGCTCGTGTGCAGAGCACGGGGGAAGACGGTCACTGCGATACCCATATCTTATTCTCCAAAACTGAATTTTCATTTTGTACCAATTCCTGAGGCTCGTTTTTCCTCTTTATAATTCCACTTTGTGGTGCTTTTCTTAGAGAAGACGCGATTCTCCAAATTTCTCCATCTCATTTCCATTGTGCTGACAGAGAAGCTCTGAATTCAGCCCAGGTGTCTTCCTCTTGTCTTTCTTTGAATTGTCAGGCCGAAGCCACAGAAGCCATCAGCACCTGCCTTCTGTGTGGAAGCCAGCAGCCCTTCATCCTGTCCCCTTGCCGAGATGTGGGGAGGGGGGGAGGCCCTTTGCAGTCTGGCTTTGCATTTGAATTCTGTCTCCGCCATTTATTCTTGGAGGGATCTGAGACAAGTGCCGTCTTTCTGATCCTCAGTTTTTTTCTTCTAGCAAATGAGGGTGAGAAGATCTTTTTTCCGGAGCCTTGTCAAGAGAATTAAATGAGCCGTTGTGGGTGGAGCCCCAGGAGCGCTTCCCGGGAGTGCTCCAGCTACTCCGGAAACGTCACCTTCCTTCTTGCCTCTCTTAGAAGTTGGGCGCCTACAGGGTGCAGGGGTGTGTGTTTCGCTCTGTCGGTCGGGGGTCAAGTACGTACACTTGAGCCTGCACGTACGTTTGCGTGCCCTCTCGGATCGAGCCTGATCCGTTCGCTGCTTTCATCTTCCTGTCCAGGGTCCCCACCAGCAGCTGTGTCTGGCCGCTGGCTCTTTGTCGAGGACCCTGCCACAGACCTCGCAGCGGAGAGTAGGGCCCGTGCTCTGTTTGCCTGAGTTGGCGAACTGTACTTCTTACATGTAACCTAGCATTTCGAAACACAGTCGGGCCCGTAAGGCCTGTGTCAAGTTCTCTTCCGGATGTGATTTCTAGCTCATTGTGGTCTCCTGACCTCCCCCGGGCCGGACACACCGTCCTCCCTGTCCAGATACATGCATCCCTAGAGAGGGAGATAACTTCCTTCAGATGGCCGATGCATCGGGCTTCGCCGCCGGAGCGCTGCACGGGACGGAGACACTGCAGAAATCACGGGGGCAGTGCTCTGCTTTGAGGCTATTATTAGACTCTTCCAGCCCCTGCTTGTCCCTAGCCTCACAGGACTTGGAGGGGGCAAGTGGGAGGAGCATCCCGGGAATGTCATTTTGTAAGAAATGACACAGTCGATTATTTGCTGCAAGGTCATTCAGCAAGAACATACAGTAACCCTCGACCTGAGAGCCCACCAGCCACGCGGCTTGCTTTTTCCCCACACCTTGGCCCCGGCTCTTGTGGGCTCCTCTCTTGGCTTCCTCTCTCCTCGGGCTTCTTTGACAGTGTGCTCGTGGGGCGGTGAGATGGGTAGGTGGGGACCGGGGTGGGGAGAGCAGCTTTTAGCAGTTGGCAGGTTGTCCCTAAGTTAAGAGACCATTTCGTGGCGACAGAAGGCTGATGCTGCCCTCCCAGCAGCTTCTGTTTTGTACCCCGCTTCCCTAGGGGAGCAAGGGGGCTCCCCCAGGGTCTCCTGGGTGGAGGCAGACGGTACGGCTCCTTCTGGCATGAATGGGTGCTAGGAGGCACGAGTGCTTTGTGGGGAGGAACCACATGGTCCGTCTTGCTGCCGTGGGCTCCATCACGGAACGGAGTGTGGGCTGGGTCTGTGCTGCACGGCAGAAAGCCTGCGTGGACGTGGCAGACGCAGCAGGAGGATCTCGCTGGGAGCCAAGTCCATGTCTGACTCACGCCGTGCTCAGCGCTGTCGCCCGGCAGTGTGCGTGGCCAGGCGCGGAGGCTGGGAGTGGGTCTCACGCCTCCTCACCTGCTACCACCCGCGAGGGTGCCGGCTTGGTTCTAGCAGCGAGGGAGGACTTCCTTGCGCTTCCGAGGCCGAGGAGTGGCTGTGAGTTACTGAAATCGTTTGTGGAAGGGTCGTGGCCCCTCACTTGAATGCTCCTGGCCCCAGGGTGGGAGCCCGCTGCCAGACTCCAGCACCCTGCCACCACCATGCTGTCCACTGGGCTTTCTGGACACATCCTGTGCTAGACTGCAGCCGGGTTTACTAAACACACTGAAAGGAGGGAGAATCAAGAGGAAGTAGGATTTGGCTCGGGGTTGCAATTGTATGTGATGTAGCTTTGATATGCCTTCGTTAATGAAGATTGAAACCCAATCTTAGACTTTTGCTGACTTCATGTTAGAAATAAAGACTTCGGGACTTTAAAAGGTGTTATTATTTCCTAGCTTTTTAGTTCTGATTTGCTTTACACGTTTGCTGGCTTCATCCCGACCCTCTCACCCATCCCTTTGACCTTTTTCTCCTTGGATTGCGTTCGGTGACCGTCTGGTAGAAAGAGGTGACCTTGCTTGTCTCTCCCATGTCCCCTGGCTGTGGCCCCGCCCTACCACCTTGTCAGCTGTTGACCAAGCACCTGCTGGGGACTGAAGCCCAGGGCATCACCCCCCGCATCTGCTCTCCAGGAGTTACGGTCTGCTGAGACCAGCTAGAAGCTTCTGGCTCTTTCTAGCCGCTACTGACCACCAACCACTGGCAGTCACCGCTCCCCTGAGCAGTCACCGCTCCCCTGAGCGTCCCTTTCCTCGCTGTCAAAAGCAGGAAGATTCATCCCCATCTCTGAGTTTTCTTATTTAAACGAGGAAGTTTAGGTGAACACTTAGGAAATTTTATATGTAAATGAGGAAGTTAGGTGATGTTTAAGCGTAGGTATATGTTCTGTTGAGAACACGGCGGTAAACCAGGGTCTGAGTGGCAGATTGGAAGAGCCACGGTTTTTGCATGGAAACCCACGTGCTTTTTCTCGTCCGCGTGTGTTCCTTCCGATGGAAGGTGCCTCTGTCTGTGTCCTGGATTTCCTCGTGCGGCTCACTTCCACGGCGAGAGGCTTTTTTGCAAACACATTACAGTTCCATCCTTCCCCCTCCTACGCCTGATTCAGTCTGTGTCGGTGTTTAGATATCATCGTGTTTACAAACCCTCCTCCTCGGCCCCCCTTCCCTGTCTCCTCAGGGAGAGGCCTGTGCGCGTCTCAGTGGCAAATGAATTGTCTAAATCATTTAGCATAAAGCAAAATACGGTGCCTCCGCTAGCGTGTGCCTTTACACAACCCACTTACACGGTGTTTAAATGTCTGCAGAGGACCTTCTTTCTGGTTACCAAATGATGGTGTTAAGGGGAAAGAAAAAAAATAAGATCTCCACTTTCCTGGGTCCTTTGTGGTTGGAAGAGCTCTCTCCTTATTTCTCTGGTTTTGTGTCATTCTGGGAAAATGTCAGCCTTCCTTGCAAATGTGTATATTTTGGAACAAACCACAAATAAGAACGCGGAGCTACGTAATAAAGATTCTTAAAACCAGGAAAGCAGATGATGTGTTTTTTTTCACGTGTGAATTGGGTCACCCTATGGGAGAATCGTAGGAGCCGATTTATTTCAGAGACGTTCATGGTGTTTCAACAGTGTGTCATGGGGTCTTGGCTATGACCACTGAAAGAAGGGGCTTACGCATCATTTAAGACAGCCCCAGGCTTCAGGTTCAGGCCCTGGCTGTGCTCCTTACTTTGCTTAAAAACATTTTTTTTAATTGTAGTAAAATACATAAAACATAAAATTTGCCGTCTTAACCACTTCTCAGTGTACAGTTAAGTGGCGTTAAGGACATTCACACTGTTGTACAGTCATCACCCATCCAGCTCCAGAACTTTCTCGTCATCCCAGACTGTAAATCTGTCCCATGAAACACTGACTCCCCCTTCCCCCGTCACCCCTGGCCTCGGTCTGCCACCGTTCTATGTTCTGTCTCGAGGAATTTGGCTACTGTTGGGAATGCCACGTAAGTGGAATTGGTCCTTGTGTAACTGGCTTATGTCACTTGTGTGATGTCCTGAGGGTTCTTCCGTGTTGTAGCATGTGCCAGAGTTTTTTTCCCTTTTCGGGGAGTCTTACCGTATGTATGTATCATGATTTGTTGATCCTTTCATCTTTAGGTGGACACTCGGTCCGCTGTTGTGACTCCGCTGCCGTGAGCATGGGTCTAGGATTATCTGCTCAAATCTCTGCTTTCCATTCTTTTGAGTCTGTACTCAGAAGTGGGGTTGCTGGATCATCTGGTAATTCTCCTTTTCGTTTTTGAGGAACCACTACCCTGTCGTCTTTGACGGTTACACCATTTTGCATTCCCATCAACAGTGCGCAGGGGCTTCATCTCCTCATTTCTCTACATCCTTGCCCACACTTCTTGTTTTATGGGTTTGTTATTTGTGTTTTGTTTTTTTTTTTTTTTCCTGATAGACTTACTTTGCTTCTTGACCTTGGGTTGTTAAGAGAATTGAATGAGTTGACACTTGTAAAGGCCGCCGAGCCTCCTAAACGCTCTGCAGGCCTGGCTAAGTGATTTGTGTCATTTAAGTTTATGGAGAAGGAAGCTGAGGGGAGACCCTGAGACCGACAGCAACACATGCCGTTCCTCAGGGCCGCCTGCTAAAGGGCACAGACAGCGCCATGCGTCACCGCGGGGCCACGTCTAGATGGTAGGTTGGGATAAGTCTCCTCTTATATTTCCCACTGTCATAACAGGTCCTCTCCTTGTGTTTGGCACGTGATTTCAAAAGGACTATAAAACATTTTTGGTTTTCTGTCAGCTGATTACGTGGAACTTGGAAAATCATTACACTTGGTGTTCAGTGTTCAGTCAGTCCAAGGGGCTGGGCTGTTGCAGGATCAGGAGCCCCTGCAGGGGCAGAGCGGGGGCAGGGGAAGAGAAAAGGGGGAGGAGGCAGGCGTGTGAAGATAGGCCAGGCTTCTGGTGAGTCTGGGGGTCTCCAACGTAACTTCTATAAACTGGGCATTGCCTGTTCTATTCAATCCCTTAATAAAATACATTTGCTCTTTTGCTGATGCTCTCTGGTTAGTTGCTGGTCAGCTGCTTCTCATCCCCCTGCCTCACCTGGGTGGCTAGGTAGGCTGTTTTTCATGGTTCTTCTCCGAATACTCACTTAGAAATTATCCCTTTAATGTTCATTTTAAGTCCAAAGCACGGATCGGCCTCTGTGCGTACTGGGAGGAGGTGGGGGGTCCCCAGCTGAGTCCCAGCAGTGGCTACTATTCAGAGCCCCCATGTGCAAGATGGCCAGCCCCAAGGCCCGGCTAGTTT
The DNA here is from genome assembly GCF_963455335.1 of Martes martes. NCBI lineage: Eukaryota > Metazoa > Chordata > Mammalia > Carnivora > Mustelidae > Martes > Martes martes. The sequence goes on from NC_137902.1 coordinate 81,284,212, forward strand.
TAGAGGAGAGGGCTGGAGGGCTGCCTGTGTGTGAGCAGCTGGCAGAGAGAATGGGGCTAGCTCAGTTCGGCTTCTGGTATTCCCGGAGCCTGAGTCCAGAGACAGAATCCTGGAGTCTTTTCTAGCCATGGACCCTAGGAATCGGGGCACCAGGGCATTCTCTGGCTCATCTCCAGTGGGCGCCGTGACCTGGACAGGCCCCACTCTCTTGGCTTTCAATTTCTGCCTCTGAATTCTCAGGAGAAGAGACCATGTGACTGGCTCGGTGGCAGGTAGTTATTTTCTGGTAAGAGATGCAGAGAGGCCCCCTGTCCATCTGTCCATCTGTTGTAGCAGCAGCAGTAGGAATGAAATGCAGAAGCTGGCTCATGAGGCAAGCTGGAAGTGGTCACAGTGTGGGTGTGTGCAGGTGGGGACATTTCGCACAACACGTCTGCTCCCACCCTTCAGGTCACCCTGACATTCCATCAGGACCCTGCCACGGAGGCCAGCTGCCTTTTCTGTGAATGCCACTGTTGCTCTGCAGAGAGATGTGACAGATGCAGAGGGGACCAAGGAGAAAGATCTCATCGGTGCTGAATGCTGTCTGTTTTTCCTTGGCTTCATGCAGCATATGGTTTTCGTGTGGGAAAGTGTCAGTCCCACAACCTTATTGAAGCCCCTGGTTTTCCCAGGCCTCTGTTGCCGCTCTGATAATTCAGAGGGTGTTAGGCCTGTCTTTATCTGTGATACCACGTGGGTGTCATCCATAAGATGGCCAGACTTCCCTTCCCAGCTGTGACAGCTGTTCGTTGACGTTTCTTTCGGGCAGCATTTGACTGTCACCGTGTTCGGTGCTAAATGGCTCATTTTGTTTCTCCCAGATGATGTTCCTCCTGTCATTTGGGCATTTGTCAGATACCAAGAATTTTGTTTTTAATGGCTTTAATTGCTGACCTTTGAATCTTAATCAGTTTTAAAATAGCGCCCTTTCAAACACAACTCTGCTTCTGAAATCTGCAAAAACAGGCTCAGCTTCCAAAAGCATTGCCCGTGAATGCTTTGCAGCTTGGTGCCTGCAGCGAGGAGGTGTGTGGAAGCAGATCTGGGTCAGTATTTTGACCTAGATCATGATTTAGAGCAGGTCAGGGGAGTAAATGTTACTATGCTGCTTTTGGGCCGCGTTTCAAAGACATTGCCCTGTTATGACAGGCTCATTGCTCCCTTATCTGGTGTGACTGCAGTTAGGGTCCAAGGGTGCTTTCGGGAGTGAAAGCGAGGGAAATTTAATAATTATAGGGGGACAGTAGCTCCAGACCAGGATGCTTGGGGTCACTTGCATATTTCCAAATGACCACAGATCTGGTGGCCTCCCCGTGGTCTCTGTTCCTTGCCACGAGAGTTATGATTATGATCATAATAAATATATAGACTTTCAATAATTTTTCTTAAAAATTTTTTATTTTGAAAATCCTGTGGAAGTAGATGGAATGAACTGTGTACCCGTCTATCCTGTCATATCCTACCGTCTATCCTGATTTTACTGTGCTTGATTTGTTTCATCCTATATGCATTTTTATTTATTTATTTATTTATTTTTTTTTTTTTTGCTCCTGTAGTTTCAAGCAAATCCCAGGCATTGTTTTTCTCCTTGTGATGCTTACTTCAAAGGAAGTATCACTGGCCTTGTGTCCCTATTCTCACGAGGGGTGGGAAGGCGGAGGGATTAATTAGAGGCTGGAGGACGGAGAAAAAGCTCCATTTAGAAGGTGTCAGACGCCCTCATGGGAGCTGGCTGATTCGGGGCAGAGGTTATGGTGAGCGTTTGTGAAATCATTGCTTCCAAACGCGGAGGGGGCTCCGTTTACCTTTGGCAACCTCCAGCTATCTCCCCACAGGCCTTCAGGAAAGTTCTCTGAGTGAGGTCGGGCTCCCTTTGCTTGATAACCTCCCAAAGCAGGGAGAGAAGGGGCTGAGCACCCCAGCAGCACCACGGCAGCTCCAGAGTGAGGGCGCCCGTTCTGCTGGGACGTCCGCAGACTTTCTCACTCGTTCCCCTCCTTCTGTCTTATACCAAGACTGTCCCGGACCACCATTTCTCAGAGTGCCCTAGTGTTGCTTGAGAACGGGCTGATTCTAGTCGAGATCCTCTGAAGCAGAATCCCTGGGGGAAAGGGTGGGTTCTGAAATCCACATTTTAAGCCCCTGCCCCAGGCCCCCCAAGTCTCGGGAGTCTCTGGGTCAGGCCCAGGGCTCGCAGGGTGGTTTCTCGTGGAAGCCAGGTCTTCTGGTCTGTGTACATCCGTTCCCTGTTTGTCTGGTATTCTAAGCCAGGCTCCAGTTCTCTTTGTATTTTGTTTTTAAAACACTTCGGTGGTGGGTGCGAAAATGCAGCTCAAGTTGGTGGCTCTCAGCCCCCCCGAATCTCTTGGGGATGTCTGGACCCAGCTATCCAAGGGCTGAGGTTGGGGCTTAGGGATTTACATGTTTTAAAAAAAAACACACACACAAAAATTCTGCTTCATAGCTAGTGTGGAAGGCTACCCCCCCCCGGCTTGGTGTGTGTGCTGGGCATGTGGGTGCTGGGGGCTGCCCCTGCGTAGCGGACACCAGAGGCAATCGGGTACTGTCTGCCGGCCCAGGTGGGACGTGCCACAGAGGACCAGCTCTCGTCTCGGTGGCAGTGGCTCTGTCTGGGCTTGGAAGGATCACGCTGGAAACGAGGTCTCTGTAAATAACTTAATTACAGAGAAAACGGGTTCACACGGCTTGCTTTCTTCCCCACGTGCCCAGCTCCTCCGGGACGGGTGTGTGTTTTCAAGAAGCTTAGGGCATGCGTCTCCACTATCCTGGGATTAATTATCTAGAGAAGAGGGAAGACGGGCCGGTCCTCTTGCAGGCCGCTGCAGGCAGCCGCTGCCCGTGTGTCGGGTGCTACTCGGGGCTCCAGTCCCAGTTCTGATCTCCTCTGATTCTTCTCCTTTGCTCCTTATTGACCTGTAGATGCTTATGGTTTGGGGCTGGGCTAAAAATAAGCACTTTTTCCTTCTTCCTCCTGAGCTGGGAATTAAAAAGCCCGTCATTGTACTTCTGGTCTTTGGAGTCAGGCTCGAGAAACCGATCAAGGCAGGCTGGTTATTTTTGCCCGCTGTGTTTCATGTGACTGGTTGGGGAGCCCCAGAGGAGCAGGGCGGGGGCGGGCTGGGGTCCCAAGTCACGTCTCCAGCCACAGCGGAGAACTGGACCACACCGGTTCACGCCGTATGCACAGCCACCCCTCCTGCTCCAGTGTTTTTTGGTTAATAATTTAATCGTGTATCGGAATCTGTCCTCACTCTGAGAAAGAGCTTCCTTTTCTATCTAAGCATTGATTGGAGGCCGTTTTGCCTCTCTCCCTTCCCGGCCGGGCTGCCGTGAAAGCAGGCGTACGTGGCCTCGGCATGCCACCGTGCCTCAGCCGTCGGGTCCGCTCTTCCTGTGTGCGCGGCACACGCAGGCTATCGCTGAGGACCCAGCCCTGCAGTCGGGGAGCTGGTGTTTTTAGGAGAAGGAAAGACACCAGAATGATTGATGATGATGCAGTGCGACCAGGCCTGAGCCGGAGGTGTGGTCCATGCTGAGGGGAGGGGGCCGTGCCCGAGAAGTGTGATGGCAGGTCAGGGAGCTGCCCGTAGCTCATCCTGCCTTGTGTGCTTTGCGGGGCAGGGGTATGTCTGGAGATGCGCCTGTGGGAAGCATGGAGGGCCCTGCATGCGGCTGGAACGTTGGCCTGGCCGCACTGTGGGGAGGGGTGGGAATCCAGGCTAGAGGCAGGTGGGCTGTTAGGAGGGAGGGGCTGGAATCAGAAACGGGAGGCAGAGTCGAAGAACCGGGGGCCCGTGGCAGTGCTGGGGGCAGCGACAGGGAGGGTGGTGGCATCCCTGAGTCCAGGGAGGTGGCCGATGGTGCTGTCCTGTGATGTGACACCACCCTCAGTCTGGAGGAATTACTTTCGTGTTTCTTTCACCATGTTGACACCTGACCGATACATGTGGCAGCGAAAATGACCACCCCGAAACTTCTCCCTCTGTCATTTCCTGGCTTAGACTGATCACAAGATGCAGTGATTTGTTTTTTATTACAAACATTTCTTACGGTGGGGCACCTGGATGGCCCTGTCAGTTAAGCATCTGATGCTTGGTTCCAGCTCAAGTCATGATCTCAGGGTCATGGGATCAAGCCCCACAGCAGGCTCTGCGCCCGGCAGGGGCTCTGCTCGAGGTTCTCGCTCTCCCTCTGCCTCCACCCTGCCCCTGCACTCGTGCTCGCTCGCTCGCTCTCTCAAATAAATCAATGAATCTTTAAAAATTAAAGAAAAACACCTTTATTATGGTGAAAACTTCTCACAGACAGCAGCCTGCTTCCTGGTGAAGGTGCGGTTTCGCCTGGCGTTCCCTTGGCCTGTCCCCAGCTCCAGGCAGAAACCACGGGAGAGCTGGGCAGGCTGGGAGCCGGGCGGGCCGGGAGCTGGGCGGGCTGGGAGCCGGGCGGGCTGGGACCCTGTGCTGCGGGGGCTGATGAGTGCCTCTCCCCTGGGACAGAAAAAAGAGACATGCAGAGGGCTGGTTCCCCTTTCCTGGCCCCGTGGTCCCTCGTCTCCCCCTCCCTCCCCTCTTGAGTGGCCCGTCTCTCTTTCAGCAGAGCCCTTGGAGCTGATGAGCTCGCTGTACCCCTGGCAGGGGCTGAGGCTTTGGGGTCGCTGTTGGGAGAGGCACCACCTCTCTTGCACAGGAGGCTCCTGTCTCTGCGCTGCCAGGAGTTTGCGCCGAGTGGTATTCCGAGGGGCATGTGTTCCGTGGAGGCCTTTGTACAAAGTGCTTGGACAGAGGAAGGCCCACGTCCCGGGTCTTCGTAGCGGCTGCCACCTGGTGCATCGTCCAGTTTGCTTCTGAAACTCTTACACCTGCCGACCCTGCAGACAGTTGTTGGTAGTAATCGTACAGGTGCAGCCCTTTGGCTCCTCTGTGTTTGTGTCCAGCCCAGCGGACACAGGACAGACACCCCCGCTGCCCCCGTTTTAGGCTCTGAGTCTTAAAGGCAGAGGCACAGAGCCAGCCGGCAGAAGCAGCAGCCTGCAGGTGAAGGCTGCCCGCCCCCCGCCCCCCGCCAGCCACATCAACTGAGAGAGCCCCACAGGGGCCAAGTGCTCACGGAGGGAGCACACGTGGTAACCACCTACTTTCTCCCGGGTTGACATTGAGGACCCTGATTCTTGAGATCTGGACCATTTCAGTCCAGTCTCCATGATGGTGGAGTCGGGTGCCCCAGGTTTGCTGGACTGAGAGCCCACCCCTCCCTGCTGCCAAGACGGCCCGATGCCTCGGTCCTGCGTGTCTCTCCAGAAGGATGTGCCTCGCTCCCTCGGAGTCCGTTTCTGGGACTTCAGCCCCTCCAGGGGCTTTCGTTGTCTGGTCGCAGGACCTGCTGCTGCCGCCCTCGGCTCCTGAAGTCGTCTTGCCGCCTCGATGTCCTCTCTGCTGGCAGGGAGTCAGCGTGGGGCCGCTGAGGGTTTGGGAGCTCCGGCCGGGCTGCTGCCTAATTGCAGGCTTCTGGGCCCCGCCACGTGTGTGCAGCCCTGTGGCTGGGGCCGTCTGTGATTATGGTGGTCCTCGGGTCTGGTGTTGCGGGGAGGGAGGTTTCCGAGCTGAACACATCCCCTCTCCTTCGTAGCGATTCTGGGATGGGCCCCTGTGGGACGGGCGTGCAGGAGTCCTTGGTGCAGTGGAGTGCGGCCCCCGTTTGAGGATCCTTGTCTGTTTAGAGGACTGGGAACACCGCTTGGCACACGCATGTGTGCATGCCCTGCTCCGCAGGCCGCCCCGGCTGGCTGAACGAGGCAGGTGATGGGGTTTGTTTGGGTTTTGTTGTTTTACATCTCAGCCGTGTAAATATACACAGACGGGCATATTGAAGAATTCCACGTCCAGAGCGGGAAACCGTAGCCAAGCGCCGTTCCCTCGTGGAATAGCGTGGCGTGACGTAACACCTGCGAAACTGCCCTCCAGGCTCCGCTGCCTCATTGGGATGTTGTGTCTGGAGCTCGTCGCTGAGTCAGTCCAGCGAGGCCGCTCTGGTGGCCGTCAGAGCCATCCATCCCGACGCGCAGGGAGGCCCCTGATTTAATCCTCACCGCCACTTCCCATTGTGCCCGCGTCTTTCCTAATTATGCCATCATGCAGAGCGACGGCCACACAGCGTGCCAGCCCCCCGGGATGGGGCTGGCTGTCCGCGCTCGGGGACCCAGCGAGCCGGGGACCTGCCGGGTTGCTCCCCCTTCCTGGGCCGCGGAGCCAGGGACTCACCGGGTCATCTGCGGTCTGGGCAGCCCGCCCGCCAGCATGTGCTGCTGTTTCTTGTGTACGGAAAACTCACTTCTTTGTTTCCCCAAAGGAAGCCTGAGATAGAACGCCCAGAAGAGACTTCACAGGCTTGAAATGAAAGGCGGTATTTGCTACATCTCCCAAGGTGGCATATTTGCGCCCAGAAACTTATGTTTGGATAAAACAAACAAAAATCCCCTTTTTTCTTCTTTTTTTTTTCTTAAACTTTGAACCTATTTCTGAAAGCTACTTTCAGAAGGTAGACTAAAACAGCAACTTCAAGCTTCCTCTTTTCTTCTGCTTTGTTTTTGTCAACAGCCTCCCCAGAAAAGCGAATATCTCCATTGGCGTTTGAGTTGGGAATTGGGGAGGGCTGCGTATCTTACTTTATTCTGAAAGGAAAGTCTGATCTCTTCTGTTGCAAAAACCTTTCTTACAGAGATGCCTCCCCCCCACCCCCCGTGTAATGGTTTCAGAGTTCTTTTTTTTTTTTCTTTTCTTGTCTCGTTTTGAAACTTGAAGTTCTACTTATAATTCTGCCCAGGGCACCCCTGTCGAGCTGCCGCAGTGCTGGCCCTTCCAGAAGAGGACGTGCTGGAACACCAGCCTTCCCATCAGCCTTCCAAGATGGCAGGAGGCCCGAGAACGGCCGTCTTCCCACCCAGGGGCTTGACCTTCCAAATGGGGGCTCTGCTGCTCGCCTCTGATTTTTCAGGATGGATGCCTGCTGCCTGTCTTCTGAGCCCCCAGGAACCCATCTCTGCCTTCCCTCCTGAGGAATCTGGCCTTGGAGTCCCACAGCAACTCAGAGAGCCCCCAGTTGGGGGGTGGGTGTCTGCGGCTCTTAGGGCTGGAGTGGATGCCGTGGGAGTGCTGGTGTGTTTGTGCTTTTGCGTGACGTCATTCACCTCTTTTCGGTTTCAATTCCGTTACCTGTTTTGTGTGGTAGCCTAGATCGGGTTTTGTAGTTTTGTCAGCATCGTGCTCCCAGAGCCCTTGACGGCTGGTTGCTGTGTCCTTCCTCTCCCTCCTCCTTACCCCCGTCCCTGCAACCCCTGGCAGGCAGGGGCCTGAGGGTGGGCTCTAGTAGCGCCTTCTGCTTGCAGCTCCTGCTCTGTTTCCATTCAGGCACAGGGCTGCGTGTTCAGGTCCAGGTGAGGGTGATGAGAAAGGCGGCGCTTGTACATCTAGATGCCTCCAGGAGGCCAGTGGGCATGGCCCAGCCAGCATTGGAAGCCCCTCTCAGAGCCTTCAGATGCTAGGCAGGTAGTGCAGGGCCCGTGTTTCCTTAACAAGGCCCCGAGACCCTGACCGCCCAGCCTCCCCGGTGTGGCCCCTGGAGGAGGAGTTCCGGTTCTCTGATCTGCTCAGAATTGCCTTCCCCCCGGGGTCCCTCTCCTTCTCGGCCCTGCTCCTGCTATGCAGGCGTGAGGAAGGGCCCTGGACTGCATCCGTGCCCTCAGCTACAGGTGAACAAAAAGAAGGCCCTCAGAGGGTCAGGGCTGTGGGTCTCCCTTTTACTTCTGTGACTCAGGCTTGAACTTGGGGCTTTAAGCGTACATGACACCAGGCTAGAATCTCGAACAGGACTCTTGCCAGGAGCAGGGCCAAGGTTTTTCAGATTTTAAGGCACAAGCCATAAAGCAGATCATGAAACTACTTTAAGAGGATGGCATCGGTATTTAAAAGAAAAATTACATAGAAGATACTGGAACACATCCCGTATAGCAACATAGGTAGTATCGTTTTGGAAACTTGCTACGTGTATATGGGTGTGTATGCATATGGGTGTGTATATATGAATCTATACTATACATAAAAATATGTGAATCGTGTACTGGGTCTCTACATCCAGTTTACTTCTAGTTGAAACTGCTGGGCTAGTACATAGACAGGAAGGAATAATGGGAGAGACTGGGGAGGGGGAGGAACTCGCTTCTCTGGTTTAGAGCACATGCTGTGTTTTGGGTAAGTGACAAGACAAGCATCATTGTCACCTGCAGCCTTGATCTGCTCCTCCTAAGTCAGTCGTCTCGGCGGGGGGGCAGGGTCCCCTTCTGCCTGCCTGTCCCCCACATGACCCTGCAGCGCCTGGTCCCCGGCCCCGAGGCGCACCACCCTGATGGTAAGAGCCTTCTTACCCCGTGACCCGCTTCACTGCCCCGTGCCTGCCTCTGGTTCGGGACAGAAGATCACTCCCCTCTCCCCGCGCCCTCGGTTTTCTTGTGAGCAAAACTTTCTTGTGAGCAAAACTTAATACTTAGCGACCTGACTCCGGCGCATTCGGTCTCTCTGAGTAGTTTCAAGGAGGTCACACGAAAACAGATAATGAAAACCGATAGCTCCGCGCCGAGCCGGGGACGTGCGGCAGATCCTGGCCGGTCGTCAGTTCTGTTCTTACGTGGGAGAGTTTCTCTGTCGTCCGATTTGATGGACTCCCTAACCAGCAATTCAGGAGGGCTCATCCCCTAACATTTTAAAGACTAGCCACCTTTCTCTTTTCTGAACATCACAATCAGCACATTTTGGTGCCTTCGGGAAACAAACACCCCCGTGATACCCTCTACGTCGAAACCAGTTCGTTGCAGCGACCTTGGTGTTGATTTACCCTGTCCTTTCGGAAAATCCTTCGCAGAGAACGTCCAGTTTTGTCTGAGGACGCCTTCTCAATTCACCAATCGCCGGTCCCCCAAAGTGCCCTCCCGACCCCCCACCCCTGCTGTCTTTTCATGATTGCGACCCCAAAGGTCTCGGTCGTGAAAAGGTCCTTTTGTCAGACACAGTGAGCTCAGCCCGTCTGGCCGTGGCCCTGCGCCCCGCTCCCGCAAGATGGATTACAGCCATTGTTCTGCTCCCCCGGCCCGCCTGGCACGCCAGCAGCCCGCAGGAGGCCGTGGGGCCCTGGGTGGGGGGGCTCCGGCCGGTGGCCCTGAACAGTCCCTCTCCTGCCTTCACTGGAGTCTGGTGGAATTGATACGTTCATAAAAGCTCCTGGTGTCCAGGCGTCTTACCAACTTCTGTGCCGGTCGATTGTGTGGGCCTGTCTGCCTGGGTGTCTCTCTCATAAAGACTCAGAAATGGTTTCTTTTTTCACCCATTATTTGGAGAGCATAATAAGTCTCCGTCAGATTAGCTTCTTGGAGGCTCGGCGCTTTCTGAAGAGAGCTTGCATAATCAGAGTGTCTGTTGAGCTGTTACACCAAGAACTTATCCCCATTGTGCAACAGGAGTGTATATTTTGTACGTTTTAAATATTCCTCCGTTCGGTCCTGTTAGAGATCAAGTTGGCTGTGCTTGGAATCGAGATGGGGGCCCTTAGTCACACGGCAGGTGAACTCTTCCTAGAGTAGGACCGCAGGCCTTTAGCTCGCTGACCTCCGCTCCAGCTCTCCCCTAGTGGTACGGAGCCCACGCTTGCCGCCTTTGTAGGAAGCGGTCTTGAGTCCGGGAGAAGGCGAACAGATGACCAGCAGCTGAGAGAGGCGTCTGAGTCTTCCCCTTTGTGTATTCTGCCCCCGCTGTGAGATCTCTGGGGGAGAAGTGGTATCAGAGGCGTCCCCCCAAAAAAGGTACGATGAATCGGAACCCCCAGTCCCTAGGAATGTGACATTATTTTGAGGCAGGGTCTGTACATGGATGGTGCCCTTATCAAACAGGGAAATTTGGACTCAGAGACTGGGCTGGGTGGGGTCTAGGTCTGGGGCTTTGTTTTCCAGACCTCAGGGCTCTCCCAGGTGGGGCTGGCTCTCCACTCAGTTTTACTTTTAAGTGCTTGAGGTTCAGTGTAGAGCCTGTGGCTGGCTTCCAAGCAGTGCCCCGGATTGGTGGGTCCCCTCCTGTCAAAGAGCGTCACTGCCCCCCACAGCTGGGTGGGGTGAGTGTTCTCCAGTTTCTGCCCAAGGATTCTCCAGGCCGCCTGTGCTGAACTCTGGCTGTCTCCGTCTCCCTCTGCTGCTGCCTCGGGCTCTCTGTCCAGGATCTCTGTCTGGTCTCTGGGTCGGGCCTGCTGCCTTGGGGCGGCCCCTCCCTGCCTTCCTCCTCAGAGCCCACCTCTCACTCCCAGTCAGTGCTTTAGCCATGCTGGCCCTGAGCTGATCCCTGAACCGGTAAGTGCCATACAACTCAACCAGGAGATTGTCAGAGCGGCCATTAACTCAGATGTTTGAGAAAAAGAAATGTTAGCTTATTCCAGGAACTTCAAAAACGGATCCAAAATCAGAATGCGTGGGGATAAGTCATTAAGGTTCCCCCCACCCCACATGTTATGATGGGGTACAAGGGTGGGGTGTATGACTGCACGGGGCCTCGTCTCTCAGGCTAGTGGCCATCAGGCAGGACTCTCCCAGCGCAGTCCCATGGGCAGAGCCAGGCTTTGTGGGTCTGACTGACGCTTTTGTAATCTGAAGACCGTTTCCAAGAGAAAGAGTGATTATAAACCCAAGACTGGATTCCCAAGTGAAGAGCACAGACAGAGGAAGTCACAAAGGTCGGGAATCGCCCAGTCTCCTGGGGGACAGAGTGCTGACCAAGAGAGGTTAGATCAGGGGCCAGATCAAGGGCCCGAAGCTTCTAAGAAGTGAAACCCCAGCGTCCACAGATTGTGCTCGGGCTCTGAGCAGAGGACGAAGGATGCTCTAAAAAGGCACATTCCCCAGCGGCGAAAAGAGGGAAGCGTTGAGAGTCAGATCAAGAGACACCGTGGCATTCGTGCCACACACTCGGGCTCCCTGGCTCTGCAGATGGCCAGTGGTGTGAGCTGCCCTGGGGTAGGACCCTTGGGACACAGAGGACAGGATGTGGGGCGGGAGGAGGTGAAGGTGACTGGGAGCTTTCTGCGGGAGACGAAAAGGCTCCCGCGAGATGGATTACAGCCATTGTTCTGCTCCCCTGGCCTGCCGGGCCCGCTGGAGCAGGGTGGGGGTGGGGGGAGGGCCTCCAGCCGGTGGCCCTGAACAGTCCCTCTCCGGCCTTCATTGGAGTCTGGTGGCTTTATTTAGTTCTCTAGGGTGTTGGGAAGGCGGGTGCCCTGGCCTCAGGACACTGAACATTCCTGTTTGGGAGACAAGAAACAGGTGTTATTTGAAGAATTCTTTGGTTCTCTCATTGGAGATAAATGCAGTAATTGGGGACTCAATCAAGGACAATAGAAAGCAGGGTCAGGCTGGGCTGCGTTACATTATGATTTGGAGACAGTGTCACACCGGAGGTGAAATTGAAGCCAGAAACAAAAGCTGGCAGGGAATCTGTGAAGGCGTCCATCCGGTCATCCTAGGAGAGATCTTATTGAAGGCCATGAACTTCGTGTCACGTGACCCTGGGTCAGTGCCGCCCCGAGCCCTGCGTGTAGAAGCAGAGAAGATGCAAGAACTTCCTGTGCAGAGTTGGAATGAGCATTGACCGAGGTGGGTGTGAGCCACGGAGCATGGTGCCTGGTCTGGAGTGAGCGTGGTGACGGCGCACCATGTCGTGTGCGCCTGTGTAGGGTGACTTCGTAGAAAACCAAAACCAAGTCCTGGCGAGGCTGCAGAGCACCTGGAATCCTCAATCCTCACGGTGTTGCTGGGGAGGCAAAATGGCGCAACCAGTTTGGAACACGGGTTAGCAGTTTCTTACGAAGGCCGACGCGTGCTCCCAAGCCACCCAGCCATCCCGCGGCGGTGGTTCTCCAAGGGAAGTGGAAATCTGTGCGCTCACAGAGTTCCCGATGGCTTCCTTCACCCTTGTCCCACACTGGAAACGACTTGGCCACCCCTTAGCTGGAGGACGGGTGGGCGAGCCGTGGCACCCGGAAGGCCACTTTCTGTCTGATGTCGCTCACGTGACGTGCTAGAAAGGCAAAGCTACAGAGACAGATCAGGGGATGCCGGGAGGCCAAGTTAAGGTTTGCGGGGGAATTAGGTGGGTGACGCAGCCGCTGTCTGTCTTGCTCTTGGCGGTGGTTCACGGATGTGCACGACGGCCCCGGCTCACGGAGCTGACACTAGAGGGAGTTTCTCTGGATGGAAAGGGCATCTAAACTGAAAACACATCATGAGCCAAGTCAAGGGACTGAGGGAACCTGCTGGAACAGGCCTGGAATTGGGCAGCTGGGGGGTCAGTGAGAAAGAAGCTGGGTGGGGAAAGTGGAGTCTGGCTGCAGGGGGACTGAAGGTGTTTGTAGCTGAGGAGATGTAAAATGGTGAGCCTTTAGGAACCCCCAAGCCGGCGGCAGGTAGTGGGGGGCAGGCAGGATGACGGTGGCATTTTGGGGGTTGCCCCTGGGATGGATAAGGGCCTGGCCAGAGGCCAGTGTGTTTCTTCAGCATGAGGGTGAGGCCGGGGCACAGCGGATCTGCCAAGGGATTGTAGAGAGGGGCTTGAGGCCATCGCTAACATATGCTGCCTGTTCTAGCGATGGGGTCACTAAGGTACAAAGCCAGAGACTTTTATTTTGGAAAAATGCCCAGTACGAAAGGGCAGGCCAAGGCCTCCAATGACACTCGCAGAATTTGCCTCCTGGGCCGGTGGGTGCGCTGGAGAGTATTTTCAGCCAGAGATCCCCCCGCCCCTGCACAGGAGAGCAGAAGCGGCCAGCAGCCAGCCTGGCCTGTAGGAAAGCTTCCCACCCTCTCTCCCTCCAGGGAAATCAAGCCAGGTTGACTCTCCCTCAGGAGCTCTTGGGTTCTGCCGTCCTTGTACACATAAAGATTTTGTACTGGCGGCCTCCAGGTTGGTCGGAAGAATGCTGTCTGATGGCTTTGTTCATGTCCACGCGGAGCGGTGGGCAAGCAGCCACAAAGAGAACCAGCCTCAGAGGCGGCCTTTCCTCGAGGCCCCCCAGCCCGTGCCGCGCGGATGCCAGGAGCCCGGGCAACCGTGTGTGTCCTCGCATCCCGTGCCTAAAGTGGGCAAAGGGGCTGACCCCGTGGGTCTGCCCAGGGCGCTGACACTGCCTTCCGATGGGGCAGAAAGTCAGGGTTGGACTACAGCTTCATGAGAACCGCTCTCCCACCCGTAGTCTGTAAACGTGCGCGCTCACCCAGCCCGGGCCGAGCACCAGCCGCCCTGCGCGTTCAGCTGCTGTCCAGGTGATGCTTTATTTCCACAGGCAACGGTCTTCTCTTCTCCTGCTGGCTGCTCCCGCCTCCGCAGAAACGTCCGATCGCGTGACTGGTGCTTACACATTTTGCCAAGGCGTTCCACTGCCTTCTGCCGAGATGTTGACCTCTCCCTTGAGTTTACTAGGAGCGTCTCAAGAGGGGAGATATTCAGTGTGAGACTGGGGGGGGTGGGGTCAGCAAGAGAAGTTCACCTGATTATTTTGTTTCTTTATTTGCACCCCCATTTTGCATTTCTGCCGGGTCTGAAGGAAACATTTGGAACTGTAGTCTAACTTGGGACCACCATCCCTTTCCCAGTGGGATAGCGGTGGTTACTTTGCTTGGGGCGTGGCCCTGGGGCTCCACACTGCTGTGGCCAGCCTCAGGATCACACACCGAGTCCACAGGGAACCGTGGGACGTGCTGTGACCTCAGGGTGCCAGCTCGCCCAGGGCCATCTTGGTTCTGACGGGGCGGGCTGCGCCAGTGAACACGGTGAAGACTGGGAATTGGACGTCTCCTGCGGAGCAGGCCTGGGGAAATGTTGGTCAGCCCCAGCAGCGGAACACAGAGCCTCCCCACCAGCTGCAGGCACCTTGGCTCCGGCCACAGTGCTCCTCCCCTTTGCTTCATCCCGTTCTTACCAGGGACCTCGCAGGCCAAGATGCCTTGAGGGAACTGGAATCCTGGGGGCGTGCCAGCTTTGTGAAGCTCTTGGCCAAGGCCTGTTTGCCAGTTTGCTCCTGGCTCTGGAGGAGTCGGCCGACATGCCTTCCCTTCCTGCCTTTTGACCCAGAATGACTACCAAGAGTTTGGAGGGGTGAGTGGGGAGGCTGAAGTCACAACCCTTGGGGTGTGTTGTTTTTACAGGAGCTGCCCACCCAGGTGCTTCCTCCCTGTCTTCTGGGCCAGTGTCCTAAGCCTCTGCTCCCCGGTCAGACCTTCGTCTCTTTTCTCCAGGATGACCGCTGTCATCTGAAAGTCCCTCCTCGGGTGCCTGGGTGGCTCAGTTGGTTAAGCGTCTGCCTTTGGCTGTGGTCGTGATCTCAGGGTCCTGGGATCGAGCCCTCATTCGGCTCTCTGCTCAGCGGGGAGCCTGCTTCTCCCTCCCCCTGCTTGTACTTGTGCGCTCGCTCGCTCTCTCTCTCTCTGTCAAAATTAAAAGAAATTCTAAAGGTCCCTCCTCATTTCCTCCCACTGAGGACTTCTCCAGCCCATCTTCCATATCACAGCAGAGGGCTATTGTATTAGTTTCAGGATTGCAGTATTAATAACAGTGTTAATAACAATAGTAATGTAATTAAATACGTAGTATGCATCAGGCATTATAGCAAGATACCCTGTATGGCGACCATCAGCTGCTGTCCTCATTCTTCAGACAAGAGCTGAGCCTGAGGGAGGGTATAGATGTGCCCATGATCACAGTGCACACCTTGTACTCAGCAAGAATGCCATGTGATGTTCTTGAGGACAAGCCCTGACCATGCACAGTTACCTCTCCATCTCTCGTGGCTAGCAAAGGACCTGGCCTGCAGTAAGCATTCTAAACCAGACTTGTTATTTTTTTTTTAATATTTCATTTATTTATTTGACAGACAGTGATCACAAGTAGGCAGAGAGGCAGGCAGAGGGAGGGGGGAAAAGCAGGCTCCCCGCTGAGCAGAGAACCCGATGCGGGGCTTGATCCCAGGACCCTGAGATCATGACCTGAGCCAAAGGCAGAGGCTTAACCCTCTGAGCCACCCAGGTGCCCCTAAACCAGACTTGTTAAATGAATCCACTGGCTCTATCAGAGGTGGCCGCGGAAGCTCAGAATCTCAGCCCTGCTGACGTACTGGCTCTCCTGGATCCTTTTTTATACTGACTGAAGGGCATGTATGATATTTCAAATGGGGACTGTTAGCCCCGACTGTGTGGACAGCAGTGGCTTTGCTCTGTCTAGAACCCTGTGATTGAACGGCCCTTCCGTGTGCCTCCACAGTTTTATGGGCAGCAGCCATGGAAAATCGCTTCCTGTTTTCTGTCAGCTGTCATTGAGGATTTCCTGTATTATTTCATTCCACATCCTTGTCTGTTATCTGTTGCTGAGGCGTAGTGGCCTAAACAGGAATGATTTATGACTCCCGATGACCCTGTGGGACAATGCTGCAGCTAGCGTCTCCGGGTCCGGGGCTCACGTGTGTCCCTGCAGTCAAGTGAGGGCTCGGCCAGCTGGTCCAGGATGGCCTCACTCACATGTCCCACAGTGCTGCTGGCTGTGGCCTGGGGTGTCTCTGTATCCAAATGGCCAGGTTTAAGTGCCAGGAACCTCCCTCAGCTTCCTTGCAGCCTGCTGGCCCCTGGGGCTGTGTCCTAAGAGGACAAGTACAGGCACCAGCACTTACAAGCCCCACCCCTTGCCTTGTGGTTGCTGGCATCCGATTGGCCAGAGGGGGTCACAGGGCCACACCCAGCGGCCAGGAGAGGAGGGCCCTTCTCCTCCAGCTCCCATGGGAGGAGGAGCCCAGATGTGCAACCCACTGCAGCCCATTTCTCAGATCCGTGACTTTCATGACAGATTTAGGATTTTGCCCCAGAAATTCGGTCTCTCTTAAGGTACTTGTGACTTCATTTGGGAGCTGAAAATGCAGTTTGTTGAAGGGCAGCCTTTGGATCTGGGCTGAATGGAGACACTGACTCGATCACCTGGCGTTTTGCCTTTGACCGGTTACTTGTATCCATTTTTCCTAGCTCGTGACTGAGGCTCATTACACCCCAGTGTTCGTTCCTTTTACTCCGTTTACTTCTGCCTCTGGGAAGCTCAGAGTTGAAATTCAAGTCGACCGCAGCATCTCGCTTCCCCATTTCCTCAGTCTCTGTGTCCCAGCTCCTTTGTGTCGCTCGTTAGGTCTTTTGTTTTAAGCTACCCAATCCGTTTTGGAAGAAGATGGGGTAGAAACATTTGGTAAGACAGACCCACTAGCAAAATCACTTAAACAGTTAAAAATTCGGGATGCCTGGATGGCTCAGTTGGTTAAGTAACTGCCTTCGGCTCGGGTCATGATCCTGGAGTCCCAGGATCGAGTCCCACATCGGGCTCCCTGCTTGGCGGTGAGTCTGCTCTCCCTCTGAGCTCTCCACTCTCACACTCTGTCTCTCAAATAAATAAATAAACTTTAAAAAAAAAAAAAAAGTTAAAAATTCCCGGCAGTCCCAGTTCATTGGTTTTGCTGCTAAGTCTCAGGGTTCTAGTACTATTGCATTAACTTGTGTACACAGGAATGAAAGTCCTGCTTGATTTGACTCAGATGGACTTTGCCATTTGTCACAGCCACATAAGCCAGCCAACTTCCTAGTACATTCCTTCCGGCACGTCTGGTGTCGGTACATCTGGTCGACCACATCCTCAAGGTGTTGCAATGAGGCTCCTGTGTCTGAGCATATGCTGTGTTTAGGTACACCTGCTCTGATCCTCTTGGAGGCTAGCATTCTGGGTAATGCTACCAAGAATTAGAGAGATGGGTCATTTAGAAAGTTCTAGGACCTGGATTTGTATCTAGTTCTTTCTTGTTTCAAAGACAATGGGCACATGAATCTTTGGCCTACAGAGGGTAAATTAGCAGGTCAAAAGGCTCTTTGGAATGCAGGACTTAAAAAAAAAAAAAAAGAAGCCATGTCAAAAGAGAGTGTTAAGAGTTCCTGGATGGCTCAGTGGGTTAAGCCTCTGCCTTTGGCTCAGGTCATGATCCCAGAGTCCTGGGATTGAGTCCCGCATTGGGCGCTCTGCTCAGCAGGGGGCCTGCTTCTCCCCTATCTCTCTCTGCCTGCCTCTCTGCCTACTTTGTGTTCTTTCTCTGTCAAGTTGTTATGCCCCAATAACGGGTCCGTGATTAAAGGAGCGAGACTGATACAAAGCGAAGGTCAAGCAAAGCTTTATTTCGCGCCAAGCATCAAGAATCTAACCAAACGTTCGGGGCCGCACCTCTTACAAGAGAGGGCGACCCTTCTCTGTTTCACAGTCTAGCTTTTAAGGGCAAAGGCCATGCGGTTGGGCCTGGCCACGCACAGGTGGCCAATGAGATTGTAACACACCCAGGAAACTCCACAGTGATGTTAGGTGACCAATTGAATTATAATTCACCCTAGTAGACATTTGAATCAGCCTATTACACCTTGATTAGGATTGGCGCCAAAAGGGTTCCCAGAGGGCGGGGGCCCATGCTCCTTGGTAGCTAGGGAGACAGTATGGAACCCCCTACTGATCGGATGTCTCCACCTGGCCTGACCCATCTTTGTATCTGGGCATTGTTACCTGGAGCTGGTTTCCGGGACCCGCCTTTAAGTGAATCCCCTGGGGGGAGGGAAGCAAGGACAGTTCAAGGGCTAAACAAGGTTTTGTTTAACCTAAATGAAAGCCTCTTGACAAAATATAAACATAAAATAGGTCCTTACAAAGTAAGTAAATAAAATCTTTAAAAAAATTTTTTTTTAAAATGTTAATTTCTCAGACCTCAGTGTGCAGTAGAGGTGATCTACAAGCCCCACTTGGAATGAGTTCTGTATAGTCGGCACAGCTTGGTGGCCATTCCTGAATCTCACAGATTCTGCAGGTCATCAGTGGACAGAAGGCTCTTGACAGGTTATCAGTAACAATGGGGTCATGGGTAACTCAGGTGATTCCTTGTGCCTCGCTTTTATTGAGAACCTTCTGTGTGTCCAGCCCTGCCGATATCATCATCGTCATCATGCACGTTATCTCATTTAATTCTTGCAACATCGCCGTGGTGGAAAACTCGACTCCTGTGAGCTCCAGAGCAGGAATCTGAATTTGCCTGCAAAGCCTGAGCCTCCTGCAGATGACCTTCTCCCCGACCTTCCCATTATGATTAAATGAGATAAAGCGTGTGAGTAGGGAAAGCAGCCTTTGAAAAGGAATATTAGTGTAAGATTGTAATTTTCTGAAATTTAATGAGAGACGATAAGAGGAAGGATGGACATTCCCCAGTTCCTGCCTTAGAGACTGCGAGCCAGACACTTTACCTAGATGAATTGGAGTTAGTTAGATTCTAACTACCTGGGTGGGCGCTGAGTCAGCCAGGCCATCCCAGACCTGGCCTGGTGTTGTGGATGGAGCAGGGAGCCTGGGCTGGTCAGACCCGGGTGTGACCCCGAATGCGCTGCCTGTTTGCCACAGGCGCTCAGTTCCCTGTTTGGTTCTCAATTTTCCTGTCTTTGAATGGGGGCATTAATACTACCTCTCCAGAAGGCGAGAAGAATGACAGCAAGAGTGTCCTTGTAGCGACCCTACCACTCCTGGCACTTAGGAAGCTCTCCGTAAACGTCTGCCCTGTGGAGGTGGCATCACTGCCATTGTCATTCCCATCCCCTCCGAGTTCGCACTGGAGGAACGGGCAGGCGGGCCGGGGACGGGCAGCCGGGGGGAAGAGCCATGCTTTGATTTCTCTCTGGGCATGAACTTGCCCCTGAACTGCGTGTTAGGGCCCAGTGTGCCCCTTATTCAAAAGGTCATTGCCAGTAGTGGCCATGAGCATGCAACCTTCTGTTGACCAGTTTCTGGAAGGATCACTCAGTAGGGAAAGAGATACATGCAGAGGAGGTGGGCACCTCCATAGGCAGTGCCAACCACCACCCCCCCTCCAGAACAGCAGGGACTCTTCCCGTTCCTGGGGGGAGGGGCGACCTCCCGCACTTCTAGAATAGTGTGTTGACCTCACGCCTTGAAAGCAGAGGCCAGGTCACACCCATTTCTAGTAACAGCTCCTGTGCCCCCCCCCCCCCAGGTTTCCCCAGGCGCTTTGGGTGGTATCCTTACCCTCTGGCCAGATAAAAGCCCGCTGGCACAGTGCCTTTTATGATGTAAAACAGTGCATAGGTTTGAGCTTCCAACCTCAACCTGTCTTTGTTTAAATTTATTATTCATGAAGGTAATTTAAAAACATGACAGAAAGTTTGAGAAGTAGAGACAAAACTCATTATTCTTCACTCTGCCACAACCATTTTTATTTTAGTGCGTTTCATTCCAGGCTAATCCATATGGCTATGTCGTTTCGTAGAGTTGTTTCATTGTGTACATAAAATTTTGTTTCCTGCTTTTTCGTTTAACATATTATAAGCATTTGCATATGGCTGTGTGATCCTTATAATTATAATTTTTAATGGTTGCATAATACTCTTTTGAGGGGCTATAACATAATTTAACCAATCTCTTATTGGTGAATACGTTCTTTTTTTTTTTTTTCTTAGACACAATGCTGCAACATTCGTGCCTAAGATTTGTTCCCTATTCTGGGTGAGTTCATTAGGATACGCTCACAGAAATGCAATTTCTCAACTTAAAGGTTATAAGTGTCTTCCTGGTTCTTGATGTGTGGTGCCCAGTTGGTTCCCAGTCAGGTTGGACTAATTTACAGTCTCTCTTTTTGCTTTTTAAGAAGAGAGTGGGACACGGGCACCTGGGTGGCTCAGTGGGTTAAGCCTCTGCCTTTGGCTGAGGTCGTGATCTCAGGGTCCTGGGACCGAGCCCCGTGTCAGGCTCTCTGCTCAGCAGCAGCCTGCTTCCCCACCCCCTCTCTCTCTCTGCCTGCCTCTCTGCCTACCTGTGATCTCTCTCTCTCTCTCTCTGTGAAATAAATAAATAAAATCTTAAAAAAAGAAGAAGAGAGTGGGACATCTGCAGCCCGTGTTGTAATACCACATACTGGAATAGTGTGGAAAATGTCCCAGCTGTTGGGAGGCGGAGAATGGATGTGTAAATAAATGTGACAGGGGTCGAGGGATCAAACAGCTTGTCCCTGACCAGAGCTGTCCGTCCTGTCCCAGGACAAAACACAGGAGGGAGGGAGGTTCCAGAGGCAACCAGCCCCCATGGAACGTGCCAGCAGATGGTGCCCAGCTGGGCTGGGCTTTCCCTGTCCTTGGGGGCAGAGTCTTGCTGCGGAACCCCTCACACTAGGGGATGGGTGTGAATGCTCCGCGTGGCTTCTGTGACCTGATGGAAATAACGTCCTGAGAAAAGAGCCTGGAGCTCCGGGAAGAAACACTGTTTGGGAGCAGGCTGGAGGGGTCCCGCGTCAACCACCTTTCCCCACATATTTGCTTATCTATAAAATGGGCTAATGAGGGGCGCCTGGCTGGCTCAGTGGGTTAAAGCCTCTGCCTTCGGGTCAGGTCATGATCCCAGCGCCCTGGGATCGAGCCCCGCATCGGCTCTCTGCTCCGCAGGGAGTCTGCTTCCCCCACCCCCCACCCCCTCCTGCCTCTCTGCCTACTTGTGATCTCTGTCTGTCAAATAAATAAAATATTTTTTTTTAAAAATGGGCTAATGATGGACGGCGGTGTTCTGTTTGCACAAATGCTTTGTGAAAGAAAACTTGGGATTAACAAAATGAGAGCCTGATGAGAAAAGCAGATTTTGGGCAACCGTTTTAGGGTTTTGGGGGTGTTCATAGGACAGGCAGAGAGGCACCGAACCCTAGATGAAGGGAATGTTAATGAGAACAGTGAATTCATCTAGGTCAATGCTGCATCGTTCCCACTTGCTGTTACTCATTTGTTAGAAACTTCCGAAGACTCCTTCCCACTGTCTCACTGAGATGCTCTTGGGCTCATTTTCCTTCATTGCCCTTGATGTGCGTCCTCCGAGCTGTGCCTCACACGTGATGTCTCTGGTCCTCCAGCCACATGCACTGATTTTCTAAAAAGACCCACATGGGTCCCCGTCATCTACTTAAATTCTTGACAAGAATCATGATATGTTTTCCAAGCACGTCCTTCCTCAGTATTCAGGTTGCCCAGCCTTGACATTGGTCATGGCGGTGCGCAGGGCTTGGCTCCCCGTGCCGTCTTTCCCAGGGCAGCTTGGGGGAACCCACCTCCTCTCCCCTCACTTCTCCCCCGCTTTCCTTTTTCCAACATCCAGATCTCTCTGAATTTAATTGGCCCCGAAGAAAAGAGAATGGAAACCTCAGTTGTGCTTGGACTGAGAGAATTCCCGTCGAGGGTCACGGGGAATGTACTGTAAGGGGTACCCGGGGCTGGGGGCAGAGTGGCAGTGTCCCGCTCGCTGGGCAGTCAGGAGGAGTCAGCGAGAGAAGACCAGCCCGCCGTGCTTGCTGTGGGCGAGGCTTTAATAGGAGAGAATCCCTCCCACTCACCTGGCCAGCTGTACCTGACCTGGGCTACCAGCGATTTCTGACTCTGATGACCTGTGATTCCGTAAGGGGGGGGGGGGACGTAATTTCAAATTCTCCATTTACTTCTTAGCCCCAGACCCCCTTGGAGCCCTTAGCATATCATTCTAGGACTCACTTTTCTCCTGGAGATGCTCTTCAAAATGGATCTGATGTCCATGGAGAACTTTACCTAAGAGAGTTCTGACTCCGGTGGTTACAGAGCCGAGCGAGGAAGGAACCAGTCGTAAATGGTTCAGCAAATGGGCCAGGGGGCGGCACCTGCTGATGAGAGGGGAGCACTGGGGCATGGTTCTGCGAGATGTGGTACACCCGGGAGCTGAAGCAGGGTGGGCAAGCAAGTCTGCCAGGGTATTGACACCCAGGTCAGGGTGCCGCCCAGCTTGGAGGAAGCCTGGTGGCCACTGCGGTGGGGGAGGCGGGGCAGCGGCGGGGGTGTGGGACATAGCGGCGAGGGGGGGATCTTGGCCAGACAAGGCTGACCGGGATGCCACCTGTCTGTCCCTGCCAGCTGCTCCACACCGTGCCATGCCACCCGCCTCCTTAACCTTTCTATTTCCACTTTTTTCTCATCTACTGGGAATCAGGATTTCCTAACTTTAATATACAACTGGTCTTTGCAAAAGTGACGGGGAACATAATTTTCTTTTATTTTTCAGATTTTATTTAGAGCGTGTGCACGTGACTGGGGGTGGGGCGGAGGGAGAGGGAGAGAGAGAACCTCAAGCAGACTCCCTGGAGTACAAGGCCTGGATGCTGGGCTTGATCCCACGACCGTGATCATGACCTGAGCCAAAATCAAGAGTCAGACGCTTAACTGACTGAGCCACCCAGGCATCCCAGTAATTTTCTAAAATACATTTTCTTTTTGTTAAAAAAGGCATTTTCTTGTCAAGGTGCTGCAATTCATCATTTCTCTAATGTAAGACAACCTGCTTCAGCTAATGTTGAAAATTCCGGAACAAGAAAGAGAGCAGCCGTGAAGAAGGGGCTTTGTCTGAGACCCCCCGCCCCCCACCCAATAGGAAAAGCTGTTTCTCTGTTTACAGGAAGAAAGAGGTGGAATCAGATCAAGTGATAAAAAATGAGGCCATAAACAGCTCCTTAAAATAGCAGGTGCTCAGCTAACTTGTGGGCTCTAATTCTGCCAGCCCGTGCCTCCATATTAAGAGGCCTGCGGCTCCTGCGTTTGGGAATGTTTATGACCCTGCCCAAGAGCTGTCTGGCTTCATAAACGCTTACTTAGAAGCAGGAATGAGGAAAAGCTGCATGTTAATAGCCTGCCTTGTGCTCCCCCCCTGCTCTGGGCCACCTACTGCTTTGGTCATCTACTGTGAGCATGGGAGTTTAGGGTGGATTGATTGCTCTTGAAAAGAGAATTGTGGTGTGAAATAGATTGCTCCTGGGCTCTGTGTCTCATTGCAAAAATTGGCTTTAAAATCAGCATTTATCAAGAGATTCACACCTTAGCTCCCTGCAGGGAGAGGGAGTGGAGTTAAAATTGCTATTAAAAATTGACAGACACCCTAGAAATACATAGTTGACAGATGTTGAACCAGCAGTGTTTAATGTAATTATTTTCCTTTTATGTAAATAAGATCTATGCACGCATTTAGTTTAAGGTTTTTTTTTTTAAACTGTTTTTTAGAAGAGTTTCAGATTTGCAGAAAAACCAGGAACACAAGTGCAGGGATTGTCATATACCCCATACCCAGTTTCCCCTGTGGGGACTATCTCAAATTAGTGTGGTACATGCATTATAATTAAAGAACCAATAAAGATCCATTATTATAAACTGAAGTCCCTACATTATTCAGATTTCTTGAGTTTTTCCCTAATGTTCTTTCTCTTTTCCAGTACCTGTCCAGGTCCCACGTTACATTGGGTTGTCCAATCTTTTTTTGGCTCCCCTGGGTCATGAGGGTCCTCAGCCTTCCTTGCTTTTGATGACCTTGGTGGTTTTGAAGAGTCCTGATCAAGGATTTGATAAAAAAAATACCCTGCATTTGGGGTTTCTCTAGTGTTTTCCTCATGATGAGACTGAGGTTTGGGGCTTAGGGAAGGAGAATCACAGAAGTAACATGTCTACATGTTAGCAAGTCAGTGAACGAGCTAATGATGGGGAGGAAGGAGGATGTTCAGTAGCCTGAGTAATGAGGGAGAAAGAGGGGCGAAGGCAGGTCCCTCCGATTGGAAGAAGGCAAGCGTGATGTTCTCAGTGATGGGACTTGGTGTCTAACTTGTTTAATGCCTTACAGTCCCCTGGAGCCCTGTTACATCTGGTGGGGTGGGGTGGAGGGGTCTTTACATTTCTGTGTTGCATATTGGAAACCTGAAGCCCTGAGCTGCTCAAGGTGATAGAGACCGGGGTCCATTTGCCCTGCCCATGACCCATCCCAAACCTTTCCTCGTCGCGTCTCAGGCTCCAGAGTTTCTGGATTGAATGGGTGGGGTCACTGATGGACATTTCATCTGCATGTGGCCACGGGGCTTCCAACGGATGATTTTGACTAAGTTAAGACCGTTGACTGGCTGTGTATGGAGTGAGTGTTCCGTCTGGGGCCCCTGGCCCTCTGCACGTTAGAGAAGCTAAAGAACCAGTTGAAAAGCTCATGACTTCAGTCCAGTTGATCGTCATAGCTCCCAAATAACGGGTAGCCCCGCGGTATTTCTCACACACCCACATTTCTCTGAGACTCCACCGGACCATAAACAAAGCAGTGACCTTTATCATAATGTATTTCTTTATTTGTGAGCCAGTGATTAGGTATGAAGCAGCCCGTGACTTGAACCCGCAGTAGAAACTTGCCCCTTACATTTTAGCAGCACTGAGTTTTGTGAACTCGGCTAGAGAAATGAGTGGGAAAATTTGTAAGTACCTCAGGGAAGCTAATGGTTCTCCACCCTGACTGTGCATTAGAGCTGCCTGGGGAGCTTCTGGAAAATGCCTGCGCTGGCTCTGATCCCCACGCTGGGGCAGAGACCAGCCTTGGAGAAAGCCGGGAGACTTGGCCTTTCTTTCTTTTTTTTTTTTTTTTAAAGATTTTATTTATTATTTGACAGAGGGAGACACACAGCGAGAGAGGGAACACAAGCAGAGGGAGTGGGAGAGGGAGAAGCAGGCTTCCCACTGAGCAGGGAGTCCGACACGGAGCTCGATCCCAGGACCCTGAGATCATGACCTGAGCCGAAGGCAGAGGCTTAACCCACTGAGCCACCCAGGCCCCCTCTTCCTATCTTTTGATACTTAACCTGAATAAAGGTTATGGAAACTGTCAGGAGGCTGCCTTTGGAAGGTCCCCGTGAGCTTTTCCTCCTCTTCCAGCTTGTTTACTTTCCCCAAGTGATGAAGTATGGCGTCAGGGATTCTCGTTGGTGCCTGTGTACAAAATGCGTGTTCAGAAATGGTTGAGTGACTGAGCCAGCATGGTTCTGGTCTCTACAGTATATTATGTCCCCTTCCTGTTCTGATGACAATTAGGAAGGAGGAGAATACTCTTCCTCTTAAGTTATTGCTTTCAATGGGAACTCTTACTTAGAACCAGAAATCTTTTGTCCCCCCAACTATTTTCATGTCTCATTGCTTTGATTTAAAAAGAAGTTATTAAGCATAGTTGATATACGGTGTTCTAGAAACCGTCTCTTTTATAAATGCATAGATGTCACTGTTTGTAGGGTAGAGGCTTCTGGTTTTAACCGAAGTTTGGTCGTGGTTCACAGTGATCTGACTCCTAGCCTAGCTAAGGAGGCTTCCCCTGAGTGTTCTGTTTCCCAGTGAGTTAAAATTAATTTATCATTTTCTTGATGGGTCACACACCCTGTTTGGAACGTAAAATTTCGTCAGTGACACCTTATATCAGCAGGTTTTTTCGTCCTCTTATAAGAAGACCTAGGAATTATTCCTCTGTGCTAATCTGGTGGGATACCCACCCTGAAGAATTAGAAACAGTAAATAGTCCTTCTGCCCCTCTGTGGCTCAGTTCATCGTGAGAGTGCTGGGGTATGGGAGGTCTTGGTCTTTAGCAGGAAACGAAGCCTGCTCTTTAAACAATTTGCTTTCAAGTAAACAATTTAGTGGGCTGTGGAAATATAAATGATCACATCTTTTTAACAGATCTGGCAACCTGGCTTCCCCCCTCCCCCCACCGAACTCAAATATTCCTGCATGGCTGGGTTGTGGTGGTCATGATCGCTAAACAGTCATTAAGTAACAGTGGGAAGTAGACAGTTGATGAGGGAAAAATCAAGTAGTCATTCAGATGGTATTTTTGGTTACTTCATCTGCCTCTGAGCATATGGTCTAGTCGGCTGAAATAATTTAACAGTGACAAAATATATTTCAGTAACGGGAGATTAAAAACAACCTATTTATTTTCTTTTTTCCTTCCACCGTGATATTTTTATCTCTGTTAACAAATACAATGTTAGCCGTTTAAAATTTATGGAGACAGCCTCTGCTGAGTCCGCAGTATACCCCGACCTTCATCATCTGTTTTACGTGTGTAAGCGTGTTTGCTTCGGCCGTGGTTCATGATTCAAACGTGTTACTACAAGTGGTGTTAGTCTTTATATTGGCCCGTAGACAAGAGGTCAATGTGAGATGAAGTAACGTTTTCTACTGGGCTGACCTGACCCTGCCGTGACTCATCTCTTGGACTCCCGTCCCCTCGTGGCTCCCATGTGTGGGTAACTGACTGACTGGGTCCCAGCAGTGTCCTGTCTCCCCGTGGAATATTCCGGCCTCATCTCTGCCACTCCCAGTCTTAGGCACTGACACACGTGGTGGTTTTAGAACGGGCTCACCGATTCTTTGACAGTCTTTTCCTCAAAATGCGGGATCTCATTCCTCTCCCCTTGACTGTGGGCTGGACGCAGTGAGGCGCTCCTAGTCAGCAGAATGTGACGGCATCTGGTTGCCAGGGCCAAGCTGTGAAAGGAGTCCTGCTGTCTGTCTCTCTCCCTCTGTCTATCTCCCCCAGCCTTCCTCTCTTCTCAGATCTCTTCCTCTGGGGGAGGCCAGCTGCCATGTCGTGCGGGCACTCAAGCAGCCCCAAGCGTGACTCCGTGGTAAGGCACTGCGGCCACTAACAAGCAGCCATGTGAGTGAACGATCGTGGGAACAGCCCCTCAGTCCATTCAGACCCTAAGACGGTGGCGGCCTTGGCTGACATCTTTTAACGGCAGCCTCCCGAGGGACCATGAGCCAGACCCGCCCGGATTCCTGACTCTCAGACGCGCTGGGAAATAATAAATGTTCCTTGTTTCGAGCCTCTTGGTTTGGAGGGGACTTGTTTTGCAGTGGTTGATAACACGATAAGTTGCTTAGCCCTTCTGGGTCGATTTTCTCATCTGGGACAAGAAACAGGGATGAAATAGCGACCTGAACAAGCTGATGGCAGTCTGTTCGCAGGTGAAAGGTTGACCCTCTCTGCTCCCCCTGCGCGGGCCCTTCTGCCTCCTCACACGCCTCCGCACACTGACACCTGTCTCTGGCAAAAGCCGAGCCCACTTGGTATTTATCTCTTCTTGTTTTGAAACACAGATCGATCAGACTGGGAATATGGTGGGAGAACCGTCTTTTAATAACTAAAGCTGTATTTATACTTAATTTTCATAACTATTCAGTCGGCCAACCTATTGGATCTACTGTTTCTGAAAGGAACACCATTTTATTAAAATGCGTTGTTCTTTTATCTTCTTGGGAAGAGGATGATTTTGGCCATTGTGCTCTCTGACTGCGGTAGGTCAGCAGACATCGCTCCGCCCTTCACCTCCATCCGATCCGTCTCCCGGCCTGATTTAATTTCATCTGTGCCCCAGGTGCTAATAGACGGCGTCCGTCGCGCACGTTTGTAGGAACAGTGCGGGCAAAGTGCCCATCTCGAGCTTCTGCAGACTCTAGGAGAACTCACCGAGTTCCAGTACGAGTCGTAGGAGGCTGCGAGTGCAGGTCGGTCAGTCAGTAGGAGGACAGGAAATTGGGTTCGTGCTCTGGCTCACACACCTGCTAAATGGGCGCAGACGGTCTCGGGTCACGGGCGAGGCCCTCCAGGTCATCCCCGCAGTGTGCTCAGAATGGCAAAGTCGGGCGGGGGCGGCGGCTTCCTCCGTTCCTCGGTGGCTGATGGGGTCGGCAGACCTCTGCTCAGACATCCCGGCCAGAGTCCAGTGTGGGGCCAGAACCACCGAGCCCACCCTTGCCCACGCTGGTCAGCAGCGTGTCTGTGGGCTAGTCACTGTGCATGCGGTGTCACAGGCCCCCGCGGAGGGCGGGAGGGGACGGCGCGGAGATGGGCCGCAGCCTGGGCAGTCAGAGCAGGATGACCAGATCGTGGGCTCTGGATTCCCTGCAACTCCTGACCCGGCATCCGTCACATCATTGCTGCTCTCATCTCAGCAGTTTACCCGTGCCACTAGGAAGAGGACCTGTCTGCCACCGTGTCATTTGCTCTTACCAGGGAACAGACAGACGGATCAGTTGGTGGCACGTCCTGGCTGTCGGCGGGTCCTGGGCACGAGAGGCCTCTCCCTGAGTTTTCGTCCTGCGTGTTCCCCTGTGCAGCGAGCCTCCGCGGGTGTAAATAAGTCCTCTAGTGTATGTGGCTGTATGGCGGGGAGTTGCTGTAAGGAAATGCTTCCTCTGCAGAGTGGGCGAGGCCAGGCGCATCAGTTTGAGGAGCTGGGGATTTTTTTTTTTCCAGCTCTTTTGTTAGGAAACTCACAGGAACAGCGCCACCCTCGGTGCCCTCCTGCCCTCCAGGGATCTCAAGTGCTTTCGGACACCAAACGTATGTGTGATAGATAGAAAGTATAAGAAAGTGCTGGCTCCATCTGGTCCCCAGGAATGCTTACGGCAAGCAGGGACTGCGCGACCTTCAGCCCGGTGGCCCAGTGGACAGAGGCTGGTGGCTTCCTCAGACCCCCGTGGCTAAAACCCGAGGCTCCAGCTCCCGGGTCCCGGCTCTTCCCAACACACCGCATGTCCTGCCTGCCCCTAAAGTGTTGGCATCTCCCCCCGGTCCAGGACCCCATTCTCACTCGGCTCACCCCTCCCCAGATGCTCTCACACGCTCACCAGCAGCTCCCTTGGTCTCCTGCTTTTCCAAAGCTGCAACGGTGTGTCTTCCTGTGTTTGCCAGGTACCTCCTCTTGGTATCTCGCAGGAGCCCCAAAGTTTCCCAAATAAACTCGTCCCTCTTTCCCCGCGCCGCTCCTTACCCCACCCACACTACTGGTTTGTGGTCCTTAGCGGGAGCGCCCCTCCCGTCCGAAACACGCAGGTAGGAAACCTGCAGCTCTGACTCCTTCCTTCCTTCTTGCTCTCCCCTTCCGACCCCCGCCCCACGGCTGTGCTGACCTCCTCTCCGCATCCCTGGGACCCGGATCCGAGCCAGCTCACCACGGTCCCTTGCTGCATTGCTGTCCTGGCCCCCTGGCCTCTCTTCTGTCCCCTCCATGTGCTCCCTACACTACAGCCTAAGCGATGTTTCTGGAACCCAAGTCTCAAGTCTCGGTATCTTGCCGCTTCCGTGTCTGTTTTCTATCTTCCTTCTCTTCCCTACGTCACGACCTTCATCTCCCCCGCCCCCATCTTTTCATCTCACCAGGTCAATTCTTGACCCCCTCGGATCTCTGCCAAGGTGTCGCTTCTGGCACACAGGGTTCTCAGAGCCTTCTCAACACTCCTGCCAGCGTGCCCTGCCCCCGCAGTCTTCAGGGTGTGTGACCCTGTGCCATCATCGTTG
This sequence comes from Martes martes, assembly GCF_963455335.1. NCBI lineage: Eukaryota > Metazoa > Chordata > Mammalia > Carnivora > Mustelidae > Martes > Martes martes. Next base: position 81,313,563 of record NC_137902.1, read on the forward strand.
GATGCTTGTCTGCACCCCATCAGGCACACGCGGCCAAGGTGAAGCCGCCTGGTCCCCACTGTGTCTCTGGAGACTTTCTTCCATCCAGCAAAGGCCATGGGTCAGGGTTACGGGAAAAGAGTGGAACATGACAAGTGTCTGGAAGGGTGAGCTGTTGACAGGTGGCAGGTCCTACGCAGGCAGCCGCTGTCTCAGGCAGAGAATCCAGTCAGTGATCCGGAACGATCAGGCATTTACAATGATCCAACATATGCTGAGATGCATGGTTAATACATTGTTTTGCTTTACTTGTGTCTATCTGTTTGGTAGAGGGGGAAGATGTTTTATCCAAAGGTAGTACAGTAGAATGATAGAGACCGCGGAACCAATACTAAATCCCCCGGGTTCGAATCTAGCCTTGTTGTGTCCTTTGTGCTAGCTACGTAAGCTCTCAGGGCCTCAACCTCCTCATCTGTAAAATGGGGCTGTCGTTCTTGTGATATTGTGAGACTCGGGCTCTCGTCAACTTGGTTTAAACAGAGTCCTGACTGGGAAGAAGCCACCTTTAGCTTCTCGCTCTCTGTGTGACCGCCGTGGGCAGGCTCTGTTGGCTCGCCGACCTCCAACTGCCCCTCGTGAAACAGGACTTGTAAGCAGCCGGGTGGCCGTGGCCGTGGCAGGGACGAGAGCACGTGATGCGCAGTAGGGATCTGTCAGTGGGGCCTAGCGTCATTGCACCCGCTTGGGACGTAGCCACTTGGCACGTTCTGGGCTCCCACTTTGGTTTTGTGGTGGGGGTGCTGGATTGGCAGCGGGAGGGGAGGTTAAGAAGTGTTGCATGTGGACTCGTCGGTCCGGCCTGTGGGAAGAAGGAAGCATTTACTTTCCGCGAAAGTGTGGATGGCTGACCTGCCCCAGTGTCGATTCTGCCGAGCATATAGCCGATGCCTTGGTTCTCACACGTGGAAAGTAAGGCACTGGCCCCACGAGCAACTTTCACTTTCGATTCTGTTCAAGTACAAGGTTAAATGGTTTGATCCATTAGCCAGTGTAATGCCCGTGGGGGAAAAAAGTTATTAGCCACGGAATGCTATAAGCAAGCTGCAAAGTAAGAATTAATAATGCTTAATTAAAAGTCTGCACAGCGTGACTCTGGTTACTTCATTACTTACTGAATTTGTATCTGCATGTTTCCATATATTGTCAAGGCGGTAGGTTAGATTCTCTCCTCCGGTGCGTTCACCAAGCTTGCTGCAAAATCGTTGTCGATAGTAAACTGAAAGTTTATTTTTAACCAGATAATCTCAAAAGCCAAATTATGAATACCTTTGAAAAAAAATTTGCAGCAAAAAAATACTTGAATTGGGACACAGATGCATTTTAATACCTTTGTTAAAATGCAGGATAAAATCTTCAAAAGTCCCAGCACTTGGGGCACCCGAAGGACGAAGGCCTTGTGACAGCCGGGTGGGGCTAGGACCCAAGGCATGAGGGCTCCTCACCAGCCCCCTCTTTCTGCAGTGGGGTCGTCCTCCTGGGCGCCCCACCCATCATTCCCATGGCAATCGAGCCAGCTGTATCCCCGAAGAAGCAGCTGAGGGGAAAGCTGGCTTCAAGAGGGAGGAAGCTTAGGTATGGTTTCTCTTTAATTACTGTACCGTTTGAGTAAAAATGCAGGTGATTGGCAGAGCACGTTGCATTTGGGAAAAATGTCAGATTTGGCCCAGCCCCCAGGGATTGCCCTCCTTGAAGATCTCACTTTACATTTTGAAGAGCCAAAATGTCTCCAGTGGTCAGCTTTTGCACAACACACAGCCCGAGCTGGCCCAGAGGAGTGCTAGCTGGACAGACCTGTTCGGAACTGGTCGGGTCTCCCCCAGGGGAGGGCTTAACGCTGCGGATCCTGCCGGCAGCCTCTGCTGGGGGGCACGCCCAGTCAACAATGCTGGACTCGCAGAAGTCTGGGTAGGAAAATGACTAGCCATGGGACATTTCTGATCTGGGTTATATACAGAAGCCTTTCTTACTCGATTTGCCGAAATCAGATTCCAAGTGGTTGCGAAATATATTTAGCTCTGTGGTCATGGCGATGTTTTTTAGTTTGATTTAATGTTGATGGATTAGAGTAAATTGTTTGTGCAGATGAGCTGAATAAATTCTGCCAGAGCTTATATCTTATTCTGGTTTCACATTAAACCCTTAATTTACAGCTCTGTTCTATTGGCAGTCTTATTAGAGTGAGCCCTAGGAAAAGCTTGGCTGGTCCTTCCTCCTCCCTCCACTGTTACTCAGTGGAATTAAATCATTTAGCAACCTCAGAGGAGGGCTCCGAGGGGCCTGGAGGGAGAATTTGCGTCCTGGGGTGTCCTTAAACCATCTTAAGATGTCTGGAGAGCTACCCTGATTTTAATGGCTTTAATTTAACCACTATTGAATTATTTTATTTAATCTACTCTCCCATCTCCCTTCCCTACCTTCACAGATCCACAGAGCCCTGGGAATTTCCGGAGTATTTCCTTCCCACGGATAGGCAGTGCAAATATTAAAATGAAGAGGGAAGTGGAAATCCTTCCTTGGCAAATGTCACTCCCATACTGTTGTCCCCTCCCATCGCCAGTGTCTGAGAAGTCCTGGGATGCAGGTCCTGGAGACGGGAATTCTCCCTCCCTCATCATTTGCACCCCCAGGTCCCTCTGACATCCTCCCACTTATAGTTGATTGAGCTGGTGAATGCAGATGTGCTTGAGAAATTGATCAACTCATATGGTGTCTTTGTTCCCCTTAGGAGGACTGGAATGAAATTGACCCAATTAAAAAGAAAGACCTTCATCACAGCAACGGGGATGAGAAAGCACAGAGCATGGAGACCCTCCCTCCAGGTACTGCAGCTGTCCTCGGGGTCCCGTCCAGCCCTGGGCCGGTGGCTGGTGGCTGGGAAGTCCTCTTACTCAGAAACTGAATGAGCCGACTGTGGCCACTGGAGCCTGTGGGATAGAGAATGGATTTCATAGGGCCTCTGGAGACACTGCCCTGTAGCAATTTGGGGGGGACTTCCTTCCAGCCCATTAGTGGCTGGTGAAATAAATTTCCTAGGAGATGACCAGAATTTGCTGAAAGAAATTAAAAAAATAAAAAGAATAAGAAAACACAGGATAATATATCAGTTCACAAATTTTTTTAGAAGACTAGTTTTTAGAGCAGTTTTAGTTTCACAGCAAACTTGTGCATAAAGGACAGAGATTCCCATATACCTCCTGGCCCCCTACATGCGTACCTGCCCCACTGTCAGCATATCCCAGCAGATGGTCCATTGCTACAATCAGGGTACCAGCATTGACACGTCACAGTCGCCCAGAGTCCATAGTTCGCATTACGATTCACTCTTGGTGGTGTACACTCGATGGGTTTTAACAAATGTATGGGGACATGAATCCATCATTACAGTGACCTGTGGAATGGCTTCACTGCCCTAAACATCCTCCGTGTTCCGACTCTTCAGTCCCTCCCTTCCCACAGTCCTTGACAACCACGGATCCTTTTCCTGTCTCCATAGTTTTGCCTTTTCCAGAATGTCATATGTTTAGAATCATACAGTATGTTGCCTTTTCAGATCGGCTGGGCTCACGTAGTAATATGTAACAAGCTTCCTATATGTCTTTTCGTGGCTCGTTGATGTATTTGTTCTTACCACTGACCAGTATTCTGTTGTCTGGACCGAAGTTGATCCATTCACCTACTGAAGGACATCTGATTGCTTCTGCATTCTGGGAGTTGTGGATAGAACTGCTGTAAAGAGCTGTGTGAAGCAGGTGTTTGTGTAGATGTACGTTTTCAGTTCATTGAGCTAAATACCGAGGAGTAAGACTGCTGGAACATATAGCAAGACTATGTGTAGTGTTGTGAGGAACTACCAAACTCTTCCAAAGTGGTTGTAACCATTTTGCCTTCCCACCGGCAGTGAAGGAGAGTTCCTGTTGCTCCACGTCTTTGGAAGCATTTGGTGTTGTCAGTGTTTTTAATTTGGGCTATTACGATAGGTGGGAAGTAGAATCTCATTGTTTAAATTTGCATTTCCCTAATGATATATAATACTGAGTTCTTTAATATATTCATTTACGCTCTGTTGATCTTCTTTGCGGAGGTATCTGTTCAGGTCTTTCAACCATTTTTTTAAGTGGGTTGCTCATTTTCTTATTGAATTTTAAGCACTCTTTGTATATTTTGGATAACGGTCCTCCATCAGATATGTCATTTGCAAATATTTTTTCTCAGTCTTTGGTTTGTCTTCTCATTTACTTGACAGTTCCTTTCCCAAAACAGGTATTTTAATTTTAATGAAGGTTGGCTTTATCAGTTCTTTCATGGATCATGACTGTGATGTTTTATCTAAAAAGCCATCACCATACCAGAGATCACCTAGGTTTTTTTTCCCTGTATTATGTTTCATATGTTTTATAATAATTTGGTTTTATATTTAGGTCTGTGATCCATTTTGAGTTAATTTTTTGAGAAGGTACAAGTTTTGTGTCTAGATTGATTGATTGATTGATTGCTTGCCTGTGGTTGTCCACTTGTTCCAGCACCATTTGTTGGAAAGACTATCTTTGCCTCATTGTATTGCCTTTGCTCCTTTGTCAAAGATCAGTGACTGTATTTATGTGGGTCAATTTCTGGACTCTCTGTTCTGTTCCATTTCTCTATTACCCTGTTCTTTTCCCAATACCACTTTGTCTTGATTACTTTATGGTAATTCTTGAATTCGGTTAACGTCAGGCCTCTTACCTTGTTCTTTCTCTTTAATGTTGTGTTGGTTATTCAGTTTGTTGTTTGTTGCCTTTCATATACTTTAGAATCTGTTGACACCCACAGAATAACTTTCTGGGACTTTCATGTAGATTGTGACAAATTTATGATCAAGGTGGTAAGAACGACATCTTGACAATATTGAGGCTTCCTACCCATGAACGTGGAATATCTCTCCATTTATTTAAAGTTCTTTTTATTTTTATCATCGGTTTTAGGGTTTTGCTCATATAAATTTTGTGCCTATTTTGTTAGGTGTATACCAAAGTATTTACATTTGGGGGGGCGCTAAAGTAAATGGTATTGTGTTTTTAATTTCAAATTCCCTTTGTTCGTTGTTCCTATATAAGAAAACCATTGACTTTTGTATAATATCCCTGTATGCTGCAACCTTGTTGTAATTCCTTATTAGTTCTAGGAGTTTTTTATTCTTTCAGGTTTTCTATATAGACAGTCAAATCATTTGCAAACATCTTCCTTCTTAATCTGTATTATACTTTTTTGTTTCCTTGTCTTATTGTTATTGCATTACCTGGGACTTCTAGTATGGTGTTGGAAAGTGATACCATATTTCTGATCTCAGCAGGAAAGCTTCTAGTTTCTCACCATTAAGGATGAAGTTAGCTCTAGGTTTTTTGTAGGTGTTCTTTATCAAGCTGAAGAAGTTTTCTTTCTGTTCTTAGTTTGTGGAGAGTTTTTATCATGAATGAGTTGGATTTTGTCAAGGGGAATACATTAATTGATTTTCACATGTTGAGCCAGCCTTGCATACTTAAGATAGATCCTACTTGATAGGTCATGGTATATAATTCTTTTTGTACATTGTTGGATTTAATTTGCTAATATTTTGTTGATTTTGCATCTATATTCATAAGAGATATTGGTTTGTTATTTTCTTGTAATGGCCTTGTCTGGTTTTGTTATTAGGGTAATGCTGGCTTCATAGAATGAGTTAGGAAGTATTCCCTCTGCGTCTATATTTTGAAGGAGATTATAGAGAATTAGTATGGTTTATTCCTTAAATGTTTGGTAGATTTCACCAGTGAACCCATCTGGGCTCAGTGCTTTCTGTTTTGGAAGTAGATTTCTTGTAGATAACATACAGTCAGTTGGGTCTTGTTTTTTGATCCATTCTGACAATCACTGTCTTTTAATTGTATATTTAGACCATCATCATTTAAAGTGGTTATTAATATAGCTGTCTTGATATATACCATATTTATTACTCTTTTCTATTACTTGCCCTTGTCCTGTTCTATTTTTGTCTTCTACACTTTCTTCTGCTTTCCGTAGCTTTCATTGAGCATTTTATATGATTGCATTTTTCTCTCCTATTTTTTCACTTTGTTTTAGTGGTTGCTCTAGAGTTTACAGTATGTATTTACAATGAATCCAAGTCTAATTTCAAATAGCATTGCCCTCTTCACAGTTAGTGTATCTTATAACAAAATATTAAGAATTCTTTCCTCTCACTCCTTGTATTGTTGCTGTCCTTCATTTCACATATATGTGTGTACATAAACATATATATAAGCATACATAATCAAATACATTGTTGCTATTATTGTTTTGAACAAACTGTTACTAAGTAAGAGTAGGAAAACTAAAGTTGTCATTTTACCATCACTTATTCCTTCTCTGATGTTCTTACTTTCATCATGGAGATCTGCCCTATACCATTTTCCTTCTCTCTGGAGAGCTTCTTTTAATAGTTCTTGCAAGGCAGGTCTACTGGCAACGTATTGCCTCAATTTTTGTTGTCTGGGAAAGTCTTTATTTCTCCTTCACTTTTGAAGATTATTTTCACAGAGTATAGAATTCTAGGTTGGCATTTTTTTTTCTCTCTCAGCACTTAAAGATGTATCATTCCACTCTCTTCTTGCTTGCATGGTTTATGAGAAGTTGGATAGAATTCTAATCTTTGTTTCTCTAAAGCTATTTCCTCCCCCTCCTGTCTTCTTTCAAGAGTTTTTTAAAAATCATTAATTTTCTACAGTCTGAATGTGCTATGTCTAGGTATAGTTTTTGTTTTTATGTTTTTGTTTGTTTGTTTGTTTGTTTTTGTTATTTATCCTGCTTGGTGTTCTGTGAGGTTCCCGGAGCTGTGTTTTCGTGTCTAATGTTAATTTGAGGAAATTCTCAGTCATTATCACTTCGAATATTTCTTTTATTCCTGTCTCTCTTTCTTCTCATTCTGGTATTCCCATTACCTGTGTGTGTACACTCTTGGTAGTTGCCCACCATTTCTTGGCGACTCTGTTCTGATTTTTTTCAGGTTTGTTTTTTTTTTAATCTTTGCTTTTCCATTTGGAAGTTTCTGCTGACTTATCCTCAGACTCAAAGACTCTTCCGCCAGCGGTGTCTCGTTCACTGACGAGTCCTTCAGGCCCATTCTTCATTTCTGTTGCAGTGTTTTTGATCTCCAGTAATTCTTTAAGATTTTTTATGACAATTTCCGTCTCTCTGTGTACTTTATTCATTTGTTCTTCCATGTTGTCTACTTTTTCCATTAGAGCTTTAAACATACTAATTATGGTTGTTTTAAATTCCTGGTGTAATAATTCCAACATCCCTGCCATATCTGAGTCTTGCTTTGTCTCTCTTCAAGCTATGTTTTTTAGCTTTTTATTATGCCTTGTAAGGTTTTCTTCAACACTGGGTATGATATGCTGGGTGAAAGGAACTCCAGGAAATAGGGCTTTAGTGATGTGGTGTTAAGTTTTAGAAGGGAGTGGAGACACCGATATTCCTATGATAGGTCTGTGCCCTGGGCTGTCACCTTCACAAATGCTTCTCAGTTTCTCTCCCACAGAGGTGGGACAAGGTGGCTAGAGGTTTAAAAAGGAGTATTTCCCTTCTTCCATGTAGAAGGCTAGGGGCAGGCTGGAGTTGACTATTTCCCTTTCCCCAGGTTAGTTAGGATCTAATAAACTCCCAATAGGTTAGCTCTGGTAGAATAGTTTCCCTTGAGGGCAGGCCTTGTTAAGAACAGAATGCTCTGGGGGCGCCTGGGTGGCCCAGTCATTGGGCGTCTGCCTTTGGTTCAGGTCATGATCCCAGGGTCCTGGGATCGAGCCCTGCATCGGGCTCCCTGCTCAGCAGGAAGCCTGCTTCTCCTTCTCCCACCCCCCTTCTTGTGTTCCCACTCTCACTGTGTCTCTCTCTGTCAAATAAATTAATTAAAAACAAACAAACAAACAAACAAAAAAACCCAGAAAGCTCTGGCATATTTCAAAATGATTCCTTGCCTTCTCCCCCTGCTGGAAGCTGGAAGGGATCTGTCTCCCAGTATTTATGATGAGAAACCTAATGAAGCTTCTGGAGGTAAAACTCACAGACATATGGGACCCCACCTGTGGCAGATATCCCTGGATTCTTCATCTCTCGGGCTCGTCCACACTGACCTCCAGCTGTTCATCCCCTACGGCTCGGGCTTCATTACCCAGACGGGGTTCCCCTAGAGCTTGTTGCTCCAGTAAGTTGTGATTCTCTGTATTCAGCTGTTGGTCTCTCCAGTTTTTGGGGTGGCAGGGTGCTCTCTGATCTCGATTCTCTGAGCCAGCTAAGAAGAGTTGTTCATTTTTAGCCTTGTGGTCAGCTTTTTGCTTATTATTAGGGTGGAGTGATGACTTCCAAGCTCTTTACACACTGGACCAGAAACCAGAAATTGGTTCATGTAATTTTTACTTTGATGGTGCTGAAGAGTTTGTATATTCATGTCTCTTACTGAGGTTGGATAAGCTTCACCCCGGGGGAATATGGGCTGTCCTTTGTCTACACCCTTCCCATTGTCCCAGGTGCACTAGATGGGGAATGTGCATGTGCTCGCATTAGTGTGTCTGTTAGGATGGTCTCCTCTCTCTTCCCGCACTCCTAGGTGAGTCATGCTGCCTGAGCCACAGTTCCTTCCTATGTAAAATAGGCATTACTCACGCAGTGGGGAACATCTGAATGGAATACTTAGCTAATAAGGTTTTCTTTATCATAAAGATAGGATATTCTTCTGCTGTGTGGATTAATGAGAGATTTCCTGTGAATCAAGTGTTCTAGTGGATTTTAAGACATATATGGAGAGGGAGGGGGAAGCCATCTTCAGGGCGTATCCTAGACATTACTAGTAAGGGTCCCACTCTAGTCAAAATCAGCTCAGTGGTGGTATTGACCCTGGCTCTCATGCTTTCAGCTGTTATACCATTGATTTTCTTCAGAGATAGGAACGTACTGATTCTCTGCTTTTTTGAGTCATTACCGATAACTCTTGATGAAGGCCCCATGTCCTTTTATTTTGCCAGAGGACTTTATCTGTTTTCGTTGGGACCTTTTTTTTTCTCACCGAATCAGCATACATGTGAGTTTTTCCTTTAGAAGTTATTTTGCTATGGTTAAGAAGCCTATTTTCCACACTGCCAGAATTTTGTAGTCTGGAAGGAACCTCTGTTCATCACACTTGCCACCGTGTAAAGTGGGTTGCTCAGAAACTCAGTAGCTTCCTGTGTTCTGGGTGTTGGCTATCTAGCAGTTGTAGACAGATGGGTGGGAGGAGGCAGCACGAAGCTGAATATAGGAGCCTGGTGCCTTCCAGCATGGCCCCAAAACCCACTGACGGATGAAGGAGCTGGAGTAAAGAAAGCAGTGGTGCATCCCAGGCAACGGCTGCAGCTTCTTTGACCAAACACCCTATTAGCAAAAAATATTTCGAGTATAGATCACTGTTCCTCTGCCTATGTTAAAATAGTCCTAGATTAAACACATATTACCACTCTAATCTACTAATGCATTCCAAAGCATATTTTAAATTTGGTAGTGAAAGGGATTAGGAAAAATACTTGAAAATCTCTACTGTTTCTTTACCCCGGAAACGTGTCTGACGTGGCCCTTCTTTGGACACCTCTGCTCTTGGGTCAGCCATGACCACGAAAGCCCAGGTCATTGTTTTAGCTTGATTTCCTGTTTCAGCCCAGCCTACTTTTGGGTAGAATCTGGAATTTCAATAACACATGCCAGGCAAGTAACTGTGGCCAGGGGGAGGCCTGGAGGCGGGGGCCTGTTGGAAGGTCAGTCACACGTGCTCCAGCCGTAGATTCGTGGGGCTTGATGTGTATGGACCAAGCTGCGCCCTGAGCCAGAGCACAGCCGAGAAGGGCTCTGTGAGCGCCGTGCGGGAGCAGAACCATCGAGGTGAACACCAGCAGCCAAATTTATAAGCAGCCCTGTCCGACATTTGCCTTTTAGAGACCCGTGATTTCCTTACCAAGTTCTCCAGTCGAAGCCCTGTCCGTGAAGGAGGTCTGGGAAGTGGGAGGAGAGATCACTGCCATCAGGCAGACTGGGTGCGGCTGTGACGCAGGCCGCTCTTGACCTCGCTCAGGTCACGCTGGCCGGGGGTCCCCCTGTGGACGCTCCCTAAGTCCCCCGGTCCCTCAGTGACTCCTCCGCCTCCCCCCATGGCACCGCACCTGGTCTGCGGCACAGGCAGCTTACAAGTCGACAGTTCCCTGCTGGTCGGCTGAAGACAGGAGGCTGTGCTCTGTTTCCTTTGCTCCCGGAGTGGGGCTTCCTGGTGCCCTGCAGAGGAGTCCGTGGGCACACTCGTGGGGAGAGTCCTGCTAACCTCCCCCTACCCTGGCGCTGCCAAGGAGTCCGGGGCTTCCGAGAGGGAGCTCAGCATTCTCAAGTGAACACATCCTTCCAGGACGACTGCTTTCTAGAAGTTGAGGAGGAGCCGCAAGGTTCGGGAACTCCTGAGCGCGTTGGGCCAGCTCTCCCCGTGTCCTGTTTCCAGCGTTTCTACCATTTCTGAAATAGGGGCCGCATAGCAGCTAGAACGTGAGAGCGGTCTTCGAGAAGCACAGGGAGTGGGGACAAGAACAGGACAGCATCCCGAGCGGGGCCCTGGGTCTCGGGACTCAGCACCACCCCCAGGTGTCTGGCCTTAGAAAAATGGTGACTATTTTGCTGTTCCATTTCCCTTCTGTGTGAAACAGAGACACTTTGGCTCTCTGAGAGCCCTTGATTCTGTTGTTTTAACTCTGTCTTTCCGTTGCCCTTCGGTCTCTCTTCCCAGATTAGGATCGCCAGTCGCCCTGCCTTGGAGAGGGGGTAGGAATACATCTTTGTGTTCTCGCGTCCCTCCTTGCGGATTTCGCGTCTGGAGTGGAAGGCCTTTGGCCCCGAGGTGCCCGGACCAATTCTTTCCAGTTCAGCCCCTGAAGTTTGTTTCTGGTGCTGATTTTCAAAGTGTTGTTTCAAAGAGAATGGGGGTTTTTTTGTTTGTTTTTTTTGAAAACCTGATGGGGACGAATTTTATCTTTTCTCCCCTCTGGGTACAGAAGAAGCTTTCTGTTTTGAAAAATTAGTCTTTCCCAGTAATTTTGCCTTCTGCATTCTCTCCTCTTGTATCCTCGGCGGCTTCTCTCGATCTGATTGATGACATTAGCAGGCAGGATGGCCGAGGATGCCAGACGGTGAAGAACAGAGGCGGGACAGGGTGGGAAGACCCAGGTCTGTCTTTGAGGCCGGCTGGGGACGGGGTCCTTCATAGGAAGCGCTTGTTCTCCTGATGGTGACGTGTCCTGTGAGAGGTGGGTTTTGGTTTTTTTTTTGTTTTTTTTTTGCCTTTCTGAAACCGTGGTGTCGTTCTCACGTTCTATTATAACGTTGCGTAAGGGGGCGAGGCCGCCGAGAGACACGGATGGGGACAGAGTGGAGAAGGGGGCGCGCCCGTTACATTTTGGCTTGTCTGGGAGGTCCCCCCCATCCGTCGCGGTGTCTTCTCCCGCCCCTGCCCTGCCCACTGCTGCCTCATTACCCGAGACAGTAGATTTTTCAAAACAGAAATTGCTCACGTTCAGGCGAAGATGAACGGCACGGGAACGGCGAAGTGTGTGATAGAGCCTCCGTCGCCGCGTGAGTTGCCGTGGATGCTAATGGAAACGTTTTAGCTTTTCTGCTTCCCACCTGCCGGAAGAAAGATGAGATGAACCACTTGTGTATTTATCCAGCATGGCTGCAGAGTCGGGAGAAACGCTCCCCTGACCTTTTCTCCTTCTGAGGGATTTATTGGGTTCCAGCATTGTACGTTTTGTTTTTTTTAAATCGTGGTAAGATACACATAACATAAAAATTTTCCATTTTAACCATTTCTATACGTACGGTCGAGCGGCATGAAGCACACTCAGACTGTCATGCAACGGTCCCTCCATCCATCTCTAGAACGTTCTCATTTTCCAGACTGAAACTCTGTGCCCATGAAACACTAACTCCCGTTCCCCCTCCCGCAGTCCAACCCCTGGCGGCCACCTGTCTGCTCCGCGCCTCTCGACCCATCAGATAAGTGAGATCATAGGGTTCTTGTCCTTCCGTGAGTGGCGTCTCTCACTCGGTGCAGCGTCCTCCAGGGTCATCCATGTTTAGCCTGGGTCAGGGTCTCCTTGCTTCTTAGGGTCAACCACTCCTCCCTGGTATCTCTCTGTGCCGTGTGCCCTGCGAGCTGCATTGTCTGGGGGGCCCTGTGTGACGGCCATGGGACAGCAAGCTCCGTGCGCCTCACTGTGACCCAGGCCCAAGGCCCAGGGCTCCGCACAGCATTGTGATTAGGAAACTAAGTGGCTGAGTAGCCTTCAGGGAAGCATCTTTTTAAGCAACGTGTTATTTGTGGAAAAGTTAAGAAATTCAGATAAGCAAAAATAAGATTATTCACAGGTGCCCCACACCCCACCAGCCCACAGTAACCCCTGGGACTCCGCCACTGCCTGTTCCCCGCACCCGTGCTGGGCGTGTGTCCGGGCGTGCTTACCCACCTGGCTAAGGTGGGCCAGATGGGCCAGGCCCAGGTCCAGGAGGCCTGGGGCCCCAGACACCATGTCTGAGTCAGCTCCGGGGCTTTTCAGTGTTTTTGCGAGAAACGTCCCGTAGTCCTCCAGGCAAGTAACACTGCTGAGGATTTGGGGGATTTGCTGAGAAGTCTACCCACACATGGTCCTCTCTCCTGGTAATAGTCCGTCAGTGTTCTCCCTGAGTCTGTCATGGAGGTTGCCACCCTCCTCCCGCCACCCTCCTCCCTCCTCCTGCCTGTCTCCTCCCTCCTCCCTTCTCCCGCCTCCCTCCCACCACCTACCCCCTCCTCCTGCCTGTCTCCTCCTGCGGCCTCCTGGGATGGCTCAGGACAGGACAGGCCACAAGCAGCCCCCACCAGCCGCTTACATCAACATTGTCCTCCGTGCGGCACCACTCTGGACTTCACCTGCCTCTGCCCGGAGTGTCTTATCATAAACACCTCCTCGTGTCCATAAATACTTCCTGTACAGCATTTTTAATGATAGCAAGGTACCCGTTACCTAAGCCCTTTGAACTTATCCCCCATTGTAGGACCTAGAGAGGGTTTCCAGCAAACATCCATCGAGGTAAATCGTTACATGCCCCTAATTACTTGCCTGAAATAAATCCCTAAAAGTGAAACTGTAGGATCAGTGGCAAGGCATGTGTTTAAGAGTTTTTCTTTTTTATATCAATTGCCAAATTATCTTCCAAAGAAGGGGGCCTGTTTCCTTGCCCCCCCAGCCAATATTAAAAAACAAACCTTCTAATGTCCTTCCCCCAAACCTTCCAACAAGTAGGAAAGAAAAACCGCGGACCTAAATCAGGTCAGTAGCCAGGAGTGTGATAAAGCTATTAAAGTAGAACGGTCTTGAACTTTAATCAGTCGAACTCGAGCATCCGGAACAATTCAGACGGCGGCTAGCGCTGCCCGTGCTGGCATGCCCATGCCGCACCTGAGCTCCTCTCTACCGCTCCGGGCACAGGGTTTTCCAAGATGCTCAGAAGCTAGAGTAGGTCCAGATGATGTGACTCAGATGTGAGGGGGCCGGAAACAGCATCTGATGAGGAGCACTTAAAATAACGGCGTGTTTTTACAGAAGGCATTAGAAGGGGGAAATGGAATCGTGATGTCCAAATATTTGGAAGGCGGCCACAGAAAAGAGGCCGAAGTCTCATTTTTTTCTCTCTGTTGGAGACTCGGGAGAGTGGAAGTCACAGGCAGGCAGTTTTTGTTATTGTATAAGGAAGCGCGTGCCAGCAGTTCCAGCTGTCTGGTGAAACAGGCTCCTCTTGAAACAATGACTTCTCCATCACCGGAAACTCCTGAGCGGTGTCTGGAGGGAGGGGCTGTGGTGAAGAGATCTTCCCACACTTGCAGAGAACCAGCGTCCCTGGTTCCTTCTGCCTCCGATCACAGGGGATGGCCGCGTTCGAGAGACGGGCACATGGCTTCAACTCAGAAACTCCATCCCGCCAGCCACCAGGGTTCTGGGGAGGCGAGAGGGTGCTCGCCAGCAGAAGTGGGACCTGCACAGACCCTGGGGTGCCTTTGGTGCTTCCTTTAAATGCCTTTAAATGAGTTGTTGGCCACGGTGGAAGGAGCACGGCATTGGGAAGAGAGAGAGCTGGGTTTGTACTGTGGTCCCTCATGTTTCACGTTAACCTCTAAGTTTCCATTCCCCGATCTGTAAAATGGGCCCAGTAATAAGAATACATATTTTCCAGGGTGATTGTACGGTGTGGCTTACTTCTAACATTTGGGATAAAATAGGTGATCAGTAGAGACCACGTGCAACAAACTAGATTCATTATAATTAGACACTGTCACTTAGGGGAAAAATGAGTTTCCGTTTAAAATTTGGAAAAGAGGTAGACGAAGATTCCGTGGTCTGCAGCCAGGCCTAGGCCTCATAACTCAAAGCAGAACTGCCTCACAGTGTTTTTGTAACTACTTTGATGGCACCAGTCATTTTAAGTAAAGGGTACTTAACATCTGATTTTTTTTTCTTTTATTTTCATTAAGTGATTAAAGGACTTCTAATCTCTTCTTTGAATTTCCTCTTTTTTCATCCTTAAAAATGGATTGTGTAGGATTTCTTATTCCAGGAGACAGCTTCTCATGGGTGAGCAAAACTTCCCGTCCTACCAGCTATCCAGTGACAAGAAATAACAAAGTATTATTTACATGTCTTTGTCACTTAAATGGATATATTTGTTTGTGGTCCCAGCCTTGCCCCAGTCTCCCCTTTCATGTTGCAGCATTATGACCTTCTAGAGGAAAAATATTAGGGATTTTTTTTTTTCTCTTAAGCATAGTAAAATTACATTCCATTTGAGATCAACCAGGAGGTTAAAATAAATCTGAGAGCTTTGTCCTTTGATTTAAAATACATTCTATTTCCCTTCTTGGCTGCTTTCCCGGAAGGGGCTGCTCTGTTTTACACAGACTAGCTTTCAATTTGTTTAAGCCATCCTTCCCGGGGAGGATTGGAGGGAAGGACTACAACACAGCACAGCCATGATAGAGCAGCAGCGAGTGCAGAATGCAGAAGCTTCCCGCCCCCCCCCCCCCCGTGCTCCCCCCTGCAAATCCACCAGCCTGGTGGGACCCACGCGGGCCCAGGCACTTTCCTTCCCCTCGGACACCTGTGAGTGTGGACAACCAGGCTGTCCTCAGGGACACATGGCAGCCAAGTCCTGATCTGCCCAGGGACCGTTCCCACCTGAGGTCGCTGACGTAGGGACCACGTGGGTATGTCCCTGAGCACTCGGGTTTTCATATGTTTTGTGATAGTAACCCTTTGAAGGTTCCTGTTCATAGATTGACGTCATTGTTGCCTTAAAGATGAGGCTTAGTGAAAGGAAATTTTTAAGGAAGAAGTGATGTCCTTTGGAAATGTGGCATTCTTTTAAATCAAATTTAACTGAACGAGTCATCCAAATGCAAGCAGGTCCCTGGTTAGGAAAGTGTCTTTTCCAAAAGATCAGTTTTGGGGTTGGTGATGAGGAGTCTAGAATGAGCTTTGCTGTGGAAATGCCATCCGGGTGGCACTTAGGACCCCCGCGATAGCTGGAACGGGTCCCCGACCTCAGGCCACAGAGCAGGGCCTCCCGTGGGCTTCGGCACCTGTGCTGCCTGAGGCCTCCGTCTGGGCCCCGTGGACCATGTGTGCTTATGATCACCAGCTGGTCTCTGCGCCCGAGGGCCGCCGTGCCATTCCGCAGTGTGGATGAGATCGGGGCAGGTGGTGGCGGGGGGACGGGGACTGCGGATGCCCCACTGGGAAGAATGGGATTTGGAAAGGTTAGAAGGAGCTCGGGAGCCTGCTGGGGTGGATGACGGGGAGAGAAGACAGTCTGGCTTCAAGAAGCATCACACTGCAGAGCTTGGTCTGTGAAGGAAGCAGGTGTAGAGGAAGCGTGGAACCACGTCAGTCAAAGGCGCGAAAAGAAAACGAGAAGAAATTGTTGGGCCTGAGGTCGGTGTGACTGGGGAGCAGGTAGTGATGGCTGTGGGGTGGGCAGGGGGACGTCTGCGGCGTGGATCGGCCGGGATGAGTGGCAGGAAGTTGTCTTCTCACTACCAGACTTAGGACCCTTTCCCGCTGGGGCACCCAGCGGAGACTCAGGCCCAGGTGGGGGTCTGGTTCATCCCTTCTGCTCCGCGCTCTTCTCCCCTGAGGTGGTTGCCCTGGGCCTCACCCTCTCTTACCTCCGGACGTTGGTTCGTGTGGTTGGAAGGCTAGAAGGGGACTGGACCCCCCCCCAGGAGGCCTCAGGGTGATGATCTGAGGGTGCTGGACGCGGAGCAGTCTTGCTTCCTTCCCTGGACTGGCCTCCGCTCCCGGCAGAGACCAGCTCAGGCGGGAGAGGAGGGCCAGAGCTCTAGCACCGCCATGGACCCGTGCGAGCGGTCACAGAACGAGCCGAGGCTGCAGGTACTGCCCCGGTTGCAAACGGCTGCACTTGTGCGTTACTTCTTTGCATTATTAAACATACACCGTGTGGCAGGTTCCAGGCTGGGCCCCCAGCTAGAAGCGAAAAGAGCAAGCAAACAAGCAAACAGACCAGACGGCAAAGAGAGCTGCGGGCAGGCATTGTGAGTGCGTGTGCAAGGAGCACGGGAGTGTACCTGGGTCTGAGCAAGGCCTGCGGAAGGGCCCGCAGAGGGAGGCCAGTCCCGGCCCTGTGCTCAGAGCCAGGGTGCCGGGGGAAACGCAGCGCTTGTCCCTTTCTTGGTTTCCATCGCCTCCATCTAGGCACTGATATCCACACCAAGAAGGGTGCATCCGACGTGGCAAGGAGAGAAATTGCAGGCAGAGCTGGGTGAAGGGGCTTTAATGAATGCGTCCCTGGGTGCAGAGGGACATAGGGACAGGCACCGCGAAGTCTCATGGGCATCTGCTGAACCCGCTCCGCACTTTGGCAGGGCACACGCGGTCGTCTCTGTTTTCAAGGGGGGACTTAGTTCCTTCCTCGGCAGAATTTTGAGTTCAGTTATCAGAGGGTAGGAGGTTTGTGACAAAGCTCTGGTTGGAATGGAGCTGTGATTGAGGAAGAGGGAAGAGGAATGCTGTAGCGAGAGGCCATAGCGGGGGACACTGGGAGGGCCTCTTGGAGGAGGTGGCCACGTTGAAAAGCAGCCCCGCCTTGAAGTGTTATGAGGTCTCATTTGTCCGTACGCACAGCCTGGGCTCTGCGCAGAGGGGAGGAGGGCTCGGTTTACTAAGGGCTCACGGGTAGACTGTAGAGGGCAGGGAACGAGGCTGGCAAGAATGGGAATGAGATCTCAGCCACAAACACGTGGAGCCACACTGGGGCCCCGGGTTCTGCTGTGGCTCCTTGTTGAGAAGACGGGACGGGCTCCGGGGACAGAGCAGGACCAGCACGCGCGAGGAGAGCAGAGACTCCTCACGGGTTCAGGGCCACGAGCGGTGGGCTTAGATCAGAAAAGACGTACTTCCGGGGACCTGGGACTCGTCCTCGGGCGTGGGCAGGGTGTTCCTGAGCAGGGAGTGGAGGGGACAGGTGTTTGGGGGATCATCTACCCCCCTACTTTGGAGGCTCTCCCTCTGGGCATCCGTCCTTCTCCCCACAGCCACAGTCACTTCCTGGAGGGCAGATTTGGTCAGCACTCACCTGCTCGAAGCTTCTGTGCTCCCGGAGCACGGAGAATGCAATGGGAGCGCTTGAGCCGAGGCTGAGACTCAGTGCCGGGCACAGGCTGGCCTTCTCTGTCATCCCCTGTCTTCACACCCTCTTCCCGCCATCCCACTGCAGCTTCCAGTATAGCCCTCCCAGGGCCCAGCAGGCTCCTGGTCATGCCTCACGACACAGCCCAAATGCCCCTTCTCCGGGGCTCTTTCTGGCCCTGGATCACAGACTCATCTCATCCACGTGTGTAGTTCCGGACCAGAGGCCACGTTCCCTCTTGCGTGCTCGCTCAGGATTGGCATCTTCTCCCTGCTGGCCTGTGCCACACAACTTGGGGAAGACAGAAGGCAGAGAATGTCTCCTCCAACATTAACAACTTCCTTACAGTAAGTTGGCCCAAAATAGAATGGCTGTCTTAGGCAGTGAGCAGTCCCCCAGGACTGCACGTGTGAGCGGGAACAAGATGCTGAGTGGCCCCTAAAAGAGAGTCTTCCAGCTGTCAGATGCGACAGGGTGGGTTCCGGGGCTCACCGGGACGTGAGAACGTAGAGATGGGGCCAGAAACCCGTTCCCACCCTGTCCGCATACACACGGCCTTCACGGCGGCCCTGTGTCCCCATCCCCTTCTGAGCAGAAGGAGGGCGTCTGTGTCTGCGGCTGGCACCCGCTGGCCCTCAGGGTGGGGCGGGGACAGGGCGGAAGGGTAGAGGGAGGCACCCCCTGGCCTGCAGGTCAGGCTGCTGGGCTCTGCTTCCTGCCCCCACACTCCTGGGGGATCTGTCTCACCTGAGAAATTCGAAAACAATTTAAGTAAGAAACTGAGGGGCGTCGCAGTGAAACTTACACCATCTGAGAACAGGCCCCTCGAACTCCCGTGCTCCAGCCTGGGCTCCGTCCTGACCCTTCCTCTTCCCAGCAGTCGTGCCCCGTGCTTCTGAGCAAACCTCCCCTCTCCTCTCTCCTGCCCCCACTTGGGAATGTGATGGTATCACACCTTCCCTCTGCCTGAGACAAGCAGAGACTGACCCGGGGTTTATTATTTTTTCCAAGTGTTTCCTAGGAGTCGCAGGTGGGGATGGAGAACCAGAGTCGCAGACACAGGTTAACTTACCCATGGCCCCCTCCTCTCCTCTCCTCTCACGGGCGGAAGGTGGGCCCTCTCCTGCATGTTGTCACCTGGCCAGGTGCTCGCAGGGACCTTGGAAGGCAGGTGAGGTGAGGCTCCCCTCCACTTCTCCCCCTTCATGCCCTCGGGTCAGCTGCAGAGCTGGGACACCCGGGGGAGGCCGTGGGGGGACTGGGGGGTGGAGGTGTCTGGGCAGCTCCCAGCGACCCTCTGTGAGGAGCCTAGGTAGGGGTTACACCAGCGAAGTGGGGGTAATTGTGTTTGTGTTTGGCCCGTTCTGCCCGTGAAGTCAGTCAGTGTTGTACGTGGTCAGCGGCTTAGAAATTATCATTGCTGTCATTACTTCATTTCTTTTTCCGAACAGCTTCCGTGGTGAAGCATCGTTTTGATTGCGTCCAGACTGGAGGGTCGGGAGTGGGTGGGCGGGCTGAGCTCACGCCTGGGTGTCAGGCCCGGGGCCCTTGCTCCCCGGGGCTGCTCCTCTGCCCGTGTTCCGTGAACGTCGGCTGTGGACCTCCAAGCCCCGTCCGGGAGCCTGACGTTGGCGCGGGACCGCCCTTGACCCCGCGTCCTCAAGGTTCTCTGCGCAGCAAGCGCAGATCCGCCTGGCAGGCTCACGAGGGCAGCAGTGTAGGCAAACGAATGGAAGGGGCCGCTGTCCCGCCCGGGTGGAGGGCGTTCCCGCTCTTCAGAGCCCGTCTGGAGCTGTGTGGCTTGGGACAGGGTGCAGGATCTGGGGTGTTTTTTCAGGATCGGCCTCGGGTGCCTCAGACCCAGGTGGAGACCATCCGCAGTAGCTGGGTCAGCAAGCAGGTGCGTGCAGCCCGCACAGGGTGCCGGGGCTCGTGGGGGAGAAGTAGCAGCAAAAGAGGAGGAGATTTGGCTCTTGGGTGAGGGGCTCCTTCCCGGTGCAGCTGGGAGGGGAAGGCGTGTGCCCGGGGCGATGGGACGCAGGTGGGGTAGCATTGAAAGCCTCCCACTTCTCCGAGAAGCTTGACCTTGAAGGGCAAGCTTGACCTTGAAAGGCCAGGTGGGCTTGGGCTGGCTGCTTGTGTTCTCAGAGGGGACAGGGGACTGAGGGAGGCTCAGGGACTGAGGGCCGGGCTGGAACGGGGAGGGACTCCTCACCCAGCCGCATCCGTCAGCATGAGGGCCCCGACAGGTGCCTCGTCCTGTCTGCACAGAGACCCTCAGAAAGAGTCTCCGTCTTTCAGAATCGTAGGTTTCGGCACTCCCAAGGCCACTCAGTCCCTCCTTCTCAGAAGAGTCTATCTTCTGGAAATCAGTTTCTTCCTCAGTATTTTCATGACATCATTTAATAAAAGAGCAGTTTTCACGGGCCTTCTCGGGGTCATGCCCACTTTCTGCTGTCGTGTTCTTTCACTGCCGGCTGTTTTCCCATCGTCTTTGGGGATGAAGCCGGTCCTGGCTTGTCCTGTGAAGTTCTCTGTCTCCGGGGTATTTCCTACCACTGCTTCTGGACGGCCCAAGTGCATGGTCTCTAGATTCGCTTCTGTGTGTCTGTTTTCGAAGGCTCTTAAATTTGCAAAGTGCTTTCTACAAATTTTAAAGAGGCGGTGGAAGTACAAGACGATGTATGGGTGGCATTTTTTAAAAGTCGGGATGTTCAGACATTATGTCTATTTTTTTGGTTATTTCACTCCAGCCTGTAACTTACGCCGCTCCTGTTCTGTGCTCTCTGCATCTGGGGCTTCCCTTGCTGCCTGGGGCTGGACTGGGGCATATGTCCCCTCTGGGAACCCCGCTCTCTCTCTTTCTTGCCTTTCCCTCTTCGCGCGGCTCCAACCCAAGGAATTCTATATAACACAGAAATATCTCCTTTCTATAATGGTTCTTTAGCCCTGCGTTTTTCAAATTACGGGTCATGACCCTTTATTAGAGGATCTGTCACACCCACGTAAGAAAAATAGACTAGATCTGTTCACACGCAGGGAGGGTGAAACCGTCATTTCGGTTGTGTGCGTACATGCACGTCATGACATCTGGGACAGGAGAGAAAACGTGTGTCCTTTAGTCAGACATGTCCCTGCTGGGTTCCAACATCCTGCTAAACTTTTATGGAAGAGAAACCAGTTATAGTCTTTCTCCAGTAAAATGGTCTGATGCCGTGGGAAAATTGTCACAAGGCAAGGCAGAGCCCCCAGAAGTCCTGTTGAAGATGTTCCCGAGTGGGCAGCAGTCACGGTGGGCTGCCTCTGAGTGGTTCCTACCGTCTCTGGAGGGTATGTGTCTGTCACTCCTACTCACAGTTCAGAGCTCAGCTCAGACGGTCCTTTCCCGGGGAAACCTTCCCTGCTCCCCCGATCTGCATCAGTTTTCTCTGTTAGATGCCTCCACAGAACTACATTTCCTGCCTTCAGAGCACGTGGCCCAGTTTTTAACGACACATTGATCAGGATGGTCATTTTATGGTCTGTCTCCCTCCGTCTTCTAGAACATGACCTCCACGGGACAGGTCTAGTTTCGTTCATTCAGGAGCCACTGCCGTGCCTAGCATATAGTCCACACTCTAGTACAAACCAGTGGCCTCGGGCCAAGTCTCCCCCCCCCCCCCGCCCCCTGCAACTGACATCTGGCATCCCATAAAACCCTCTGCTGTACTCGAGTCTTTTCCAGAAAGGGGGCGGGGGTCTCATAGCCCCAGATGTGCAGGTGGGATCGAAGCCCCAGGACCTCCTTGGAGGCCTTGGCCCTTGGCCACTGCTCTTTCCACACACAGACCCACCCCGCCCGAGAGTGAGCGGACCTCCTTCTTACCGTCCCCAGTGCTCCCGGTGAGGCTCACGTAGAGCGTAACCATTAGCGACAGAACATCTCTTGGGTGATGGTCTCTTCTCTGGCTGTGGGTGGGGGGCCTCACAGTTCCCGGTTCCATTGTGCAAACTCCTTGTTGCAGTAACGGGTCTTCAGGCCAGTAAGCATTGGTGGGAACCAACTCACTGAGATTCCACAGTAGGTGTCGCAGGTACGGATTCTAGCTGAGGCTCTGATTTCTGTTAGTCTGAGCACAGGTGGGGGTTTTTTCCTCCTCTGTCCCCAAGAATCTATGAGGCGGGAGGCAGAAAGGTGGGGAGAGAGGAGGACTGTTAAGTATTTCTAGGGTTTCCTTAGCATGCAAAACATGTTTCCCCCCCCCCCAAAAAATGTTTGGGAAACATTTTATTTTAGGTGGGAGAAAATGCTGCCGCTCTGGCTGGCTCCCGTGACCAGACATTTATCGGGGGCGTGGCCTTGCCGTAGCCAGAGCGCTCGTGAGTCGTGAAACTGCTTTTCCATTTGAGAGACTGGACCTCTGTGACCCCAGCCATCATTTCCACGGCAACTAGCTGCGATGAGATGGGGGTTTTGACCTCGCAGGACAGTTGCAACAAGAAGCAGATGAGCTTTTGGATGGGAAATTTATTCTGTGGCCTTGAACAGATCTGTATGTGAATCTCAGTTTCCTCATCTCTGACACAGAGAAAGGAACCCGCCGTCCTTTTGATTGGATGTGGAGATCCATGTTGGAAAAGCACGTGTGCAGGTATTGTCGATCTTACGAATGCTTGACGTGGGGCAGAAGGACGATCGCCTGCACCCATGGGTCTGTCCTGGGTCGCTGTCAACAGGCCTGCTTTTAGCTCTCTGACGAGCACCTCACTCTGTTAAACCGGCTTCCTGGCTGGTCCGGGACCTGCCACCCCCGGGCCTTTGCACTGCTGCTCCCTGAGCCTTTTACTGTGCTCTTCCCAGAGGGCTGTGTGGCCCACTCCCTCCCTTTGTCTGGGTGTCTGCTCAAAGTCACCCTATGAGAGAGCCCCATCAGACACCCCATATGAAATAGCAACCCCAGAACAGTCTGCCGTTCGCGCCTTCTCTTCACAGCTTTGTGACCACCTGGAATTTCGTGAGCTTCATGGGGCAGGGTTGTTGTCATAGTTTTCTTTTCATTTCTTTCTTTCTTTCTTTTTTTTTTTTTTTTTGAGTTTGCTGCACATAATAGGCCATTAAGTCCTCCTGAAGAACCTTTTTTCATTGTTTTAAACTTACTTATCTTTAGGAAAGTGTTTCAAAGAATAAAACACGTGACCACGATCCTGAAGGTAGCCTGCAGCAGTGCAGTGGCCATCTGAAGCCAGAGTGCACATCGGGTCCTGAATTTTCTCTTGGCTTTGAGTCTGTCTTTCCTTCCGCCTCTTTCCCTCAGAGTGCGGAGGCCGTCGCCTGCTTCTCCGGGTTCTGCCCTCATCGTGCCCAGGCTTGCCCAGGCCCACCCCACCCCACAGCGCTCCTGCTCCTAGATCCCAGGCTTCCGCCCACGTGGTCCCTACGCCAGATCCCAGTAGAAGCGCCCCGCTCCGCTGTCGTGTTCCTGGAGAACCCGTGCTTGGCCTTGTGAGGCGGCGGCGGCATTGCTGGCCGTGAGCCAGGTGCTGCACATGCGAGCAGGCCACCATGCCTCAGTCCCTCTCGACGCGTGTGCTGGGAGGGGTATATAGTAGGAATGGCTTTGTGTCCCCCTGCTGGGGTCAGGCATGGCAACAGCTCCAAGAAGAATCCCTCAGGGCATCTCGCTGAGGGGTGTTCGGACAGCCTGTGCTTGGGGACATCATTCTTAGTTTAAATGTTTATTTCTTTGGGGCACCAGGGTGGTCCCGTCGGTGAAAGCATCCAGTCTTGGTTTCAGCTTAGGTCATGCTCTCAGGGCCATGAGATCGAGCCCCGCATTGGGCTCCACACTGAGCACAGAGTTGGCTTGAGCTTCTCCCTCTGCCCCTGCCGTGGCAACTCATGGGCACGCACTCTGTGTGTGTGTGTGTCTCTCTCAAAATAAATAAATTAATTGATTTGGACATTATCTTTTTCACCGAATCTGAGGTACGTGGGGGCATTACCGTAATCCCTGGAAAGGTGGGACAAGCACATGTAAATCTCCTCTGTCACAAAGTGTGCACAGCACCGTGCTTATGCAGGCTTTGGTGGGCACAGACTCTTGTTCGCGAGACAACACCTGAGGTCCACGTCTCTGACTTCCAGGTTGCACACGGTCCAATGTGGACATGACGGTGCTCGCTCGGGCTGGTTTCAGCTAGTTTGCTGATGACGGTCGCCAGGAGAGGAAGCCCTAGGCACTAATTCCTAAGGCTACACCGTTCCCGTGGTGCGTGCTGGCCCCCCCGGGCTCATTTCCCCTGGTCCCACACCCTCTGCTCTGCTCCTTGCAGGAAAAGTGCGGTGGCGGGACTTCAACCAGGAAGCTTACGTCGGAGGGACGATGGTCCGCTCTGGGCAGGACCCCTACGCCCGCAACAAATTCAACCAGGTGGAAAGTGATAAGCTGCGGATGGACAGAGCCATACCTGACACCAGACATGACCAGTAAGTACGGAGCTGGGAGTGGGCCCGGGCCCTCACTTGCTTTCTTCCCACAGCCCAGTAAGTAGCTTTCACTGGGCCACTCACAGTTTCCTGACCGTGTGTTGTGCCTTCTACGGGTGGTGAAGCTGGAAAGGCTCTGACGCACGCGGCAATGGGACTTCACCCACGGGAAGTGACAGGCCCATTTGGGATCAGATTCTAGGCTTTTGGATGGCCTGAGGCAGCATCTGGAGGCTGTGGGTTACTGGCCAGAGCGTGGGAGTCAGCAGGGGAAAGTTGTGTTCCTGGTCTCATGTCCACTCATCACTTGTCTTTTCTAAAATCCGTGCACACACAAGCATCATTTTCCATCGTTCAGCAACTTCGTCGGCAGGAAGAAAATCTGAACTCTTGCTTATGAGGACAGTGTAAATCGGAAATGCTGTAGAGACTAGAAAAGGGAAAGAAACAGCCCAGCAGGGTAGGTGTGAGACTGAGACGGAGGCGCAGGGTGACCGTCCCTCTCTTGATTCTTTGGAGATCTGGGAGCTGCGGGGGGGAGGGCACCCCAGGGTTCATCAGGCTTCGCCGACGAGGCCTCCAGACATCCTAACGTGTGTTCATCACCGCTTAGCAGGAAAGTGATATCCCTAGCCCTTGCTCTGACCTGCGAGCCTTGCTGGTAGGAACCTCTGATTGAGGGGCTGTTCACACAGGCTTCACTGGGGAATCATCTTGTTTCAGATCGTTAGAAAATAGGCAGCTGCATTTGGAGGGCAGCTGTTTTCCTGGGGGCTGCGTGGGCGTTCCTGCTCACTGAATGACTTGGGGAGTCCTCCCTCTGTCAGGGATGGCACGTCACGGATATACATTTATTGTGACTCAGACAGTCTGTCTCGGTCCTGGGACTCCAGCCAGAAAAGTCTTGTCCTGTCCTGGTTGAGGGGTGTGGGGTGCGGGGGATGACCGGTGCACCAGGAAGCAAGGGGTTACAGCACCCTGAGGCTTGGACAGCATGTTGCAAATCAGTGCAGTCGGGGCCCCTAGGAGGTAGGAAGGCCAGGAAAGACCCCAAGGAGGGACAGTTCCTGTGCTGGAGGCCTCTGGAAAAAAGGACAGGGACGAGGCTGTGACAGCCCGCCCTAGGCTTGCAGGGAGCCTAGGTGATCGCTCTGGGTGAGTTCCCGGGGATTGAGAGGAGGGTGAGCTGACGAGAGACGAAAGTCAATGATGTCACACATGGACACATCTTACAGTTTGCCCTTGTTTTCTAATTCCGTAGCATATATAGAAAGTTTTTTTTGTTTTTTGTTTTTTTTTGCTCTCCTCCTTTCAGGGAAACTTGACCTAACTGTGTAGGCACAGTTAACTGCCAGGTGGACTGCGGAAGTAATACGCATGCAGTGTGTGTGTGATAGATCTGTTGTAGGATACGCATGACCGATGTGTAAATGTACGTGATATGTAATGTTAAAATCTTACCATTTTTCTAGATCCGGTCCAAGATACTGTTTAATGTCTACTGTGATCCAACCGTCTTTTCTCGGGGCATTCCTGACCCTGCAGCCCTGGTTCAAGAAAGCACTTAAGTTAGTACCCTCTCTAAGATACGGCTTGCTGACCTGGGATCCAAAGACCCCGGGGAGGCCACACAGAGGCTGTGGGACCCTGAAAGTCCCAAAGCTCCATGTGCCACCCCAGGGCGTGGACATGCCTGCCTGTGTCGGAAGAGGTCCCAGGTGCCTGGGTCCCCACCACCCTCCATCTCCAGGTTAACTGGCCTGTGTCAGACGCTCCTTGGGGCACCCTCATGCCACCACCAGCCTCGTGGTGCTGGACACAAAGGTGGTCCCCATGGCACAGAGAGCAGGGAGGCTCCCGCTGTGTCAGAACTTGCCCAGTGACTAGAAGCAGCTGACTTAAGGCCAGAGAGGGGCAATGTGGCTTTTTAAGAGGGGCTGGGCCTAAACCCAAGAGAGTGGTTAGAGATCGAGCGGGCTCGAGCTCGGAAACCTCCCCCGGTGGCTGGTCTCGACTGTTGGGAGCCATGTCTGGACGAGGTGGTATGCCTGTCACTGCTCCGCTCCGGTACCAGCGTTTTTCTCTGGGGGCTCTTCTTCCGTAGTCTTCTTTAGAGTCGCGAGAAAGTGGTGTCTCTCGCGACGGCTCGTCAGGGTCTGGGCAGTGGTTCTGCCAGTGTGAGCCCCTGACAGTCCCCCAGACCATATATAGACAGACGTCCCTCCTTTTCAGTTTTTGAGATAGGAGTTTGTCCGAACAGGTGTTTGACACTTCGTCTCACGGTGGGATGTCTTGGGGGGCTGGGGGAGCCAGTTTGAGTTCCAGCTACTGTGTGACGTTCGTTTGCATGTGTTCAGGGAACAGCTGGGATGCCTTCCCCATTTGTTTGACTTTGGCTAAATTAAAGTCTGCCCAGGTCCGTCGGATGCCTGGAACTGAGCCAGCGTGCTGTCCTCAAAGTGTGAGCTTGAGGAGAACTGCTCCTATTAAATGTCAAGTTAAGGAGATCAAGTTACGTCTGTGACTCCCCTCCCCTGCCCCCCGCTGTTTCTCTAATAGCAATTAAGGCATTTGACCTTCTACACAAATGTCACATTTTTGTTTGTCTGCCTTTGCAGTATTCCCCTTGGTCTGGGATTATGGAAACCTTTGGATTCAGCCTTCACTTCTGATAAATCTGAAAGCGATGGGCATGGTTCATTATGACCAAGGTGTCTGGAGTCCCACAGATCTTGGTCATAATCCCAGACTCTCTGGTTCTTAAACTGTGGCCTTTATCATTTGTACGATGATGTCACATGGTCACCTCTGGTTTCCGTGAGGATTAAACAGAATGTTCACAAGGGCTGGTTCCTCCGCCCACGAGATTTTTTTCAGGGGCCACATCAGCGAGGAGGCCCTTGACCTTGACAGCCTCCCCTAGGAGTGCAGCCTCCTGGCCCCACGCCAGCATTCCTAATCCCCCACGCCCTTGATTTTCTCCATAGCTCATATCACCCCCTACACACCATGCGTTTGACTTATTTACGCCTTCCTCTGTCTTTGCTGCTCAGGATAGTGAGAGTGTGCCCGGGGCGGCTACTGGACGACTCTCGGCACCCAGTAAGCTCAGCGCGTATGTGTTGAGCCAGTGCATTACTCAGCACAGAGCCTGACATATGGTGACCGCCCGCTGAGTCTTTAGTGATATTAACAGTCATAAAAGAATAAAGGAGAGTGAAAGGGAGAGTTTTAAGCAGTGGAGTTCAGCTGAACCCCGAATAATTCCACCTCGTTTCTGTTCCTCCCGGACTGGACAGCCCTGCAGTTAGCATCCTTGCTGTCTGTCGTGTGGGGCAGATACAAGGGGTCAGGGGTTCAGAGCCTTGCAAAAACAAAAACAAAAGTCCACACATTTGGGTTGTGTCTTAATTACATTTTTATGTGTATAAAAAAAATTCTGCGCCAAAAAAATACATACAGAGAAGCAGGAAGCCTCGAAAAGCTTGCCGGGAGTGAAATCCTAGATCTGACATACAGGAAACCCTTAGAAATTAGAAAGTAGAAGCCCATGCTGTCCTTGAAATACGGTTTCTCCAATCAAAAAAAAAAAAAAAAAGCCTTCTCTACCTCATTTAATGTTACTTGAAATCTCAAATAAGCTATCAAGACTACAAGTAAATTTTAAAAAACTGATGGGAATTTTGAAACTGCTCATTCGGACCGTTGGTTTCCTCCCTCTCCCGCCTCTGGGAAGCTGTTGTTACTGGCCTGGCAAAAGACGATGCTGGAGCAGCGTACCCGGGAAAGATCCAGGTACACACGCACTGAAGGGGGAGCCGGCGGGACACGCTAATGGACTGGACGAGGGGTGGCGCGCCAGGGTTTATGGCTAGAACGAAGGAAGAGACGGAATGCCTTTACGTGAGATGGGGGAGGCTGAGTGGAGCCGGTGTGGGGGACACACCCGGAGCTAACGTGTGCACGTGTTCCCTTCCAGATGCAGTTCTAGATGGATGTGTGTCTGGTGTGCAGGAGAAAGGCCTTGGTGGCAGTGTGAATTTGGGAATGGTCCATAGGCAGATGGTGTTTTAAAACCATGCGTTGGACGTCATGTCCAGCGAACACAGACAGAAATAAGGAGAGACCCAAAGACCAAGCTCTGGTCCACCATGGGCATTTTCAGCTGTAAATGTGAAGGCAGCGCAAACACTTGGAGGACGGTCCAACATGGTAGACCGCTCACTGTTTCCTGTGGGCCAGGAGAAGTGGAGAAGTACTCTTGTTGCCTTTTTAGGGTTAGGGTATGACAAAGCCGTGCCAGCACCCAACTCAGAAGGGTTTTGTGGTGTTTTGTTTTTCGTTTACATTTGAGTGTGTGTTGTTTTGTTTGCCTCGCAATGCGTCTGATGGCAAAGTCAAGTCCAAAAATCAAGTGCAACCCAAGAAGTTTATAGAATATCGTTCTGTCTGCTGGGGAAAGCTGGAGCTGCTTTGCTTTAAAATTGTTTATAGAAGTAAAATCAAATAAACCTTCGGGGGGAGAAACCTTATTATCTTGTTTTCTTCTTTTCCCTGTCAGCCAAACACCATTCCTTTTCATTTATTTATTCAAGTTGCCGAAAAACGAGAGGCTCTTGGAAAAAGAACAGGTTTTGCTCAGGTTGCAAGAGTTTAACGATCAGAAAGTTTCTCTGTGTGTCACCGCCCTCTCCTTTGATCACTAAGTTTAAAAATGAAGGGTTTTGAAACATTTTTGAGTCTAGCACTGGAACGCTGCTCCTGAGAACCAGGCTGCCTCGACTGCATCCCACAAAGGACCCTTCTCTCAGAGAGAAGTGTGTCCAAGCTGCCTGCCTAATGGATCCATCTGGCAGGCTCTAAATCGAGAAAACACTGTTTTTACTCAGTCCATAAATTAGAGTTGTAAGGTTTGGTTTGGTTTCCTTCAGGATCATCACCGAAGGGCTGTGTTTTGAACCGGTGTTTTAAGTGTCTGGCCGTGATGCTGCCCAAACACAAAGATCAGGACTCTTGATGGGGGGGGCCGTTCTTCCTTCCTTTCTTTTATTTATTTATTATTATTTTATTTTTATTTATTTATTTATTTTATTTATTTTTTTTTTTTTGCAAAATTTCAACAAGAGGGCAGGCATTTAAGTCACGGGCTGTGCTGTTTATCCTGGCGAGGATGTCTGCGTTGATGTCAGCTGTTTTAAGAACAGCCGATCAGGATTAAGGGTTGTGGGGAAAGATACGATCTGAACTTCTCATTGCGGCTCAGTAAGAATAAACAGAGTGGAAGCCAAGAAAAAGTTTCTACATAAACTCAGCCGCTCGGAGGGACGCTCGGCTGCAGGCGATGGTCATAGGACTCGGGGTTTGATTTTTAGGAGAGCAAAGGGTCCGGGGAAACAGGAGAAGTGCGTCTCTGAAGGGACTCTGGCTCCTCCTGAATGGGTGCTTGAAGGTGGGGGCACTTTTAGGGGGGCCCAGGGCTTCGTTGTCATTTCAGATTTTTCTTGTAAAAGGGATGTCTTACAAACACACGCAGCTGACCTCCCGATGTAGCTGCCTCCCCCGCAGCCCGGCGGGGCTCAGACCCCTGAATGTCCAGCCACCCGCCTTGCAGACCCAGCTGCACGACCTCCGTCCTGCCGTCCTGGAGTGCTCTTAAGTTCAAGTGGCCTTGGGGGCATTTGTGGCCAGTGGGGCCGAGGGAGGCTGGCTTAGCGCACCAGCGAGCCTTTAAAGTCTGTGCGATAATCACGATAGCAGAATATTTATTGGGCATTTTATCCGTCGTGGCCCGTGCTCGGCCTTTTATGCGCACTGACTGTATTTAATCTGCTAGCACTCCCGCCACATAGGGAGGGAGATCGCTTCGTGGGTGATGTCATCCGCCAGTCTCCAGAGAGCCCGGCTCCTGAAAGCACTGGGGCCTCACCCAGCCGGCAGAGTGGCTGACCGCGTGCTGGCTGGGGGTGGTTTCCCCCTTTGTCCTGCTGTCAGCAGAGGTACCCTTAGGGCGTGGCAGGCACTCAGGGTACCCCAGCCCCCACCGAGGCACCACCTGTATCTAGAGCCCTGAACCCCTGGAAGTCCAGGCACGTTACCGTTCGGAGGCCGCGACATTGACTGCATCTCCGCGGGGCGGATGGTGAGCTGAGCTTCAGAGTCCGGGCCCCTTTCCCGCGGCCGCGCACGCTGGTCAGTGGAGGAACTGGGGTGCCGAGCACCTGACCGCCCACCCAGAATTCCATCTCCAGCGTGGCCACCTTGTCATCGGTCTTCACGGGTGTCTTTCTCCTGCTCCTGGTTTTTGGGCATGAGTCCTGGCCTGAAACTTAAATGTGCCTAAAAAGCAGTCAGAGTTGGAGACTCAGAGCCAAACGCCTGAGCCCCATTGGCCCTCCGCCGGCCACCTGCTGATGGAGTCCTGAGAAACTGAGGAGAAGCAAGGTTTTTGTTTCTCTCCTTCCAGTCTCAGGTGCCCCACAGGAACGTAATGGAAGAATGTGCCCCGTGTCCGTCCCGCCGGAGAGGTGTGGGTGGGCAGTCAGGGGCGGCTGGCGGCCAGGCTCTCCGCCACCTCATCCGGGGGCCTGACTTGCCCCTTTTCATGCGTGGTTCCAGCCACAGCCCTGCCACTGTTCTCCAGCTTCTTTTGTCTTGTGTTTGTTTGCTTCTTTTTTATTTTTAGTGTTTTGTAAAACCAGCTCCAACAATAGGCTACTCTTCTCTTTCCCTTTGTGCGTTCCCCTTTTATGACTACTTGAGGCCTTATCGGCATCTAAAATAAAGAATGCCCTAGACGGGGAGACAGTATAAGGCACAGACAGTGAAGATTGTCTGCCTCTGTTAGCGGCTCTGAAGGCCGTGGTGGAGGTCTCCTCTCAAAAGATCAGTAGCCAACATCTTGAAAGCTGAATCCCCGAGCGGCTGTGCACGCACATGGCTCAGTTTCCCTGGCTCTGACTCTGGGTTATAGAGATGGCGTGGTCCTAAATGAGTCATGTAATTTTGTTTCTTTATTCTTTGGTTCCCATTCCACCAATATCCTGGGACTACGGTGATGAACACAAAGGTCCTCCCTCCCGGCCCTCGAGGAGTTAGCGGTGCAGCGGGAGAGGCTGGCGGATACACAGTTGCACAGTCCAGGAAGGGCAACCAGCCAGCTCAAGGTTGTGTTCCGTTGCCCTCTCTTCTTTGGGTTTTAGACCCGTTATGAGAGGCCGTTATCCTCTGGGCAGCCCGGCCCTTTTATCATCATGAAATGCCCTCTTTACCACTAGGAATGCTTTTGTCGTGCTTGGTATTGGTAGAACCGCCCCATCTTTCTTTGGCTTAGTGGTTTCTGTTGTCTGTTTTTTCCCATGCTTTCATGTCCAGCCTTTTTTGGTCTTACATTTAAACCGTATCTTCTGTAAGTAGCAGCTAGTTGGGTTTTGGATTTTTATCCACTTCAATAATCTTGTCTTTTATTTAGACTGTTTAGTCCTTTTACATTTAGTACAAGTTCTTACGCATTTGGGGTTAATGCTAGCATCCCTCTGTCAGTGTCCTCTTCTGGCCACCTGCTTTGTGTTCCTTTTCTTCCTCTTCTCTGCTTCTTTTGATGTAAGTATTTCCCTCTCTATTAGCTTGTTGCATTCTTTACTTAAGAGAATCTAATGTAAGTGAATAATTGTATTATTTCCCAAACAATGCATGGGCCTTATAGCTCTTTCTCCCATTAGCTTTCCTCTCTCCTGCTTGATGGTCTCTTTTGTCATATGGTTCCGTTCTCTCTTTATGTGTAACTCCACAGGACATCTTCTGTTTTTTCATGCAGTAAATATCCTTTCAATTTATTCGCATATTTGTGTTTCCATTTTTCCTCATCTCTTACAATTTTCACTTTTCCCCCAGGACCATTTTTCATCTGCCTGAGAATTTCTGTTAGTACCACTTTCCTGGCAAGGAATGCTATCCTTTTATGTGTCTGAAAGCACCTTTATTTCACTTTTAGTTTTGAAAAGTATTTTCACTGAATTTAGAATTCTAGGTTGACAGTACTTTGGGCACCTTTATGTGGTCTTTCTGTTGTCTTCGGGCTTCCATTGTTTCTGGTAAAATATCAACTGTTGAGCTTACTGTAGTGCTTTTTTTTTTTTTTTTTTTTTTTTTGCAGGCATTTTAACTTTTTCCCTAGCTGCCTTAAAGACATTTCTCTTTGTCTTTTGTTTTCAGAAATTTCACTGAAATGTGCCTAAGTGTTTCCTTTGTATTGAACCTGTTTGGGTTTGTAGATTTCCTGAATCTGTAGCTTCATGTCTTTGATAAGTTTTGCCTGTGCTCCATGTTCTCTCTCTGTCCCTCTGGGCCTTAATTATGTCTTCGTTAGGGATTTCTAAATGTCCTTGCCCCTCTTGTGCTCTTTTCCATATTATTTATTCTCTTACCTTCAATCTAGGTATAGTCCTATTGGCCTGCCTTCTGGTTCACTAATTCTTTCCTCTGCTCTATCTGTTTCGCTTTTAAGTCCATCTGCTGGTTTCTTAATTTTAGCTAATGTTTTTTGTTGGGTAAGAACAAGTATAGAAATATTTAAAGGCCCGAGCTGGTGTTTTCATCTCCAAAGAAGAGTTAGTTTTGCTCCTGGAAGACAGTTGAAATAGGGCAGATCACCTGGGTCAGATCTGAAACTGAGCTGGTATAAAGCTGGGTTTCAGCCTTTCATAGACCTCTGCTGAGTTTCCAGTTCTCTTTTTCTACTAGGAAGTAGCCCTTTGGGATGCCACCTGGAAGCCCAGGATGTTTATTAGAGCCCCTTTTCCTTGGCAAGACCTGAACTCCAGTTCTGGGCTCTGCAGCTGCATGCCACCTGCAGAACCCTGGCTCCGTCCCCACCTGCAAAGCCCTCACTTCTGCTCGGCTTATCCAGTCTCTTGGCTTCACACTGCTTGAGGGGAAGAGGATCAGAGAACACTGGCCTTACTCTGGGGGCCTCTCTTTTTCTGGGAACCTGGCCCTGTAACACCCAGCTGCCTCATGGACTCTCCAGTGCCTTCAGATAGATTTTTTGATGTGTTTCATCCAAAATTTCTAGTTCCTTTTAGCGGGTAGATTGGTCCATACCAAAGAACTTTACAATCACTGAAAGCAGGGAAAAAAAAAAACTTGAGTGTCCTATTTGGAATCCAAACTCAGTCTGAATCTTGACAGTTCATAAATTTTGTCCTGAGCAGCATTGTCAGTCACAAATGAGAATAAGTAGAAATAGCTGTGGACTTGAGTGGTTAATGGCTCTGTCACTTAGCTCCCCGACTAAGGTCAGAATAGTCTCTGTAACCTCTGGGTTTCTTATCTGAAAAACCATGATAATGCATGCCCTCCCCATCTTACCCTTTGCTATTAGGCTCGCACATCTGTGAAAGACTTCATAAGCTGCAAACAGCTACACAAATACAGGCTCTTATTGTATTGTTATTTTACGTGACCAGCAGCTTGTGTATATGAGAGATCAGCTTTGAGCAAGGACTGAATTGTTATTCTGTTAAGCTTTCCTCTTGATATGTGTGTGCCATTGAGGGCAGATGTTCAACCTCCTCTGTATGAATGCCTCCGTTGTGCTGAGGGGTAAGTGGGTCTTCTCGTGCAAACACGACATTGGAGAGCGTTGCTGTTGACCAAGAACGGTCGAGGAAGTAACTTTGAAACAGTGATTCTGCCTATTTCAGAAAGAAATTAGAGCAAGAAAAATGGGGGTCATCAGCGAGTTGTTGGTAAATGAGATGAATCTTTGGGTCTGAGCCAACCCTCGTCTGTTGGCCACTCACTTGAACGTGGTGCTTCACCATCACCATGTAACTGGTAAAAATTTTTCTTTTCTTTTTTAATAGGAGGATTTTATATATTTTAGGAAATAGTCAAAACAGGATAAACTGTGTTTCAGCCTTCTCAGCCCCTTGGGCTGTATATTTTACTTTTCTGAAACAATACGATTTCAGAGATTACTTGTGACTTTATGATGAGCGGGAAAGAAGCAGTGTCACCCCTCAATGGCACCTGTGTCCTTACCCGTCAATGCCTGCCTGCTCAGCGATGTGACTGACCACTTCACATGCGTCCTGGAGTGTTAGGTGTTAGCGGTGGAGCCTGTGAGAACCCACATCTCCATCCCAAGCTGTAAAATTAGAAGTACAGACTTTTAAAATAACACGCATCTTAACTATACCAAATCAACTGTGATTTCCTCCATCTGACAGTGATGAGAGAAAAAGAAAATCCACATCTTTGGAAATTTGAGTCTATTAAAAGAAGGAAATATCCCAATAGGAAAATTGCACTCGGGTTTGAAGTTTTATATTCAGCACTGATTTCTTTTGACGCTTGCATTCATGCATTCATTTAGCAAGGATTTGAGGACTTACTGTGTCACAGGTATTTTTCTGGTCGCTGGGGAAACGTCGATGAACAAAACTGATTTTTTAAAAATTGGCTGCCTTCCTAGAGCTTACATTGCATTGGGGGCGGGGGAGGGGGGTTAGAAGACAGTAAAATAAGTGTTAAAGTCAATAACATGCTAAAGGCAATACAGAGAAATAAAAGAAGGGTGGGGTCAGAGAGTCAAGGTCAAAGGTCCATTAAGTACTTAGCCACAGCAAAAGAAACAGCCAACAAAATGAAAAGGCACCAACAGAATGAGAGAAAATATTTGCAACTCCTATATCTGATAAGGGGTTAATATAAAAAATATATAAAGAGCTCATACAACTTAATAGCAAAATATTTAATAATTAATATATATAATTTAATATATAATTTAATTTAAAATGGGCAAAGGACTTGAATAAACATTTTTCCAAAGAAGATATATGAATAGCTAACAGGTGCATGAAAAGGTGCTCAGCATTCCTAATCAGCAGGGAAATGCAAATCAAAACCACAATGAAGTATCATCTCATACCTGTTAAAAGAGCTGTCACGCAAAGACAAGAAATAAGAAATGTTGGGTAGGATGTGGAGAAAAGGGAACTCTTATGCACTGTTGGTAAGAATGTAAATTGATGCAGCCACTATAGAGGACAGTATGGAGGTTCCTCAAAAATAAAAAATAAAGGGGCACCTGGGTGGCTTGGTCGGCTAAGCATCTGCCTTTGGATCAGGTCACGATCCCAGAGTCCTGGGATCGAGCCCTGCATCAGGATCCCTGCTCAGTGGGGAGTCCGCTTCTCCCTCTGCCCCTCCCCACTGCTCATGTTCTGTCTTCCTCTCGCTAATAAACAAAAAAAAAAAAAAAAAATTTTTTTTTAAATTTATTTATTTGACAGACAGAGATCACAAGTAGGCAGAGAGGCAGGTAGAGAGAGAGGAAGGGAAGGAGGCCTCCCGCTGAGCAGAGAGCCCGATGCGGGGCTCGATCCCAGGACCCTGGGATCACGACCTGAGCTGAAGGCAGAGGCTTTAATCCACTGAGCCACCCAGGTGCCCCCCCAAAAATTTTTTTTAAATAGAGCCACCCTATGATCCAATAATTCTCTTCCTGGATATTTATCTAAAGGAAACAAAATCACTGTCTCAGAGATAGCTACACCCGTACACCCCTGTGTTTCTAGCAACATTATTTATAAAGCCAATAGCTGGAGCAGTGTTAGGTGTACGTCAGTGGATGAACAGATGAAATCTCACACACACACAGGAATATTACTCAGCCACAAAAAAGAAGGAAATCCTGTCATTTGTGACAACATGAATGGACTTGAGGGCATTATGCTAAGTGACATAAGTCAGACAGAGAAAGGCAAATATTATCTGATCTCACATGTAGGTGGAATCAAAAAAAAGAAAAAAGGAAAGGAAGAAGAACAAATAGAAAAAGAAAAGTGATTACTAGAGGTGGGGGTGGGGGGAGAATTGAAGGCAGATGATCCAAAGATAGAACACCCGGTTAGAAATAAGTACTAGGGATGTGATAGACAGCCTAGTGAATTTAGTCAGCACTATGTTTATTTATTAATTTAGTCGGTATTTTATTAATTATTAAAAATAATTATTTTTAATATTTTTATTTCATTTATTTTATTTTTATATATTTATTTTTACTTTATATTTATTTAAAAATGTTATTAAATAATTTAGTCAGTATTTAATTAAATAAATTTATTAATTTAGTCAGTATGCTGTGTTTGAAAGGTGCTAAGGTAGTAGGTCCTAAGAGTCACCATCACAAGGAAAACTACATGTCTTCCTTCTTTCCTTCCTTTGTATCTGTGTGAGATGATGGATGTCAGCTAAACTTACTGTGGTGATTACTTCATAATATTAAGTCGAGTCATTGTGCTGTGCACAGATTATGTCTCTGTAAAATGGGGAAAATATAAATAGGTTATTAGGGAAGGTTCTCACTGACAGGAAGGCATTTAGGCAAAGATCTGAGGGAGGGACAAGGCAGTGTCATCTGGGTAGGGGGGAAGGGGTTCCCTTCAGGGGACGCGACAAGGGAAAGTTCTTTGAAGAGCGAGTGCGCCAGGCACATCAGGGTAGGCAGGAAGCCGGTGTGGCTATGCAGGGCGAGTAGGAGCTGTGACAGGAGTCAGGGCATCTGGGAAGCCTTGGGACCCTGGGTTTTCCCCGAGAGAGATGGGAGCCACTGCAGGTTTTAGAGCAGAGTTACATCATCTGAATTAGGTGTGTAAAGGATCCTTCCTTTAAAGGTGGTCATGTTAAGACCAGGCTTATTGGGGATGGAATGGGAGATGTGAAGACAGAATCCAGGAAACCCATGGAAATGACCCTGACAGTGGCTCAGAGCAGGGGGTTAGCAGAGGAGCTGGGGAGAAGTGGTTGCATAATGGATGCATTTTGAAGGTAGAGACAAGAAGGAGGCTGAACGGTAGCCTGCAGAGTGCGAAGGATGAGGCCAGCGTCCTTGTCTGAGCAGCCTGAGGAAGGCCCTTTACTGCGAGGACGAGTGGGAGTGCTGGGGGGGGGGGGTGCCGCCACCGGACTGCCCGAGTTCGAATCCTGGTATTCCCCTGGCGCATCCCTGAGCCCCTTGGGCCACTTTGTCAGGTGTGAATCGGGACGACGGCAGAGGGCATTTCATGGGGCCGTGGTGCAGGGTGAATGAGTTAACCCTTGTAAGTTCCTCAGCACACAGTAGGCGCTACATGAACATCTGCTGTGGTTAGGGGAGCCCTACTGCAAGGACTGGGGGGGACCCTTCGATCCAAGGGAGGGTCAAGTGAACGGCGGAGATATGTGACAGTCTGGAATTCAGGGCACAAGCCTGGATAGAAGTTACCCATTCGGGATTTTGAAACAGTTCTATGTGGTATTTAAAGCCGCTCTGCTACCCATCCCTGAACGTGCGTCACTAAGCCCGGAGATACTTCTGATCACAAAAATGGCTTCAGTATTAATAGGTTTGTTCTCCATGGAATTTTTCTCCCTTATGGTGATCATTGAATGTCCTCCAGTACTTACACTGTGACCCTTGAATCCAACACCTTTTTATGGTTGATAATTTGTATATTCTCTCCTGTGAAGTGCAAAGGCCAATGTGGTCCTTCCTCTTGGCCCTCATGTGCAAGTACTGCGTTTTAACCCCGGAGAAGTTCCCAGATGTTGCTCTGAGCTAGAAGGGAAACAGGGCCCTGCCTGTCTGGTTCGGGCTGTCTGACGTGGACAGGCCCCTGGGACTGCGAACAGCCCATGTGGCTTGGAGTGCCTTTCGCTTCCTCTGGCCTCCCTTTCAAATGAACTCCTTCCTCTCCTTGCCATTCTCTACCCAGTCCCTGACTCCTCCCCTCAGACCTGCTGCAAGCGCCTCCCTCCCGTGACTCCGGGCATTGCCTGGAACTGCCTCCCCAGGCCCCACTCCTGCCTGCTCCTTCCCATGCGAGAAGTCACAGAAGACCCCCGCAAGCATAATCCCCTTCTGAGCCCCACCCCCTGGCCTGGCCCTGCCTCCTCTGCCTGCTCATCCTTCAAGACACAGCTCACGTTGCTTCTTCCAAAAGATCACCTCCGACCGGGCCATGCCTGGGGCTCCCTGCCCCCAGCCGACATCCCCTGCAGCCCATTCCCCTTGTGTGCTGGAGGGGCTCCCTCGTTTCAGAGCTCACACATCCTTCCCCCGGTATTTAGTAAGCTTCTTGGGGATAGAGACTATCCGTACTAACACAGCTCCCCAGTCCCTCACTTAAATTCCTAAGGAATTCAGATTTTTTTCCACTCCAGATAGACATTACGTAGATAGATTTATTACATAATATCCTTAATTCTGGGGCAGTACCTTGTAACTAAATGCTAATATTTTTGTGGGAAAACTTAATGAGCAGTCACATGAAGCGAGATGAACAAAGCTGATAGATCTCAGTCCGGGTCACGCTTTATTGCCAGACGAATTCAGGTGGGCTCAGGTTTTGCCACAAAATAGGATATGAGTTGGGTTTTTTGTTGTTATTTTTTTTAAGAGTTTCAAATTTGGGGAGTGTAGATCAGGAATTATGGACTCCTGGTAGGTCAATAAAGAAGAGTACAAAGTAAGTGTCCTTCTGTTGCCACATGATGACCAGCACCTAGACCTGGAGGGACCAGAGCCTGCCCTGTCCTGCATTACACAGTGTTGAGATGAAGACAACCCAGGTTAGCAGACGTATTCGCCCATCAGGTGTATTAGACGGTGGAGGAGAGGTCAGAGAGGGGAATAGAGATCCAGGGAACAGTCTTCAAGCAGGTCCATCTCCTGGAAGGCTTCTGGAGTTACCCTGGAGATCAGCACTGAGTGCAGCTGCTGATACACTTTGTAACTCCCTTCCCCTCCGCCGCTTGCCCAGGGAGCAGATCTAGATCTCACTTGGTGGCTCCTGTTAAAAAGTGGCTCCATCGGCCCTGTTGACTCTAGAATCCCATTTGTAAAGAGGGGTCCAGCAGTGCACGGCGGTGTCATCACCTCAGCACTTCTGTCACAGCCTCCCGAAGGGCAGAGGGCGCTAGGATTTCTCTCTGCTGGGGTATAAGCAGTCCCAGCCCCGAGGAGCTCAGGGTGAGACACGAATGACAGGGCGGCTGCTGGGGGTGGCGGTGACACCCCCTCCCATGGCTGGCAGTCTGTATCTTCAGCAAATCTGCCCCTGTTTCATCCAAACAGTAGTGAGCCACCCAGAAGGCTCTTGCAGAGGACAGCTTGTATCAGACCTCCTCAAAGGACTCCGAATTTCCTTAACCATTTCCTTTCCTTTTGACATTAGCTTTTAAGAAAGTAGATACACGTTTATGTATATTACTGCCCCCCCCAAAGGAAATCATACCAGAGAGTTAAAAGGAATTTCACCTGATCTAAAAATCTCAGTAGGCAGGGATAAGCATTAGCATTCTTGTGAATGCCCTCCCTGATCTGGCTTTTATATTATCCTCCGATAGTTAGATGCATGTAATTATAAAAAATACGTTACTGTATTTGCTGTTTGGCATTTCCCTTTTTTTCACTCATTGATCCATAGGAAACATTTTAAATAGAACTTTCATTTTTAATGGCTTTATATATTCCATTTTACGTTTAGTTAGCTAGTTCTCTGCTGACAGAAGTAAGGATTGTTTCTTTTCGGTTTTAATGGTAACTGTTGGGGTGAGTATTTTTGAATAACCTTTTTGTGCCCACTCATTTGAAAGGAAGTCCTGTTTTAAATGTCACTGTATTACTTGGTTCTGAGAATCTACCAGAATGTATTCCCTATATTGCTGAGTTTGGCGACTATTTTATTTTGGGTTTTGGATTAAGATTCCTAATTGAAATGATCTGTGGTTTCCCTCTCTCCCTGCCTCCCTTCCCTTCATCTGGCCTTGGCTTCATGTTTCTGCTAACTTTGTAAAATGAACGTTAGAACAGTCATCTTTTAAAAAAAAAAAGTGCTTAAGAAAAACTTATTTACAAAGGAATTACTTCCTGAAGTTCATCTATGAAAGTCATCTAAACTTAGAACCATTTTTGTTTTACTGGAAGCAGCCCTTTGGTGACTTTTAAAAATTCTCTCATGGGTGTTGACATATGGTGGGTTTGTCTATGTTGTATTTGAATTAACTTTGATAATTTGTATCTTCCCAGAAGATCATAAGTTTCGCTCGGTTTTCAAATTTATTGGCGTGTGTGGTGTGCATATGCACTTAAATCTCTCTTCTGTTTAGAAATGCCAGGGGTTTGTCTCTCTGGGTTTTGTTTTGTTTTGTTTTTTTCCGCTTTCTCTTCTGTGTCTTTTACCCTTTCTGCTTTCCTTCTTAGGAACCAAGGGCTGGGATTATGCGTACATTCTAAGATTTATCTGTTTTCTAGCACATTCATGTCAGCCTTTGTTATTTTATATTTTCTTCCCTCTGCTTTCCTCCGCCCTTCACCCCCCCCCCCCATTAGAACTGGATGTTTACTTTATGTCTGTTACATTTGTTTCCGATGGCCGCTTTGGCTGAATTTCCCCTATTATGAAATGTAGCATTATAATTTTTGTTGTTATGCCTCCTTTTAAATGACCTTTTATTTCTCACTCATCTGGAATTCTACTTTTGGATGATTCTTTAATACTATGCTTATTTCAGAGAGAGTTTCAAAATTATAAGAAATTGATTTTTTTTTCTTTTTTACCTGTTTAAACTTAAACTTCTTTCTTTTCTTTTCTTCCACTTTATTGTGGCGTAGTCAGACACTGCAATATGGTGATTTGACTTGGAGGACGCGGAGGGCTTTATTTGTGGTGTGAGGTCAGGGATGGCCACGGTAGCTCTCGCAGTCGAGTGTTTTGGTCCCTGACACTATGCTCAGACCTTTGCAGGCGTTGCTCATGTCATTCCTGCAACAGCTCTGAAGTAGGTGCTCCTGCTGGTGTGGGGTTTTATACTTGACCAAACAGAATCCCCAGGTTGCATACCTCGGCCGTCGGAGATTAGGTCTGACTCCAGAGGCTACAGTCTTTCCTTCTCATTTCTGTAAATATCTGATTTTTATTTTTTTAAGGCCGGTAGTATCTATCATTGTTTCAAAGTTCAAAGTTCACCTCTTAAACCAACTGGATTAATTGCATTGGAAACCTCCTGATCCCTATTACCATCCACTCATTAGAAGAATTTGAAGCTCCTACTACAGTTTGATGGGTTTCTGTTTATTTCTAAGAGTATTTGCTTGATGTGTTAGAGTGCTGTGATTTGGGACCTAGAAATGATACATTCACAATGGGTTATACCTTTATTAACATAAAATTACCCTCTGGCATTGCATCTGATGTTTTTCTGTTTTGCCGGGCATTTTACTGTTTATGATGTTAATATCCTGCTTGTTCCTACTTATGCTTATTCTTGATATATTGTCTTCTGTTGGTTTTCTTTTTGTGTTGTTGGTGTCATTTTGATTAAGATTTGTCTTTTGTAAGTATGCAGCTAGCACTATATTTTTGTTTTTAGGCCAACTTGATTGTCCAAAGTGTAATCGAACACTGTGCCGTTTTCATGGTCGATCTGTCTCTGATTTTTTATGTCATGCTGTTTTTTTTTTTTTCATGCCTGTTTTTCTCACCATTTTCTTTCCCCTCTCACGTGGAAAACATGTTGTGTTTTACTTTGCTGGTCTTCCGCTTTCTTGGTTGTTTTTCCCTCCTGTGGCTGACTAAGAAAGTTTGTTTCCTACATGGGAGTCAACTAGTTGTACCTTTTCATGTTGATAAGAGTTCAACAAAAACACTGAAGTCGAAGGAGTGTTGGTTTAATGGCGAGAATAAAACCGTACGTATTTCCAGGTGACAAATTAATATGCTTTTACTCTCTCCCACTCACTTTCTGGTTTTGTTGATTTACCTGGAATTCGACACAGATTATTGTCAAGATTATTTTATACAATCATTTAATTATATTTTATATAATGATTTTTTTAAGCGGTGTTTCATTTGCATCACCATATATTACCCAAGCCTGTTAGACTGTCCTGCTGAAGTAATTTTTACGCATCCTGCCATATTATGCTTTAAGTTGAGTCTTGTTTTTTGCTTTTTTTTAAATTTATTTATTTTAGAGTAGAACTTCAAATGTATTTTCAGGCAGCTTAGATAACTGAAATGGTGTGTGAGCTTACTCACCTTGAGAATTACTTTCCACTCCCTTGGTACACAAATGGTAAATTCACAATGCCCAGAATTCTTGGGGCAATTTTTTTTTTTAAATTTTTCCATGTTATTTCATGGTTTTCTGTTTAGTATTCTGATCAGGTTCACTTACTGTGTTGTGTCTGTTAGGATACTTTAAGCAAAATAGACATTTTATTAAATTATTTAACAGGAAGTCTGGAGGCAACCCCCAAGGCTGGCTCAGCTGGCTGAGAACTAATGTCTTTGCCACTCTAGTCAGTACTTTTATTTATTTATTTATTTTTTTTAACTTTCTGGTTGTAAAAAGGCTGCCATAGCTCCATGCATCGTGATGACTTTGAAGACTTTAAGGGGTCAGAAGTGCTCTTTTCTTCAGTGGCTTATTGCTTTTCTGGAACTGTGCCTAGCAGACTTTCTCTGATAATCCCTGGGCCAGAACAAAGTCATGGCTCTCTGTGACTAGGATGACCGAGGCTGGGAAAATGAGTTTCTCTTGGGGCGGTCAGGACTTACCTCAGGGACCGGGCACGTCACCCAAAATGAGATCTGTCAGAAAGGAGCAAGAGAGGGTGATTTTTTGCAATACCGAGAAGGGTGTACCTCCTTCAGGT
Source organism: Martes martes (assembly GCF_963455335.1). Lineage (NCBI taxonomy): Eukaryota > Metazoa > Chordata > Mammalia > Carnivora > Mustelidae > Martes > Martes martes. Next base: position 81,356,525 of record NC_137902.1, read on the forward strand.
GTGCCTAGCAGCATCCCACAGAATCATAGAGTCCAGAGGACTGAGCGTAAAACGCAGTAACTGTCAGTGTCCAGAAACGTCAGACAACCTTATCATTCTTTACCATAACATGCCATTCTGTCACCAATCAGAAATTGATCTGTTTTCCGAAAATTGCAGAAATTGCTGTTATACTTGACATGAGCAGGAATTCGGGAACCAAACAAATTACCCTGACATTGGTTGGAAAAATGTGTGCACACCATACCGACACAAACACGAGGTGTTTGGTTCTCTATTTGGAATGCTGATAGGCTGAGGTCACAGGGGCAGTTAAATTAGTGAATCTTCTACTTCAAGGTTACGTACTTAACACCTTTTTTTTTAAAGATTTTATTTATTTATTTGAGAGAGAGAGCGCGTACGCGCACACGAGCGGGGGGAGGCACAGAGGGAGAAGCAGGCTCCCCACTGAGCAGGGAGCCCGATGGCATGAGGCTCGATCCCAGGACCCCGGGATCATGACCTGAGCCAAAGGCAGGCCCTTAACCGACTGAGCCACCCAGGCGTCCCTATTACTCTTGCCCAGGGACATCACGGGCTGTGTGCCATCAGCCATGTAAGGGAATGGATCTGCTGCAACCTGCAGTTATCAGTCATTGTATCATTACAGGAAAAGTTGATCTGTGTCCAACGGTCAACAACGCAGAGCCATTAACTGTATCTTTCAAAAGAATGGTCCTTCCAGGCGTCATCCTTGATGGCACATAGCTTTCTTCTACCAAGTTCAGAAAGCCCGACCCGCTGCTCAGTGGCCACCCAGGCTCCATTTTTTTGAGACCACGGCTGCAAGATGACGCTCTGGGCAGGGAACAAAGCCCACTGCCTGAATAATCCCTAAGAGAGACGATCTTCAAGATGAGTGACTTCAAGCCAGCAGGGACCAGATAAAAGAAAAGCCCGTGTCTGCACAGAGCAGTGAGAAGCAAAACTCAGTCCTCAGCAACTTGGAAGCAGAGTTGGTGTCGCTGTGCGGGACAGTTGGTGGCTGGTTCCCGGGGGGGCCCGGCAAGGGGCGAGAAATGGAACATGTGGTTCTTCTTGTCTGATACGCAGCGTGGGCTTCCCTCCAGAGAGGACAGCTTCTTCCCTGGCCTCCAGAGGAACGGAGTGTGAAGTCCTGCACTCTCGGTCTCAGCATGGCCTCCGGGCGGACGGCGAGCTGGGGCGGACGGACGGCGAGCTGGGGCGGACGGCAGACGCGTCCTTGGCCGCTTCAGGGAGCTCAGATGGCTTCACCCAGGGCTGTAATTTTCACAACTCGCAAGAGCTCTTGACTCCTGAGAAAGTTCTTGGTTGAAATTTCATGCCTGTAAAGCTGGAGGCAATAAAGGGCAGATGATGGGCTTTGAATGAGAGAACAGTTTTACGCCCATCACATGGTGCTTGCTGCTGGCGGCTCGTGGAAACCTCACGCTTTCACTCCCGGGGGGGGGAGGACACCCTGGGTCCCAGGTGGCCTCGGTGGCCAGCGCCCAGCGGGGGTGTTCAGTGAGCGAAGAATGTGTGTTCATGCATTGCCCGCTGCCCGGGGCCCCTGTGTCTGCTTTCGCCTCTGGAACCCCTGGCTTTCCAGGGCCATCAGAGGACTTCCCAGCGAGCCTGGTAGATAAGACCGGCTTGAGTGTCTCGTGCCACAGCGAGGATAAATATGTTGTTTGAGGACGGGCTCCTGTTTTGTATGCAGTTCGGGGTACAAGAACCTGCCGTCTTCGAGAGCTGTTTTAGACTAATAATTTCAAAGCGAGACAAACCCACGGTGATGAATGGGGCTTATTCCCATCTCCTGCCAACTAGATTTTTAAGAAGCTTAATTTCAGATGGGTCCTGTAGAGGTTTGTAAATGTCTTAGGATTTGGTTCTCTTCCGCCTGAAGAGACCTCTGTAGATGAAGCTCTCTAGCTATTAGGACTGATCAGAAATTAGTTGATTAGGTAGAATATGGTGCCATGATCACAGTTTGGAGGATTAGTCAGAGCATGTTTTAATTAAACGGATGCTATACGACAGCTAGTTAGCTTTCTTCTTCTTTTTCTTCTTCCCTTTCAATTTTTACTTCCATGTCCAGCACCCCTTCTACACCAGGGTCTGTCCAGCCTTCCTAGAACTCCGCAGCAAAACTTGGCCGTGGGAGGCTGATTATCAGCGGATGCCCGGAGAGGAAGTGCCCAGGGTGCTGGAGGGATCCCACCCAGGCTGGCGTGGACAGGCTTCTCATGCCCGGAAGGTAGAGGACCAGCCTGTTTCAGGTGCCTCCCGTGTCTTGAGGGAGTCCAGGCTTCACGGGCAGTCTGGGTCTTCTTCCACAGGACGCTAGCTGTGCTGGGGCCTCATTCCAAAGGCCTTAGACTTGACTTAGATGTGTCAGGCTTCACAGCCGTGGGAGAGAGTGAGCAACACAGCACAGACCAGGTCCTTACATGACGGACGGACCCTGGGACTCGACTCAGCTTGAGATGTGACAGGGAACGGGAAACCAGGATCTTCTAGAGAAGTAGTTTTTTAACCTCTGTGTTCCGTGCTTATCAGAATCCAGTGTATAATTCCAGAGCTCCTCGGATGAGTCTGATACACCTCCCTAGTAGAGGACTGACGTCCCTCGATCTTCTGCAACGTTTCTTAAAATGAGGCCTAAGAACAACCTCGCATCAGCTTCACCTGGGGAAAGGGGGAGCTTCTAAAATCAGGTCCTCAGGCATCGCTCGGACCTACTCCAGGGGCCAGGGCCAAGGCATGTTCACATGCCCTTCGGACAGTCTGACACTGACTCTCCAGACTTCGTGGGGATCAGGAGCCAAAGGACACTGGCATCTTGAGTGAAGCGTATGTGCCCAGCAGGTGGCCGTACCCGGGTTGGCTGCAGCCTGGCAGGTGCCCCGCCTAGACCGCTTGTGTGGGAAATGGCAGCTCCTGGGGGGACCGCTGTGTCAGGCCTCCGGAACACATGCAAACAACAGACCCGCCGTTTTTTTCCCATTGAAATGGAAACCGCTCAAGCGTATCTGTGGGTGAGTGCGAGGGGGCCAGCGTGCATCCGGGGCCTCTCTGGGGTCACCTGCGTCAGAGCCTTCGTCCCAGGGTCCCGTGTGTTAACATCTCCTGCTCACACATCTCCAAACACAGGCAGCGAGCAAAGGGGCTGGGAGGTGACAAAACCACTTGAATCTATTTCGAGGTTTTTGAAACATCCGGCCTCGGTCTCCTGGTCGGTCTCACCCAGCCGGCAGGTGTGCATGGAGGCTGGTACGCCGTCAGCGGCTCGGTGTGCTGGAGACAGGGTCTGCGCAGCCCCGGGGCTCCTCCCCCCACCGTTCGGTCTCTCCGGGCCCCTGGTGTGTGCTTTGACAGAGGATGGAGACGCACCACATCCCTCTTTCCTGGAGTTAAAAGCAAGTCGTTACACCTCAGGCCACTTCTCCCCATCTCACCCCGCCCTCCTCTTGGTTGAGGACAGAACTGCCTCTGTTTGTGTGTCTGGAGAAGCTGATTGGATTCGAAGCCATGCGTTTGCTCCATAGGGGAACCGAGGCCCGCTCCACGACTCCAAAAGGTGGGAAAACACACCCGGGAAAACCTCGACAGCAGAAGGAAGGACACAATGCAGGGAAAAGGAACATCTAATGAACTAGAAAAACACAAAGTAGAGAGGATTATATCAAGCTTGATCTTCAGAAAATAGAAATCTCCAAGAATACTGATTAACCGAAATAAAAACCGTGATTAAATAGTATTAGGACAAAACCACAGACATTACTCTAGATCCAGTAGAGCTCGGAAAGACCATAAGAAAATTGTAAGTACACTTTTATGCAAATAGTTGTGACAGAATTATGTGGAATGGATAGTTTTTTTAGGAACGTGGAAATTGGAAATTACCAGAATCACTCAAGAAATAAAAAGTAGGAATAAATACAAGCCACGAAGGGGCGCCTGGGTGGCTCAGTGGGTTAAAGCCTCTGCCTTCAGCTCAGCTCATGATCCCAGGGTCTTGGAATCGAGCCCCGCATCGGGCTCTCTGCTCAGCAGGGAGCCTGCTTCCTCCTCTCTGCCTACTTGTGATCTCTGTCTGTCAAATAAATAAATAAAATCTTTAAAAAAAAAAATACAAGCCACGAAAGAACGTTTCGACAATAAAAAGTTTGCTTCCCACAAATGGACAAGGCTTAGGTGGGTTTATGTAAAACACAGGCAGGTTTAAAGAACAGGAAAAGAGGGAAATCTACCCCATTTGTTTCACGAGGTCAGGAGTACCTTGCTGGGCAATTGGAAAAGGAAGGCATAAGAATAGAAACTCGGAGACCGATCATGGTTATGGCTGTAGATCCAAAAGATGTCAACCAAATACTCACAAATCTAATACAGTTCTATTTTAAAAATAAAAATCATAGAGTTTATTTTAGGACTACAAGAATGAGCAGTGGAAACTGTTTTAATACAATTTACCTTCTCGGTGGATTAAAGAAGATAAGCTAGGGGCGCCTGGGTGACTCCATTGACTGAGTGTCTGACTCTCGGTTTCAGCTCAGGTCACAATCTCAGCATCATGAGATCCAGCCACCTACTGGACTCCCTGCTCAGCCTGGAGCCTGCTTGGGAATCTCTCTCTCTCTCTCTCTCTCTCTCTCTCCCCCTGCCCCTCCCCCTACTTGCACACACGCACATGTTCTCTCTCTCTCAAATAAATAAAATCTTTTATAAAAATAAAGAAGAAAAGCTATATGACCACCTTAATAGATGGAAGGAGAAAAAAAATCAGTAAAATTTAGCACTTAAAAGGGAATTTCCTTAACCTGATTAACAGTATCGATAAAACATCCTCAGTAACATTATGCTTAATGACGAACATTACTCACATGGACACTGAAGATGGGATGGAGGCAGGGATGTTCTCTACTCCTGTTTTTTTGAAATCGCATATCATGCCGCAGGCCATCACCCGCGCCTTATTAAGACAGGAAATGTAATACAGGTAAGAAATGGAAAGAAAGGGACAAAATACGGATGAACTGATCCGTGGAAAATCCAAAAACCCACAAACCGTCAGAACAAAGAAGGGAGCCCAGTGAGGTTGCCGAGCCCAGCGTCCGCCTGCAGAGACAAGTAGCAACACTGGCCAGTTAGGAAACAGGACGGCAGACCCCAGTCTTTAGAATGTAGTTAGGAATAAAGGCAATGCAAACTTTACTGGAAAAAATTAGAAAAGTGCAAAACACCGCCAAAGAAGTGGGTGCTTGGCTGACTCCCTCGGGGTAGCCCGTGACTCCTGATCTCGGGATCCTGAGTTCGAGCCCCACATTGGGTTGTAGACATTGCTTAAAAAAAAACAAAACAAAACAAAACAAATGTAATTGCAGGTCCCCAAAAAACTCCACTCGCTTTTACAAAGACATGAATTCTCTTCAAATTAACATGGGAATTGAGTACAATGCCCTACGGTGCTTTTTCTCAGGAAACCTCAAGAACTGATCTTTAAATTCAAAAGGAAAGGCCCATGGCCCCAAAGAGCCAATAAAAGTCTTGAAGAACAGCACATCGTCGTGGGCAGCCTCCCTTGTCAGACGTGAGGGCTTACTTCCCGATAAGGCAGTGTGGCGTGAATGCAGGGTTGCACGAGTAGGAGCAGAGCAGAAGTAGAACCAGAAATAGAAGCCTGCACGTAAAAAATGCCGTGTGACAAGCAGTGACATTACGATTCCAGTAGGAAGTAATGAGCTATTAAGTGGTGCCGAGACAACAGATCACCCGCGTAGGAAAGATGAGACGCCTTCGTCCTACCATTCAAGGGAGCACATGTGAGTAATGCGGAGAACGGAAATGTGGAAAGTATGTGTAAGAGTTAAAACATCTGGAAGAACATCAACACGCGTACATCAGCGACCTCGGGTCACGAGAACATTACCCCAGGGCCACAGTTTGAAGAGCCAACTTAAAACATACGTTTGACAGAAGACATCACGAACAAGACCAAAGGATCTGCCACAGGCCTGGGAAAGACTGTTACAGTGCGTCCGGTGGACCAGGATGATGTCCATAATATACAAATGGCTGTCATCGAGTAATAGCGAGGTGAAACTCTAAATCGAGAAGCAGACCAAAACTACGGGCAGGCAGGTAACAGAAGAAACCCTGCAGCCGGCCTCTAAGCATATAGAACGTATATATACATTCTATATATATGTATATATACGTATATAGCATATAGAATATAGCATATAGAATAGTATATAGCATATAGAATAGGTGGGAGGCCTCTAGTAACTGGAGAAATGAAAATTGGAGTCCTGAGCAGCTCATTTCATACCATTCGGCCTGACGAGATTAAAGCGCGCTGTCCGCACGGCGGGGCGGTGAGACCGTGGAGCAGGATGAACTTGTCCTCGAGGGGAGGAGTGAAGCCGCTAACAGCCACGTGAGAGTGTGGTCTGGCTCTCCCGTGCTCAGTTGACGAGGGACACCATCTACGACGAGCAGTCCCACTTGTGGTAGACAGTGCGGAGAAGCTTTCTCACGCACGGGAAGAGGCAGCGTCCGCTGCCGCAATATCCCCAACAGAGAGACGCCGGCAAGCCACCGAGCAGGGCCGGGCCGTGCTGCGGGCCTGCTGTAGGGAGCTCGCCAGCGGGGACTGTGCCGTGAATGGAGCGACACGGGTCAAACCAGGCCTGTTCCCAAAAGGTGCGAAAAGCAAGTCACTGGGCAGTGTCACCCGTATAAATTTCAAATACACACAAAACAAGACTATATATGATTTATGAATATGGACACATGTAGACAATTGAAAACATAACGTAGGGATAATGGAAGTACCAAATTCAGGCTGGTGATTACCCCTGGCGAAAATGGGGTTTGAGGCGGGGAGGACGTGAAGGGACTGAACTACTACCTGTCATGTGTCAATGTTGTAGAATAGGTTTTTTGGTTTTGTTTTTTTTTTTTAAGATTTATTGATTCATTGCGGGAGGGAACAGTGGGAGAGGATCTCAAGCAGACTCCGTGCTGAGTGTGGAGCCTGACGCGGGCTCGATCTCACGACCCTGAGATCATGACCTGAGCTGAAATCAGGAGTCTGACGCTCAGACTGAGCCACCCAGGCGCCCCATACAATATGAAGATCAGATAACGGTGAGCGGAAGGTGCGCGGCTGCTCATGTGATGCTCTCTAGGCTGCATGTCTGAAATCGTCCTCGTGCATACGCACACCAGTGGTGATGGTGCAGAGGTTGTCTGGGCCAAAGCAGTCTGGCTGCCTCGCTTCCCAGGAGGCCGTGGGGACCTCTTCACCGTGGTGAATGTATCGTGGTCCAAGACTTGACCCTTAGCTCTGCAAACCCAGAAACTTTCGCTTTTTGCTTATTTATTTGCTTTCCTTTGTTTTATTGTCAGCAAGCCAAAGCTAGATTTGTCTCTCAGGGACAGACTCCAACTGAATTCGCAGATTGAGTGAACACAGAACACCAGCTTAATAATTTGTAAAGAGAAACACCTAGGACAGCACCCAGAACTCTGAAATCCCATGGCCTTGCCTGAGCCTGGTGGTGTTTCCTCCCTGGGCCGATCCACGGGAAGCAGAGATACAGCTGGGCGGTGGCTCGTGGGCGCACGGGGAGAAGTGTCCGCTGCGGAAACGAACATCCAAGGTTTCCGTCGCCAGCAGATTTCCTCCGGCTCGGGACTCCAGCTTGTAATCAGAATACAGGCTGCATGTTATGCTCAGGGTCGTGGGGTCTACACATCCCCCTTTTGGGACTGGCCAGAAGCGCCCCGCGGGCTTCGCAGAGGGGCTGGGCACCTCTGAGCGCCGGGAGACCAGACAATGCCGACGTGGGCTTGACGTGGTTGGAAACGTTGCTTTTTTATCTTTTAAGGTGTGTATATTTCCCGTCTCTCCCATCCTAGAAACCAGTCTTTAGGCTAACATAGAGTCATGCTTAATTACTAATTTAATTACTAAATTAATTGCTATTCAGCCAACTTGCTCGGTATTTTCCTTACAAAATCTGAGTTGGACGGACATATCAGGGAGACGGAGCATGTTAACCCAGTGTTTCTTCTCTCCTGTCACCCTCTGTTTGGCCGCCATCCCCGTCTCACTAAGTGCGGCCTTGCTCTGTACCTTGTAGATGTCCTGGAACTCGCTCTCGTTTATCGAAGCCTCCTTCTCTGCCCCCTTCCCTTCCATCCGCTGAGCTTTTCCTGTAGCCCTAGGAACCCTTCTTCCCCTGAGTGACCATGCTGTCCTCCCCCAGATCGCCACGTGCGTTAGTCTGTCTCATGCCTGTCACACTGGCCTCAACGGCAAGCTCCTAGAGGAGACTCCATGCCAACCGCCACGTGCCAATGACAGGCACCAACAGTGCACAACCACCAGATGTGTATTGCCCCCGAGTTAGAATTACAGTGGCCTTCTTTTTCATACATTTTTATTTTATTTTTCCAATAACCGTGCAAGATCATGAGAGCCATCTTCGCAGATGACACAGTCGGTAACCAAGGCTACCACAGGCCCCTTGCGGAAATACTGGACCAGCCGGGATTGTGGTGAGCGGTGGCATGCTGGGGGGTGAGAGAGTAGAAAACCCACATGATTCAACTCCTGCATTCCTAAGCAGAGCCCCTAGCTTCCCGGTGCATTTGGGGGTGCATTCGAAGCAGTGCCTGGGGTTCTTTGATCTACTTTGTGTTCAACCCCAGATATAACCCCCACGTCAGAATGAGTCTGCCCCAGAGACAAATTCATTCTTCAGAAGGGCTCAGGAGGACGTGGGGATTGAGATCGGACATTTTTTCCATCTCCAGCCCCTCAAGAAAGTTCGGATATTGATACCCGTGTGGTCACAGAGAAATTTTAAAACTAAAGACCTAAAAAGGACAACCTCTGTGTCCAGTTTTTAAAGTCTGCATTTTACTGGCTAGGAAGTCACCCGAATGACCACTCTAGTACCAGACCCGGGGACACTCAGGAGACCTTGCGTTTTACTGGCTAGGAAGTCACCCGAATGACCACTCTAGTACCAGACCCGGGGACACTCAGGAGACCTTGCGTTTTACTGGCTAGGAAGTCACCCGAATGACCACTCTAGTACCAGACCCGGGGACACTCAGGAGACCTTGCGTCCCCAGCGTGTGACCCAGGGCCCTGTCTCGCGTCCCCGGGCACCCACGGCTTCCAGCTCCCATTGACGGCAAACCCGTCCCGCCGCGGGCTTGGAGGGAGCTGCGGTTCGTCCCCCGCTCCCCGGGAGAGCTCTGTTGTGAACGTGCCCCCGGCAGCCGAGTCCCCTGCGGAGCTGCTGTATGGGGCCTTGTTTCACTAGCTCTGCAGTCGTGAAGACGGCTTGGCACGGGTGGGAGTCTTTAAAGGCAAGATTTATTCCGTTTCTTTTTAAAGAAATGCTGCGCTCCCCCCTCCCCCTTCTCTTGGCTCCCCGTGAAGCGTTCGGATCTGAATCCATACGCGTCCGTACGCACATACCCTCGCAGCTCATGGGGTGTAAGATACTTCTCAGTCGCTGCTCGTTATCCCTTTTGCCTCAAAAAATGGGATGCCTCCTGGCTGCCAAGTTCTGGCGGAACTTGGTGACTTATGAGTATGCAGGGGAGTCTTCACAAAACGATGCAGAAGCAGCAGCCCTTGGTGTTCTGGAAAAAACGTTCCCAGGGCCCCCTGAGACTTCCCAGCGCGCGCGGAGCACGAGGCTTCCCGTGGAGAAGAGGAAGCCGAGAGGGTAGGGCAGGATGGCTCGGCGAAGTGGACGACGCCTCGAGGAGGAAAGGTGCTTCCCGGGTTTAGTCCCCCCCGTGGCCCCGGCGGCCCGTGCTCCAGGAGCCCGGGAGCCAGGGTGCACCTGGCCTGCCCCGGTCAGCGCTGCGCACTGGACCGCGTGGCCCCTCGCCGCGGAGGGCATCACTCTTCTTATGCATGACAGATTACGTTCGGGGAAGGACCGCCGTCAGGAATTTGTTCACAGCCGAACCTTGCACACCCTCCCTTAATCCAACAATTGGCTAATTCTGAACATGGAAAGAAAAGGAGTGACAGCAAAACTAGCCTATCTGTCTCCTTGTCATTAAAGACGCAGCTGCCGGGAGCCATAATGAGGTCCCATGTCAATTCCAGGATGCGTTTTTGTCCCCCGGACGGCAGTGACGGGTAGATGATGCGGTTTTCTCATGATTAATGACAGTCGGGCTATCCAGAGAACCAGAATAAACAAAACAGGTCCATCCTGTGATTCTGACCTAATTGCTTCTTAATTGCACGGCTTTCCTTGCTGCTTTTGAGAATGTGCTCCTCTGAGGTCGTTTTCCGAGTCAGGAGGGAAAACTGTCTCATTTTCCTCTCAGACGTCCTTGTTTGTGTGGAAGTGCTGGCCACTGTCCGTGAGCTGTGAGCTCGGCCGCTTTAGCCCCTAACTGCGCAAATGCTTTCAGCCGTGGCTGAGCTCCAAAGGTGACTTTTTAAAGACATCTTTGCGCTTTTCCCACCGATTTGCCATTCGGTAGATGCCTTTAATTCCGGAAGCGGATCCCTCACAGCGGCGGTAAGCTGCGTTAAGAGCTAACAGGTAAAACAAGGTTTTCAACGTGTCTTGGCGCCGTGGAAGGCTTCCAGCGGCTTCGGTGCTGATGGCAGCGAGCTTCCCTGTGTGAGGCCAGGACCGCCTGCAGGGGCCAGAGGCCAGCGTGGCCGGACCTCCTTGTGGGCGCCACGGACAGCTCCCCGCCCTGCTGCGGGCTCACAGCAAAAATCTCTCACTCTTCCCACCCTGACTGCAAAAACACTGAGAACGGTTTCCCTCGGGGCAAAGATGCTTGACGGTCTCCCCAGCCTTTTTTCCAAGCGGGTGTCCTCAGTGCCACCATTTTGGAAACTCTCCGAATGCACTGAAACCCCTAAGTTGATGGCTGCCCAGTGGTCCTGACGGGGGGTGAGCCCACCGTAGAGTTACCGCTCCGTGTCTGGCACCATCCCCTCCCCGCTGGCACGTTCTCCGGGTCCGTGCAGCCCGCCTCAGAGGGTCCCCTGGGAAGGTCTCTGCTGAGGTGACACCCCCTTACTGGGTCATTCTGCCTCTGGTGTGGGATACTCTAGCGTCTTCAGCCTCCGGCTGGCAGAGGCCTATTTTTCAAAAGAACCATTCCGTGTCCTCGCAGTCTTGTGTCTGTTTGTGGAGAACAGACCGGACAGGTGCCTTGCGTTGGTCTGCCCGTAGTTTCTCCCCGGCCCCCCTGGATGAGCTGCGTGCAGAGGCAGTCCCGGGGTTCCTTCAGCTCCTTAAATGAAGGGTGGGAGCGGGCGGGCTCGGGAGCCCCCGGGCACTCACCCTGCCCCAGCCTGGCAGGGTGACAGACATGCGTCCCCGCTGCCTCGGTAGACGGGTGGGAGGAGAGCGGTCAGCGGGACAGAGGCAGGTTCCACACACAGCTTTGCCAAGAACCCCAGAAGCCCCGCGTGCTGCTGAAGAAACAAGAAAAGAACATCGACCCGCAGTTGGTTCCAGCCCTCGGAAATACCCACTGCGGATTGTGAAAAGCACATCTCTGAGGTGTATCTGTATGTGAGAATAAATGGGACTTCACTGTTTTAAAACACGCTCCTTTTTTTTTTTTTCAGCGTTAGAAAGATGTTCTCAATATGTTACTTTCAGCCGAAATCATCTTTTAAAATGTAACTCCAGTTGTGTTTTCCTGTTTCCTTATGTCCATTGTCACTTCCTCTCAGAACAGGCCGGTCCCTCCTACGGATCACCAGTTCGTCCAAATGTGTCCGCCATGGCCGGTCGCGCTGCCTGTGCTCCCCAGAACCTTCCCGAGGCAGGGCTGGGTTCTTCGTTCAGAGAACGGTCTTTGCTCTTCCCTCAGGTGTCAGCGGAAGCAGTGGCGGGTGGACCTGCCAGCCACCAGCGTGGTGATCACCTTCCACAATGAAGCCAGGTCGGCCTTGCTGAGGACCGTGGTCAGGTGAGGGCAGGAGAGCCCCCCCCCCGCCACCATTGCCTGCCTGCTGCACCATATGGGAGGCGTTCCCCGGTAGGGGTGCTGGACACGGCCCCGCGTCCCGAGCACACCCGGGTCAGAGCTGTCTGGGGTTGGTGGATGGGGGGAGACAGGCAGGTCACCTGACCGCAGCACAAGCAGTGGCCGATGGCTTCTCCAGCCAAGGTCTGGGACCAGCATGTGAGAATTCCCCACCCCAAATGATACCCCTTAAAGGCCTCCAACCTTTATCTTTCTGTTTCCTCAGTGTGCTTAAGAAAAGTCCACCCCACCTCATAAAAGAGATCATCTTGGTGGATGACTACAGCAATGACCGTAAGTACCGAGTCAGCTTCCTCCCCCACGCCCGGCCGGTCTCCCGGACGCCAGCTTCCCTTGGCGTGGCTGCTAGTGACGCATTTCCCGAGACGGCCGGAGATCAGGGCCCGCAGAAGAAGGGGTGCCTCTTGGATGCCCCAGGAGATCCTCTGCCCACAGATGACCGAGATTCACGATACTTGAATGTGAAGCCCTTGTAAATGGGGTTCTAAATGTTCCACTTCTCTCTTTCCCTAGCTGAAGACGGGGCCCTCTTGGGGAAAATTGAGAAGGTGCGGGTTCTCAGAAATGATCGGCGAGAAGGTAAGACTCTTTCCTTAATTCGGTACCAAGACTGTTGAATTCTAACTTTTCCCGAACCCGGCAACGACTTAAAGAAATATTTCAGCTCAAAGAACAATTAACTTTCCAGTCTTTTTGTCTGTCTCTCTCAACCAGAGCCTCTTGGGAGCCTCTCCCGGCAAAGCCTAGGGAGGATGTTCAAAGCTTAATTGAAATTGTTTGTATACTAGGGCAGGAGTTCAAATTACATTTTTATTTATGTATTTGGGAAATTGGCTCCTCTCTTCCTTTTACCATCGAGGAAGGCTTATCAGTCCCAGGAGTAGTAGAGTTTAGAAGAAAAACAAAGATTTAGCAATGAGAAGTTTAATGACTCCATGCTCCAGGCATCTGATAAAATAAGGGATTCGAGTTTGACAGCTCGCTGGAGGTGAGGCATCCCAAGAAGGAAGATAGCGCTGCAATTACATGCTTATTGGATTTTGCAAATGCCAGCTTCAAAACCCGCTGTCAGTCTTATCTGCCGGAGTTGGGCTCATCAGTCGACTTTATTGGCAGTTATAAGAGAGACTCCAAAGGGGAAAGTATTACTTTGAAGTGTCTGGAAAGGAGACTAAAATCGCAGTGTAATGAACATCCCGTGCATCCGTGCTGTCGGAGGGCATGGCGGCTGGATTCTAGACTCCACCGTAGTCCGGAGACAGATGCTTTGAAACGTGCCATTTTGTTTATTTGAGAAGGACTCTGTTGATTCTGGAGTGGTGGTGCTTGCGATCCCTGATCAATATGCACTCTTTCTTCTGGTCCCCTGGACAGTCCAGCAGTCAGTATGTCTTAGCCCGAATTTCATCTGCGGTAGAGCGACTGAGCCTGTTAGGACCACGCCATCAGCACCGTATTTTAACCAAGTAAGGTCATCAGTCCAGATGTTCAGGATACGTAAACAAGGGGACCGGCTTGCTCCTACACCAGCTCCCTTTGCTGGGCTCCCCATCCGTCTCCCAAGCTTAGAATAAGCCAAAACCTTGAGATCAGACTGAAAATCTTGCCTTACGTTTGCTTCCAGACAAACCGTGTCATAATTTTTTTTTAATTTAACCCCGAAGTGTCTGCTAGCACAGGGGGGAGAAAAAAAGAAGAAGGAGAGGTGGAAAAGAGAGAAATTATTTTTCGTGTCGGCATTTTATCCCTGACCGATCACTGGCTGGCCTTGTCAGGGAGTGCCGTTAGCCTCAGAAATCGGTCCTTCTAAGTGCTTTAACTCAGCATCGTCATTTGGGTGAGAGCCCGCATTGACACTTTGTTTTGGAACAGGGTGAGGAGGGGCCCCCGGGGGAGGGCAGAGGGTGGGACACTGTTCGAAACAAATGAGTGTGCGATGGGTGAGCGAGAACACGCACACACATTAATGTCTACGTGTGGTTGGCTGCTCGTGTGTGCGTGCATGTGTGTCCCATATATTTGAACGTACAGACGGGTGCCGACGGTACTGCTAGATGACAGAGAAAATCAGTCGCATAAAATACTGTGGCAGCGAAGGAACGGCTTAGCTTTATCCAGTGCCGAGGGTTTTAGTGATTCTTCATCTCGCTGTTTGTTAGAACCAGCTGAGGAACTTCAGAGAGGACCTCGGCGAGACTCCTGTGCCAAAGTCTGCGTCCCTGGGGTAGTCACCAGCTGAAATCTCCTTTCTGCCCTCCAACTGTTCCCTTTCACCCACTGCTTGGGGTCTCCCCTGTGCCTGAGGATCGGGCGGTCAGCCCAGGATTTGTGGGGAGGTGCTCACCAGCCCGGCGGACGCCCTCCTTTCCGGGATCTCCTCTTTCCGTTTCCGGCCACTCTGGAGATCCCCAACTCTGTCCTCTGACACCACAAAACCCAAAAAGGCGGTGTTGCGGTGGGTCATGGAGTAACCTTGCGGGAAACGCCACCGGCACGGGCCCTCCACCCCGTGTGATTCTCTCCTTCTAAGGGTCGAGCCCCGTCCCGTCTCTGCCTGCTTCTGCCTGCTCTCTGGCCCTTTCCAGTGCTACAAGCCTTCGTTTCTTTTCCCTCCCGTGGCGCGCAGTTCTGTAAGAACCATGGAAAACCCATTTTGACTGCACTGTATGAAGCAACTGAAAACACTGGCCCACCCCAGGGGATGCCAGAAACCACGGGTCATACGGGCCCCTCTTTAGACTCTTTAGACTGTTTAAGTTCTACATCAGGCACCGTAAGAGACGAACGACAATAATGGTAAAATAGGAGTCACAGCAGTATACTACAGAAAAGTTAGGTGAATGTGGTCTCTCTCAAAATACCTGATCCTATGGCACTCACCCTTCTCGTGCTGACGGGATGATAAAATGCCCACATGATGAGGTGAAGTGACATGAGTGACAGAGGCATAGTGACATAGTGTCAGGCTATAGCTGGCCTTCTGAGAAGACATCAGAAGGGGGGTCATCTGCTTCCAGACTACAGTTGACCGTGGATCACTGAAACTGTGTTCTCCACGCGGAACCACGGGCAAGGCAAGGGGGGCCATCTGGGGCCCGGCATCCATGGCAAAAGCCACTGATGACAACCGCCCTGCCCGGTGACACAGACAGCACTTGTGCTAAGACTTAGCATGATCGCAAAAACCCTGCGTTAGGCACAGATCACAAGTATATAAGTGGTATTAATTTGACTGATATGGAACCAATTTTGTGTAAAAGCCAGTCACTGGGGGCTCATCCATGTATGCTATTGGGCTGCACGAAGTCATAGGAAGACAAAGATAGTTGCAGCGCTGTTCTCACTGCGTTACCACCCCCGACATCGGCCCCTTCAGCCCCTGGAAGTGTCTGAGTAACACCTTCCGTGGCCCAGTTAATTATAAAACTCTGTGGCCGTGTCACGGGAAAATAGTTGTAAAAGTCCCACCCCCAAGTGGCTCGATGGAGGACAGCTCAGTTGTGTAAAGGCCTGTCTCAGAGGGCAGGCGTTCTGAGAAGGTCGTCTTCCCAGGCACCCAGTTTGCTTCGGAGGAGAAGGTGCCGGCAGTTCTGTCCTGGTATTGACGCTCCCACCCCGGTTCGCAGGGAGCCCGCAGAGCCGTGTGGGGTGTCCACGCCGGGGGCTGGAGGACACCACGGCCTTTTTTCTCAGATACCTTGACGTGCTTTTGAAATCCCTTCCGCAGGCCTGATGCGCTCGCGGGTCCGGGGCGCCGACGCGGCCCAGGCCAAGGTGCTGACGTTCCTGGACAGCCACTGCGAGTGCAACGAGCACTGGCTGGAGCCCCTCCTGGAGAGGGTGGCCGAGGTGAGGCGTGGGGCTCGCGCTGCGGTTTGCCTTGATGCCACGGAGGGGAAAAAGTCCGCGCTTGGGCGTCTGTTTAGAGAGTGTTTTATTCACGGTGGAAATCTGTGGCTGGGGAGAAAAGCACCTGACGGGCGGGAGGCAAGGATGAGCAGAGGCTGGCGAGAGCCTGATTCGTTTGATGCCTTTTCTTTCCCTTCGGGGGACCTTCCTCCCCGCCTACCGCTCTGTAGCCAACCCTCGGAGCTCGGACCAGCGCCGGGCCCCCAGCAAGTGCAAGCCGGGCGTTGGCTACCTGAGAGCTGGGGGCCGGGGTTTGCGTCTCCCACCCGCTGCTCGCTGAGACACCCAGCCTGCGGGCTTGTGGCGGGATGGGGGCCCGCGACCGCCCCGTTGCCCCTTTGAGGCTGTCAGGGTGACCTGTGGCTCACTCTCTGAACTCGGTCTCCAGAAACACCGCTGGTGGCATTCGCGCTCCTTTTGGCCCATTGCCGTGTCTCCTGCCTTTCCCCTGTTCTGTTGACTTTCTTTCCTCCCGACTGAGACAGTGTTTCTTTGGGGTGATGAAGCAGACGTAGCGAAAGCACTGGAGAAATAGGAAACGCACAAGTCATGCCTTTTGCAAGTCAAGCGTGACGAGGACATAGCTGACGGATAGTAAGCCATGAGATACTAACCAACCACCAGCTACTAGTAATTACGATGCGACAGTAGCGTGGCTCTGCACGCTCAAAGTGACAGTATGATATTCAGTCCTCTTTACTAACCACACGTTAGACACGTTACCTATTACCTGGGATCCGGCTGTTACCCCATTTGACACGAGAGGGACTGGGGGTCCAGGGAACTTGGATAACACCTCCAAAATTCTTACAGGAGGCAGGGCCAAGAAGGCAAAGCCGGTCCTAGCCCATCCCTCACTGAGCCCTCTGGCACGTCACACCCACCTAGCTGAAGGAGGAACCCTCTGAAAACCGCAACAACCTCTCCCCCTTGCCGGGTCAGTCTTCACAGCACCAGGCTGTTCCTCCAGGTGGCAGAGGACACAGGGAAGCCACAGCCAAGATGCTAGTGTGTGCGGAGACCCAGGCCTCCATGGCGGGGACCGCTGCAAGTCTTTCCAGTACCCTCTCCCCAAGTAAGGATGGAAGGAGTGGAAAATGATAAAGCTCACTAAGTCCCGTCCTATCAAAAGAAGCCAAAACAAAAGGAATGAACTTAGAAGCCGAGCACCGTGTGTTCTTCGACTCCCATCCCTAGGCCCAGGCAGAGCCGAGCGAGAAAGATCGGACTGTCCATGCTCAGGGCCCCGCACGGGGGTTTCTACCCCGTAAACTTGCACCTGGGGGTGCTCAAACCTGACACTCTTCTTACGTCTTCCTCTGATGCGTTCTGTTGCTAGCGCTGCGGATTCTGGTACTCCTTTGTTTCTCACAGTCTTTCTTCCGGTGAACACGGGTTCTCTAAGTGGCTCGAGGAAAGCATTTACTCTTTTGTTAACTAGCCACATGGGGCAGTGCCTCTCACCAGCATCAAGCATCTGATTATCTGATTTTTTTTGAAGATTTTATTTATTTATTTGACAGACAGAGATCACTAGTAGGCAGAGAGGCAGGCAGAGAGAGAGGGGGAAGCAGGCTCCCTGCTGAGCAGAGAGCCTGATGTGGGGCTCGATCCCAGGACCCTGGGATCATGACCTGAGCCGAAGGCAGAGGCTTTAACCCACTGAGCCACCCAGGCGCCCCATGCATCTGATTTTAAACAGGGCAGGAATGCTGAAAGTCAGTATGTTCCCAGACCACCAGAGTAGTGACTGTGGCAGAAAGAAATGCCTCCATCTAAGGGGGGGATATGTTGTGTTGGGTGGACTCACAGGTGAGACGTTCTTCGAATCTGGGATTCTTGAGTTTCCTTGGGTTACCTTCGGCCATAGCCACATCCATGCGCTCCCCACCACACACACACAGACAGGTTCCCAGCATCGTTGCTTGGCTCCCTCCGCCGTGAGTCCTTTCCCAGCGTTGACCACAGGTCACAGAATAGGATGCTTAGGGACAGCTGACCTTAGATTCTGTCGGAAGGAGAGTAGCCCCGTGCTTAGAAGTTTGGGTGCTTGGAGAAGCAGAAGAGAATGCTGGGGACACACGGGTGCAGTCCTTGCCATCAGCCCGGGCAGCAAATGCTGGAGGTGTCCCGTGGCCACGGCCATCTGCTAGCAGGGAGCTGTCCTCTCTGCCTGCTCCCTATTGACCTCGCTTGGCCCAGAACAGACCCGGTCTGTGATGGCGGGGGGTGGGGCATGTGGAATGGGGAGTCCCAGCGCCTCCGCCGGCCTGGAGTGGCAGTCGGCGGGAGGGGTGGCAGGTGTCCCTGATACTGCCGGACGCCGATGCCTGCCCCTGGTGGGGCGGGATGCTTTGTTTAGTTTGTGATACTGACTCCCGTCTTTTGTTGATTTGTTTTTCAGGACAGGACACGGGTAGTGTCCCCTATCATCGATGTCATTAATATGGACAACTTTCAGTACGTGGGGGCGTCCGCTGACTTGAAAGGCGGTAGGTGCCGCTCCCTGTCCAGCCCGCCTTGCGCTGGCTGTCCGCGTGACGGCTGATGACTGCTCCCGCTCAGTGTCACAAGTGACAGTGACGGCCGCGTGCTCACCTCCAGCGCACATGCGGCAAGCACAGGCGGTCTCCGTGCCCGACAAGTAGACTTTCATAAAGAGAGAAACATGGTCTTCTCTCCCTTAAAGAACTTCCTGCACTTCCTGTTCTCCTCTTATCTCTTTGACCTTCTGTGGCTGTGATGACATGTGTGGCTTAGTACACAGTTTGGGTGTCATTTTTAATCAGAGAAGATTAAATTTTCCCAAGTCGGAGGCTGGGACGAGGCATCGCCCGAGCTGACAGGCGGTCTGTGCTGAGCGCCACAGAGCTCGGGGTTTGCAGAGGGGAAGGGCTGAGCTCGCCTTCGCCTCCTCTCTGAGCCCGGCGCCCCTGACAGCCTGCGTCTCCCTGGTGGCAAAGCCGGGTCAGCCGGGTCATCACGGGCTCCCACCGACCACCCCCACCCACTCGTCACCCCTGCACCTGGCTGGCTGTGGACGCCTCCTCCCCACCCTGCCAACCCCCCACATCCTGCTTCGAGGGGCCACACCGGCTTCCTTTCGGTCCCCCCAGCCTCCGGATGTGCTCCTTTACGCCCCCCAACCCGGGCCCTGTGAGTAACTTGTCTCACGTGCTCCACCTTCTCAAAAACCGTCAGAGGCCCCGAAAAACGTCTGCTCACGTGGGCAGTATGTGTCAGCACTTGCTGTATTAGGGAGTAAAGCCAAGAAATTGTTAAAACACAAGACGATGCAAGTACGTGTCCTCTTGTCCACCAGAGAACCGACGCCACACGTTCTGCAGCTTCTGGAAAACCCCATCATGTGCTTTTGAAGGCAGGGCATGAACGAGGCTTGCGAGGTCTTAGTGTAAATATCAAAGTAGCTTTGGTGGGACAAACCCTCGAAGGGACCAGGCTTGGAGAAGCCCTGAGCTCATGCCACGCTTTGTGGTGCTAAGAGGGGCGCGGGGACCACACCGGCCCCCTCGAAGGAACTGGTCCCATGGTGTCTGGCTCTTATGAGTTGTCCTTGCGTCCCTGGGACTGGGGGGCTGGTGGGGGCCCAGCAGCGAAGGCTCTGTGCTCTGAAACCCCGCTGGTGGGCAGCCACGCCTCTCAGAACGCGGCCGAGAGCCAAGAGGGCGGCAAAGACGGCTCAGAAGGGCTGAAAGAGACATCAAAGCCTTCGCCTTCTGTTGGGGTGATCAGTTCACTATTGATTCCTTACACCTGAGATCCATGGTTTCTTTCCTAGCCGTCCAGCACCCCGGTTTCTTTATGGGAAACAAGGGGCTTCTCCTCCCACCTTCTAACACTTTGAGCTGATTAGAGAAGGATGGACGGTAGTCGCACAGACACAGGATCCACTGATAGTCTAGCATCAAAAATAGAAGACCGTTAAGACTGGGCATGACCTCCGAAAGCAGAGTGCTGAGAGTCAGGGAGACCCGGGGTTTTGACCCCACCTGCCATGTCGCCGAGGGCTGGCCAGGTCACTTCCGGGCCTCAGCATGCCCATCCAAGCAGTGGGGGGATGGGAGCGCCGGACACAGAGGGTAGCGGAGGGATGAGAGTGGCCAGCGTGAGGTCAGCGACCTCATCCCGAGGGGGATAGGAGCGCCGGACACAGAGGGTAGCGGAGGGATGAGAGTGGCCAGCGTGAGGTCAGCTCCCCCATCCCGAGGCAGCAGAACAGGGCGGTCATGGTCGGGGGACGCTCCTTACATCAGGCCCCATAACATTCAGAAAAGATTCTCGCAAATGGTGAGGAGCTGTGGGGTTTTAAAGGGACTGATCCCTAGTTATTAAGAAAGCAGTGTTCAGGATGTTTTCTTCCCCTAGGATTTACAAGAGCTGAGATCTGACGGCTCTCTTTTCCCATAGCCTCTGCTTATTTGAGAGCCGGTGCAGGGACATAGATGCCCTGGGGTCGTGGCGGGGAGGGGGAGGAGGGGGGCAGTGCAGTCCTCCTGCTGGGTCAGAAGAAGAGAAGGTAAAAATTGACTCCAGGAGCATTTTCTCAGATCTCTTTAGGTAAAAAGAATCAAGCATGATGTTTTTAGCAGATCCTCAAATCCTAATAAAGTTTGTCTCTTTGGACCAAATTAATAAAATAACAATGATCATTCAAAAAATGCAGATAACGTTATGTCAACAGGCCCACTGAGGGCTTTGCATTGTCTGTTCGTAACACAGGCAGGACGCTTGTTGTTTCCCTGGTTGAAGCGGGCCCGTTTGCCTCAGGGAGAACTGAGTTCTTCAGGAAAAGCCTGTGTGGGGCCTGCCTCAGTTTCCCCTCTGTGGTGCTGTCCCTGCTGCCTGGGCCCCCAGCGGCTCCCTGCCTCTTTGCTAGCCTGTTGCACTTGGCAGGGACAGCTGGGAGACCTTTTTAGTCCCATGCCCTTGGTTGGGCCATGAAGGATGTGTGGGCCCAGGAGACCTTCCAGCCTACACCTCCCAGCCTGCCCTGTTCGGGCTGCGGACACGGGGGCTGGCAGGGCCGAGGAATGTTGACCTCAGAGCAAACTGAAGAGAAGTCCAGACTTAGGCACTGCTCAAGTCCTGCCGACCAGCGGAAAGCCTGGCAGCACAGAGCTCAAGGTCAGACGGCCCTGGGGTAGTTAGGTTTGGCCGTCAGACCTTTGGAAATGCAGGGAGCCGTCTGTCACCAGGAGTGGTCTCCTCGCGATTCCTGAGAGCATCAGCAGTTGGGGAGCACTGGCTCGATGCGGGGTGCCCTCCGTATAAGGGTGTACCCGACAGCTTGGGCCAGGCGCCCACAGATGTCAGGAACCAGTCCAGGTCCCCGGCCTAGGCTCTGCGGCCCCGAGGGGCCTGTGGATTCGAAGGGGGAATGAGGACAGCTGCCGTATGTCTTAGAAATCGCAGCCTGCTGCCCACTTTGCCACTTCCTTTGGCTGGTTTTCACCTAAAAGGGTCCCCTCTGCCGCCTCGCCCCCTGTGGTTTAGTGGCAGTCAAGGGTCCTGAGGGGGCCAAGTTGGCTGCCCAGGGAACCTGCGCCTCTTGCCCCTCCCCTGGGTACTTTGACCGGGGACAGGGTGGGAGGCGTGGTGGCAGACCTCACTCTGTCCCGCCCGTTTGCTCTCTCCTTGGCAGCTCTCTGTTCCCTGTCAGAGAGATTCTCAGGCATTTTATTGTAGGAAAGGCTGACCCACATTTTCCGTTGGGGGTGTGCTTTTCGGGGAAGGAGTCGGTGTGCACCCCCTCCCACCACTGGTCCCCCCGCCCCAGGTTCCCCCCTCTGCTGCTGCTTTAGCGGTGGTGCTTTTATTTAATTGTTTTGCTGTGTGTGGTTTTCAGTGAGTCCAGTCCAAGTATCAAATATGTGTGAGCCTGAGGGACAGAGCTGCCAGGAGCACACTCCGTTCTCGTCAGCACCCTAACGTTTTGTTTCTTTTCCGGCAGGTTTTGACTGGAACTTGGTCTTCAAATGGGATTACATGACCCCAGAGCAGAGGAGATCCCGGCAGGGGAACCCTGTTGCCCCCATAAAGTAAGTGCCAGGCATCCCTCGGGGTGCCCCTCGCAGGTAGGCCCTGGCTCTGGCCCCGTGTTTCCTAGAGACGTGGTTTGGCTCTTCATCGTCCTGCCCGCTGGCGACACCGTTTCCCCTGTCCTGGCTCCAGGAATGGTTTCTGCCACCGGATCATAGACTAAAGTACTTTGAGTTTTCCTCAGACAGAGCCCATAGATGAACTATACGAGGCAGATCTACAAGTTCTGGGCGTTCCTTCACGTTTGTACGGTAGAGCGGTTTCCAGCAGGATGGGCTCTTCACGTTGAACTCGGGGACCAGGGAAAAGGGCAGGGCCGGGAGAGCCTGAGTTCCCCCCTGCTGCCCTCACTGGTCCACTGCCCTCCCTGGGCTGCCTCTGTTCGCCTGCTGGCCCATCGAGGAGAGAGCTTGGAGCCATTAACAGCCGGCTTTCAGGTCCTCAGGCCGTGGCCGGCTGAGGAATTCAGGTTGGGAGTCAGGAGTCACCGTCTGTGGCTGGGCGTGAATGTGGGGTGTCTCTTCAGGCTAGACACACAGTTAAGTGGCAGCCGTGCCACAGACTTCTGCCACTGACTTCCAGCCGCAATGACCAGCACTGACTTCCCACACTGACTCCGGCACTGACTTCCGGCAGGGACCACCCACACTGACTTCCGGCAGGGACCACCCACACTGGCCACCAGCACCAACATCACAGTGTGCTCTAGACCGCCAGCACTCGACATTGAGTTCTCAGAGCATCTACTGGGATGGAAGTAGGGGCTCAGTTGACTCCCTCCCTGGCTGAGGAAACACAAAGGTGGGGGGTCCCAGCTGACAGGAGGAACGGGCTCCAGGAGGAGGAGGAGGACGGCTGACATCGAGCGATTCCCAAGTGTGCTGAGAGCTTATACGTATTGTTTTTGGTAATCCTCTACGGAAACTGAGGCACAGAAAAGCCAAGTACCTGCCGCTTGCCAGGGAATGCCCCCAATTCCAACAGTCACTCTCCCGGAGAGGACACTGTCCAGCCCCTGGCACTGTGGGAGTGTCCGAACAGGGCAGGTGGGAGGCATTAGAAGTCAGCAGTGGGAAAGCAGATTGAGGGCATCCTGAGCTCTGAATGGGAGCCAGGGCTGCGCCGTGGTTTTTAAAGTTAGCTTATAGAACCGACCTTGGCATTAAAATGCAGCAGCTCTGACCTTGACCTCTGGCCTGTTCCCCTCTTCCCTTCCACGCTCTCTGCCTTTTCAGAACCCCTATGATTGCCGGCGGACTCTTCGTGATGGACAAGCTCTACTTCGAAGAGCTGGGGAAGTACGACATGATGATGGACGTGTGGGGAGGAGAGAACCTGGGTACGTGAGAGCCTGCGTCTTCGCTTTCCAGTTCTGAGGAAACCAGGGCCTTTTCCTGCCCACCAAGGGCGTCGAAATGAAAAGTGGAAGTTTGAAGGGGCGGTTAGGCCAGAGCTGGCGGTGTGCAGGGAGCCAGTTGGGAAAAAAAACACAGAACTGTAAAGGCCTTAGTCACCGTTCCTCGCTCGGCGTCAGCCCCCCAAACAAGTATAAATAGCATCCCTTCCACTGTGGTGTCTGGGGCTGGGCGTTAAATCTGTCGCCCGAAATTAGAGCACAGGATGCTAGAAGACGGGCACTGTCCTTGAAGGGAAAGGCAGACTCGTTAACGTCCTCTGGACCCGAGGGTTCGGACAGCGAGCTTCCAGACACGGGGAAGTGCTGCAGGCTGTGGGCTCCGTGTTCAGCCACGTGGGGTGGGAAACCAGCCCGGGCCGGCCTCGTGGGGTACACTGAACGGTGGCGCTGGGAGTCCCGTGGCGCCGAGAGGCCGTGGCATTGAAGCCCTTCTTGACTGGTTTGTGAGGGGTTCTGAATTGGTTTGATTTTTTTTTGTTTTCAGTTTTAATAACCCGTGCCAGTCAGTTTTCCTTAGGTTTAGGGACGATGAAATTTTGTAGACTTCCGTCTACATCACTAGCCGCGTCATATTTATCGCGTTAAGATAAAAAGACTCTTCTTATTATGTTCTGTTGTTTGTTTAGGGTTTTCTGCCGGGGTTCTGAGCTGAGTCTCGCCAGCCACTGAGGCTGTTGAATGAATCACCCCGGCCCTGGGTGGGCTTGCCCTGGGAGAGAGCGGGGCAAGGTCAAGGAGGGAAACGTGATGTCACTGTCACTTTTAGTAGTTCTACCTGTATCAGAAACTTGGATTTTTTTTTTGTTTGTTTAAAAGAAAAATCTAGACTAGCCTCTTCTTTTTCTCTGTTTTATGATGTTAAAGTTGGCGATAACATCTCCGCTGTGGAGAATTTATCTGCCGTGGTTTGATGTTGAAACCTTCTCTAGGTTCAGTAAGCACCTGGGACAAAGGACCGTGTGTCAAACTCCTTTTGCTTTATTTAACGACACATTGACAGGCAGGGAGGACTTGTATTAAAGTCCTTTGAGCACGAAAGCCTTCAGAAGAATTATTAACCTTCTGAGGAGAATTCTGAGTCACCCTTGCTCCGCACACATCTCCCCATGCCCCGCGGAGGCCCGGCCAGCCAGGACCCCCCAGTAGGACAGCACGTCACTTAGGTGACCGTCTCCTGAAGCCGCTGTGTGGTTTTCAGAATGTGTGCTGTTAGCTGAGAGCATGGATGCGGCAGATGCGGTGACGGCCAGCCTTGTGTCACGGGGTGATTAGTGTTGGTTGAAGCATCAGAGGGGACATTCCACAGAGAGACCAGAGGGAGGGAGAGTTTTCTTAAATGACCTGGTTTGTTTGTTGTTGATGGTAGTGCTGGTGGTTTGGTTTTATCTTCATGCAGCTGTGCCACAAGGGAGGCTCCCCAGAAGGACTTGAGGGGACTGGGGTCAGAGTGGGGTGGGGTGGGACGGGAGGGGCTGAAGCACCCCTGCCTGGGCCCCGTCTGGCACCTTCCCTCCCCTTGCCTGGCTCTGTAAAGCCGCTCTGCTCCCCGCCGTCTGCAGCGGTCAAGCAGGCGCACGGGTTTCGGCAACAGGAGTCCCTGTCTGAGTCTTTCTTTCTGAGACCGCTCCGACTCCGTTCTCCGAGCGCCGGGTGCACACCGGCGGCGTCCAGCCTGCACGGCCTGCGCGGGCGTGAGTCAGGAGAGACGGAGTGCAGGGATGCGGGAGTGACATCCAAAACCGTCTCCCCCGCGCACACCCTCTCCCCCACCGAAAGGAAGCCCTGCAGCTTCCGCTCTTCCAGCTGGTCGGGGCAGCCTCGTGTAAGCAATTAAGAAGACGAAGAATCAGATCCCGAGCCCCTGGGAGGCAGGGGGGTCAGGCTCCTTGGGCATGTTTGTCCTCTGTGCCGTGTCCCCACAGCTTTGGGGTAGAGGCTGCTTTCGGCTTCTGGTACACCCGCTCATCTGATGCTTTCTTGGTTCTTCTCTTTCTTTTTTTTTTTTCGATTAGAGGATGGCGAACACACAGTGTTACAGGTTCGTCAGTGTCAGGTGCACAGCGTAGAGATTTCTGACAACCCCGTACACTTCCTTTCATGCTTTCTTGAAGGACCGAGGTCTTGCCTAAGATCCCAGAACTGGTCGTTAGCAAAGGCCAAGATGCCTAATTCAGAATCTACCAAGTTCTCTTGAGGAGCTGTTCCCTACGTTGTAGCGGCCCCAAGGTCAAGTGAATGTAGTTGTCATCGTGCGTGGCCTTCAGAATCTCCCACCGGACCCCTGAGGGACCCCCTCCTTCCAGGGCTTCTCCCTACAGCAGCCACAGGACCTTCCTCGCCCCCCGATTTTGAATGTTCCAGTTAGACAAACGTACGTTTAATTTCATGTCCTGAAGTACAGAGAACTTCTTATTCAAAGTGTTGTTGGACACGAAGAAAGAGAAGTCAGAAGCCCTTCATTGCGGAGGCTGAGGTGGCCATGCCCCTGTGTTTCTCAAGGCTGAGAGGGGATTGGTTCCAAAAGGCCCGGAACGGCGGCGTGGGTTCCTCGTTGCCAGCCACTGGGATGTTTCCTTAACTTCAGCGGCGCAGTCTGGGCACCTGCTGCCGCAGACGAGGCCTGGCCTGAAGGATTTCCCAAGCACCTCACTCGGGGTCTGCCGTAGCCCCCCAGCCCCTGACCCTCCGTACTTGCAGCAGGGACTGCTGCTTCTGTGGGTTCCGTCTGGCCTCCTTGCTGTGTTGATGTCGAGGAAGCGCCCATTTATACCAACCACGACGTCGGCTACGGCCGCTCAGAAGGCTGGCGATTAGGACAGGTGCCTGGTCAGCAGATGCCGGGCTGTTCAGGTGCCAGCCGCGTGCCGAGCTTCGCCCGAGGACAGATGCTCAGGGCGGTGAGTGTGTTGGTGTCGGCCTGAGCATCGCCAGCCCTGGGCGTCTCCGTACTCCTGCAGGTAGCTTCTGTGTCCAGGCAGGCGAGCCACTGGTGACTGGCTGGGGAACTCCGTGGCTAGCTTTGAGGGATCTATGACTAACTCAAGCGTCTTTGGTCACTGCTGTAGTCCAGGAGGCACCTGTGAACTCCCCAGGTGACGTGAAGCCTGCTAATAATGCATAGTTATGGATAAGCATAAATTGTGAAGTTTAAGGGAAGCGTTGTTTTCTCCCAGGTAGAGAAAGTCCAGGTGTGCAGTAGTGCTCAGTGAATGGAGAGGAAGTTTAGAGGAAAATGGTGTATATGGTGGCCCACTTTACCGTGTGGCCATTTAATGCCTTTTGATGTTTATATACCTTTGGCAATGGCTTTTCTAACAGTGTTGATATGAAGCAAGTGCCACTGTCATACCCCGTGGTCACAAACCAGCTAGTGAAGGATTCAGTGCAAGCGTTTCGTTGGTCGATGCTGCGATGCTATATGGACATGTGTGGTCTTATGGCCGGGGTCCTGTACAATCAGAACAGACCACAGATTCACATTTTTCTCAAGGTGTCTCATCTGAATCTGAAAAACCGTTTCCACGTGCTCGCTCTCTTTTGAATTTGGAGTAGAATCGTTTAGTGAAAACATGGGATTTGGTAACATCGATCTCATTGGCTTCCATAATTCAGATCTGTGCTAAAATCTACGATTGCGCATGCCCCAGCATAGGTAATTTGTATGACATATCTCTCCTTTTTTGTCTACCTCACTTCACATTTCTGTCCAACAACACCGTTGTGGAGACCCTCTCCTGGTGAACCGAGTGTGAACATTCATTCACTCTTTTTTGTCTCCCCAACTCCGTTGAGTTGACCGTTTGAAGTCGTGTACGTTTAAGGTCCACGACTTGATGACCTGACAGACATGTACTTTGTGAGATGCTCCCTAGAGCCAAGCTGATTCCCAGATCCACTGCACCTACTTTCCAGAGTATGACACGGAGCCGGGAGCCCTGGGGTGTGTCAGATGTCTGCACCATAGAAAGTTCCGGAGCGTGTTCTGGAGGGAGTCAGGTCCCTTATCCCACCTCCTTCAGCCATTGAGGGCACGAGAGCCCTTCGATGGGACGGTGGTGGGCAGGCGTCGGTGCCCCATCTGGGGTGACAGCAGCCTGAGATTCTGTCAGTCACCCGGTCTCATTCCTCCTCTCAGAGATCTCGTTCCGTGTGTGGCAGTGTGGTGGCAGCCTGGAGATCGTCCCCTGCAGCCGCGTGGGACATGTGTTCCGAAAGCAGCACCCCTACACTTTCCCAGGTGGCAGCGGCACGGTCTTCGCCCGGTAAGTGGTCGTGACCAGGCCATCGGTGACCGCCACCCAGACACAGTTAACCTTGGGCTGCACAGAGACAGGTGTCCCCCGCCGGATACCACACACCACTGACCAGGGTCACCGGTACGCACAGCAACGTGCATGTCTCCCGAGGGCAGTGTGCTGAGAAGTCGCACCCTAGGACAGTCTCAGAGAGACATAGCCACAGTGACGGAGGGCGGACGGGGCTGGGCTGGGGTGTGACTGCAGAGGGGCTGTCGGGTGCCGGGCTGTGTCCCAATGGGTGGTCACCGCACCGATCTGTACACGTGGGAAAGCTCACATAACGCTGCACCCCCAAGAGTGTATGAGGAAACATGATCGTGGAGAAGACGAGCTTATTTTTTTTGTATGTATTGCTGCCCAAGGAATAACGTGTGAACAGTGTGTAGGTTAAGCCGTACTGAATTCAAGCCAGAAAATCTACACGGCATGTAGATCGGATTTATGATAGATTCTAGATACGTCTCGGCAAGCACGAAGCTGCCAAACTAAGAGCTTTCTGAAGAAAACAGGCGAATTACCAGTCGTGGGCCCACGGCTTTTTCTAGGGAATTCTCTTCATGCTAAAGATAGAACAGCATATAAGCCAGCCCGCCTGGTCTCCGGAGGTGGGAGTAGTCAGCCCGGGGTATGAGTAGCTGAATGAGATGATTGTAACCTCTGATAAATGCCGTGAACCAGGTAAGATGTAGTCCCGTGGCTGAGCGTGAGAGGGACGGGGACAGGTTTGCAGGGGGCCCGGAGCCAGGGGACCCTCTGAGGAGGTGGCGCTCGGTTCAGCCCCTGCAGGACGAGCAGGTCCCTCGGCGCTGAGGTCAGCGTGACTTCAGAGCAGGGGGACCCCAGCGGGACTAGAGCCAAGGGAAGGAGGGGAAAGTAGACCAGCCGCCGTGTGGGTCCTGGGAAACCGGATGTTGTTCTAAGGCCAGGGGAAGCTGTTGGAGGAGCCTGACCTTTGAGCAGGTACCTGACTTCTCTGTTTTAAGCTTTCACGAGCGAGGTGACACCAGGAGGAAATGCTGGTGTGAGTGTCCCTCCCCTCCCCTGCTCTTCTAAGAGCTGTTGCAGTGGCCCAGGCCAAGGAGAGGTGGCCTGGACCCGGGGTGTGGGTCAAGGGAGGGCCGGGTCCCAGCCACTTTCCAGCAGGCAGCATTGACCGTGGCCTGACCATGGCCGGAGACCAGGAGCCAGGAATTAAGAACGAGTCCGTGACCTTCGGTCCTAGGACTTTGCTGACCTGCTGCCCCCACCAAACTAGGAGCACTTGAGAGAGGGTGGAAGTGAGCTGGGGAGAACAACTAGCTTATCTCTTGTGTAATATTTTAAAACTTGGATTCCAAGTACAGATCGCACAGTACACACGTATCACACAGCAGGTAGTTTCAGCGTAGAGATTCTGCGTTCTGAGAAACTTTAACGACGCCCAACAGCAAGTAACTTCTAACCAAATTATCTTCTTTCAAATTCTATTCTTTCTCCAATGTTGTCTGACTTCATTACTGTTCTTTATTAGAAACAAAAGTATGTTCTTATCCAGTGCGCTCTACAAAGTCAAACAGTGATTGGTATTTTTTTTTCCCCAAGGACAATGCAAACTTCCTGTGTAGATACATCAAATACCCAAATCCCATTGGTTGCTACTAGCGCATGGCGGGCTTTAGAAAAGAATGTGTTAACACACACAGAACATTGCTTTATACGCTTCTTTTTTTAAAAGCACTTTTCCTTAGATAGGATATGTCCTCACTGTGTTTTGTGGCCCAGGAGCCTGTCCATATGCTAGAGGCCTGGAGGGAAGACAGACCCAGGCTTCCTGTATTTGGGGCAGCAGAGATCTGCTGGCCTTCCGTGAGGCTCCGCGGCCCTCTGCCTCCAAGGACTCTGCTAAAAGATAAGGAGGTAGAATCATATTATTTCTCAGGTCCCCCTCCAGTTCTGAGTTCTCTCTGATGTCCTCTGATCTGTGGCGCTAAGGTTTAAGTATTTCACCATTTAAAAATTGGGCTTCAGAAATAGCTAATATTCATATAGTGCGTTGTGTGTGTCTGGCTGTTCTGAGTACCAGGCAAATATTAGCTCACATCATTCTCATAAAACCTTGCGAACGAAGTGCCGTAAAGGAAACTGAGGCACGGGGAGGTTCAGCCCCGCAGTCCAAGTTCACACAGGCGGAAAGTGCCAGAGCCGTCGGTCACGTGGGCCGTCGGACCCCAGATTCCATGTCACCCCCACACGTTGAGCTCTCCAGTCCAGACCTGCAGGGGCAGCCAGGTCCGAAGTCGCTGGAACTCGTCCGTTAGGTACAGATTGGAACGGGCACCAGAACAGGGCGTGGAGGCTGATCTCGTTTGTGTGCGTTAGTCAGTGAGTAAGGGAATGATGAATGAGTGAATGGAGCAGGAAGCCCCAGCGGGGTCTCGCGTATGCTGTTTTACCACCCCAGCTCTGCATGTGGGCACCCACACTTAGCGGGGTGAGGTGATAGGACGCACCTGCAGATTCTTACTTCCAATCCCCGGTGATGGTGGCCACATCCCGTAAGACCGGTTGAGAGAGACCCTGCTGGCGTGTTTCTCGCTGCATTTCCGGTTAGCGTCCCACAAGCCCCTTAAGAGACTGGAGGGCGCTGTGTGCGAGCTTGAACGCATGTGTTCATAGAGCCCTCCGGGGTGAGGGAACGTCCCCTCCAGGATGGTAGCACGGCGGTGGGGTTGAGCCTTAGATGGACGTTTGGTTTTAGGGTTAGAGTTAATGGCGACACTCTATTAATATGATTGATATTCAACAGTGGAAACTGGTGGTTTCGAATAAGTTTCTTACTGGACTTTCTTCTGCTACCACCACCGAGCCGTAGAGCTGGCCCGTGCGAGTCACACCTTCTCTCTGCTGCGCACTTCCTGGTGGAGCCGCTTTGCGCTGAGCGTGGGGGTGGGCGGAGGGAAGCGCAAGCGAGGGGAACCTAGACAGATCAAAGTGGACCCTCCTGGGGCCCCTGTCGCCACACACCAGGAGGACTGTTGGACATCTCGTAGGTACCAAAGAAACATTTGAATGAATGAATCGAACCCAGCACCGAGCAGGGCACTCATTGAGGCTACGTATGGGTCTTTCTCTAGTAACTGGACAGAAAGATGTTGCTTCGCATTTAGGAGTTAAGAAATGACTTAGTTACTTAATGACTTAGGAGATTCAGAACCACTGTGTGAGCAGAATTCACAAAAGCCATTGAAGCCAGCAGGGCTAAAAGGGACTTCGGAGATGCGTGAATGCGGTCCTTTTATCTTACCCACGAGCGGTCCAGGTCCCAGTGCACTGAAGTCACACCGCAGGTTAGGGATGGGGCGTGAGGTGAGGCGTGGGCCACTCCCTAAGCCCCCAGAATCCTGGTAAGAGTATTGATTGTCTCGGCTGAGAAATAACACATATGCCCCAGATCCCAGGCATGTCGAATCTTTAAACGCACGTGGCTGTACGTGTGTATTTCTTACAGAGCAAGAGTGGAAAACATCTCCCATCTCATTACCAAAGGGAGCCGTCTTATCATGGTGGACCCCTCTCTCCCCTCCCCTCCCCTCTCCTCTCTTCTCCCCCCGCCCTCACAGACCTCCAGTGCCCTGGGCTCTCACCCCACAGCCGGTCAGGGACCTCGTTCCACAGCCGCCTGTAGAATGTCCGCCGGTTTCCAGCGGCTCCAGTCATCCATTCTTTGATCATGTTCCTGGCGATGGTCATAGGGTCTCTGAATTTTCTTTTCTTGTCATTCTAAACAATGCTGAAGTGAGCCTGTCTTCAGCTGTACACTGTCCTGGAGGTACGTTTCTAGAAGTGGGAAGTGCCGGATCCGAGGAGGGGGTGGGCTCCTTCGTGTTGTCCTGCCGGTCTCGTAAGTGGCGTTCTCAACAGTTCATCTCCCGCGCGAAGAGGAAAAAGGTCTATACGTCACGCTGTGTGAGAGTCGATGCCCCGAGTAGAAGTTATTTTAATAACTGTAGCTCGGATCGTTTGAAAGGCTCGCCATGTAAGAGACCTTTCTGGTAGAGGAAAGGACTTCTTTTCAAAGGTGAACATCGCCTCCCTAATATATTTTTTTTGGAAGAACGTAATGTCTTCCATATGGGACCTTAAGGAAGCGTGAGTCTGCTTGGGAACCCGGGACCTGGGAGCAGAGAGGCTCACTGTAGGATGCTGCTTCGTACGTGCCCTGAGGGGAGTGCGGGCAGGTCAGATCTGACGCCCACCCGCGTGGGAGCCTTGCACATGGGCCCCACGTGCCAGCGTAGCTTGTTCCAGTGGCCTTCATTGACCACGCGTCATGGTTTTGAGCTGTACGTAGGTGTGGTTCTGAGATTTAAGCACGTGGTTTTCTTGCCTGGCAGAAAGGCCTGTTCCATCTGGGTCCCTCCAGCCCGGTATAGCTGGTGGGAGCCCTGGCTGTGGGGCTTCAAGCTTTTCTCCCCTTCCCATCACCAGTCCTTGTCCAAACCGAACACTCTCTCAGCTCAGGTCTGCAGGGGGGAAAGTGTTTTGAATAGTACTTACCTATTTTTACCTTTTCCCCAGAGCTCTCTAGTCACGTTGCCGCCATGATGAGAAGGGCCCCAGAGGCCAAGGATTCCTTGGCTGTCCCCCCCCCCCGCCCCGTGCCAGCCGCCCGTGCGTGCATGATGCAGGTTGCCGTGGTGACGCTCTGTGTCCTTCTTGCTGGTCCAGCCCGAGTCTCTTCCTCCCAAGACCTGCCCGTGCTGCAGGTCTAACTGCCTTTTGCTCTTTGACAACCTGTTTCTGTGAAAGACGAGAAGGCGAGTTCCATTTGCTCAGTAAGCACCCGCTGAGTGCCCGCTGCCCACCAGTCTGGGCCTGGGTGCCGAGCGGGGACAGCCGGCTCTCTGCGTCCCAGCCACCACTGCCCGCCCGCCTCAGGGGCCCTTCCCAAGTAGCTCTCCAAACAGACAAGTGCACACAGAGTGACGCAGACGGAAAGAAGGCAAATCCCAGCTCAAGAAGCCTTATTTTGTTTCTAGTAACACCCGCCGGGCAGCAGAGGTCTGGATGGACGAATACAAAAATTTCTATTACGCAGCAGTGCCTTCCGCCAGAAACGTTCCTTATGGAAAGTAAGTGTCCCTTGAGCCCTCTCATGCCACTTTGCTCGGGATCCTGGCGGGGGGTGGGGGAGCCTGTGCTCAGCCCGCACCCCACGAACCATTCTGCTGCCAGAGACGAGAACCGTCGCCCAGGCGTCAAAGCAGGGGCCTGTGCTCAAGGCCGGGCGAGGGCCCAAGGCAAGACGCGTGTGGGAGGTGGGCCAGGGCCGCGGGGACAGGACCGTGGACAGTCCAAGCTCCACTGCCTGCCTCCGTCCTCTTCCCATCAGCAGCTTTCTAGATCTGATGTAAGGAGCTTATCCATTCTCGAAATTGGTGAAGGAATCTTGTTTCCCTCTCTTCCAGTATTCAGAGCCG
This sequence comes from Martes martes, assembly GCF_963455335.1. Taxonomy (NCBI): domain Eukaryota; kingdom Metazoa; phylum Chordata; class Mammalia; order Carnivora; family Mustelidae; genus Martes; species Martes martes. The sequence goes on from NC_137902.1 coordinate 81,389,746, forward strand.
ACTGGAGCTCAGAAAGAAACTTAGCTGCAAGCCTTTCAAGTGGTACCTGGAAAATGTCTACCCAGAGCTAAGGTAGGCTGCCGGGGATCGGGGCCTTACTCCGCGAGGGCTTAGGAGTCGGGGATGTCAGAGAGGCAGGAGGCCCTGAGAGGTGACCAAGTTAAGCTTATGGCCCTGGTGAGAGGCCACGAGCTGGGGCTCCCAGCGAGAGCTGTGTGTCCTCACCCCGCAGCTGTCCCTAAGCACCCCTGAGAACGTGCTCCCCGAATGGCGGCCTCCTGCTGGGTGACCCTCCCGTTCTCCACGGAGGCGGAAACGGTCCCAGGTGGCACCTCATTTAGCTCACGCCCTATTGGCAAGAGGACAAGGGCTGTTGTCTCACCCGCTCTGTAAGTGGCCCAAGGGGCAGTGCCCAGCGTCCCCCGGCTCCTGGCCCTCCCTGTGCGGCAGGTGCCTCTGCCCGGCCTCCCTGCGCTGGAGCCGAGGGCAGTGTTGACACGCGCAGAGACCAAAGAATGAATCCTCTCCCCGCCTCCTGCTTCGCTCCTGCTGCCCGGATGCCGGTGCCCGTCCTGTGGCCCGTCAACAGAGGGCAGCACCCCGCAGGCCTGGAGACCGGACCCCCGCCTCCAGGCTGCGTCGGGCACTGACGCCGGGCCCCGCTTCCCTCCAGGAGACTCTTCTGCGGCTTCTGTCTACGCCCGCTGCCTCCTCTCGCGCTAACGGCCCCTCCGCTTCCTCGGGGAGCCCTTGAGACCCTCCTCAGAGGCCTGCAGGTCTGCGGGTTTCGGGACCCTCCGAACGTCATCCTCGCAAAGGGATGGCCAGACGGGGTTTGCTTTAACCTGGCACCTTCCTCCTTTCCCAGCGAGGGCGTGGCTCCCACGCAGCGGCAGCCGGAGTCACCACCATCATCCTTCGGGCTAACGGGTCCTTCAGCGCCCTTGTCCCCGAGGCTGGCTTGAGCGTTCCCTCACGCAGCCGTGCCTCCCGGCAGCTTTCCGCAGCCGTCACACCCGCAGCCGTGCCCCAGCGGCGGGGACAGCAGGCCTCCTCCTCCCTTGGGCCCCGTCTGTGACGGGCGGCTTGCTCTGGGGCCCGAGAGCAGACTTGGTCACCCGCGGGCAGCCGCTGCTCACTGTCTTTCGCCCAGCCCGCGCGGCGCTTCCCACAGTGGCCTGCAGCCCTGTCGTGGGGACCACCGTGCTTTTGCCGTCACGGTCACGTGTGATGTGGTGGGTGGTGCTGCCAGCCAGAGGGACAGTAAGTGCAGCTTCGCCCTAGGGACACCCCTGCCGTGGGGTGCCAGGGGGCCCGTGCCACTTGCCTAGAACACTGAGTCCCACACCGGCAGGGGAAGCTGACCCCCGACCCGCGCCCGGAAGGGAAGGCACCGACCTGACATTCGTGTGTGTCTGTAGTGCGCCCTGCCGCTCGCTGGGCGCCCCCCAACCCCGTGCCCCAGGCCCTGGGCTCCACGTGCTTGCAGTGAAATGTCTGACGTGATACTTGGAACAGATCTGCTTCACGGGTGCTGTGCAGTAGGGTCCGAGGTTTGGGGGGACAGCGAGAGATGGCACAGCGGGTGCGGGGCCCAGGCTGAGCACAGACCCGGGTGGAACCCTGAGGCAGGTGGCCCCCGTCCACACGGGCCGTTTCTGTCGGTGGCAGGTGCCGGACACAGCCAGGCGCCTTCTCCCCTCTGCCAGGTAAAGGTCAGATCCGAAGTCCGCCAGAAAGCCCAGGCCATGGGGCCTCCCCCCATGAGTTAGTTTTCTGAAGAACTTCCAACAGGCTCACAGTGAGGAGGAGAGGAGCTTCTCCTTTCCTGAGACGGAAAGAATGCTTCTCCAGCTTGAAATCTTCACTCCGGGCTAGAAATCCAGGACATTCGAGAAATGCCGGCCGGCTGACACAGTGTGCCTGTGGGAGGGGGCTTCCTCTCCTCAGGGTTCCTGCTGCCGGAGACGGACTCACCGAGCAAGGGGGTGGACGGTGGGAGCCGGGGGGGCCTGTGGAATTAAGCAGATGGTTCTCCTCTTGCTTTCCAGGGTCCCTGACCACCAGGATATAGCTTTTGGGGCCTTGCAGCAGGGAACCAACTGCCTGGACACTTTGGGACATTTTGCTGATGGTGTCGTTGGAGTCTATGAGTGTCACAATGCAGGGGGGAACCAGGTATGTGTGGGGGTGGGCTGGAGCCCCTGCAGGGAAGGGGCCCTGAGCTTACGAGTCCTTGCTGCTGCCTTTCTCCTGTGACCCAAGGTGTCTGAGGTAGCCTGTGGCCGCAGCTGGTCACCCACAGGCAGGCAGCCACAGGCTCGGGGGGGATGCCCCAGATCTTGACAGATGCGTGGAGCCCGCCGTCAGCCTCGGGCCAGCCTCTGCCACCACAGTAAGGGACGCCTCGGTTATGACCGACATCCGGCATCCCTCCTCGAGGCGGGCCTGCAGGGCTGGTGGGCTTCCTCTCCCCTTCCTCCTCCTCCTCATCTTCCCGCCACCTCTGTCATCCCTGTGGCATGTGCTTGTCCCCAGAGCACCAGTTCTGTGTCTCCATCTGTGTCTGGTCTCCGACCAGCTCATAAACACCTGCTCGGGTCCCGGTTTTAACAGGCACAGACCCTGCGGCTGCTGCCAAAGTCATTATCGGCCCCTGCCTGTTAGATAACACGGGCTTAGATAGAGAATATTAACAATTACTAGCTTTAGTCTGACGCACACACAACTTGTCCTGGGTGCGTAAAGCCCCACACCTCCTGTCCTCACTGAAAACAAGACAGAGAAGGGAAGGCCTGTTGGGCCTAACCGTGGCCTATATGTTCCAGAGGACAATGTTCTAGAAAAGCAGTTTTCCCATAAAAAAAATGATAGGTGTTTTTTAAAATGTGGGCTTTGTGCCCAGAAGAGTCTGGGTCATGCTAGGTATTCTTATCTCCTTGAAAACGTGCCAAGCTCTCCGAGGACCTACAGTTTAAATGGGGCCGTTGGTGGCTGGGGGGTTAACTAAGTGTATCCCAGATTTACTGATCACAGAACCTTCTTTAAATAGAACTATTTTTAAGAGAGGGCACCTGCTTTTACGTAAAGTTGGTTGTTCCAAATCCCCCCAGGGAGTGTCTGGGCGGACTGCGACCCCCGGATGTTTCATCCCGTCTCTTCACTCGGTGATGTCCTCTTAACAGTTGCTTGGACCGGTCTGGACATCCTCAGTTAGACAAGGGAGGGAGAGCCGGCTTCAGGCGGCGGCCAGGGCTGGTCCAGCGCAGACGGTCAAGCCGTGCCGCTCCCAGGCTCCCAGGGTCTCACCTCTGTCCTCAGAGCCCGGCCTCGGTCCCATGCGTGCTTCCCCGGGACAGGCTGTGAGCTTGGAGTGAACCCCCAGCCAGCCTCGGGCTGCAGCCTGGTTTGTGGTCTAAGGAGGGAGGGAAAGAGAGTAGGAGGGAAGACTCGAGTCAGGCCGAGTTAGTTGGGTGGGGACAAGAGGGACGGAGGGCGCCGTGCCTGCCGAGAGTGTCTCTGCGTGTCCTTGTCAGGCCTTAGGTCCGAAACTCACCGTGGTTCCACTTTCTGTGGGGACTGCGTGGCTCTGGGTCCCACCGATGCACACGGCGGTGGCACACGGCACAAGTCTGCCTGCAGGAAGCCATGCGGGGACGGAGCGCGAGGAGGTCTGGGGCTTCGGTGTGAGGGGGGAGGCTGAGGGCGCCGGGAGACGCGGGGTTTTATCTGTCTCTGGCCAAGCCGGAATGAAAATACTGAAGTGTTGCCTTCCAAAAAGGCAAGCTTTGGGCAGCCTGGAAACACAGTGGATCTAATGAGTCTCCGTCCGGAAGCTCCGTTTAGCCTTCGGCAGCAGGGCTGTGCTTCGGGGCCTGCAAAGCCCGGGGTGCTTCTGGTCCTCGTGGCCGAAATTCAGAATTTGGCTAATGCACCGGTCTGGGTGTTAGGATTCAGAGGAGGCGTGGCCCCGGGTTACCTGCCGTCTGTGCTGTTAGACTCCAGATTTCTTCCGATTCCAGAGCCTCACCCTGTCCCCCGTTGAGTCACCGGGGTTTTCCCTCAGTCACGTGTGCAACGTTCTGATGATTCAGTGACCGTTGCAGGGGTCCGCCCTTATATTTTAGCAGCTCTGACCAGGGCAGACTCCGTGCATTTGGAAGGTATGTATGGCGGCCAACAGTGAGGGATTTCCCGCGCCCCCCCACCCTGCCCTCCCCGGGCTCAGGAGCCAGCTTCGGTCCTGGGTGCCGTGCGTGGCTCTCGCCCACGTGGCATGGCCTCGGGGGTGGATGGTACCTTTTAACCCGTGGCTGGTCACAAAAGCTGCCGTGGTCTGCGTGGTCGCCCCCACCTGTGATGGCTGGTGGCCGTGGCTCTGGATCCCCAGATCCAGTCTCTGAGTCCACGAGCCCCACTCTGCAAGCCCGTGGGGAGGCTGACCCGCCCGGCCTGCCGGGCGCGTTGCTCCCTCGTGCCCGTCCCCCGCGTGGTTTTGCATAGCTCCTCCTTCTCGTCTCACAGCTGTCCTGGTTAGAGTCCCCTTGTTCATAGGCACAGGAGTACGTTGATGATGAGCTGCCCTCAGGAAGCCATTTGCAGGAGGAGGAAGAGATTGGGACGGTGTAGGAGGCCACCCAGAGGCTGCTGCTCCCGGCTGTGTGCACAGGCGACTATGCTGGGCCATGGCCACGCCCAGACTTGGGCTGTCCCAGTGCTGTGCGTGGGGCTGTTGGGGAGAGCAGATAGCATGGCTTGTGCAGAGCACCCAGTCCCTTTTTTTTTCCCTTTTGCCCTTGTGGGAACCTCGATTTTCTCCCACTGGGCCGGAGGAGCTTTCCCTCCCCCCAGCAGATGTCCGCGGAGTCCCCGCTAGGCCAGCTGCGGGGCACTCAGGGATCCTGGACAGAAGCACCCAGTCTTGCCTGTCCAGGGAGCAGGTTTCTACCATCTCTGAGCCTGTTTCCTGTGGTTTTGTGCTGGAATCACCCCGAGAGCTTTCCGGAAATTCCGACGTCAGGTCCCCCGTCCAGAGAGCCTGATTTCATCGGCCTGGAGTCCCAGAGCACTGGGGTTTGTGAAATCTCCCAAGGCGGGTGATTCTGAACAAGCCACTGCACCAGGAGGGTTTTCTAGCGGGGGAGGCCACACCGGTGGGCGACAGGCTTCTCCCACACCCCGGGGCCCACCTTCCTCCGCGGACCGGCCTGCGGCCGGGAGAGCGGCCTAGACCAGCCCCGCCAACCTTGCCCGGTCTGCTGAGAATGTCCTCTGTCTGCAACACCCGATGCGGTTCTCACGGACCCCGTGGGGCTCCAGAGCACTCAGAATTTAGCCGGTGTGACTGAGGAGGTCAGGTGTTCAGCCATTTGGCTCAGCCAAGGTGGGTAGTGGCCACCACATCGGGTAGCATGGGTCACAGGCGGCGGGAAGCCCGGGCTCAGGCTCGCTCCTCACTGGTGTGCCGATGCGTAACCCTCCCGTAAGTGAATCCTGTCCGTACCGATGGAAGGCGATGCTTTTCTGAGTGGTGTGCCACCTGGGTGAGAAATGAGAGGGTTAAGTGGCGTTTCCTAACTGTAGACACAGTCCTTCTTATCTGGTTTCTGGCGGAGCCTCAGCAGACACCCTGGAAATGGGGAAATTAATGGCCGTGCTTTTTTAAGAGTGGCAGCTCAAAAAAGCAATTCTTAAATATTTATGAACTTTATTTTACAAATTCAGATCATTGAAATGCAACAGAAGAACAAAGTGGCAGCCAGCTCTGTTGTTTGCACAGCTGAATTAGTTTTTCCTGGAATTCGGTGTAAAGTCTGCTGTAAAATAATTAAACACACAATAGCAAGGAGGTTGTAGAAACATTTGTACGTGAGCTTTCCCTGAGTATCTGCAACCCTTCCAGTGTCTTTTCGACACCTGCTTCCAAGAAGCATCTAGAAGCTTACCCATGAGCAGGGGCGGGTTGGTGCCGGTACTTCACGCGAGCCTCGCTGGAGGTATGATGCATATCTGAGTGAATGAAAGGCAGGGTGCACGTGCTCCTTCCTGGGGCCTTTTGGCTTCGAATGCCACCCTGGGATACAGGTGACACTTGAGTGCCCGTTGGCACCTCGGAGGCACTGGCTATGGGGGGACAACCTGACAGTAGGCTGGAATCAACCCTCAAGGGCAGCGTGGGGCCCTTCCCAGAGAATGGTCTGCAAAGCTCACTGCCAGAGGCCGATGGGGACAGGTGGGGACAGGGCTCCGTGCTCTCGAGTCTGAGAGATGTGCAGGAAAACAGCGCGAGCAGGTTCTTCCGTGCTCAGCCTTCCAGGGCCTCGGAGAGCCTGTGTGTGACTTTGCAGAAAGACACGTGGCCCGAACTCACGGTTCCCCAAACTTACTTGACCTGAAACAGACTTCTCATAGAATCCCTCCCGGAGCACACTTTGGGAAACACTCATTAAAAGGTGAGAACACTGAAGCCAAAGAAAAGGAGGGGACCGGTCCCCGTCTGCCTCCGTGCTAGGAGAGAAGGAAGCTGCGAACACCCCAGGGGGCTTCTCCGAAGCCTAGATGGGCTGCCTGTCTAGGGCAGACCATCTGTTCCAAGGTGACAGAGGTACTGAACAGTGAGGCTTCTTTAAAAGGTAATTTATTCCCTCCCTTACCTCTGTCCCCTGAGAACAGAAAAAAGAAAGAAAAATAATTTCTTCATAGCATTTAATAGCATCTCAAGCTACACAGTACATTTATCCGTGGGTGAGCCGTTCTCCCCGCTGGAGAGCCAGCCCCGGGAGGTCGGGGCCTTGCCTGTCTGTTCACGGCCGTGGGCCGGGCCCTGGGAGGGCACCTGAGGCGTCGCAGGGCACCGTGGACCATCACGGGAAGGACGGCTGAGTCGTGGCCACTTTCCTGGGCGGAGAGCAGAAAGGCATATGCTGGTAGGGAGTGTGTCCCGGTGGAATTCTGGGTTGGAAGTCGCCTGGCTGCTTCTGGATCCTGAAGGCTCACTTGGGAATTGACCCCTTTAAGAGGGTCGGGTCCTAGAGTGAAGGTTAGAAGCTGTCTCCTCCCGTCCCACCTGTGGCCCCCCCCAGAACCTTCTGCCTGGAGCCTCACGCTCCCTCACCCTCTTCTCCATTTTCCCACGTCCTGTCCTTTCAGACTGTCTTATAAATGGTTGTGCTCTCAGCCCTGTGTGTGTGTGTGTGTGTGTGTGTGTGTGTGTGTGTGTTGTAAAAATCATAAGCAAGTTATTTTAGCACTCTCTGGCTCCGTTTTCCATCTCTAAGATGGGGTAATAACAGCTTCTCATGGGGCATAGCAGTGCCCCGCACACAGTAGGGGCCTGATGTTAGCACGAGGGGTGTGTGTGTAAATACCCAGGTCCGTCCCCAGGGAGCTCAGGCCTTGGGGAGTGTCAGCAAACCAACTCATGCGCAGTGAGGCTGCACGCTGCGTATTTCGCTACGGGCTCCATGTGTAATTTTCATCTTCACACATCACAGTCCACATTCGTAAATGCGGTTTCCAAGCCACACCCGCAGGGGGCAGAGTCTTTCCGAAATGACGCAGGCGGAAACGTCGACCCTGACCCGTCCGCCTTGGGGGATCCACGCGTGGGCCACCGTGTTCCCGGCTCCCGGTCCACAGCGGAGCCCTGGGTGTGGCGCTCCGATGCACCCCCCGGGCTGAAACCGCTCATACCGTTTATCTTAGTTACTCGTGTTCTCAGAGTGCTTTTGCCACATCAGTCGGTGAACTTGGCGCTGCCCTGGGTGGCCCCCCACTCCCGCGCCCCCCACCGCCCTGGCACCTCCAGGTGGAGATCTGCCCCTCGGTAAGAAGTCACGTGTCGGCCCTGAGTCGGCTGGGGGGGCTCGGGACCTCTGCTCGGCGGCATGACCCTGTCCCTCTCGAGCCCCGTCACTCCACAGCCCCGTGCGTGGCGCAGCCCTGACCTCCGGCGTTGTGTTCCAGGAATGGGCCTTGACGAAGGAGAAGTCGGTGAAGCACATGGACTTGTGCCTGACGGTGGTGGACCGGGCGCCGGGCTCTGTCATAAAGCTGCAGGGCTGCCGGGAGAACGACACCAGACAGGTAGGGCGCCCCTGCCCCTCAGCCCAGCCTTCCCGCACGCCCCCGTGGCTTCGACCACCCCGCTCCTTTGTCCCGTCGGGCTGCCCTGTCGGACCTCGGCTCCGGCCGTCCGCCATCTCCCACCAAGCTGGGGAGCTCCTGGCCTGCGGCAGGTGTTCCGTGAACCCCGTGCCGGGCAAACGTGGGGTCGGGATGCTCGTGCTACGTGCGGGCTGTGCGTGGTCGGAAGGCCGCCTTGCCTCCCGTGCGCACCGGCGGGGGCAGCGTGCCTCCTGTCCTCTGTCCTCGGCCCCGCGTGGGCCGCTCCACTGTGAGTGCCCTCATCCTGGGGTATGTCTTCCCGTAACTTATTTTCTTCAAACATTTATTCACTTTTTTTAGAAAGAGAAAGAGATCATGCGCAGGGGGAGGGGCAGAGGCCGAGGGAGACTGGCAAGCAGACTCCCTGCCGAGCGTGCAGCCCGACACGGGGCTCGATCCCGCGACCCCGAGATCCTGACCCAAGCCAAAATCAAAGAGTCGGAGGTCCAGTTGGCCGCCCCTTCCAGAGCTTCTTGATTGATCTGCTTCTGTCTGTGCCTCACTCTCTAGCAAGACTGGAGGGGAAGGGGCCACATTTTTGTGTTCGGCTCCTATGAGGGTCTGGAAGCACCTTCACTAGGTAGGGACGCCAGTGCCTCCAGGTCAGTTCCTCCTCCCTGCGCCGTGCAGGTAAGCGGAGCCGCTGGTCCCTTCTCCAGTCCTTCTTTATAGCAGCCTCTCGTACGTGCGTGTCCTGAGAGTGTGTGTCTGGTGGTGCCGGCAAACACCGGTGAGAGGTGGGTGGCGGGGCGCGTGTTGGTCTGAGCGCTGGCCATGACCATGGGAAGCCCACCCCGTTCTGCCTCCTCACACCCCGGCGGGCGGAGGCACAGACCTCGGGCCGGGGAGCAGGGAGGCCCCGCCGGCTCACGGCTTCTCCACAGAAGGAGAAGCACAGAGGGCCATGCAGGTGCGCGGCCTTGGCGGGATACACGTCAGGTGGGGATCTCAGCACAGATGCAGAGCCCGCCGAGAAGTTAGCACAGCACTGACCTACAAATAAGTACTAAAAAAGAAAGCAAGGTTCATCACCACGTCACCGAAGGGAGGTGTTTTCGTTCTGTTTCACTCCGTGCGCTGATGAACCCACGGCCCCGAAGGAAAGACCTAGCGACAACCTCTCTCTCGCAAGCCGCCAGTCGGATGTTGCTTATTTCTGATGACATTCTCGTTCTTTCCACTCCACCGCGTATTTCAAAGAAAAATTGCCTATTCTTATTTATTCATTAACTATTTCTGCTTTTTAAATTTGCAAAAATGCTAAACAATTAAGTTCAAGTGGATGAGACCTTATACACATACACACACTCTCTCTCTTTCCCAAGTGTCTGTGTATTTATACCTTCCGACATGCCAACGTGGGGAGCACTGGCTTGTCTCCGTATGGTCCCTTTTTATGAAATAGATGGATGTAGAGAAACGGAGGTACAGCCACCCGCAGCCCGGAGCCTGAGTGGGCTTCTCGTCCGAGACAGATTTTACCGAAGAGGAGGTGGAGACCCACAGAGTCAGCATCTCCTCTCCAGTGTCACCTGGGAGGACCGAGGCCAGGACCAGGTCCCTGGCTTCCATCCCGGCTGTCAGGGAAATACTTGCGTCTGTCCATCCCTGGCCTGCTTGCGGGGTCTGTCCCTGGCTCTGTGGAACCCCAGCCTGGCTTCTGATGGACGCTTGAATCCCAGTAGGCGCTCGCCTTATTTCCAGAGCGGACAGGTGTTCCTGGTGTGATCCCGGTTCTTTGGGAAGCCTAGGACGCCTCGGAGAGGCTCACACCAGGGGACGGGAATGTCCTGCAGGCAGCTCTTCTGACCCCGAGACCTCACCGGGTGCGGAGCCCTGTGGCCGCGTTTCAGCAGGGCCTTGAGGGCCCAGAAATCCGACCCGCGATTAGAGACAGAGCTGGAGTTTGATTATTTTTTTTAAAGACCTTCCATTTAGCTGAGGCTTTGACACCTGACAGGCAGAGGCCCCCGGAGAAGGGAAATCAGATTCCATTCATTCCACGTTCTTTGTCAAGCCTGATTCCTGGCCCCTCAGAGCAGCACAGGGCTGTCTGCGCCGCAGACACACTTTACATGACAACGGCAGAAGCTCGAGTGAGGACTGACTGACAGCCAGGGAGCCAGAAAGGAGGGATGATGGGCAGGCAGCCGTAACCTCCCCGTGCTCGGCTGATTGCACTGAATTTCACTGTTGGCAGAAGCTCTGGGTTCACGGGCGGCCTGAATGAGTGTCACAGGACCCTCGTGAGAACATCCCAGCATCCTGTTCTCCTCGTGCAGGAGGCCGGTTCTCAGGGTGCCGGGTTCCTCTCTGCCTGCTCTGCCTCCTTCCCCCCACCACCCTCCCATCCACTTGCCCTCTGAGAGGAGGCCCCTCAGCTAATTTTATCTCGAAGCCGCACCTTCTTGCCAGCTGGACTGTTTGGTTTCCAGGCACGTCTATGTGTTCGTGTTGTGTGTGCATTTGCAGAGTCAGGGGAAGGGGAGGCAGGAGGAAGTAAATTCAATTCCATGGTGTCAAAAGGATTTGCAGAAATACTTACGGAAAGGAGCTTGAGTGCACACAGTGTAAAAAATTAATTAGAATCACAGACTCTATTAATGAAGGGAGAGCTTTGGGGAGAAAAAAGTGTGATTTTTTTTTTCTTTGAAAGAACAAACAGATTTTTACATGGGGTAAACAATGGGGTCGGGGGGCCTCAGACTTCCCTGAGGCAAGGCTGTGGGCTTTGTTTCCTTTCTTGTTTGGTTGGCGGATCAGTTGGTGAATTGGTGAGTTGGTTGGTTTACTCATTGACTGACTGAGTGTGGTTAGCTGGTCAGTTGAGGGTGGGTTGGGGTTGGTCTTGGTTGGTGGGAGGGCGTACACGTTCGAATAAGGAGACGTTAGGCCCTGTGCTCACAAGAGTCGCATTGGGAACTCGGCAAATATTGCTTGGTCCCTGCCGTGCAGAGTGCCGGGGGCCCCCGGAGTGGCCGAGACAGGTTTCTCAGACCCACCAAGGAGCTCACAGACTCGTAGAGAGAACAGACAGGATAGAAACGGGTTCCTCAACATGATAATTCTGCCCTCTCAGGCATCTCTTTCCCTCTCGGCTGGCCTGACACTGTTCCCCTGGTTAATGGAGCCCGAGGCCCTAAGTGGGAGCATGGAAGTGCCCGGCCACTGCCTCCAGGCGGGGCTGCCTTCCAGGAGCCAAGGCCGGGATCCCGATCGGGGCCTCTTTGAGCTGACTCAGCTTCCTAGGGCTCCTCTGGGGGCTAAATAGCCTCAGCTGAGGCCTTCTTGTGGATGAATGCACGTGCCCCCCGGAGGCACCCTCGCTCGAGTTCTCGGGTTAATGACCGAGGCTGGGCAGGTGCCCAGAGCGCCAGAGCTTGGATGAGGGGTGGGGCAGGACACGCGGGCCCTAGCGGGCCCAGAACGGAGGTCTGGAGTTGCAAACCCGGCAGAGAGCATAGGTTTCTTTCCTGGACGCTCAGCTGGCCCTGGGGCTGCTTGGTCTTGGGGCAGCGGCTAACTCCTCCATTATGATCCGAGATCCCCCACCAACCACAAAAAAAAAAAAAAATTTTTTGCTTTTTGTGTAGCTAGGACGCCCTGCCTACGGGTCTGTCCCCTACCGTCTCGTGTGCGCTGTGACCGTAAGGCCCTCTCCTGTCTCCTGCAGAAATGGGAGCAGATCGAGGGCAACTCCAAGCTGCGGCACGTGGGCAGCAACCTGTGCCTGGACAGCCGCGCGGCCAAGAGCGGGGGCCTGAGCGTGGAGGTGTGCGGCCCCGCCCTGTCTCAGCAGTGGAAGTTCACGCTCAACCTGCAGCAGTAGGAGAGCCCGCCAGGCGGCGCCCACCGGGCCCCCACACCGGCCGGCTGAGTTTGGAGATCCCGTTGTCGATTATGTTTCTTGAACTTTCTGCGAAACTATATACCTCAGTATTCCATCATGGTCGGAAAGTCGGAGAACGTGTGCGAGGCACGGGGCCTGGGTGGACGCCGAAGAGGCTGGGAAAGAGACCCGCTCTCCTCGTCCCATGGGAGGCGGCTGGGCCCCCTTTCCGAGGCCGCCCCCACCCACCCACAGCGACCCCCCAGGGGCGGCCGAGGCGCGGGCCCCAGCGCGGGGCAGGGAGAGCAGAAGGGGCATCGCTGCTGTGTCACCGTGAGGAACACTCTGGAAATCTCCATTTTTGATCCCATCGAAATCATGTCTGGTTTCTGCAACGGTGACCCGAGTCATTTTGCAGGATTACGTCGTACGTCCCTGTCCCCGCTCCTCTGTTCCCGGCTGTCTTCCCAGCACAGACCCCCTCTTCCACACGATGTACTTGCTCTATTTGAATAGGAACTTTCTACGGTGGGACAGTAAATATAAATATATATAAAAGAAAGAATGTACGGTCAATTCCCTATGGTTTCTGTAGGTCGTCCTCATCTTGTAAATTTCCCACAAAGCAGTTAGTTCACGGCCGTAAGGAAGAGGGGCGGGGCCCTTTGGGATGGGGAGAAGGTGGCCTCCAGCGCCTCCCCTACCCCGGAGCCCCACCAGTGAGCAGGTGCTATGGGGGCCACGGGGGGCTTCCCTGCCACTGGGCCCCAGGAGGCTAGGGGTGCCGGGGGGCCCTCCGTTGGCTTCAGCTTGCAAGCCACGGTTCGGTGTTGGAACCTACTTTCTGTGCCCTTGGTATCTGGAAACCTGGATGGGTTATTTTTTTTGATGAACATTTCTTTGGGTCTGTTTAAATTGATTTTTTTTTCTCTTAGGAAAAACAAAAACAACACAAAAAACAAAACAAAACCCAGGCTCCCAGCTCCCAGTAGGTGACAGTAGGAAGCTGTCCTGGCTGTCATAGGGCGAACTGTGTGTGTCCCGTGAGCTGGTCCCTGGGCTCTGGAGTCTGGCCTGCCCCCGCTGTCCCTCCCTTGCCCAGGGGCCTGCTTTTGGTCATGGAGGATTCTGGAGACAGAGCAGGAGGCTTGTGTGTTAGGAAGCAGATGTCAGTGTAAACCACAAGCCAGTTAGGAACTAGAAGTCATGACAGGAAGAGATGCCCAGGAATGTCCCTGCAGCAACCCCCCTTGCCTTTGCGGTGGCCCCACGGTGACAGGGCAGTCCGGGCCCCCTACGGAGGGGCCCCGCCCTCCTTCCTTCTCCCCTTCTGCGTGCGCGCCCAGTCTCAGAGAGGGCGTGTGTGTCAGAAATGCACCTCCTCGGGCCCCAAGGGGAGGGCCCGGGAGGTCACAGAGTGGGAAGTGGCCCCAGAAGATTCTGCTGGGTTGATAGTCTGCAAAGTGCCACTCTCTTCCCTGCCCATTTCCCGTTTCCAAAAGGGAGCGCTACTGTTTTTTCTTCCTTCATTGAAAAAGGCCCATGTGTGTTTGCTCTGGGTCACCGGGATCGGGCGCGGAGGCGTGGCTGGGGGACTGTCCTGCCCTCCTTTTGGCCTCTGCCCAGCAGGCGGACGTACGCTCAGTGGACAGGGAGGCCGTGGCCGGGTTACCACTGCACACCTTGTCTCAGAGGCCGGTCTTGACTGCGGGGAGGCCTCGGAGAGAGGGCCCGGTACCCATGCAAGGCTGTTGAGTGCAGGTGGGGCGGGAAGCAGACTCAACCTGGGCACCTGGGTCCTCCTCTCAGACCCGGTCCCCTGTGAGCCGCTGCCGGTGTTCACCAGAAAAATTCCCCACGGCTGGCAAACACATTTGGCTTTGATGTGCAACAAATTCGAGTCAGGTCCTTGATGAGTCCTTTCCTTGTGCACTCCCACCCCACCCAGAACCCTCATGGCGCCTGTACCATCAGGACCGGCCCACCTGGCCCGTTCTGGGGTCGCTCCTCGACCCTGAGCTAGGGGTGCGGGGGGGCGGGGTGCGGCAGCCTGGGACCCTGTGGGCCTTGGGAGCAGAGGTGCGGCTGGGCGGGCTCCCTGGAGGCGAGCTATGTTTACAAGACCACAGTGTGCCAAAGTGACTTCCTGCGGTTGCGTATTTCTTAGTCAACGGGACGGTCCCACCCTCCCACTCCGGTTTTTACAAGTACAGATTCTCTCTCCTAAGAGCCCTTTGAGCAAAGTGTGGCGAAGCTAGTTGTCCTCTCTGTGGTGGTCTTTCTTACGTCTTCATCAAAGCTAAAATGATGGTCTCTGTGAGTATGTTTTGCAAATTCAAAATATAGTTTGGTAATTTTTTTTCCAGTTGATTTTTAAAAAGAACTGCTGTACAGAGCTTGTACTTTGTCCATTTTATAGATGGAAACCATCCTTGAAAATTGTTTAACTTAAATAAAGAGAAGATACTTTATAGATAACACTCTCTGGCAATGACTGCAGTCATTCTTGGTGCGTTACCGGGGGAGGGAGGGTGACTAGCATCTGGGGGTGGTGGGGAGACGGTCTGTCTTCTCTGGGGCCCCCCCACTCCATGACTCTTTCTTTTTTTTTATTTTTAAGATTTGGGGTTTTCTTGTTTTTTGTTTTTTTTAACAGAGGGAGAGTGAGCACTGGGACACAAGCAGGGGCAGGCTTCCCACTGAGCAGGGAGCCCAATGTGCGGCTCGATCCCAGGACCCTGGGATCACGACCCGAGCCAAAGGCAGACGCTTAACCGACTGAGCCAGGCAGGTGCCCCTCCATGACCATTTCTTACCACACCTTTAAAAAGCATTCGCTGTTTACCGCTGGGCCCTCGTGGTGTTTATTCTTGTAATACCGTTTCCGTCTGTGGAGTGTTCGTGATGTGCCGGGCACGGAGCCAAGCCCTGAAACGCGTTCCCCTCGTCTGCTCGCAGTAACCTGTGCGACGGTGCGACAGGCTGCCTTCCACAGCTGGCCCCAGAGGCTGCTGCCTGAAGCCCTTAACCTCCTCAAGGTCAAGGGCTCACCTGCTCAAGGTCACACCGCTGCTGAGTGCTCACCTGGAGTCAGCCTGGGGTCCGCTCGCCCAGCTGGGCTGGAGGGAGGGGGCAAATGTTTTCAGCACTTTTATGGCATTTAAAATCTATACTTGTTTCCCAGCTGCGGGCCGCCCAGTGCCATCTGAGGCTGGCTCAGGTCTTTCCCCTCATCCTCAGCCTTGTAACATGCCTACCCTCGGGGCGCCTGGGTGGCTCAGCGGGTTAAGTCTCTGCCTTGGGCTCAGGTCATGATCTCAGGGTCCTGGGATCGAGCCCCGCATCAGGCTCTCTGCTCAGCCGGAAGCCTGCTTCTCTCTCTCCCGCTCCCCCTGCGTGTGTTCCCTGGCTCGCTGTGCCTCTCCGTCAAATTAATAAATAAAATCTTTAAAAATAAATTAGTTAATTAAAACTTGGTTCTCCTGACATCTGAGAAACAAAGCCCTATTGTGCAACGTCCCTCAGAGCGCTGTAGGAGTGTGCGCGTGTGCGCGTGCGCGTGCGCGTGCGCGTGTCTGTGTGGTTCCTGCTTTGGCATCAGGAAGAAGTTTATTCATTCAGTATTTATTGAGAAACTCTGTGTGGTCCTGACCGTCCAGAAGACCCAGCAGGGAAGGAAATATTCGACTCCAAGCAAGGGGACGGGGGCTCCGCAGGCTCCGAGTGGGGACTTTGCAGGGACATGACTGGGTAGTTGAGTCAGGCGTGGGCTCCCGAATGCTCTGGAAGGAATTTCCGCTGATACGGGTGGGGGAGGGGAGGGGTGCTCCATGAGCTCTGGCCTGGGGTGAACAGGACCCTATTTGCAACTTTTTTAATAATAAAGTGTGTAACCTGACCCAGCTGTTTGATTCTGCAGGCCACTCCACACTTTTAAAAAATACTCAGCCAGAAAAATAAAATCTCTTCTCATGCTCTCCTCTGCCTGTGGACCTACCTCAAAGAAAATGAGAAAATTCTCTTCTTAGACTAATTTACTGTTATTCCTAACCAATTTACCAAAAATACAACGTGTCGGTATTTGATCTTCTGTATTACTGTGCTGCAAATGATACACATCGTTTCCAAAAAACTGTGGAACTGGAGGATCCCAAAGCAGTGATGACCGATGGCTCAACAGCCCCCGCCTGAGCCCCTGGGGACCCGCCGTGGGACAGGGCTGCAAAGTAGACCATGTGGGCCTCCCCCCGGGTTACACCCACGGGGGAGCCAGACTCTGAACGAGACCTTGAATGCAGTTTTGAGACTAAAGACTGTCTCAGAAAGGCGCAGGCCTCCTCGGTGCTGCGTGGACAACCGTCTGGGGGAGGGGGTCACCCCTCGGCCCCTTGGCGTGGCCGACGCGGGCTCACTGACGCGCTTCCAGAAACGGGCTGTCCCGTGGCTCTTGAACTGCAGGAGAGTCTGGGGAGCGCTTGGAGTTGAGCGTGAGAAATCTCAATTACGTGCGGTTTAAATTAAAAGAGACATTTACTGTCTGTATAACAAGGAATCCGAAGGTGACAGGGTTCCCGGTCAACCCTAGGGCTCGCCGTTGTCAGGAACAAGACGGACGGCTTTCTGCCTGACCACCCCTGCTCCCACCCCTCCCGCGTAGGCTCTTGCTCCTGGCTTTGTCCCCCGCCTGCCTTCTTTCCTCCTCGCCCTCTCTCCCTCCTTCCCTCCTGTCTTCCTTGCCCCACCTTCCTCTCTCCCTCCTCTTTCCTTCTTTCCTTCCTCTCCTTAGAGAAGACACATCTTTCCCAGGGAGCACCCCTTGCCCCCCCCAGACCTCTCAGGCCCCGCAGCCCAGAACCAGGCACTCGGGTGCTTAGCCAACTAGCACCCGTCCTCTCCTGGGGCCCCGTCCTCAGTCATGGACGTGGGTCCTGCTGGCAAGGACAGGGGAGGGGCCGGCTACCCACTGGGCCACCACCACACCGGCCACATTTGCCATCCCCGAGAGAATTCTGGAAGCAGCTGGATGGGCCCAGGCAGCCCCGTGGTCGCGGGATTCCTGCATCCTCGCTGAGCGGTGGCTTCCGGGTCTCCTGATGTCTGCTGGCAACGGGGGTTTCTTCTGAGGTTTTCAAATGAATGAAACACATGGCCTGGCATTACAGAGACGACTAATTAGACTGAGACACAATTATCAAAACATTTTTATAATATGTGCTTCTCAGTGCATTAAATAACAAGGCCTCACATCTGATAGCTACCGTAATTTCGAAGTTGGGATGAGCATGAACAGCATTTTGAAAAATCTGCCACAATTAATGTAATATGAAAATATCGGTGAATTTTTTTTTTTTTAATTTAAACTGGTGACAGAGTTCCCGGTTTTATAATCAATCAGAGGTTCGTGGAAATAAAGACGTCATTTTTTTTTCCGCATCAGAGCTTCTGGACCCCCTGAATTCTAAGCACCTCGGTGTGGATGACGTCTGTGAGTGACGTCTGTGATCTGGGACCCTCCCTCAGCTGGACGGGCTCCGTCTCCTTGCTGCGACATCAGCTGGAAATGCCTGGGCGGCAGAGCGAAGCGGAAGGGGCTCTGACGTTGACCCCGGACCTGGGCTCCCACCCTGATTCCAAAGGCCAAGTGGGAAGAGGCGCCCCGTGAGCACAGACTTGCGTGAGCCGAGCGCTCTGAGACTCCTAGTCGCCGACTTCGCATTTGAGAAATAACCGCTCGTCAGTGCCTTGGGCAGCGGGTGGGCGAGGGGCCCAGGAGGGGCTGCTGGTCCTCAAAACGTCCAAGCCCCGGTTCAACCTGTGACACGCGGGCGACAAGGGCTAGGATTTTCTGACCAACCTCTCTCCCTGTTGGAGCCGCACGGGAAATTCAGGCAGCAGAAGGTTGTCCAGTGAGCAAGGAACCGGAATAAGGATTTGGTCAAAGTGTCCCTGATAAGAGAGCGTTGTTTCCCGACTGCCGCAGTCCAGAACCGGTCACGTCCAACCCGCCTCGCGTGGACCGCGGATCCGGACGTGCGGGGGCCCCTCCCCCATGGGCCTGCGGGGAGGGGGTGGGGAAGGAGCAGAGGGGAGCCTCCCTCCAACACCACGGTTGGCTGCCCCGCGGGATAGCAGTGCAAGGACAGGGAGTAAGGCTGGAGGAGAAGCGAGAAGCAGGAAGGAGGAGGTACCGGGGGTGTGACTTGCCAGACCCTGGAATAAATGCGCCGCCCTCCAAGTCACCTCTAGCCTCTACGGCCCGCAGAGCAGTTGTTCCCCATTTCACCCTCGGGGAAACTGAGGCTCCCAGAAGGCAAGCCATTTGTTCAGTTCGCTTGTGCAGCACAGAGTCAAGCACTGTCCATCCTCGCCCCGTGGGGGGTGTCGGGAGCTGCGAAGGGCAGGGCCGGGGGTCAGAGGGTGGTTAGGGGAGCCCGGAGGCCGGGTGCACGGCTGCGGCGGGGGCGGGCGGTGGACGGAGGGCGCTCCGGAGCAGACGACTGGTGCTGGCGGGAAAGGCTGTCGACGGCCCCCCGAGGCCTGGCGGAGGAACAATTCCAGAAGGCTCAGGGGACTTCCCGTGAGCGAAAGGTGAGGCCCAGGGCGTTGAGACATGACGCTGCCACGGATAAATGTGGTATTTCCACATTTTACCGGGTCTGTGAAATGGGCACAGTTGGCTCACCTCACAGGACGGTCATGAGGGAGCGGTGAGACGGGAGGAGCGCCTCCCTCCCGGGCCAGGGCTGCGGCTGCCACGGGCCACCCTGGTTTCCCCTGCAGGCTTGTGGACCCATGTGGGCCCCAGAGCGAAGGGGGCCTGGAACCGGGGAACCGAGGCCGTCCGCGTTAGAGACTGAGTTCGCCGTGAAAGCTTACTGTGGGGGCGAGAAAGTGAGAGGTGTGAGGCTGCCGTCACACGGCCCGAAGGCGGCACCACTGGCCTCAGAAGAGGGACAGCCAAGTGCCTTTCGATTTTTTGTTAAAGGTTTTACTTATTTATTTACTTATTTATTTATTTACTTATTTATTTGTTAAAGGTTTTACTTATTTATTTGAGAGAGAGAGAACATATGCCTATGCAAGTGTGCACAGGAAGGAGGAGAAGGGGTGAGGGGGGAGGGAGGGAGCAGAGGTGAGGGGCAAAGGGAGAGGGAGAGAGAATCTCAAGCAGCTCCCGAAGTGGGGCTCGATCCCACAACCCCGAGATCATGACCTGAGCCGAAATCGAGTCGGGACGCTTAACCCACGGAGCCACCCAGGCGCCCCAGGTCTCTCAATTCTAAGTGTTCCCCTCCCCCACGGCCACATGCCAGGAGCGAGGCAGGGTGAGAGTGTGGCCCTCGTCTCTCCAGTAGGGGACAACATCAAAGGGCTGGCAGGGAGGGGTGGGCAGGACACAGCCACAGAGTGACATCACTACGCCGTGTGGACCAGCTCTTAGGAGGTGATAAGTGTTTAAGGCTCACTGTGGAGCCTCCATTATGCCCCCCACCCCCAAAAAATGCACGCTGGGGTCCTAACCCCCAATCCCGCAGGATGTCACTCTATTTGGAGAAAAGTTAAAATGGGCTCACTGGGCGGGGGGGGGGGGGCTCTAATCCACTGTGACTCGTGTCCTTATAAGAAGAGGACATGAGGACGCTGACGCACATAAGGAAGGCCGCAGGAAGACACAGGGCGAAGACGGCCGTCTACACACCGAGGAGCGAGACCTCCAACGGAGCCAGCCCTGTCCGCACCCCGACCTCTGGCCCTGAGCCTTCAGAATTATGAGGAAATACATTTCTGCTGAGAAGCCACCCGTCTGTGGTACTTTTCTTGGCTGACCCCGCAAAACAATGCAGGTTCCTGTGCCCGGGACGTGGGTGGTTATGTAACAACACCTAAAAAAGTACGGAAGTGGCTGTAGAACGAGATACTCTGTAGAAGCTGGAAGAGTCTTAGGAGAATGTTAGAACGAGCCTCGATGGCCCTGAAGAAACTGTCTGTGGAAACACAGACACGAAACACAAGTCTCTGGAGGGCTCCTCGAGAGAAGAGGAGAGATGCGCTCGGCATCACGAACGAGACAGCTCCCGAATCTGCACACCAGGGAGCTCCTGACCCGCTCACAGATGGGCGTGCGGGACCAGTGACTGGAAGTGGGAGGAGGGCAGTCCTCGTCAAGAAACGGCCGTGAACTTGGCTGGAGTGTGTTCTAGCGTCCTGTGGACAGCAGAGCGCGTGAGTGCCCAGCTTGGAGCACCGCCGGCTTCCGAGCAAATGGTCGGAGGGAGGGCCTGGTTTCCCCTTTGCCGTTTGTAGTCACATGGCAGGGAAAAGAGACACATTGGAAAAGAAATCAGAACTTGAAGAGTTGGAAAATTCTCGGCCTGTCTACACGTCGAAAAATGAAAAAGAGATTATGGGTGTCACTTAAGGATCCGATCCGCCGTGGCCACGGAAGCCAGGAATAGAAACGGGCTTATCCGGGGAGGATCCAGGAAGAGCCTCCCGTCTGACGGCCTGGGCCCATCCGACATCGCAAGTGTTGTAGGAATTTTGTAGCATCAGAAATGCCAGCTTAGCCCAAGGGGACAGGAGAGAGAACAAAACAAAGGACGGCCGGTGGGCTGCTGGGATCCTGCAGGACAGGCCCCGTTCTCCTTCAGGCAGACAAGAATGACCGTGAAGGCAGCCCAGAGGTCCCAGGGCTGCCCCTGCCGCACCGACCTAGGGCACAGGCCCCGAGGGACAGAGCTGGCTCCGCCCCCATTCCAGGTGGGTCAGAGCGGAGAGTCGGGGCCAAAGAAGATTATTCTGGAGGCTTAAAATCAAACGGAATTGGCCCTGGTAGGTTTCGGACTTGCGTGGAACGCTCACCCCTTTCTTCTTCCCAATTTCTGCCCTTGGGATTGGGGATGTCGAGCCTATGCCTGACCCATCGTTACATTTTGGAAGTAGATCACTACGTGCAAGAGCGCCTGGCCTGAGGGGCCCAACAGACCAGGTCCAGCCACTCACCGCTGACCAAAGCCAAAGGCCGAGACACAAGAAATCCAAAGGGGGTGAGACAAGGAAGGAGTTGATTTCAGGGAGGCCGACACAGGCAAGGCTAGCATCTCAAAGACCGTCTCTGAAGCGCTGTAAACACTTCTGGGTTTCTGTCCGGAGAAGGCAAGACAGAGGTCGGTGGGTCCACGCAGCTGGGCGTGAAGGTCATGTGCGTCGCCGTCTGGCAATCAGTCACGCGGGGTCTTGCTGGCTCTGGGGCTGGTTTCCTTTCCGGGCCCGGGATGCTTGCCTGCGTTAAGAGATAAGCTGGGAAGAGTTTACCTAGTACGGACGGAGGCCAAAATGAAGCTTTGGGACCTTACGGTTATGCTGGAGTGGATCCGGACCTGTGGGGCTATTGGGATGGGGTGAATGTACTTTGCCTGTAAGAAGGACATACTTTGGGGGGTCATAAAGCAAAGTGTTCTATCCCTCCCCAAAGTGAATGGTCACTGGGGAAGGCCCTGATCCAATGAGACTGCTGTCCATGTAGGAAGAGATCAGGGGACACACACACACAGGGAAGGTGATGGCCATCTGCTAGCCTACCAGAGGCCTCAGAAGAAACTAACACCTTGATCCCTTGGAAGCCGGTGATCTCAGACTTCTAGCTTCTAGAATTGTGAAAAAATCAATTTCTGTTCGGTGTGGGGTACGTTGTGATAGCTGCGGCCCCGTGAATTCATACGAAGGCTCAGGTGCCCTCAGGAGCCCCCAGGTCCCCATGCACAGCTGGGCCCAGCCTCCTGCCAGCTCCAAACCAGACGGGCACGGAGAGAGTACCCGGGAGCACATCCCCAGGGTGGCCTTCCCAGGACAGGGCCTCAGAGGTCCCATCACAGGGCGAGCTTCCCAGCATCCCAGACCTCGTTCCAGCACGGCTCTCCCGTGCTCGGGCAGCAGCGGGGGGGCGAGATGAGGCTGCCAGTTTGTCCGGTGAGAGCTCGCCTTTACTGAGAGCCCGCAGTTGGCCAGAAACCGTGCTCGCTGCTCTAGAAATGATCTCATTCAGCGGTCACGTCCACCTTGTTACCCGGTACACAAAGTGGAGCTTCGTTAAGCCGTATTCATGACCCGTGGTCAGCAGAACCAAACCCAGCTCTCTGTAGGACGCTGGCAAGTCTCAAACCTGGCGGCACATTGCAATTCCTTGGGGAGCTGAAAAACAAAAAAATGTGAAAGCCCTGTCCCGCCCCAACCCTAGAGCGACGGGGCCAAGGGGCTGTGTGTCTGCAGAGCTCCCCAAGCCAGGCCGTGACCCGGACCCTGGCTTCTCCAACTTGGAGCTTCAGGATCACCGGGGCGGGGTTGGTGGGGGGTGGTTGGTGGAAACGGATTCCTGCATCCACCTCCATAGCTTCTGATTCGGGAGATCCGGGGCGGGGCCTGAGCATTTATGTCTCTAGGGAGCTCCCAAGTGACACTGAGGCCTCTGGTCCAGAGACCACACTAGAGGGAGCAAAACACGTGGTTAGAATCCCACACTTTTTAATTGAAAAGTCTGCTGCCAAGTCCCAGGGCAGCGCTGAGAAGCCATGAGGTGGCCAGCGTCCCTGAGCTTGAACTTGGAACTGTGTGATCCCGGGTTAAGTGCTCTAACCTCTCTGTGCTCTGTCTTGTCACTGGCAAAATGGGGACATGATATGAACGGAGCTGTGCAGGCACGATAGTGGGGATCTCAACTTTGCTTGTACTCTGACCTGCTTCGTCAGAAAACCATTTTCCCCGCCATCTGCAGCTTGAAGGACTTAATATCACAGGTCGTCACTTTGCGATTTCAATTTGGAATCCTTGGATCCTTTGGAATCCGAAGCCTGTGAGCGACAGAACTTATCTTGACAATCAAAGCAAAGGATAAAAAGAATAAGAGTGGCGTCACGCACTCAAATACGGACAGCCGAGCTTCGTGGGAGTCAAGAGTCGGGTCCTGCGCCAAGAGCGTACCCAGAAAATCGAATCCCGTCCGGCCCGAGCAATGGGGTGAGGCGGGCTGGCTGCTTTCTCAGCTTCGGGAAAGGTTCACATTATTACAGAGCCGGCTGTGACACAACTGATCTTTTCCTCTTGGATCAGGGATGTGGAGACAAAGAAAATGACCTAGACTGGCCTAACTTCCACTGCCTCCCTGGAAGGGGCAGGAAATAAAACCCAGAAGTGTGTCCCAGAAAGCGTTTTAGCACAAACTCTCCCTTTTGGTCTATATTAGGAGTTTAATCGGTGTGTTCGTATCCGCTCCTGAAGGAAGTAGATGGGCTTTGGGTCAGTTCTCTAGAAGCAATAGGGATCCAGTTTGGACACATTCGCTCCCCAGGCAAGTTTTGCTGCACCCCCACCCCAACACAGGAGCTCCCCAATCTGTCCCTTTGTTACTACAATAAAGCCCCAGGCTTTCCCCCCTACACTCTGGGCTGCAAGGAGCAGGGAGGGGAAGGGGAGGGAGCAGGTTCCCGGGTCCTTGCCACACTCAGTGAGCAGACGGCTCCCTCCAGGGACAGCCACTGTGTCCTCCCACTGCTGGGGACAGCAGCGCTCCAGAGGGGACCAGTGACTCGGCCAAGGCGGGGCGTGGAGCAGTCGCCAGAGTGATACACACCGTTGTCCGTCAGAAGTCTCTTCCCATAATGATAGCTGCGGGGAAAGAGCTGCTCAGGCCGGAAGCTCCCGTCTCACACGCCTGACCCGAATCCCATCAGCCGCACCGGTCTCTCTCGCCCCCTCGGGGGTCACTCAGTTTTCTCTCCTTTCTCTTTCACTGCTGTCCTGGTCTTTCAGCCGCATTAGCCCAAGAGGCAGAAAACCCAACTCGTGGGAGGCTGCTCCACATTCAGAAGCCCGTTCGGGCAGGGACGGTCTCTGGTCCATGGGTGGGTCGGGGACACAGCCTGCCTGCCGGTGGCCGGGCCCGACGCCTGCGCTGAGAGGTTGCCTGGGGGACGGAACGGAGGAGGCCCCTTTTCCAAACTAGCACCACCCGTCCCTCTCTCACACGACCTGCAGTGTTCTCATGACAGTCACTTGTCCCACGGAGGCAAGTGTCTTCCAGGAGAGTATGGGACCTCAAGAAAGCCAGGTCCACTGTCTGCAGGAAGACAGGGCACACGGGGCAGCGGCATCCCTACCAACAAGCCTGCAGCTCCTTGAGCTTGGCTCCAGGCTCGCTCTTTTTTGTTGTTTTCCGTTCTTTTCTTTTCTTTTTAGAGAGGGGTTAGGGACAAAATGGGAAGTGGGCAGCGGGAGAGAGAGAGAGGGAGAGAGAGAATCTTAAGCAGGCTCTGCCCAACGCGGGGCTCGATCTCACGGCCCTGAGATCATGCCCTGAGCTGAAATCAAGAATCTGAGGCTTAACCGACGGAGCCCTGCCCCCCCCCCAGTCCCAGGCGCTCCCCAGGGCTCTCTCTGCTGTGTCCCACTGTCATTGTGGAAATGAAGACCACCACCCCCTGCCCCGCCGTTCCCACATGCTCCTAAGTGCTTTTCCCTAAGACACTTTGTACTAAGGCCTTTCCCTGCTAGGAAAACACGTGGATTCTCCCAGCGCGCAAGGTTAGACCAAACACCACGCTGCCAGCCAGGCTCGTGGTTCCGAGCACCTTGTGGACTCCGAGGGCGCGGGTCAGTTCTGAGACTGGGACAGGAAATGACGAGCACCCCGAGGAGGCTGGGGGTCCAGCGAGCTGCGAGAGGCAGCCTGAGGACATCCACAGAGAGCTGGGATGGGGGAGTGGCCCTAGGCCAGAGCCCTCCTCTGTGCTCCCACGGACCGCAGCCCTCTTCACGTCCTCAGCCTGGGGACACCCTGGTCACCGCAGCCACTGGAGGAAGGAGACCAATCCGCGACTCCGAGGGAGGTCCTGTCACTCCCGGGAACCTTCCCACCACGAGGCCGCTTCCCAGCCTGCGATCACTTCCCGCAAGGAATGGCCAGCCGAGAGGGGCTCCCTGCCCGGTCGCGCCGCCAGGTCTGATCTCTTCTGTCACCCTGTGCCCTCCAAAGAGCGGGCTTTCCCGCAGGGAAACACCACAAGTTTCTACGTGAACGACGTCCCTGCCCATCAGTGTTGCTTGGCCCTTCAGAAAGTCTTCCCACAGGCCGTCCTCTTGTGTCGCCGTGAGCAAACAGGTAAAGCTATTTTCAGGACAGCCCGGTGCCCTCCAACCCGTCCTGCTCCTCGGCGGCCGGCGAGATGCCCGGAGAGTGGCCGGGACGGCCGTGTGCTGAGGGGATGCGGGCGAGCAGTGCGCCAGCCGTGAGTAGCCCCCCTGGGGGGAACGTGAGTCCGGTTCAAAACCGGCTCTGCCTGTCCTCGGCACGACCCTGTCACGCCGGCCATCAGCCAGAGCTGACCCACAGGCCAGGAAGAAAGAAGGGATCGGGAAGGTTAGTTCAGGAAGGGCCAGGGGGCCTGAGTGGTGAGCATGAGGCGAGCTTGCCGGGCCCCGAAGATACAGTAATGCTAAAAGGTATCATACTCGGAATGAAACATGCACTTTGGGACACAGAGTAAGTATCAAGAACGGCCACCCGCGGATATTAGGGCCCAATCCCTGGTACCTGAGCCCTCGGCCCACAGGCTTAGCCTCAAGCCACAGAGGTTTCCCCCAGACCTTCAGGTGTAACAGAATCCGCCCTGCTGGGTTTCCAAACCGCTTGGGACGGGGGATCCCTTTTCCCTTCCACTGTGCCGCCTTTCAGGATGAGAATCTGGTAACTGTTATTCTGTGCCTGCCCATTGTTGGTGTTTTGGGAACGGATAACTTCTTTTCTAGTTTCATAAGTACACAGGAGTCTTCCCCCAGGATGGGCATGTCCAGAGTCTCGCTGGTAGCCAGTCTCGATGATGGGGTTTGGAACTTTTGGTGAGTTGGAAATGAGACGACTCCTCAACCTGATTTGAAGCTGTAATGGGTTGAGCCTCGCAGGGGTGGGGGCGAGTGTATTTTGCACGTGGGCTAGACAGGGGTCTGCAGCAGCCAGAGAGTGGCCCACGGGAGGCTGAATAACGACCGCGCACAGATCTAAGTCCTAATGCCCGGAGCCTGTACGCAAGGAAAAAGGGTCTTTGCAGTTGTGATTCTCTTAAGAATCTTGACGTGGAGAGATGATCCGCGATGGTCCAAGGGGAGCCTCCATCCGGTCACCAGTGTCCTTGTGAAAGGGAGCGGAGGGAAATTTGACACACACGGAAGAGAAGCCATGAGGAGACGGAGTCAGAAACCGGAGTGACGTGACACCAGCCAGGGAGCACCAGCGACCACCGCAAGTCACAAGAGACAAGGAGTGGACCCTCCCCAGAGCCCCCGGAGGGAGCAGGGCCCTGCCGACGCCCCGGCTCCTGACTGCTGGCCTCCGGGATGGTGAGGGAACACATTTCTCTTGTTTGAAGCCACCAGAATGTTGGTCATTTGTTAGGACAGCGCCAGGACACGAACGCGGTACCGTACAGAGCACGTTCGCAGAGTCTGTTTACGGCCCTGGATGGCGCGGATGAACCGCTCAGCCGCACCTGGAAACCGCTGGCCGTTGGGCTTTAAGACGAGCCCCTTCCAGTCACCGCTTGAGCTGGGCCGTCTTTTTCCTGTAACCGATGAGGAACCCCAGGCTCGAGGTCGCAGCAGATATACGGGGCCTGGACGAGGATCCAGAAGTCCCCGTGGGCGCACTTCCCACCGCACAAGGGTCTCCTTACCCCTGCCTGTCCGTGGCCTGTGCCCTGGGGCCCGGGGCGGCCTCCAGCTCCCCGGGACAGGCTCAGCCCGAGGGGAACGGGGGAGAGGCAGGAAGAGGGCTGGAGGGGCCCGCCCTGCTTACAGCCGCCCTGCCGGGCCCAGGAGGTGCCCTGGAGGGAAATCCTGCTTTCTGCCTCCTTCCAGACCGTCCCCTGTGTCTCCATTCCGCGCATGAGGTCCTGTCCTGGCAATGGCCCTTCCGGACCCCCCGGCCACCACGGACCAGCCGGCGCTACCTCCCCCTTTGCTTTAGGAGACAGAGAAACTCCGAGGCACCCACGCCGGGGCTTTCCGGGAGACCAGGTCCTTGGTCACGTGGGTTTGCCATTTGCCAGGTTCTTCTAAAATCTCGGTTGGGCCGATGCCCTCCCGACAACCCCAGGGAGGAACCAGAGTGAATTTCCTCACCTCGGAAGCACAGAAGGCGGTCCGCACGCAGACCTCGGTGCGTGCCTTGGGAGGGGACCCGGAGATGCTCGTGCGTGACCTGTCCCTGAGCTCTTGCTCTTTCCATTAAAACCCTCTCCCTCCGCCCTCCTACAGGGCCAGCCCCACAGGCGTCAGGCGCCAGGTACCTGTCAGCCCTGTCGCAAAGGTCCCGGCTGCCCTGAAATCTCTCCCAGGCCTCAAGTCCCTGCCCCAGCGGTTTCCTGTCGCTGCGACACATGGCCTCAGACCCACGGCTGGGACAGTAGGCAGGCGGTGTCTTACAGTCTGTGGGTGGGAAGCCTGGCACGGGGCCGGCGGGGCTAAAATCAAGGTGTCCGCAGGGCTATGCCCCTTTCTGGAGGCTCTGGGGGAGGATTCCGTTGCTGAGACTTTCCCAGCTTCTAGAACTTGTTCCCGCCCCTCCATTCACAGCCCCTTCCGCGTTCAGCAGCCGCAGCCCTGCCTCTCTCACCCTTCCCCCTCCCTGGTGAACTCACGTGGAAGAGGGACTCACTTACAAAAACCCCCGTGACGACGCCAGCTCCTCTGGATAACCAGAGTAACCCAGACCCCGATCCCGCTCCTGAACCCCCGCTCAGCCGGGAGCCACCTTGACGCCGTCTGCTATTTAAATTCCCATTTGCGACAAGCAGTGACACAGTCCCAGGTTCCGAGGACAGCCACCTTGGAGGGTCTTTGTTCTTTCTACGCCTCCTTCTAGTGTCTTTATTTAACAGTATCTTTATTTCGTAAAATTTTATTTATTTATTTATTCATTTATTGAGAGCATGGGTGGGGAGGGGCAGAGGGAGAGGGAACCTCACGGTGATGCCCCTCCGAGCACAGAGCAAACCAGGGGCTCAGTCTCACGACCCTGAGATCACGACCTGAGCCGATATCCAGAGTCGGGAGGCTTAACCCACGGAGCCACCTGGGCGCCCCGAGACACTTGTGTCTCAATGGGCATGACTGAAAGGGAGGTGTCCCCTGGGAGGGCTGCCACCATCACCATCCATGCACACGGGCCCGAGGGTCACGAGAGGGTGCTGGCAACGGGACAGTGACAGACTGGGACCCGGGAAGGGCTGCAGAGAGTTGGGGGGGGCCCTCACCCTTCACAGATGATGGACTGTCTGTAAATCTGAACAATTCTGTGGCCCGGCTTCCCAGGGCTCTGCACAGAACTGTCCTGTCCGTAACCCGTGGCTGCCAGGGAGGCGGGGACCGGGGCCTCACGGGTCTTCCTTCCCGAGCTGACAACCGGGAAAGAGTTAAAACCCGCCTCCCTGATTTATGCAAGATTCTTCTGGAAAGACTGGCTGAAAGAATTCGAGTGAATGATAGCAATTAACTATTTCACATTAAACCGTGAACGGAAGACAGTTTATCCGTCACCCTCCGAGGGCTGGGGGGCTTTTCTGTCCCATCAGAGATGCTCTGAAGACAAAAGCGGACTTTGTAAGGTGTGAGTGACCCACCAGACGAGGAGCTGCCTCTTACAGACGAGCGAAGAACACGGTTTCTCGAGATGGAACCTCGTCTTGGGGAAGACGCTGTGGAGTTTGCTGGAAATCAAACAAAGGATTTAGAATATCGCAGACCCTGAGCTGAAAAAGCAGCATCAGGGCTGGAGAGGACGGACTCCGCTTCTCGAGGAAGTTCTGCTGTGGGCAAAGGGCTATCAAACAGCATCGCGTGCCACGGAGAAATCGTCCTTGAAAAGGACGAGTCTGTTGATGCGGCAAAGTTCTTTGTTGTCTTAAGAAATGGCCCCGGCCACCCCCCCCCCCACTCCCCGCATCAGTCAGCCTCTAGGCAAGGTGCACCTGGGTGGCTCAGTCAGTGGTGTCTACCTTGGGCTCAGGTCATGATCCCAGGGTCCTGGGATCGCGTCCTGCCTGGGGCTCCCGGCTTCACGGAGAGTCTGCTTCCCCCTCCCCTTCCGCCCCTTCCCCCCAGCTTGTACTCTCTCACTCTCTCACAAATAAAATCTTTAAAAACAAACAAACAAAAACATCGAGGCAGGACCCTCCAGCAGCAAAAGGATTACACCTCGCAGCAAGTTCAGATGAAGGCATTTTTGGCAATGAAGTATTTTTAAATTAAGGTCGCATGTTGTGTTTTTAGATAATACCATTGCACACCTACGAGACTGTAGTGTGGTATAAACATCACTCGTATCTACACTGGGTGGGTCACCAGAACACGACTGGACTCCCTTTTGATCCTCGCTCCATGGCGGCGGTCCCCGAAGAGAGCCCTCCAGATCTCCGAGGTGTGCCTGGAGGACTGGGACCCTGACATATTTGCTGCTTCTGCGTCCGCCTTATCTCGCTCCGAATAATGTTCTCAGGGTTCCTCCACATGCCGCATGGGCAGAGTTTTCTTCTCTTTAAAGATAGAATAATAGTCCATCTTCTGTGTGGCCCACATTCTCTTTATCCACGCATCTGCTGGCTGACCCTTGCTTTGTGCCCCGTCCTGGCTCCCGTGACGAACGCAGCAATGAACATGGCAGGGGCGGGGGCGGTGCGGCACGAATCCTGGAAGACCCTGATTCGAGTCTTTGTATAAACACCCAGAAGGGATGGCTGGATCGTTTGGTCGTTCTGGTTTTAATTTCTCCAAAGAAGACAGGCGAATCACCAACACGTCTATGAAAACGTGCCGAGAGCCTTCATCATCAGGGAAATGCAACTCAGATCCACCATGGGATGTCATTTCCCACCTGTCAGGGTGGCTGTTGTCAAAACAAGAAAAGACGGCGAGTGTCGTGGAGCGTGTGGGGAAGTTGGGACCCTGTACACCGTGCGTGAGGATGCGAAATGGCGCAGCTACTGTGGGAAACAGCCCACAGTAGGGTGTGGCTCCTCTCTTTTCTCCCTTTTTGTGGGTCAACACGGCTTGAATCATATGATCTATTAAAACCTTTGGGGTTGGCTTGGAGGCGATCCCTCTTCTAAAGCGCTTGGACACCTCTGGGTACTCTCTCCCCGTCTCCATAAAATCTGCCATGTTTTGGGCACTCACCCCGCGCTGTGAGACTTGCGTTCATGAGCAAATCTGAGTAGAAAGTGTCTCTTATTACCAGAAGGAACGGTGGGCTCTCCCTAAACAGGGGCGGCTGGGAAAACACACAGATTCCCAAAGGTACTTTCTTAGGGTTCAAGCGGTGTGCTCAGTAGGGAGGTGGGGAGGACGTGGGGGAGATCCTCACGCTGTTCCGCACCACCCAACTCCTCAGATCTGGATAGGGAGTGCTCCCTACAAGCTCCCTCCAAGGCCACCTGCCCCTTTCCATCAACCGCTCCCCACTTCCCCAGACCTGTAATCCCTTCGTTCCCCCCACACCCACCCCACTTTAAGCTGGACCATCTGTCCACGTTGGGTTCTTGTTTTGCCCCCACATTGGCTTCTCTTGTTGCTTGGGGGTGGAGTGGGCAGGGACAGGGGACATGGGAGAGGCCACCTGTGGGATCTCCTCTTTTAGAGAGTCTAGCTTTCGCCCCAGTAAGACTGGCCTCTCCCTGGAATGTGTCCTGTGCACTCTGCGCGTCCCCTGCCTTCTACTTGCCTTGCAGTACCAGAGGGACCCGTGTGTGCCGGGCCCTGGGACGGGGGGAAAGGGGAGCGGGCCCCGTCTTCCCGCCGCGACACTCTGTAACACAAAATCACTGTCCCCGTTTTACAAGTGAGAACAGTGAAGCCCGAACAGGCTAATAGCTTGCTAAGTAAAAACACCCAGGTAGGAACCCAATCCAGAACCTAGAAGCGCCACACACCACAGGCCACGTGACTCCTCTCTCTCTTTTTTTGGAAAATCCGTCTAGTCACACAACAGGTCTTCCTGCCACTACCACACACACCACACCTGGGATTGTTCTCGAATCCCCTTCACCAACAAGCCACGGTTGCTTGGAAGCCACAATCAGAGGGTTGTGGCCTGGCCTCCAGGCCCCTCTGCCCCTCCGCCCTGGGCACTGCAGACCACCAACAGGCAGTGGGCATGGAGGGCATCCAGGGGACCCCCGAGGTCTCCCACGCCAGACCTACGTTGCTTCTGATCCACAAGATACCAGGAAGCGAAGGATGAAAGCTCAGAGACAGAGAAGATCCAGACTGGGATGTCCAGGTCGACTTATGGCACAGTTTATTTTAGCAAAGACAGCTATCTCTCTATTATCTATCTATCTATCATCTATCATCTATCATCTGTCTCTCTATCTATGCAATATTAGCAAGCTGATTAGGGAATTAATGTCTCATGTGCTAGCCTTTCCTTGGCTAATGAGGGGACAGGTGCACCAGCCCTGGAGCACCTGCAGACCGGGCGGCGTGCTGGGAAGCAGGGCTCGGGCTGGCTCGGGGGGATGGAGAGCAGGTGGCCTGCAACAGGGCTCCCCTCCGTGTGCCCCGGCGTTGTCACTCAGCGGGCTGAGCCCAGGGCGCTGTTAATGAGGACAGCGGTGCCGGGGTGCTCAGCTCTCCGATGCCGTCCCCGTGTCCTTGGGAAGGGAGCCAAGCGGGTGTTCTTATCTCCGGAAACCAAGAGCCAGCGCTGTTGCTGACCTGCTAGCATGGAGAGTCTGCACCCGGAGAGGCTGAACCGCGAAGTCGGGGCCATGGAGCGCCGTCTCGGAGCTTTCCGCCGGCCGGAGCCTCCTCCCCAAGCGGCTGCGCCCATGAGACACTGGGGACCCACACAGAGGGCAAGGCTGTGTGGGTGGAACAGGACCCAGAGGGGTTTCTGAGGATTGGGTCTGCCCGGCTCCCTGCTCTGGGGTGGGGTTGGGGGCTGACGGGGCCCTCCCGCTCCCCTCCCCTGCTCCAGGCCTGTCCCTGCCTCTCCAGTGACCTGGACCCTGTGTGGGGCCCATCCCTCCCGGGAGGACCTTCCCAACTGCTCCAGGCTGCCCTCTCCCGGGAAGCGTGTGGTACTGCAAGGCCCTGCTGCAGGGACACAGGAGGGACCTCAGGGAGCCCAACACTCCCCCGCCCCCCAGCAGCTCTCTGGAAACCTCCAGGGTGTCCAGGCCCCATGCAGAGCCCACCGACTCTGCGTTCCCTTTGGTTTTTCAGGACTGCTCCCCAAATGGAAGCAGACAGAGCCCCGTTTCCACACCCTCCTGAGTCCTAATCAGAAGCCGGGGCCCACTGGCCCCCTCCAGGTAGGGATCCAGGGGAACTGTGGAAAGGAGGGAACAGTTCTGGAAGCTGAGCCCCTCTGGAGCCCGGTCCCTATAGGACCACAGCATCTTGTCTGCTGTCCCCATGTTCTGGGGAGGCTGCCGGTCCCCCGACTGTCCGGGTTTGGCTCCTGGGGGCATGGCAGGAGATGAGGGGCACGGGTGGGAGAAAGATAAGGGCTATGTAATCCACTGGCCCCCTGCAGGGGGGGCTCAAGGCTGCTCCTACCCCACCGCACCCCTTCCTCTCCCTGTCTCTGCCTCTCCCCCACTGTCTTCCCTCGTCCAGGAACTATTTCCCATCCTCGTCCCTCAGGCCAGGTCACCCCCTGCCCACTGCTCCTTGCTTGTTTGTCCCCAGGTCTCCTGCAACCCGGGCTGAACCATCTTTGTCCCGCTGGGCTGCTCCTGTCCTCTCTGACCCCACCCCTGGCTGACATCCTGCCCCCCCCCCCATAACCCTGTACAGTCCCGCTCTCCTCAGACACCCTTGCTCTAGACCCGTGGTCCCTAACGTGACAGGGGTGGGACCTGCATCCCCATGTGATCCCAGCACGCGAGGCTGAGATGGGCTACAGAGGAGGTTCCCAGTGCTGCTGGGCTGACTCCCTCCTTGCAAGGGGTCCCCATCTGAGCCTCCGAACCTAAGCTGACCCGTCCCTCTGCCCCACGCCCCCGTATCCCACAAAACCGATTTCTTCTTTTCCCAGACACCTGACTTCCTTTTAAAATACTGCTCAACCACCTTTGTCTTTCTTGGGTCCCCTCCTTACTGCTAGAATGTGAGCCCCAGGAGGCCAGAGATCTCGGTGCTGAGACGTGCCCGGAGCCTAATCTGCCCCCGGGGCAGTATTTGCTGGAAGAACGCTGATTTCAGCGGCAGGGCCTTTGCCTTTCCTGGCCGGCGACGTGGTCTCCGGTAACTAGCTTATTCTCTCTGCTTGCTCAGGACCAGTGAGACTTTGTCCGTTGTGCTCACTTTGTGTCCACCGTACCTAGAACACCGCCGCGCCCCAGACTCAGAGCGCGTTTGTTGACTGGATGCTGTGCCCGCCTCTGGGGCTCATAAGGTGTACTCTGCTGCCCTCTGCTGGGCAGATGTGGGAAAGGCGTCATCTCCAGGTGGACACATTCCAGGAACACCGGGAATGGACCAAAAATTTGGCTCGGAAGATAATTGAACCAAGGTCAGGCCAGGCTGTTAAATATTCTTTTGTCATTGGGACGCTGTCGAATTCAGGCCGACTGGACTACATCGTCTCATTCCTCCCCCTTCTACAGTCTACCGCGGGGCAAAAATCCTTCTGGGTGGCGTCCTGTTATCTCCAGGAATGCGCTTATCTTGCAGGTCGTGGGTCTCGATTTGGGGGTTTGGTTACTCATGTCGCTAGACTTTTTGGCCTGGTGGACGGTGAATGTGACCTAAAAGTGACTGCTACCACAAGGAAGGCTTAACACAGGCTGCCCAAAGTCGGGTTGGGGCTGAGGGCTGAGAGCAGGGTTAAGGAGCCCCTGACAAGTCCTACTCCGTCTTTTTCTAGTTCCCGGGACTGGGGAGATGGGGGTGGGGGTGTGTGCCTGGTGCAGAGAATCGTGTGTTCAATTGTCTTTGACTTCTTCAGGAGCAAGCTCCTCCCTCCAAAAGGGTCATTTCTCCTTTAAGCACACATTTTCACATGGAAGGGCCTCACATTCTCTGGCCCTGTAGCATCGGGGTGATTTAACTGGGGCACAGTTGCTAGGCTTGTACCTATTGGCCCAACATTCTCCCAATGGCAAATCCCACAGCCTTTGCCCTAAGAGGAACCAGCACCACACGTTTGCTCCATCAAACAAGCACACTCCGGGGCGCCTGGGTGGCTCAGTGGTTAAACGTCTGCCTTCGACTCGGGTCGTGATCTCAGAGTCCTGGGATCGAGCCCCGCGTCGGGCTCTCTGCTCGGCGGGAAGCCTGCTTCTCCCTCTCCCACTTCTCCTGCTTGTGTTCCTTCTCTCCTGTCTCTTTCTGTCAAATAAATAAAATCTTAAAAAAAAAAAAAAAACACACTCCTTCTGTGAAGTGACTGTCACATGTCCTGACCTCCCTCTCCACACAGATCTCCTGTAACAATTCCTTTAAAAACATTCCACCCCAGGGACAGAATGTGGTTCAGCCAGTACATCCTCATTTCTCGGGGAGAAAACTTGGTCATTGTTCCTTGATTACTTTTTCATATACTATTATTATCTGATGACATGAGGGAGTTGTGCATGTGTCGCCCACTACCTGGCGGTCCTTGACGGAAGAGACTGTTCTTGTTCATCCCCGGTATCTAGTGGGGATGAACTTTTATTGAATAAAATAAAGTTAAAATAAAAGTTTCTTTAATAAATGGTCTTGGGTCCACTTTCCTCTGCTGTCCCCTCTCTCGAACCAGAAGACCGATGTTGGATTTTCTGAGTATTCCCATGAGCCCCAAGGGATGGGGCTGGGCCCCGAGGGTCAGTAAAATAAATCTTGTCATCTGTACCTGGCTATAAAGCGCCTTCCGTTTCCTTGTCGAAGCCTCACCTCTTTCTTGGGTGCCTCTGCCCTCGTGATGTCTTTGATACAAAGGATCATGTCCCCCACCCCTACTTGAGAGGAGATAAGAGTCCCTGTGGGGCAGTGAGACTTCAGAACCAGGATGCTGGAGAACAGAAAGGAAGAACCCAGATAGCAGGAGGAATGTTCCAGACTGCTCCCCACCCCCCCACCCCCCCCAGAGAGTAAGGTCCGGGAGTGACTGGGGCTCACCAAAGTTCTGTGGGGGAAAGGGAGAAGGGGAGGGCCGGGGAGGGGGGGAGAACGGGGCAGCAGATGAAGGGGAGAAAGGGAGGGGGACGCAAAAGAGAAAGGGAGACACTTGCGGAGAGAGGCGTCAGAGGCAGAGCGATGGAGAAAGGAAAAGTGGAGAGAGGAGACAAAGATGGTGGTTGAGGGAAGTCACCAACTATAGCAGACGGTCACCTCACGGGCCAACACCACACAACGACGTAAAGATCAGTTCATCACTTACTAAAAAGCTGGGCAAGCAGAGATCGGAAATCTCTTTAAAATTTTTAAGAGTGTTTGAAACTTAGTTTTGGCCAAAGTCAGAGAGAGACGAACCCTAAGAGACTCTTAAGTCTAGGAAACAAACTGAGGGTGGCTGGAGGGGAGGTGGGTGGGGGCGGGGTGGCTGGGGGATGGGCGTGAAGGAGGGCACGTGACACATGAGCCCTGGGTGTTATACGCAACTGATGAATCACTGACCTCTACCTCTGAAATTAACAATAAAAAATTATTTTTGGCTTGCAGAAGAACTTAAAGCTTTGCCAGTACGTGCTGTAGTGTTCTAAATCCGATTTTAAGTTGAAAAGCATATGCTTCTCTGAATCTTTTTATTCTTCTGTAACGAAGTGTAGAAAGAACCCTGGAAAGCAGGATCTGACATTTCACTCTACATAAAGATTTTCTACGTTAATGACAACAGTGTCCACCTTCTGGTCTTTGAGGATACTGCCGCCAAAACCAAAGTCACAGGCAGCCCCTTTGTTTCGTTGATGCCCTCCCCCCTAGCTCTCAATCATAAGCATTTTTGCTTGCATCTCTCGCTTTGCTCACAAGGACCTACCTTCTGCGGTTCCAGAAGCTTCTGAAAAGGGGGAGGATGACAGGCAGTGGGGATAGCAGCAGCTGAAGGAGCGTCAGGCTGCATAATCGGCCCTCGACGGTGGAGACCCTTTGTTCCCACCGGGCCCCCTCACCCCCCAAATGAACAAGATGGGAGGCGGGGGTGGAGACGGGCTCCCACGGGAACCCCCTCCCCCCCGACTTTCCCCAGGATTGGCAGCAGAGTTGAGAAGGCTCAGGTGTCTGGACATGCAAGCGGCACCTGGGGCCCCCCTGACCTGCCGTCCCTCTTTACGTGTGAGAGAAACTGTAAGGTGGGTTCGCCAGGCTTTTCATGAATTTCCTTCATCATCTCCTCCCTCCCCCAGAGGAACCCACCAGAGAGAAGCAAATGCAATATATCTGATTGTATTTCACAGTTACTGACTGGAGACAAACGTTGCTGAAGAAATAAAAATCTAGGAATTAAACTGCATATATAGGTATATATATGTGTGTGTGGGGGGGGGTACATGTAGGTACCGTACTTCACGTTTTAGAATTCAGAATTTAGCTCACGATATACAAAATCTGTAAAACTTTATTGCAAGTGTGTCTTAGTGTGAAGTCAAAATCTTGACGGAAGGGTCGGCTTTATCTTCCCAGAAAGGATGGGGGTGAGCTTGGGGGAGATCCCCCGAGGGCTACGTAGGCACAGTTCTCGATGAGATTAAAATTTTGCTCCCGAAGATTCTTGACCAAAAACTGTAAGGAAAGGCAAGACAACACGACGGTGCAAAGAAATGTCCAAATAAAATCGCAATCTTTCCGGATTCCTGGACACGGATTTCCATTGCTGATGGCCACTCCCCCTGTTTTGAGAGGAAGTGGGGACTCCCTCTGAGGAAGGGGAAGGGGGCGCAGCTGGGAGCCGGGGCATCCTCTGGAGAGAGGCAATCGTCTTCTCACTTGGGTTACTACATCGCCAATGGCCTCCACCCAGCAGCGCGGGGTCAGGGCTTGGCTTCCCTTCAGTGGAGGTCAGGAGGGTGGCCAGCAGGGGTGGCCTGCTCAAGCCCACAGCCTGGGGTTAAGACCACCTCTTGCCCACAGAATGCCCTCTGGAACCTTCCAATGTCGTGTCCTGAAGACATTCAGGAGCGAGCAGAGGGGTCCCTGCTTTCCGAGTCCCGTCCCGGCGTCCGGCAGCTCTGGACACTGCAACTCGCTCCCTGCACTGAGCTGAGGCCTGACTCTCGGTGACGGGCACCACACGGAAAAGGAGACTGGGAAGTCTGGAGACAAGTGCCATGCTCCCTCCCAAGTCAGGGCTTCACCACCCAAGCTAATCACCCTGTCTTCCCAACGGCCCCTACCATTTTGTTTCTATGTGGACCCACCATCCCAGACTCCAGGACCTCCTAACCGGTTGTCTCTTCCTGGAGGATGATGGCCGGGACTGGACTCATGCTGGACTGGCACAGGATCGGGTAGAGCATCTGTCCCACTTTGGGCACCGTCCTTCTACTGGTAGGTACTGATAAGTACTGATAAGGGGACACACTTTAAAAAGCCACGATGAACTATAATGGCATTAGGTTCAAGTGGATGAAAGTGACTCCAAAATGCCTCCATAAAATATTCCCACAATCCCACAACTCCAGATCTTAAATTTATACCTAAAAAAATGTGTGCAACCGTTCTGTTCTTTCTAGTCTATTCAAATATAAGAAACCACAGCCCCTGCTTCCTTCTCTCGTTCATTACTCCTACATTCTATTCACTGGGAGGAAGTTCCCAATTATGAAACTCTGATGCATTTTTGGTTTTTTGGTATCCATCTAAAAAAAAAAAAAAGGCAATTCACTCCCACTTTCCATCCCCTACTCCTGGCAACTACCTAGATCTCCAGTTCTATGATCTCTAGGTCTATGAGCTTAATTATATATATAGATATATATATATATTTTCCCCCTAGATTCTAGATATATATATTTTTCTAGATTCCACATGTAAGAGAGATCATACATGTTTATTTTTTCTCTGTCTTGTTTCATTTAGCATAATTCCTTTGAGGCCCATCCCTGTTGCCACAAATGGCAGGATTTCCTTCCTTCTTAAAGGCTATGTAATACCCCATATACACACACACACACACACACACGCACCCATACACACACACACACACACACACACACGTATATGCATACGCCACATTTTTTAACCTATTCACTCATTGATGGACACTTAGGTTGCTTCTGTCTTGGCTGTTATAAATTACGCTGCAGTGGACACGGGGCTGCACATACCCTTTCAAATGAGTGTTTTCATTTTCTTTGGATAAATACCCAGAGGGGGAATTGCTAGGTCATATGGGAGTACAGTTCTGTTTTGTTTTTTTAAGTAATGTCTATGCCCAACATAGGGCTTGAACTCACGACCCTGAGATCAAGAGTCACGTGCTCAACTAATGGACCCAGCCAGGGCACCCCTGATAATACTATTTTAAATTTTCTGAGGAGTAGGTGCATTTTAGAAAGACAGCCAAGACAAGGGAAACAGCTAACAGCTAAACTCTCATCTTCCCAGTGAATGCTTTTTTCGTACCACTACTTTTGTTGAAGTTGTGAGCCTTTCTTATTTAAACGAGGCGGGACATTAGACGTTAAGGAGAGACAAGAGAACCCTCACACCAGCTGTCAGGCTGGAAAAAGAGGACAGCACCCTGTTCCCTTGGAGAAAACAGAACCAAGTGTAAGCCACACGGGCAATGGAAGGAAGAAACATGGCGTAGCTGCGTGTTGGTGCTTACGAGCTAAGAAACTTTTTTCCTGCTGGGTGTGACTTCTGGGAGAGCTGGGACCACTTTTTACTTGTTGCTCACACGTGGTTCCATGCTTTCCAGAAACACTCATGTATCCTCGGCTCTCGGGGCAAGCGTTTTCCAGAGACACTTCCGTGTCATTGGCTGCATGGCAAATTGGCAATTTTTGGTCAGAAACAGTCTGGGTCCAGCCTTCTGAGGAGGCTGGTTCTGTCCTTTCCAGAATAAGCCAAGCCATATCTGGAGTCCTTTCCGGAACAAGCCAAGCCCTATGCCAGGGTAAGTGCCCCACATTTCACAGGAGGTGTGGGCTGCCGTGCCAACGGGGTCTGCCCGCTTCCCTCACTGCCCAATGCTGAGGCCGGGTTCCCAGGGACAACAGCACTGCCCGGCCATGCATGATGACCAGAGCCTTCCAGTCCCTACCCTGACATCTGCGGTCATCTTCTCTACAACAGCTGTAGAGTTTATTCGATTCTGGTGGCTGGGCCTTGCTTGACGGAGCCAAGAAACCAAAAGTCTTTGCCGAGAATGATCCGGACGCCAAGGTTTTCCGAAGTGACTCACCAGAATTTGGAAGCAGGACCTTCGTATTATAATGTTCCACTGACCACAGTCAGACCTTGTTCAAAACTGAGGTTTTGGGGGCCGCAGAGTGGGGGGAGAAGAGACAAGGTGAATGAAATAAAGAATGTTATCGGGAAGGCAAGCTGAACAGGACAGAACAGAAGCCCACCCGCGTTCCCTTCTCCGAAGGCTCACCTTACCCAACTCTGAACATGGCCACCATCCTGGGTCGGGACCTGGAACACACGGAAGCTCAGTGCACTTGATCTAAGAGAGTTTTTCTTCGGAGAAGCTTCAAGGCATTTGTTTTGTTTCCTACAAGGGTCAGGAAGCTCCTTGCTCTGGTTTTCTTTTTGAGACCCGCAGCAAAGCTGTCCCCCAGGGGAGCGGACGCCGCCACAGCAGGCCCCGGGTAGAAAGGTCTCATCGGGCAGGGACGCACGGGTGCCTGCTGCCTCCCCGCCTTTGCCGGGGCTGTGCCGGCTCCCCCTCTACTGACAGCCACTTTCTGGGCCCTTCCCCTGGCACCAGCAGTGGCCAGCTGCTAAGGGAGCCCATCCAAGGTCAAGCTGAGGGCTTCAAACCCAGGGGGACACTGGAGCCTGGTGGATTTGAACTGGAGCGATTCCCCACGGCTCTCGGCCTCACATCATTGGCGGGGCAAGGTGCCCCTGGCTACCGGTTTTCCTAATCAGTACTCCATGTCACTCTGTCCTCCTTCCAGAAGGACAGAAACTCTTCCCAACCCTGCAGGGCTCCACTAGAAGTCTGTCTGCTTCGAGCCTTCGTCTGAAAACAGGGGGCCACCATGTAAACCCCAGAGCCCTGGAACGGTGTAAGTCCCCTCGAATTACTTGGTAAGGCAGAATCACCCACCCACCGTCCCAACGGCACCTCTCTGGGTGGGCATGGATGCTGACGGCGACTAGAAGAAACAAGGAGGAAGCCCGTTTGGCAGGCAGGTCCAGGCAAGCCCAGACTTTCTCCTGGGCGCCTAGAACACAACTGTTCTCATAGGGCCGGCTTGTGCACTCTCCCTCTGTCAAATAAATAAAATTTGGGAGGAAGATTTTATTTATTTGAGAGGGAGAGACAGAGCATGAGCAGGTTGGAGAGATAGAGGGAGAGGCAGACTCCCCGCTGAGCAGGGAGCCCGACCCAGAGCTCGATCCCAGGACCCCAGGATCGTGACCTGAGCTGAAGGCAGAGGCTTAATGACTGAGCCCCCCAGGCTCCCCTAAATAAATAAAATCTTGAAAAAAAAAAAAAAGACTTAATTGCATTTCTTTTTTAAACTGATCAGAGGCAAAGGATATTAAAAACAGTTCAAGATCGTACGTACTAGACGACCGGGTAAGAAGTGGAGTCTTAAAAGGGGAGCCCGTGCTTTTGTCCCTGATGTTGGAAAGCAACCCGCATGTCAACAAAGAATCAGCATCTAAATAGAGTTTTATTTTTTTCTTTTACTTATTTGGACAGAAAAGAAAATTCATCAGCTTTCATCAGAGTCTCCCCAAGTGTTGGAAACACATTAGACTCAGAAAGAGTGGACCTCGTAGAAAAGCGTCACAAATTAAAAATATATTTCTCCATGTGGTAAAAGTGCTTTCAATCCAATCAAAGGACACGGTGAAGGTGTTCTGAAACACAACTGAGAATGGGGCCTACAATCCGTGGCATCGAATTCCAACCACAGGGCGCGGGGTCCTCATGAACCCGGGACACGGGGATGACGCGGAGTCGGGAGCATGCTGCCAGCCACGCTGGGAATTAACTGAGTGTGAACAAACAACAAAGTCCCAAAGCCTGAGTAGAAGAGATTTTGCATTTGTAAAAAAAACGAGGGGGCTCCATAAATTGGGGTGCAAGGGGGGATCGTGTAATTCTGGAAATCGCTGTTTCTCGTCTGGGGGCGGGTGGGCAGACCAGTGGGCCAGCCGGGCGGGGCCCCCCGCGGAGACCCCCGGACCTGCGTTCCCACGGAGCCCAGATGCTGTGGCTCAAGTGTGCCCCCCGGCAGACGCCGCCGGGTCACCGCCCGTGGTGGGGGGGGTGGAGAAGCAGCAAGCGTCCTCCCCAGGCCTTCTGTCGTTTGCTTCAGCGACGCTAACGGGTTTTTCGCCGATGGTAACGTCTGTGACAGAGCGCAAGGCCCCCCCGGCCCCCCGTGATCCTCAGCGGAGTGGAACCGCGTCTGTTCTGGAAGCCGGCCGCCCCCTCTCGCCCTGGTACAGTCCCAGGGCCCAGAACGCCGAACGGTGCTCATGCAAGGAGTCACGCTGGGGTGGGGGCGGGGAGGGGGCGGAAAAGGAGGGGGACGTTTTCCTTTGACAGAACATCTTAAGCAACAGTAAGAAAATAACCTGAAGATATATTTAAAAATAAAAAATAGCATCACACATCACTGCGGTTCTGTTGGCATTTTCGCTGTCCCCTCCCACCCCCACCCCCCACCCCGGCCACCAGCCAGAGAAATGAAATGAGCAGGGACGCCTCACTGATCAGCCGGAATGGGCAGCCGCTCCCCCATTTCACCCCTGCGTCTCATGGCCCCCCGCGTTTCTTGTTCCAGGAGACTTGCCCAAGGCGAGTGCTGGAGAACGCTCTGGTCTCTCCTGACCGGGTGCCTGGGCGCCACCGGCTTGCTTCTGGTCCCCTGCGGGCGCCGCACGAGCTGGAACCGGGTCACCTTGACATCCTCCCAGCGCAGGCCTTTCCAGCGGGCCACACTACGGCTCCTCCCACCCCCGGCGCCTCCGGTGGCGACAGCCTTGCCGGGTCCCCCGTTCTGAGGTGAGCTCCACGGGGGGGTCACAAGGGTGCGGCGCCCCGCTGGGCAAAGGCCACCGACGGCGCCCGGCCCGCGTGTCGAGTCTGAGTGCGGCCCCGGCCCCGGGTGGGCGGCGGCTTCTGGAGGGAGGACGCGCTCTTCTTTGAAGGGAAACTGGGGCAGCAGCCATCGTCTGACCAGGCCCACCTTGGGCCCTGCGGAGGCCCGGGGCTCCCCAATGGGCCGGGCCCAACCCCCCAGGGGCGCCCCAGGGCTCTGGCTGGGCAGGTCAGAACGGCAGGCTCTCCCCCTCCTCCAGCCTCCCGGACCCGGTCCTCCCCTAAGCCTGGCCGCGGCGGCATCAGTGGGCGGGGGAGGCCTCCTCCAGGCCCAGCAGCTCCCTCACCAGTCTCTCGCCAAACTGAGCCCGGCTGTACCTCTTCACGTGGTAGGCATCAGACATCTTGTAGAGGATGTAGGCGTTGTTGACGGCGATGCTGACGGCGAACCAGAACACCTGCTGCCAGGTCTTGTTCGGTTTATGAGAAATGAAATACCTACGAGGACAGACGAATAAGAGAGGCTGACCCTGGGGCTCACGGGCACGCGGCGGGGGGCGGGGGGGATGGTCCCAAAGGGCCTCATCGTGGTCAGTGCTGCCACAGAGCCACGGGGTGGGAAGCCGGCTGGGGGCTGGCTCCCGCCGAGGCTATCACAGTGAACTCGACCTAAGACTAAGAAGATGAAAACCGTTCCTATCAGAGGACTGGGGGACGGGGGGCAGGACGCTGGAGATGCCGGAAGGGGGAGCCGGCCTTCCACGGCAAGGCTCGGAAGCTCCAAGGAAATAGGGCCCAAGGGGCAGCCCTCTTTGCCTAGAGCCCTCCTCGGATGCTGTGTCCCGGGCACACTGACTGCTTGCACGTCCCAGGGGCAAGTTCACCCTCAGCTGCAGGCATCTGTAACGTGTCCCCTTCCT
Source organism: Martes martes (assembly GCF_963455335.1). NCBI lineage: Eukaryota > Metazoa > Chordata > Mammalia > Carnivora > Mustelidae > Martes > Martes martes. The sequence goes on from NC_137902.1 coordinate 81,432,869, forward strand.
CCCGAGTGCAAGTCTTTTTGCCACCCCCGGCTTCCCTTCAGATCCAGGACAAATATCACCTCCAGGGCCAACCCAACTTAGGACTCCTCCCTGCACTGTGTCCCCATCACTCGGCACCTGAGGGGTGTCTGAAGGTCAGTGTCCTCACTGCCAGCAGCCCAGAGTGGCCCCTAACGTGTCTGTTAAATCAACGCGGGTTTCTTTGTTGCGTAGAATCAGCAGGTTCTGGGCACGCAGCTGGTGGGCCGTGAACATTTGCTCCCTAAGGAGTGGTGCTCCCTAAGGACTCCCTAAGGAGTGGGGCTCCCCTGCCAGCCTTGGCTGAGTTTTCCAGGGAGAACTGGGTCCTCAGATCTCTCTCTGCCATGAAGAAGCCTAGCAGATTCCCTGCCAAGTGGGCTGAGTCAACGCCCACCTGTCCTGGGGGTTACTCCAACTCTGTTCTAGGTTGTGAGGCTCAATCCTGGCAATTAACAGTCACACTCAGGCTCACTAGCAATCGCTTCTTGGGTTCCTGCTACGGTGTCATGGGTGTGCACCCGCTGCGGACATCCAGAGGGGAGAGAATTATGAACCTGCGCCGGGAAACAGGCCGCAGCTGTGAGGGATGGGGGAAGGGCAGTCTGGCCGGGGTGGGGGCAGGGGGGCAGGCGCGGGGCCCAGCACTAAGAGACGGCCATGCCCGAGTGAGTGGAAGGACGGCCACCTCGGGCAAGGGTGGCGGGGAAGGAGACAGGGCGCCCAGATGGCCAGGACGAGGGCTCGAGATTTCATCTCCCAGGGGCCTGCTCTGTTCACTCTGGAACCGGGGACTCCTGAGCACCCGGCCACCTCTAGTCCGTGCTCTGCCGTGGCTGCGAGCCGCCACGCACTCACCTGCTGTACTTGTCATCGTATCTGCAGATGTAGCTAAGGTGAGCAGCGAACGCCTCCACCGCCAAGGGGCAGGGGATACCCCCACTCTTCCTCCGGATGATCACCCCTGCGGAGAAGACAGAAGGTCACACCCCCGTCCGCACGGTCTCCTGCCCGTGCCCGTGGACGCACGTGCCTATCTCCACCCTGCCTGGCCCTCCAGGGAGCCAAGGGGGAGGGGGAGACAGAGAAACCGGACACCAGTCCCTCAAAGCTTCCGAGGACTTGAGGACAACATAAAGTGAGGTGGGTGTGCAGGGGTGCTGCGGGCACACGGGACGATGACGGGACCAAAGGTGGCTTTACGCGGCACCAGGGAGGGCGAAGCACCTGGCCGGGACTTCGGAGAGCAGAGGGGAGATGCAGGACTGACTCTCCCCTCTGCCCCCTCCCCGCACAGAGGCTGTAGAGGTCAGGGAGCCCCAGAGTCCCTTCTGCCTCCCCTGCCTGCTGCCATCACGGAGAGGCGGAGTTCCAGAGCCAGAACCCGAAGCACCTCCCCCTCCACACACACACCCCAGGTTCCTCCTTTTGTGCATCCCAGGACTTCGGGGAGGCCCTGTGGACTGAGAGAGGGAGGGAGGGAAAGTGCCTTTTGCATCCAGCCACTCCTGAAACCCTGCCCCTCACCCCCTCCCCAAGCCCTCAAACACCTTCCCTCTATTGATTGCAAATGGGAATGCGTCCAGGGACGCCTGCCACTGACCAGGGTGTGACGGGCAGGAGATCCGTGAGCCCTCCTCCCCCCACTGCCCGAACTGCTGCGGGACGACTCGTTTCCCAGACCTGCCCACAGGCCCACAGCTGCTGTCCAGGGGAGACGCAGGAGACGTGGGAGAAAGCTCAGGTGAGACTGGGGTTTGCTGCCCTCTCCTCCCGCCAGCCTCCCCACAGCATCACAGGATTATGACAAAAGCCATTTTTTGGTGTGTATATATTTTTTTAAAGGGATCAGTCTAAAGGATTGCAAAGTTTGGGGACTACTTGAGTGGACAGAGTTGAAGTACAAGGGGGTCCCCTGTGGGCCCGAGGGTCTCCACCTAGCGTGTCTCCCGCCCTCTCACCAAGGACCACGGGAGACCAGTGTGCAGGGATCCATCAGCACAGACGGAGCCCTGAGCGCCAGTCTTTCTGTTTCTTTGGGCCCCTGTCCTCCAGCCATGCCCCCTGATACTGGTTTTTCATACCAAGAAGTCCCTGGAGAACTTGAGATTGGGTGACCACTGGGGCCGTAATTCCTGGACTGCCCTGTCCCAGCCTCCCCAGCCCCGGGGGGCCTGCTCCAGCCCTTCGTCCCCTCCCCATCCACTCGGCGAGGCTCTCTGCTGGAAACCTCGGCAGAGCGGCGGCTTCAAGGCCTGGGTCTGCACCCATGTGCTTGAGCATTCCCCCCACTTTATAAATCACCCCGTCCCTGGCAGTATCGTGGATTTTCAGACACTGTTCCAGCTACAAAGTGTGGGGCCCCTGTCCTGTAATATCCTCCTCTGGGCACCAACAAGCCCGACCATGGGACACGTTGACAAGAGGTTGTGTGACATTTACTGGCTTTGCTGACGTCGCCCTGGGCGGGCCCCACACAGTCACGGCTGTGTGCCAGTCTCCGTGCCTAGCTGTGCTCTACGCACGTACCTCCGCGGCACCCCACGATCTGTCTGACCCGGTGGGAGAAACACGTGTGCTCACGCGAGTGGCAGTCCTGGCCTTCACCTCCCTAGGCTACCTGCGGTGTGCTGACGTTCCTCCCACCACCCTCGAGGCTGAATGAGTCAGGCCCCAAGTCAGTCCTATACGCACGTTCTATATGTGCGTGGGTCCCATGTAGTCTGAACCCCACGTGAGCAAAGGCTCTGGTAGGGAGAGGACAGCTCCAAAACGGACTTCAGAAAGAGCGGGAGGGCTGGGTCCTCCGGATGGATGTCCCTGGATATGGGACTTCTAAGAAGCCAGTGACCGTGCTCACGCTCTCTGAAGAAAGGGATGTTTCTCCTTAGAATCCAGAAGAAATAAGAAACCGATTCCTAGAATGTTCCTAACTGGTTGTCTATTTTCTAAAATTGGAAATTCTCAACTTTAAGAAGAGCGCATACATCTATGATCACAGCAGGAAAGAGTATGAAGCTGAGAGGCAGTCTTTCTGATATTTGAGGCTTCATCTTCTGAGTGATATTTTTAAAAAGTAGAAGAAGAGTTTTTCTGTAAGTGGTTCAGGCACGGAAGCAAAGCCGCTTGGTCAGGCCATTCTTTACACTTAATTAAAAAAAAAAACAGTAAAAATCCAGCTGATAGTGGATTACTGGAAAGAGCAAAGAGTCACGCTGTATGGTAAGCAGGTAATCTTAGCCCTTATCCAGCCTTGGCCCAGAGCAAGAAGTTTTAGAACAAAGAGCGTGATCAACAGATCTGCCCGTGCAGAAGGAAACGCAATTTTAGGTTAAAAAATACCAGTCATAAATAAAAGCAAAAATAAAACAAATGCAGAAAAATACTTGCTATAGCATAAAATAAGCTTTCAACAAGCACTTCAAAGGACAAACTGAGAATACGAAGAAATCACTGTAAACTGGTGGCAAATACACAGAGATGCTCAACCCCACCAGTGCTCATGCAATTTAGATGAAAATTCTGTAGCATTTTCATCCCCCAGACTGACAAACGTAGGGGGAAAAACGTGTTGGGAAACTCAGGAGGAGTGTCGGTCCCCCCAGAGCCCATCACAGTGGTTAAGTGCAGTCTTCGGGTGACGCGTCATCAAAGGTCCTCCAGATGTTCAGACCTCTGGGCAGCCATTGCACTCCCAGCTTTATTTTGAGGAAATGATCAAAGATGTTCCTCAATGTATGGAGATATTCACTATTATCATGATTCATATTGTGAAGAAAATGGATTATGAATCGGGGGAGGGAGAAAAATAATGACATTTAAGAAAATGAAGTACTGGGGCGCCTGGGTGGCTCAGTGGGTTAAGCCTCTGCCTTCGGCTCAGGTCACGGTCTCAGGGTCCTGGGATCGAGCCCCGCATTGGGCTCTCTGCTCAGCAGGGAGCCTGCTTTCTCCTCTCCGTCTGCCTGCCTCTTTGCCTACTTGTGATCTCTCTCTCTGTCAAATAAACAAATAAAATCTTTAAAAAAAAAAAAAAAGAAAGAAAATGAAATACTAAGTGGTTTTTAAAAATCATGTTTTTTAAGTATAAAGGAAAATATCTCCCTTTGTTACAAAAAAAAAAAAAAAAGTCACCTGAAGAAATAGACTAGTTAAAGGATGTCCTGTGGGGAGGAGAGGTGGGTCACCCAGCCTGGGCTCTCCATACCCCTCCCCTGCCTCCAAGTGCTCCTGGCGGTGCTGTTGGAGGCCTGAGGCACACTCCCTGGGATTTTTAAGGGAGTCTAAGATTTGGGAATTTGTGAATTTTTTTTTTTAAGATTTATTTATTTGAGAGAGCATGAGAGAGTGAGAACATGAGGCGGGAGGGGCAACGAGAGAGGGAGAAGCAGGCTTCCCACTGAACAGGGAGCCTGATGCGGGTGTCCATGCCAGGACCCAGGGTCAGGACCTGAGCCCAAGGCAGAGGCTTCACCGACTGAGCCACCCAGGTGCCCCAGGACTTTGTGATTTAGAGTACTTTAGAAATGGAAACTATAACTGAAAGAGAAACACAAACACTAAATTCTGGCATATTTAAAGACCAACCCTACCCATTTTCTCTTCTTCCTGATCAACATCCTCTTTGCTGGCTCCCTTGGTGACGGATTGAAGGCTCCCAGCCCTTGAGATTGGGGTTTTAAGGTTCTGTTGTCTTAAATCATATTGCATAATTTATAATCTGTTACGCATAATCTGGTGGGAGGCAGCTCCTACACTGTCTTCCTGAACGCGCTCTCCCTGTGAATGCTCTTGCCCCATCAGGAGAGTAGAGAAGTCCAGCTCAAAGTCTCACCTTTGGCTTTCAAGGTCAATTCCAAACATTTCCTCTAAGTGCCCTTCGCACAGCCCTGGAGAAGCTGGCAGCTTTCTATAGCTCTCTACACCTAAGTCCCACGGGCTTGTGTCCCTGGATTCCAGTCTCCGCTGAGTGTGTGTGTGTGCAAGGGGTGAGGCGCAGGAATAAACGAACAGCAGTTAATTAAGCACACCCCCCAAACGTACACACCACACGTGTACAGACCACGTATCTCTCTCTCTCTCTCACACACACACACACACACACACACACACAACGGAGCCCCTTGTGGTGGTCCTTCAGAAGTAAAGAGAAAAGATGTCTAAATACAAAGGAATACAAGGGATTTTCAAACACACCCTGTAACCACAGATATTTCTGTCAAGTGCCTCGCTGTCCTTTCCGGTTCCTTGTCAGCAGTTTAAAAGTCTTTCAGCTGTAGTGACCTGAACTCTACAGTCCTTGCTCACTGTTAGGAATGGATTCTAAACCCCACATGAAATTAACGATGGAATCACCTGAACGCCCCACAACGCCCATGGTTAACCTCTAAGGAAGACACGGAAGCGATAAAACAGTCGGTATCTCCCCTCCCATTAGAGAAGATGTTTCAGCGAATCCTGGATGGTCAGGTGATGGGGGACATGCCATTCGGACACGGCCACTCACAGCGGCCACACACAAGCCAGGAGACACGTAAAAAATTCCACCGTCGTGGCTTCCCTCCCAGCTGACAAGCCCGGGGATGGCAGCCCGCGGGCCCAGGTGGCTCCTGCCACCCTGCCCCTCCCCCACCCCAGCACCGACGCGGCCGAGGAACGGGGGCTTCCCGACTCCAGGGTGGCCCAGAGCCCCCACTGGCCCCCACCTTGCTGCATGGGCGAGTAGGCATTGGTCAGGAAGCGGAAGTGCCCTTTGTTGTACCAGCAGATCAGAGACATGTTGCCCTTCATCTTGATGCGGTGCTGGCCCCGGGCCGGGGGCGTGGCCGGGTTGGTCAGCATGGACAGGGGCAGGCCGGTGCAGTCGCTCTTCCTGGAGCTGAGCAGGCCGCAGCAGTAGATCTCTGCAGGGACAGGGACAGGGACGCAAAACTGAGTCCACAGGGTCACAGACAACCCGCGCATGCCGACACCAAAGAGGGACTGCCTGGCTCTGAGGCTGACACATCGGGAGGACGGGCCGCCTAGAAGTCCCACAGGGGAGACCGCTACCGTTCGGGGATTTCTATCCCAGAGGACTTCTCTAAGGACCTTGAAGATGACACGCGAGACCATCTCATGCGCCGTGAATCGGCAGTGCCCACAGGAGTCTCGTCGCGAGCGCTCACTACACACCAGGCACAGTGCTGAGTGTGAGCACGGATCATCCCACCTGCCTCTAGAAACTTCTGCACTCGGGTTATCCCACCCACACTGAAGACGGACCGCGGCTCCAGGAGGCCCCCAGGCTCCCAGCGAGGAGGGCAAAGGCAAGGACTAAGCCCAGGTCTGTCTGCTGTCCCAGCCTGACCACACTCAGGACCCCTAACACTCTGGCCAAGACCCGAAGAGCCCCAGGCCCAGCCCGGTGCTTGTCTGCACGGCACCCGGAGGCAGCGTGCAAAACGGAGCCGCCGTCCCCCTGGAGACAAGTTAACCGCAGAGGAAAGAATCATCGAGCGACATGCACCGAGCCAGCGTCCTGCTCCTGAACACAGAGCCACTAAAGGGCGGAGTGGCAGTGTGGCCCGTGCCACAGAAGCTCCCACGGGGCAGGAGGGATGGAGTACAGGCCAGTGTGCACGGGGAGGCCTCGTGGAACTCCGCCCCGGGCTCGAGGCCTTGCCTGGCCCTCCCCGCGCACACGCAAGCCTGCCCCGCTGAGCGGGTCCTGGGAAGCCGGCTTCTCCCCACGGCCAGCCCCGGTCCGGACGCCCGCAGACACTCCGACTGACGTCGCTGGGGACGGTCTCATCCTCCGGGTCTTCGGTCAAAGACTGAAGCTCACTAAAGACTGACACTGTATCATCAGTGACCTGAAACATTCTGTACCCCACGGGCATGTGTCCCTCGTCCCTGCATGTCCACCCCAAGGCAGTTCCAGGGACCCCGGGCCTTCCTGGCCACGCGCCCACCCTGGGACTGGAGCGGGCGGGCGGGCGGGCGGAGATGGCAGCCCGGGCTCTCACCGCACCGCCTACCGTGGGAGCCCATCCTTCTTCCCAGGTGGCTGGTAACACACACGAGGGCCAATTTTCTGCAACTTGACTTCCGCGGCCCCTCTCCGCATTGTCTGACCTCTGCACCCTGAGTTCTCCCCACAGGTAAAGCCCTGTCGGGGACTGGACCTCACAGAGGACTGAGACCCAGCAGAGCTCAGAGTCCCGGGGCGGCTGCTTCCTCGCCGTGGCTGAGGTCAAGGTCAGAAGCTGCTGGCTCCCCGTGACTCAGGAGGATTTTAAGGCCAGATGTGCGACCCGTTGCTAAGCAACAGGTCTGCAATTCTAGTGGCTGGCAGGGCAGGACAGAGCCTTTTATGTCTCTCCCGACTTCATATAAACCCCCAAATGGGGGACAAAGCAAAGGGTAAGCAGCTTGCTCCTGGGCTCCCTGACTCGGTCCAGATCTTTTCCTCCAGCGGCCGCTTCTGCCAGAGCCACGAACCGATGAACAAAGCATCCCGGCACCAAGGGCCACGAAGAATTTCCCGAGACCCACCGCACAGCAGCCTGTGCTAATCTGCATAAATCCCTGCGACGTCCTCGACAACCGCAGGGCCCTCCTTGCAGACGGGGCTGAACCCAGACTTGAGAGCCTCTGTGGGACCAGTGTCTAGGTGCGCAGAGCAAGTGCGTGTGCCCCCCCCCCAAATTCCTCCGCTGAAAGCCGCAGGCCCCCGAGGAGGGTGTTACAGGCGGGGCCTCCGGGAGGGGCCGGGGTCACAAGGGTGGAGCCCTCGTGAATGGGAGGAGCGCCCTTGAGAAAAGGGATCCCAGAGAGCCCCCTGGTCACTTCTGTCACCTGAGGTCTGCAACCCGGAAGACGTCTTCAGGCGACCGTGCCGGCACCCTGACCTTGGACTCCTGGGCTCTAGAACCACGAGGAATAGATAACCACCTGCTGTTTATAAGCCGCACAATCTCAACTATTTGGTGAGAGCAGCCCGAATGGACCAGGACACCGGGAGAAGCCCTGAACGGCCACGGTCTCACAAGAAAGGCCACAAAGGTGCCGTGGGCAGAGCGCGAGCCCATGGCAGGTGTCCCTTCCGATCTCTGGTGCCCGGCGGTGTCCAGGTACGTGGTGGGCATGCGGCCGGCTAAACCGTATTCCCTCCTGTCCGTGGTGGCCTACTGTCCCCGCCGGTCACGACCTCGCACCTGCACCCCCAGGCCTCCCCACCACTTCTCCGGGGGGGCAGGGGCCCCGCTGGCGCCGGCGCGCCGCACAACCAACCTTGCTTTTCCAGCTCCTCGAACAAGGTCAGGCTGGTGATGCTGGGCCCCGTGAAGATGATGTAGTTCTTGCCCGCCGCGTTCCGGCACAGGCTCCGGGCCACCGCGCTGTGCAGCTGCGGCTTATTCTTCAGCGCATCCAGCCCGTCAGGGCCCCCACCGTCCTTCAGGTGCACGTAGATCTGGAACAGAAACACACAGCGGTCAGTGAGCTCGCGTGGTGCCGGACTGGGACCCAGACTGCCCTCGCTGGGCCCCAAACAGGTGGGAAAGCCACCTCTCCCTTGAGCCAGTGGTTCCGTAGCCCCTACCACAGTATTATCTCCTCGGCCCGCGGAGGCCCCAGGTCGCCCCCAAGGCCACCCCACAGTCGAGGCAGCCAGTGGCTCCGTCCATGACTTTCGGTTTGTAAAAGTCAAAGTAAAGAAGAAAAGTGTCAAACTATGATGGGCAACGAATCTGGCAACGAGGTCCATGCAAACACATCCCCCAGTTGGGAGGCACGGGAGGGACTTCAGTTTATGAGAAACGATAGTTTAAGACGACATCACCTGTAAGGATAAACTCGTCTGTGTACTTTCCATTTGAATACAGTTGTGGGTTTTTTGGGGGGTGGGGGGTGAGAGGAGCAGAGGGAGAATCTGAACCAGACCCCACGCTCAGCACAGAGCCCGACACGGCTCAGTCCCATGACCCTGAGATCACGACCTGCGCCGAAACCAAGAGACACTTAACCAACTGAGCCACTCAGGGGTCCCCGAGTACAGCTTTTTAATTCACAAAGCGTGTCGCATTCACTGCTGCCGTTTTCCTTAGTGTAGCCGCCGCGCGGAAGAAGAGGAGTCAGGGTCAAGGATTGAAAACTCACCAGCAATGAGGACGTGCCGGGATTAGCAAGCTATGTTTACACTCTCTGTCCCGTGAACATCTTCTGGGAAAATCACAGCAAATGGGAAGGGATTCAAGAAGAGCACAATCCTCCCAGTGACGGACGAGTCAGGAAGAATCTATCACACGGGTACCAACTACCGTTCTCCTTAAGGGAGAAGAGTTCTTCTTGTGGAACGTTCTAGGTGCCTTCACTGGCAGCACTTCACCAGCTAATGGTGCTCACCTGTCCCAGTCAGGGGCCCCAGGGACAACAGACACTTGGCTGGCAAGGAGGTTAGCCCCGCCTGTCCTCTGACATACAGAACTGCCCGGTGCACGCCTGTCCACGCAGACAGTCGATGATGCTCGGCTGTGAAAAACCAGTAGGGCCCCAGCGATGACCCAGGCCTGTCCACAGCACCCTTCCTGGCTCAGATGACTGCGATCACAGGCTCTGATGGTCCTGAGGCCGATGCAGGCAGGCGAATGTGACTCCAATTCCAAAAGACGCTCGTCTTCTGAGGGCTGATCCTTTTCCAGACACTCACCTGAGATGTCCTCACGGAGGACCCTACTTCGTGTGGCCTGGCAGGCAATGGCTTGATGACACAGAACATCTTTTCAGACAACTCGGCAGCACTCCCAACATTTCATTTTGGGATCTCTATGGTTCTTCCACCTCAACTCCCAGAAGAAATCTCTTTGATAGAGAAGAAAACACAGGGATAGAGAAGCCAAGCTCTGCTTCTGTCACACGTCACGGGTGATTCTGGCCGAGCCAGGCCATTTCTCAGAACGTGTCTTCCCTCCTTCAGCAACGTCCACTCTTGTGGCCACTACCATGGGTTTCTGCACCTAAGGCTCGGATTCATACCTACCTCTCCCAGCGAGCCTACCTGAAATCCCCTCATACCCACGCTGGGCACTATGTCCCCTGAAATCCACCGTAGGGACAGTTTTTGTCCCGTGTGTCATTCAAAAGGAAATCCTCCATCCAAACCCCAGGTTCCCACCAAGGAATGGGAGGTGTGTCATGGGCACCCCTCAGGCCCAACCCTGATGACACCGCACATGGCTTCTGAGGGCCTCCCTGAGGTATGGGGAGGTCACTGGCTCACTTGGTCCAGGGCAGGCAAAGTCTAACAGGACCCCATGGAAAGTCCCTCGACCAAGCTAAAGAAACAACTGCATTGCGTACAAGATGCGAGACATGTGACGGAGCAAAAATAGTTTTAGAAAACAAACGAGAAAGCCTTTGGACATGGTCCCTGGGTACCCTGAGCAGCCAAATTAGCGGGATCTTGGCTTGTTACCATGGCTGCTGACATCTCACTCTTCTCTGCCCAAACCATAATCAGGTCTTCTAGCTGCCACTCGTCCCAAGGCGTAAGGGGAGGGGTGGCGGGCTGACGGGTCAGTCTACGGGTCGGCCATCACAAAGTATCACAAACTGGGCAGCTTCAACAACAGAAATGCTCTTTCGCCCAGTTCTGGCTGGAAGTCTGAGGTCTGAGATCAAGGGGCTGGCAGAGGCCTCCCTCCTTGGCTCGTAGAGGGCTGTCTTCTCCCCATGTCCTACAGAGCATCCTCCTGTGTCTGTGTCCTAATCTCCTCTTCTTGGAAGGACACCAGCCATGTTAAATAAGGGTCTACCCCAATGACATCTTTTTAACATTAATTTTAAGTTACCTCTTTAAAGGCCCTATCTTGGGGCACCTGTGTGGCTCAGTGGGTTAAGCCTCTGCTTTTGGCTTGGGTCATGATCTCAGGGTCCTGGGATCAAGCTGCAAATTGGGCTCTCTGCTCAGTGGGGAGCCTGCTTCCCCCTTTCTCTCTCTGCCTGCCTCTCTGCTTACTTGTGATCTGTCAAATGGATGAATAACATCCTTAAAAAATAAATAAATAAAAATAAAGGTCCTATCTCCAAATATAGTTACGTTCTGTAGGACTGGGGGTTAGGACTCAAACACATGAATGTGAGGGGCGCAGTTTGGCCCATAACAGAGGGGAGGGCGCTAAACTTGGAGAAGGAACACAGCGTCAGAGAGAAGAACCAAGCCGCACACACGCCAACCTCAGGTGTCCTGTCAAAGCCGCACGGCAGCCGAGGCCCTCCCCACGTAAACGTGCAGCCCTGGGTTTGTGTGGGACGGAAGAACGGCATGAGTGGGCCATAGCGCAACACTGCTCCGAGTCCTGACAGCGAAGAAAACAGGGACTCTCTCCTGGGTCTTAGAATAACCTAGAGGGGATCACGTCTTCCTAGTAGCTTGTTGCCGGGAGCTGTCCCGGCTGGGGCACCGGGCGAGCCGGGGACCCATCTCATCTCACCGCGGCACTAAAGCCAGCCCTTCGGAAGGCGGATCGGCCGGGTGCCTGGCTAAGGGGCTTCAAACCACGGCGCACCTTCAAAACATCATCCCTCTGATTGCCAGACTAGAGTCGGTTGCTCAGGCCGGTGTGTTCTCCCTTGCTCTTTGCATGCTGGAAGTGAGCACATCCTTGGGGTGGGGCATGAGGGCACGCAGGGGCTGCGTGGGCCCGTCACAGTCCTGCCGGGGCGATGCTCAAAGGGAACTGGAGAGCCTGACCCGGGAGCCGAGAATCCCTCACAAGCACACTCGAGGAACGGGCCACTTCTACTCACCCCAGGACAAGAAGGGAAGCGTGGAGGCAAGTGGCTGAAGGTGAAGGGGGTGGGGCGGGGGCACCTCCCAGCTCAGTAGAGGCAGAGGCGGCCGAGGCAGCGGCTACAAATCACCAGCGATCGGCAACCCTTCCCAGTGACCGAAGCTGGAGGCCATCCCTCCATTGAAATCACCTCCGAAAGCAGCTTCCCCACTTCCAGGGCCGAGGGTAAGGGGACGCGGGCCACCATCGGTACAAACGCCCGCGTCTCTAACCGAGGTGGTTTCAGGCTGGGTTGTGACTTTCACGGGCCCTTCCGCTGCCCTGCGCCTCTCCCTCCGTACGGAAATTACATTTTACATCTGCGCTGGCGTAAAGACCAGTACATTCATAGGATATGTTAAAGCACTTTCGTCAGCTTGAAAGCTGGGTGGTTTTTTTTTCCTTCTGATTTAAGGAAAACAGAAAGGCTTTCACGTTTTCCCTGAAAGTGTTACGGGAGTAACTGGGAGAAGGTGTGCGCGTACCGGGGACAGGAATCTTTTGAGCATCTTCAAGGCCTGCCTACTCCCCCATACTGCTTCAACGGCAGCATTTCTATGCACCTGATGAACTCCAGTTTTTTTATGATGGCAAAAAATTAGCAACAACCTGGGGCGCCTGGATGGCTCAGTCAGTGAAGCATCTGACTCTTGGTTCTGGCTCAGGTCATGATCTCAGGGTCGTGAGATCGAGCCCTGCACTGGGCTCTGGGCTTAGTGGAGTCTGCCTCTCTCCCTCTCCCTCTGCCCCTCCTTGTGCGCTCTCTCTCAAATAAATAAATCTTTAAAAAAATTAGCAACAACCTAATTACCTCCCGTGAAAAGGAGGCCGATTAAAATTAGTATCTGTAGGTATAACGGGATACAGTGTAATTTTTCAAAAATCACAATCTAGAAAAGTTACTGCATAACATAGGAAAAGGCTCACAACAACCTCGTAAGTGAAGTAATGAGATTATAAAACGGGTGTGTGTGTGTGTGCACGTGTTTATGTAGATACGCTGGCTCAATCCTCAAGTGGCTCTCTCTATACCAGAATTACAGATATTTTGAAATATTTGTTTTTAGATGCCAAACATACAATACAATTTTACTGCAAAATGACTAAACATAATTACAAAAGAACTTCCCTATCAGAATTACTCAAGTGTGGGTGCATTCAGAACTTGCCGTATTTGCTCCCAAAGGCAATCCTGATCGAAGCTAGCGGCTGTTAACAGACCCTGAGCTAAGCACACGTGTGCAGAGGGTGACCACTCTTGGTCGGGGCCAGCCTCTTGCTCCCCTGGGAGACACACGGCATGCGGTCCCGTTAGAGGGCCATCCTGGACTTGCGGAGCTTAGTCTGTGCACACGGGCCTGTCTGGACACTGGCATTTCCCAATGGTCTAGCCAGTCTCTTCCCAAGGAGCAGGCACTCGGTTGCTCCAACACAGGAACAGGAGACAGGTGTGGAATCAAAGGTCTTCGAGTTCCTATTAGGAGATCTGGAGGAAGACCGAGGGACAGCAATCGAAGTCCAAGGATGGTGCCAATACTGAGGCAGTCGCTACTATAAAATAATGAGTTTCTTTTGTTTTTTGCTAGGCGTGATCTCTTAAAATATTTCATTGAAGTTTAGTTGACACGTAATACTATCTTATTATTAGTTATTAACTACATTTATTATAGTATTACATGTAAAGTACTATATATAATAATATATTGATTTCAGGTGTAATGACAATTACAAGATCTGTAGTCACCACCTGTAACCACACAAAGTTGTTACAATATTTCTGACTATATTCCCTACGCTGTACCTTTTTTTTTAATCCCCATGACTTACTTATTTTATATCTGGAAGTCTGAACCTCTTAACCGCCACTCACTTCTTGCTCCTAGCCCCCATCCCTCTGGTGTGAGTTTATTTTTAAAGTAAATATAAAATTGGATCTACATTTCAATAACTAACACATAAAGTTATAACTCCCCGAGTCCCTGTCGAGGGTCACAACTTAGAAGAACAGTTAGCTGGGTGGTCAAAACCCAGCCCCGAAAGGGCTCAGCCTGACAGGTGCGGCTCGTCTGAGAGTCCCTCCGGTCCACTATCCCACTGGTCTGGGTGGGCTTTGACGGAAGTACTTCAGTAGGTCGAAGACGTCAATCTGGGCTCCTCAGCTGAATGAATAAATTATAAGGCTACGAACAAACCATCGCCTTCCACGCAAGCTTATCCCAACTCCACCGTCACTGCAACCGCTGCAGACATACAAATGAATCGTGTCCAGGGTCGAAAGCCTGCCCTAAAGGTCATAATGGGAGAAAGACAGCATCGCTGGACATCCACATGCACGCTCATACTCCGTGCGGGGTGCTTTCTGCAAGAGCCTCGGAAAGACGGCGCTGTAGGAAACACCCCTCCGGAAACGTGGAACTCCTGGCTGGCATGCCTCCCGCAAGTCCCGTCTCGCCTTCCAGGCATCTGGAGCGAGCATCCTTACAGTCCCACCGCCACGCAGAGGCAGAGGGCATCGTCTAGCCCCGTGAACTCGGAGTTTGCTGCCAAAACTTTACTATCTAGAGAGCCACGAGCTTTTTTGACGGGTGTCTTTAGGGCAGAAAAATGTATCTTTCAACTGCCAAGCTTTTCCTTTAAAAAGGTTTTCTTGCTCCTGTGATTTGTTAACTTTTAAATATATATATTTATTAAAAAAAAGAAAGGAAATTAATACGCAGCATTACACTCTGCCCCAGAATGTTACTCCTAATGTTGCGTATTTTAGAGACATTGTAACAGAAAGGAGCATAGGCAATATGGATTATAGTAACACCTGGGGGGACATAGCCCACTTCTATCTCAGCCCACTTCTGGGATGCCCCGAGACCTGGAGAGGAGGGGCCTGGCTCCGGTGCCCCTTCCCCACCCCACCCTCTTAAAAGGACCCTGGTGACAGCCGCAGTAACTGACGGCTTGAGAGCTCATTAAGATGTACCCACAAAGCTGTCACTGTGGTTTCCACACTCTCCCTGTCTCGGGGTAAATTTGGTTCAGCAATGCTGGTCTTGAACCATCGGAACGGAAAAGAATTCAGTTTCCCTGTTGCTGTCATGCCCCCGTCTGAGCACGGCAAATCTGGGGACGGTGAAGTCACTCATCATTAGGGTCTGTGATCCTTGCTCGAACCCTTTATTCACCAGCCATGCCAGACGCAGGTGGAGGGTGGCACTGTCACAGCAGGAAGCAGGGGGCATGGGCATGGTCTGTGCGGCCTGAAAGGAGGCAGGGCGAGCTCCCGGCACGTGGGAGGCTGGCAACTGGGGCATCCGGGGGTGGCCACCTGTGAGGGCTGTAAGGTGTAAGTATCAGTCACTGGCCACGAGAGGAATGGAGGCTGCCACACGGAGATGAGTAAGGCAATTTCGGAACTGCTGGGCTCCGTGGGCATGGGCTCTGCCCTTCACTGGCTTCTGTGGTTTGGGGCACGTTACTTAATTGCTCTGAGCCCATGGTTTCCTCATTTGTAAGGATCGTTTATGCTCTGTGTACCTCACAAGGCCACTGTCTGTAAGCGAAAGCTGTGTGTAAAGGTGATTTCTTTTTAAAATAGCCAAGCTCTACACCCACTGTGTAGTCTCTAGACACACGAGTGGCTGTTCTGTATTAACCAAAATTAAGTCAAATGAGACATTCAATTCCTCAGTCATACCAGTTACATTTCAAGTACTCAACGGTCATATGGGCCAGTCATTGCTATAATGGAAACTTCTAGGGACAGAGCTGCTTTATGTCTCCTTTGGTTGATCAGCCTGGTTTTTCCAGCAAAGTCTGTAAACCACCACCTGACTGTTGACTCCTGCCACCAACTGTCTCTTCTGCTGCCTCTTACCTTGACCGTGGCGCCAAGGCTGTCTTCTTCGCTGGCTGGACCTTCAGCACCACTGACCCTTGCAAGAACCGGGCTCAACTCTTGGTGAGGCGTGGTGGAGGGATGGGTGCTAGCATTCCGTGGGCTCTTTGCACCCACCCACATCAGCACTGTTGTAGAGTCTAAATTCCTTGGGGGAAAAGACCATGGTTCGATCTGGTCCAGCCAGTGCCTGACTCCCTATGACGGGCACTTAGTACTTCCTTGTCTCCTCTGAATCCTGACAGGGTGACGAGGGCTGGGCAAAGGAGCCCCACCCAAAAAACGAAGGAAGAAATGAGTCCTCCGCTACTTGCTCGTGGACACGCAGAGATGATGTGACAGATGTCTCGTTCCCCAGCCAACTCCATCTGCGACATAACCACATCCAAGCCGGCCAGGAGGGAGGCTCACGTCCTCCCCAGGCACAATGAAACAGATGGATGGACGCCCTGTCCTGCCCGGTTTTGGACTCCATGAGCGAAATCCACTCTAGTGGATTAATCCCACTCTGACCCTCACATTCATCTGGTTAGTGGCCAGTCAGGACCCAATATAAAAAAGACTAACAATCAAATAAGGACAAAACCAGCACCAACTCCTCAAGTTCTTTCAGTCTAAGAAACAAGTCTCAAAAGAAGAGACACCGGCGGCAGAGGGCGAGGAACAGGTACGCGGTTTCTGTCTACCATGCAGAAAATTCTCTCAAACAGCCCGGTGGGGAAGAGGGTGGGCCCTGGGATCGGAAAGGCCACCTTTAACCCCAGGTCTTCCACTTTACGGCTGACCCGGTGGCAAGGCAGGTCACTTCACCGTGCCTTAGCTCGTTGCTGTGGAACGGGCACCAGAAGGTTCTGGGAAAGAGAAAATGAGTAATGCAGAGAGAGTCCCTAAGCACGGAGCCGGCATGGAGCCGGCACTCCGCCGACACCAGGGATCCTTCCCTGAACCCTAGAAGAGGCTGTCGCGATGCCACAGATTAGGCTGAAAGGAAGAGAGATGCTTCCAGATCAGCGAGTCCCCCACCACCACGCAGGGCAGCCCCCCTCACAGATGCCCATCTGGGCTCCGCCTGCACATGATGGGGGATGTGCAGGGGGTGGGGACTGGGGGTCCGTTGGTCTGGGAGTTTCCATCTTAAATTCTGGCTTCTGAGATCCAACCACCTCCAGAGAACATCAATTCCCTGAGCCGGAAACCAGGGCTTTGCGTTTAGAGTGGTTCTGTCCCTGCCCCACGTGGCAGCCATTCAAAGCCCAGAGACAGCCCAGCCTCTCCACCGAGCATCCCTTCAGGCTCACGCGCACAGTGCACTCGTGGGCACGCGCTCCTCCCACCCCCTTCTTGGGGCTCTCCCGCCTGCCAACAGCCCTCGAGGGGAACCCTGGGTCTCACCCTGCAGAGGCAGGTGGCCTAGCGCAACACATTCAGACAGGAGAAATCTGCTCTCTTTAACTACAACGCTTTGCTTTTTTTCCCTCGAAGAATCTCAGGGCTCTGTGGTCCCCGCGGGTCTATGTAACATTAACCAAACTGTTGGCCAGCTTTTTCCCACTGGATTCTCCATCTTTCTGACCGAGTAGAGACAGAACAACAGTCTGTAGAGACGGCGTCTCCTTCTGACCCCACAGGAAGGTCACAAGGCTTCCAAGATGAGCAAATGTAAGGTCTCAGAGGAAGGAATTCCAACCTGTCGATGACGGGGCTTTCCCTTGAGACTGGAAGTCTCACCTTCTGTATAAATCTCTCCTTCCAGTACCCCCCACCCCCCAGCTCACAAGGGAGGCTGCACAGGAGGGGACAGGTCTGTCCCCTTGGCGGGCTCTCTTTCTCAGAGACCCTCTGCAAATGACACGAACTAGAGGGTGTGCTGGGGCTGGGGACAGCTCTTGGCAGACCTGGGACACAGGACACACAGAGTATACACTCTTGAGTACGCCTTGATTCTCTAATCTGGAAACGGCAGTGGTTCTACTGAAAAAGAAGGCATTGGCTGTGGCCTCATAGGGTACAGAGGGTTTAGAACCCAAGGAGCGATGACGTCTCGGGATTTTCAGAGCCTTATTTACGTGACCCCCTGCCAGCTCACTCCACTGCTGTGAAAGCCTGGGGTCAAAAGCCTAAAGATCTTCTGTGACCCTATGCCAGGGTGTGGGCATGGAAGGGACGAAAGGGGCCTCCATTATCCCTGGTAATTTTCTACCATAGATATAAACATACCACGATCCCCCTGATTCCCCTTAAACGGACATCTGAACAGTGAGTCCCAGAAATACTGTCCCTGTGGACTCCCATGTCTGAGAGGACAGATGCCCCACGCTGGGCGGTTACTCCTTCCTCCCTTCCTGAGAGGGCCCTGGAGAGCACCTTGAGTCTTGGGGTAAATGACACACTCTCTGGGAGCTTCCGTTTTCCCAGGTGTACAGTACTGACAAGCAGGCTCAGCAGACGCGCCTCAGCGCCCGGCCTGCAGGGACGGACGCTCCTGATTCCTGTTCCCGGCCTTCCCCCGCTGCCACAGGTGCCTTCTGTGTTGGTACATCCCATGCCCTGCTCTGTACCCCCGCAGAGCCCTTCTTAGCCCCCAGGTGCCCTCCTATGGCCTCATAACACTATGGGCATTTCTCACGCTGCACCTGCCACACTGTACTTATGAATGGCTTTAATACACTTGTCTCTCCTATGAGGTCGCTCACCTCTAAGCCAGGTGGAGGGCAGGAGAACCCACTGCAGTAGAACCAACACACACACACACACACACACACACACACACACACACAGTATCACTTCCATCTACTGAGAGAGAGAGATTTATTTAAAAAGCAATTGGCTCACATGATTATGGAGGCTTGGTAAGTCCAACAAGACAGGCTGGTGGGCTGGAGACCAAGGGAAGAGTTGCAGGCCAAATCCAAATCCAAATCCAAATGCATTTTTCTAGATTTCCCTCTTCTTCCAGGTAGATCAGGTTTGGTGCCCTCCGCCACCCATTAAGGTCTTCAACTGATTTGACGAGGCCCACCCCTTGTGGAGCATAATGTGCTTTACTCAAAGTCTACAGATTTGTTAATCTCATCCAAAAAACACCTTCACAGACACATCAAGAATAGTGCTAGACCACATATCTGGGTACCACGGCCCAGTGAAACCTCCACACACAGTTACTCATCACAATTTCTGAGTCCCATGGAGGTCAGGGGGTGACACCAGAAAGGCCGAGTCAGAAAGGGAGTGAGGTAGAGCAGGTATTCCCTGGCACCTCGCATCCCGCAGAGCTGCCTGAGGACAGAGTGACTGACACCGAGGTCCCTGCATGGGATGCAGGTGGACGACAACAGGGCTCACGACTGCAAAGCACATTCACTGTCCTGGTTACTCCTCTATCTGTAGCTGGGAGTCCACAGGCCCACAGCTGGAGCCTGGGGCAAGCCTGGCTGGGGATGCCAATGAGCTTGGAGACACAGTGCTGAAGGCTCAGCCAAACCCAGGCTCCGGGGACCCTGCCTCCGGCTTCGGCAGAACCAGGACCAGCAGTGCAGGTGGAAAGTGCCTTTGCTCACAGGGAGTTCACTCTTCCTGCGTGACAGTGTATGGTCCCCCAGCTAAGACCTATGCTCCCAGATGTCTGGGATGACGAGAAAGTTCTGGAAACGGACGGTGATATGGGCTGCACGGCACTGGGAATAAACTTCCTGCCCCTGAATAGACACTTACAGATGGCTAAAACAGTAAACTGTATATGCTGTGCCCATTGTGCCACCATAAAAAAGAAATGCTCCTTGAGGACAGGTTCACGCCTTTCCTTAACAGGCCCCCCGCCCCTTCACAATACGTATCCCACTCCTCACCATTCTTCCTATTAGAGTTGACCAGACGGCCAACGGAAGAGGCCCGGGGCCTATCAGCAGGAACTGACGCCACAGAGTAACGTGAACGGCTCTGAGCCTCACAGGATTCACGGTCAAGTGGCCGGTGCGTGGCAGACCACCAAGACACGTTTTGGGTGGAAGGACTCTGAAGGTGAGTGGACCTGCAGGTCAGCTCCACAGACGCCAAATGGGAGCCCAGGCCCAGCCGTCTGAGCCAGCGCCTCCGTAAGAGCTGATCGGGGAAGGTCCGGAAAAGAGCTCCGGGGGCAGACGGTGTCACTGTACCCAGTGGGATGCCGCTGACACGGGGGTCCCTCGCACCCTCTGCAGCTCCCAGAGCTCAGCAGCCCCATCCGCTGCTTCTTCCTCCTGAAAACGCTGTACCCCCACCTCCTGCACTCTCAGAAATGGGAGACTATGAATCCTTAACTTCCAGACCGAGTCCATATAATCTCTCCTTCTACCTCACTCCTACCAGATCCCTTCCCCATAGACCCTTCCTGGGAAAACACTGAAAAATACCAGAGTTCTTCTAAACAACCCTCACCATTAGTCTTATTATGATTTTTTAAAGATTTTATTTGAGAGAGAGAGAGAGAGAGAGAGCGAGCACACAAGTGGGAGGGGCAGAGGGAGAGAATTCCAAGCAGATGCCCTCCTGAACGTGGAGCCCAACGTGGGGCTCAATCCCACAGCCCCGAGATCACAACCGGAGCCCAAACCAAGGGTTGGACGTGCAACAGACGGCACCACCCAGGCGCCCCAGTATGATTTTTGTCTAGCTGTTGGCACCCCCTCGTCACCCAGATGCCCTTGTGGGGAGAGAAGCCCCCCATGTGAGGCACAGACAGGATAAGTCAGCTGCGCTGAGCTCCTGTTTCTTTCCCACTAACCCTCCCTGAGCCACCAGAGAAATCACTGACCAACATGCCACTTTCTTCCCCTCCCCATCCCTTCACCCAGAATGTTCCAAACAGAGCTCATCCTCAGCCTGACGGTGGTTCAGAAGGATGCGTCCAGCCAACGAAAGCTGAATCTTGGGGGGATGAAACAGCCAAGCCGAAGCAAGGCCTTGGTTTCTGCTAGAAACGCACCTGCACATCCACGGTTCCTCCAAGACATCAGCTTGGTACGACCTCAGTAGCTGGAAGGGAGCGGCCCGGCCGGCTCTGCGGGCCCAAACTGGTGGGCCTTGGGTCTTTTATGTCAACACAAAATCAACCGCCACGGAAGCTCAGTGGCATGTGGAAAAGGTCCACAGCTCGTGGGTTTTCAGACCTGAGGAATATGGCCTGGACACTCTCGTGGGCAGAGTAGAGAAGCCCAAGGAGACTCCCGCACGGGTCGGCTCGGATTTCCTCATGTGTCTACTCCAGCTCGCATCCCGCTGGCTGCAGCAAAACATGCAGCCAACCTGAGAAACGCACGGCGGGGCAGACGGCTACCGAGGGAAAGCAGCAGAATGGCAAAGGGCCTTTTGTGCCGGAGGCTGGCCGTGGCCTCCCGAAGGCTCAGCAACCAGGCTTCTCGGCTGCAGTCACAGAGCAGGAGAACGTATTTGACAAACTAAAATGAAGGCAGTGCTCTCGTGTACCCAGCCCCACACATTTGCAAAGAGAGGGACCACAGGATCCTGCAGCAGCGGGGACCTCGCCGATGAGCGACCCCAGCCTTTCCCTCCGTGGGGAGGATGCTCGGATCCAGAGCCACTCTGGGAAGCGGCAGGAGCGGGGACCGCTGCCGGCCCACAGGACGGGGAGGGCAGAGGTGGCCTAGGGTCACAGGAAAGCAGCAGTAGAAGTGCCAGCTCTGTGCGGCCCAGCACGAGCCTCGGCGAGCACCCGACATGGGCACCCGGGGTGAGGACCTCCATCGACCCTCCAGCCCTCTCACAGCACAGGCTGAGGAGAGACGCAGGGGGATGGAGGCGTGCAAGCTCTCCTGGGGAAAGTATTGCTCGCCCCACCCAGCTGCCCAGGATGCTGACTTTCCAAACTCCTCAGACCAGACTCAGGATGTGGAGAACCAAGAGAAGGGGAACGACAGAGAACCCTCCCCAGACCGCACGGCAGCTCCTCCATGTGCCCCGGCTCCTCACAGGCAAGGCGTCCTTCCCCGCCTTGCTGCCCACCACGGGCCCCTTCCCTGGGACCCAGGGACAAGAGGCCCTGGGGAGGCCAACACAGTCCTTGGCCCACCCCGTCACAGGACAGCCCGTGGCTGGAGGGTAACGGCTCGTGTTGCCACAGCCACGGTGCAAAGCCCGACCGCTGCTCAGTTCTGGCTTCTAATATAGCCCCTTGCACGGCAGCAAAGACTCCTAAGATCAGAAAGTTCTAGAAACACAAGGAAACTTCAAGGTACCCATCCAACATTTTTATCGATGGGGATTTTATAGATTTGACGGAAGTTGGGAAGAACATGTCCCGAGGGAGAGTTCTGTGGCCTGTCCAGGTAACAGGCCTGACCTGTAGCCACTGGGTGCTTCCAGAGAAAAGTGGTGCAGAAGCACACAGAGCCCACACGGGCAGCTGTCCGAGGAAGTAGGCTGTGTCTCCACGTCCCGGTGTCCGGCTCAGCACTGCACGGGACAGGTGCTCGGGAAGTACTTACTCCAAGAAGGACCAATGTTCCTTAGGGATTATATAAAGTGAACCTCGCTCCCGTCTCCAGTGACTGTCACTGCAAAGGACACCGTGGAGGTGACAGGAGCCACTGGACGGGGGGGCCCAGGCTGCACATGCAGAGTACATCCCGCTCAGGGACAGGTCCACTGTGTCAACCGCCGGAAGCCTGTGCTCAAGCTGGTGCAAGTCTGGGGTCCCACCGGGCATCCCAGCCCCCGCCCAAGCTCAAGGTCCCCCACGCCCACAGGGAGAGCAGGGAAGGTCCTTCTTAGCAGCCACATTTGCCTGGAGCACGTTTCCCTTCCCGTGGCGAGGAGATGCCTCCTGAATCTTCCCATGACTCCTCCTCTGGCTCAGGGGGGAAGGAGTGTGAGATCCCTGGGCCTCGGGTCCGGGCCAGCAGCCCGGCGAGGGCGGTCACGTGGGGTCGGCTGTGACGGCCGGGCTGGCAGGACTGACAGACGGGAGAGGGTATCCCCACGCGCGAGGCAGGGCACGAGAAAGCAGCGCGGGGCCAGGAGCTGTCACTCAGGGGCCACATTCCGGCGTGGGCCGTCCCCCACCTTCTCCTTTGTGCACACCGCACCGCGGCTGATCCCGGCGGCCAGACACCTGACACTCTCTCCTCTCCCGAAGGCCACATCCGTGCCTGCCTGAAGCAGAGCGGAGCCCGGGTGCCGGCGGCCCTGCCAGCTCAGAGGACAGGTCCCCGCCGTGCTCCTCACGGAGCCCCATCTAACCAGCCGGCTGCTGGGGGCCTGTGAAGAAGGATTCCTCAAGGCGGGATGCGGGGGGACAGAGACCCAGCAGGTCAGGGGCGGGAGGGGTCTTCTGGAACCGACACACATCGTGTCCTCAAGAGACATGGTCGTCACCTCCTGTGACCAGCTCTTTGGGTGAAGCCTCCGGCCTTGAGATCCGGGCCGAGCCGTGATGAGGGTTTCCTGTCGTTACTGAGCCAGAAGGGCCGGACAGGACGGGGAAGAACATGCGGGGCAGTGTCGGCTGTTCCAGTGCCCCCGCGAGGAGCCCCAGCCTGGCCCCAGTCTCTGCGGCAGCCGCTGGGGAAGCCGGGAAAGGGGTGACTGTGCTCATCAGTCGACGAATGAGCCGAGTGCCCCGACGGGCCTCCCTGGGCCTCCCGGGCCCGTCCCCGGGCTCACCTGGATAATGAAGCCAGTGGAAGAGCACTGCCTGACCCAGAGGCTGAATTTCCGCTTCTTCCTCTTTCGGAGTTCCCGCTCCGTGCATGTGGCAATGAACACAGGGTCCTCGTCAATCAGGGGTTCGTGTAGCACCTGCCGGGAACAAAACAGCAGAGATGCTCACGGAAGGCAACGAGAGCTCGGGGCGGGGTCATCCGATCGGCGCTCAAATCGAGTCCCTGCCTTTGACCAGCTGTGTGACCTGCATCACCGTACCTCTCCGATCCCGAGTCTCCTCATCTGTAAGAGGGTAACATCTACGCCAGCGTTTTGGGGAGGACGGAGTAAGAAACCACATGCAAAGGACCTTACGTGGGCCCTGACGTACAGCAGGTATTTAGTGAATGGAAATTTAATAAGTAATTTTATTTTTATTTTACATATTTGTAAAATGAAACTTTTTTTTTAAAGATTTTATTTATTTATTTGACAGATCACAAACAGGCAGAGAGGCAGGCAGAGAGAGAGGGAGGAGGCAGGCTCCCTGCTGAGCAGAAAGCCCGATGCGGGGCTCAATCCCAGGACCCTGAGATCATGACCCGAGCTGAAGGCAGAGGCCTAACCCACTGAGCCACCCAGGCGCCCCTAAAATGAAACATATTTAATGTATATACTTATATATTCATATATTTAATGTGACAATTATAATAATAATCATTAGCGGCCCACGGTTCCCAGTGCAAGCTCTTACTTGGTAGCCGGATCGCCAGGGGACCTGACTCCTAGCTGGGCCTGCCCAACTGTTTTCAGGAAAGACCCTCCTGACGGACACCTCACACTGCTAAAAAGTCCTTTCCCCCACAGACTCAGGTTTACCTGCACTTAATCTGAGCCTACTGATCTGACTTCTGTCCCTGTGAGGAACAAACGAAAATATGCACTATTTCTTCAGGCATTCCAGACCGCTCGCACGCTGCCCCACAACCTCCCTGCTCCCCCGGGGCTCAAGGACCTCTCCTTCCAGCCTGCCCTGAAATGAAGCCGGTGCCTTGTGGCCTCGTCGCCACCACCCAGCCTCTGGCTCTCCTCCACACTGTCGTGTCCTTCCGGACACGGGATTCCCAGGGCAATTTTTAAACCTACTCCACCTTTTTCAATTTCTTTATAACATGGTTGTAAGACGTTTTCAATGACGAGACTATCAAGTAAAAAGAAATGGCTCCGTGGGGTGGTCCAAGTTTGGCTTCTTCAAGATGAAGTGTTTCTGGGGAGACTTTTGGGTGCATTTAGGAATCCACTACACTTCTCCCCACCCCAGTCCTATTTCAAGCTTAACTGTGATTGGCAAGTGTGTCTGAATTTCACTGAAATGAAGAGTGAGAGGAATGAGAGGATTCCCAGACCTCGAGCCGATGCCCTAGATCGGGGCCGGTAAACTGTGGTACAGTCTGGCTCACTGCCTCTTGCAAATAAAGTTTTATTGGGATCTGCCGTGTTGTCAATGGTTCTCCCAGACTACGAAGGCAAATCACGCAAGAGCGGCAGAGACCAGCTGGCCGCTGACAGACCCGAGTACCAGCCCCAGCTCTCTCCCAGGGCTCCTGGAACTTTAACGAACAAACCAGTCACCCACCATCTCCCTAAAGGGCGGATTCTGATCTAGTCACTCTGGGGCAGGGCCCGAGCTTCTGCACGTCCAGCGAGCTCCTGGGTAATGTCAGAACGCGCTCCGACAGGGGCCGACTGGAGGACAACACTCACCAGCTGTGATTTGGACAGCACCTCCCACCCCTCCATTAATGCTCCCCTGAATTCCATTCAAAAAACAACAGACCTGTGGGGTTCAATCTGGCCCCCAGACTGTTCTGTTGTTGAAAGCACGCGGGCAATAAACCTGACCTCCCCATTGTCTGCTCACGAAGGGGAGGGCTGGCGAGGCTTCTGGGCCACAGTGCCTTCCCAGGCCCCCACGCCTTGCCGACTCCGTGGGCTCATAAAACGTTCAAAGCCCCATTTGGAACCACTGTAGCAAAAGGGACAAGTCCCACGCACTGTGGGACACGGAGCGGGAGGGGGATGGTGGGGAAATGGCAGAAAGAAGCCCTTCAGGTGTCCACCTGTTCCGGGCTCCACTACCCCAGCTCAAGAAACAGGTCCTCCTCACCCCGCTCCTTGAGGCCACAGTGCATAGAACCGGTGTTGCCCCCTCATCTTCAGGAACCCAATGGAGCTCGAGTCCGTGTGCACTTACACAGAAGCAGCTGCACACCGTGTCCCATCCCATGCCCCACCAAAGCACGCCGCACGAAAGCCGGGCCTGCCAGAACGCCTCTTCCCTCTCCTCCAGGGTGCCGGCCGGCAGCAGCGCTGTCCCCCAGCTGTGTGCCCTGAGTCCCCCTGCTCTGTCTGACAAGCTCATTTTTTGCATGTGGAGCGGTTACGGTACAGGAAAGACAAAGCATTCGCTTACCTATTTGCATAATCCCTTCCCGAAGAGAGTCTTCTAACGACTCTGTCCCCAGTTTTGAAGAAATGCCACGTCTCCTCCGCATTTGTGCATAAACACGCGTGTGGGCACGCACGCGTGCACACACATAGGACACGTGGTGCGTGGGGTACTGTTAGACTCCGAGAACCCGCGGGCTTCTGAAGGCTCTGGGGAAGTTCTAAGCTCATCTCGGAGGGTCCCATTTGCTGGAGGAGACGGGCTCCCGAGATGACAGGCGGCGGGCGTGTGTGGTGTGCGAGGCAAGCGTGCCGTGTGCTTCGAGGACGGAGCGTGCGTGAGGCAGCGGGACGTGGCCTGACACCCGGGAGCCTGGACCAGATCCACCCACGCGTGACGGAGAACCGTGCCCGCGGCTCTCAGCAGGCGGAGTGAAGACCCTTCCCAAGGGCCCTGAGGCTCTGGGGCGTGGCACACGGCCACCCTCATCAACCAAACACACCCTTCGACCCCCTTCTACCCGAACGAATGTTCTAGAGTCTCAACAGGGGCTTTCCACAGAGGAGAAAAGGTGCAGCGCCAGGAACCCTTTGGAACTTCCAGCTTCTCCCACCAAGACCAGGACAGGGACCTTTTCTACGACACAGAAGCATCTTCCAGAAGAGAGTAAGTGCCAGAACCAAGCACAACGTGGCTGATGCTGGGGGCCGAGGGAAAGCGCCCCTGCCCTGGGTGAGCTCACGGGAGGCTACGGTCTGCTCCACACAGGAAGACTAGTCCTTGCGGGGACACACAGGGCCAAGCTGCTTGTCTGCCAAGGAAGGCGTCCGAGGACTCGCAGGAACCCCGGCAAACGGGAAGGCCTAAGCATGTTCAAAGTCAGTCAGACACTGCCGTTCACGAGCGTGCGTCCTCTGGTTTGACCCTGCTCCTGCCTGCCGCTCCAAGGCTGGCTCCGCGGGGCCCGCAGCCAGGAAGGAGGTGGAGAAGGAGAGGAGAATTCCGTCTGATTATCAGCCAGCAGAGAAACTGGTCCAGGGGATCTCTGAGTTTCCCGCTGCCTTGTGCCCCTGTCTATGGGGCGGAGTGTCCTGGGTCTTCTGCTCACCCTCAGGACGTGCTTTCCATCCTTCCCACCCCGCACCGCACTGTGGCCCGGAGGCCAACCTCTTCTAACCCACGCCATCCAGTCCAGGTCCCTGGCCCAGTGCTGGACTTGTCTGGCCAACTTGGAGGCGGGAGCAAGGCATGGACGAGGTCCCCTGTCTGCCCGCACTGTCACCCCTGCGTTCCTACGCATGCCCCCTCTCTCCCCGGCCCACAGCTGACCTCGGGTTCCCACTGTTGCCACCACCCCGGTCATGTCCCCCCACCCTGGCCACATGAGTCTCCACAGTCCCTGCATCCAATCCTCCTCAGCTCTTCATCTAGAACACAGGACTGCTTCCCGCTGGGATCCTGACCCACACGGAGGGCACTGGCCACAAAATGGGAGCAAAAAGAAAACGACGTCACGAATACAAAGGTAAAAATAAAAATCAAATACTAAGTCTATTTTAAAAAAAGAAAGGAAAGTGGAAAAAAAAAATCCCCAATGTGACCAGGGAGCCCTTCCCCAAACTGAGACTTATCTCAGGACCTTCTATCAGCCTCGTCAACCAGATGCAAGAAGACGGGATCGGGGAGGGGGAAGGGTAAGAATGAAGCGAAAGGGTCTTGGCGGTCCTTGTTGAGCATCTGAGCCCTGCAAGGGAGGAGGGCAGAGCTGCCCAGGGGCTCCGCAGTCACCGCTGGCTCGGGGACGGGCTGCGCCCCCTCAGGGCACCCATGCCTGGGCTGGGAAGGGACGGGCTCGCAATCTCGGATTTTGCCAGCAGGCACTGCCGTGTGCCCACAAGCTACCCCAGGCTCCAGACACACGCATGCACGGGGATCGTCCTGGGGACGGGTCTCGGGTATCAGACGCCGCAGTTTCCGAAGGCAGACAGCGCGGGGCCAGCTCACAGCAGCACACCCCACACAGGAGCGTAACTCTGGATAAGCCTGGCCTAGTCGAGGAGCTGGAAGGATCCTCAGCACTCTCGTCTTTACACTGTTAAGTGTCAGTCATCCCAGCAGCTGGTTGTTGGGTTCTTAAGAGATACTCAGCCGGAGCGAGCCCACAGCCTCTGCCAGTAGCTGTTCAAATGTTTGGCCCCGAGGATGGTCAGAATACTGCTCTTTTCCATTTGCATCCAGCCAGTAGGGCTCTGGTCTGGTTCATTTCCAACCACGCAAATATTCAGTGAAACAAACCAAAAAATGTGCCGAGCCCTGTGCTTGGCCCTGTGGGGCCTGTGTAAGACTTGTGTCCCGGAAAGAGCCCACCTCCTGTTTGGAAGATAAGAGCCCCAACGGGGGACAAGGAAGAATGGGACTCAGCTGCCCTATAAAGAGTGGGGGGGATTCAGGAAAGCGGAACGAGCATGGGAGTGCAGGCCTCGCACTGGACCCCAGAGACTGGGTACATCTGCTGAGGCGGAGAGAAGAGGGAGAAGCTTCCGGGAGTCAGAAAGAGCACAGCAGACACCTGGAAATCAGAATGAGCCCAGCGCATTCGCAGAACAGCAGGGGGAACGCTTCCAGAAACTGGTTACAGGCTCCCACAGACCTGAAATAGGACGATATCTTCCCCCACAAAAACCCTGTGATTTTCAGCTGGGCAGGGAAAAAAGGCAAGATACAGAGTCAAATAGAATTTGAGGTTTAGGAATAAGGCCCTTACAGGAAAAGCACGAGAAAGAGCGGGTGGACCGACAGCCTTTTAAATGTACAAGTAAAAATGATGTCAACTCTTGTTTCCGCATTGAACAGGTCAGGGGAATTAGACTCCCATGGACCAAAAGCTTTATAAAGTTTTGGTTAGAGACATCCCGGAAACAAGCCACCTCCTCAGTTGCTAGACCGGTTCCGCAGTTTTGAGGTTGGTTCTGAACCTCGAATCTCCCTGCAGCCCGGGGTACCGGCCACACATCTGCACCAGAAGGCAGGGGCTCGGGAGCTGAGGGCAAACAGCGCCTTCTAGAACCTGGGAGGGAAGCTGGGAAGGGGGCCATAACCGCTAGGTGTGGGGCTCTCCTGGACCCTGGTCCGAAAGCCCCACCTGTGGCCCGTGGACCCCCGCACCCGAGTGGCTCCCGGGTACCTGAGGAGTGGCTGAGATTCCGGCCTCCCTCCCTGTGCGGCCTACCCGGCCTCACCCCTCCACCAGCAACGGGGGTGAGCGCTCAGAGAACACGGGCTAGTTACCATCAGAGGTTCTTAATGGAAGAACATCCGCATCGGCCCGGAAAACGTGACCTGGAAAGACTGCACCACTCCGGGGAGGGAGCGCGCGGGCAAGGAGGAGGGAAACCGAGTCCGAGCAGAACCCCTGCTTTCTGGCCTCGCTGGGGCTGGGAGCGCTGTCTGGGGCGGGGGTGGGGGCGGGGGGCCAGAGAAGGGCAGGGGCGCCCTCCGGGGGACCGCGGGCTGCCACGGGCCAGCCCGGGGTGGGGGCGCTCACCTGGGTTTGGGAAGGCCTGAAGGCAGAGTCGAAGCTGTTCTGCAGGGAGTCGAGGAAGGGCTGGACCTTGTAGAGGCCGTGCGTGGTCTGGCTGGAGCGGAAGGCCACCACGTGGAAGTACTTGAGAATCTTCTCGAAGCGGGCCTGGCTCATGACCAGGGCGAGGCTCCGGTTGCTGTAGAAGCCGCCGCTCCAGATGCTCAGGACCGACTCGCAGTGGGAGATGCTGGTGGAGATCATGTAGCCCAGGAACGCCTTCATCTCCGTCAGCGTCACCTCGGCCCAGGCGCCGTCGCTGCCGAAGCGCTCCTGGAACTTCTTGGCGTACATGTTCGTCTGCACCACCATGTTCTTGAGCACGTTGTCCGGGACGAAGAGCTGGAAGAAGTCCATGGCGCTGGCGCCGGGCGGCATCTTTCGGGTGGGACCTGAAACAGAGGCGGCCGGGGTTGGGGCGGCGCGTGGCGGCCGGTGGTGCACGCGGCCGGGCGGGGCGCACCGTCCCCTGCGCGCCGGGACCCCGCACTCCCCGCCCCGCACTCCCCGCGCCCCGCGATCTCGCCCGGCCCGCAGGGACGCGGCTCCGCGGGGAAAGGGATGCGCGGCGGGCGGAAGGACACCACGGGAAGGTCACGGCGATCCAGCCGGGATGCGGGGGGTGACTTCGCTACGGATGCCGGCATCCCTCCGGGCCTGAAGTGCCCACGCAGGTGACACTGCCCTCGTTCTGCCCTCGAACTGCACGCGTGGCAACTTGAAATTTATTGCTCCATCTGAAGGGGCTCGTTTGGATAATTTCGCCAATGTGCTAAAACCCCACAGCTCTTGACTAACGCGGGGACAGCCGCTGGAAATACACACATGCACCCTGAAAAGAGGCAGGCTTTCACTCTGGACAACAGCATGGAGGTTCCTCAGCAAGTTGGAAACAGAGCTACCCTACGACCCAGCAATCGCACTACTGGGTATCTACCCTAAAGATACAAACGTGGTGCTCCGAAGGGGCACGTGCACCCGAATGTTTATAGCAGCAATGTCCACAGTAGCCAGACTATGCAAAGAACCTAGATGTCCATCAACAGATGAATGGATAAAGAATATGTGGCATATATACACAATGGAATACTATGCAGCCATCAAAAGAAATGAAATCTTGCCATTTGCAATGACAAGGATGGAACTAGAGTAGAGGGTATTATGCTGAGCGAAATAAGTCAATCAGAGAAAGACAATGATCATATGATCTCTTTGATATGAGGAATTTAAGAGGGGGGGGGTGTCCTGGGGGGAAGGAAGGGAAAAATGAAACAAGACGGGACTGGGGAGGGAGACAAACCATAAGAGACTCAATCTCAGGAAACAAGCTGAGGGTTGCTGGAGGGTGGTGGGGAGGGGTGGTGGGGTGATGGGCACTGGGGAATGTATGTGCTATGGTGAGTGCTGTGAATTGTGTAAGACTGATGGATTCACAGACCTGTACCCCTGGGGCAAATAATATATTATATGTTAATTTAAAAAAAGAGAGAGAGATGGGTTTCAATGCCATATAGTGACTTAAGCCAGGTTAACACTGTGGAGGGATTTTTAAGAGACAAGCTTTTTCCTTTTTTTTTTTTTTCATCTTTTTTACATAATCTCTATGTCCAACTTGGGGCTCGAACTCATGACCTGGGAGCCAGGGATCCATAACTCCACCGACTAAGCCAGCCAGATAACCCTGCAGGAGATGGGCTTTGCAATTTCTAATAAAAGTTATGCACGCTCTTCAGAATTTTTACCATCCCCCCCTTTCTCCACTAGTGGTGTAGGCAGTCTCTGAAAAACAAGTTTTTCCCAGCAAAATAAAGACAATGACAAGGCAGTCTGGGTTTTAGGTTAGATAGATTCGGGAGCCAAAACCCTGAATTTACTTGTAGCTAAGTGCACAGTCTTAGATAAATATCTCCAAGGGCCCCACGTGGAAAATGGAACGCCTGCTTTTTGCAAGACTGTTGTGGAAACCTGGAAACCTTTCCTGGGGCATCAGCAACAGAAATCCTGTAACTTGGGCTGAGGGCTTTCAAATGCTCTAACTGCCCTCATTTTATAGAAGAAGAAACAGGGGCCCAGACAGCCAAACGGCCACCATATTCACAGTCACCAGCCATTTTTTGGAAGGGCATCAGGCCGTCTAACTGCCCTTGGCCGCGAGCTGCAGTGACACTGTGGGGCCCCCGGTAGCAGGAACATCCTGCTTCCCCACACCCACTCTTAGTGGAAACCACTGTGTTTCAGCGAAGACTTACAGCCTCCAGTGGGTAAAGCCATAAATTATTCAGGGGTAGCTCTCAAAGAGGAGGAAAACCAGCATTTTAATTGCTCCATCATGCTGAGTAAGCAGAATGAAATCTTCTCTTCCAAAAGTTAGCTTTAAAGTAATTTTGCCTCCCAGGCAATTTCCAAGTTCTCACAGCAAACTCTGCCCCGGCCAACTGCTTCAGGAAGCAACTGGGAAGCAGACGGCAGCCTCTTACTTGTTTGGTTTGGATTTCCGAGTCCTCTCCCGTCCCCTTCCGCTCTTGTGATGCTTCCTATTGGAGAAGTTTGGCACAGGCCAGTCACCGGAAGAAAGGAGGGAGGACGGGAGGGAGGGGTGGGAGGGAGGAAATGCCATTCAGATTCAATCCATATCACTACCTTGGTTAATATGACCGTTTAATAATACGGCCCTGGGGGTGGGCAAGATCCCCAGCCAAGCTAAGCTGCTCTTACGTTTGATTCATTTATAGGAGCTTTTCTAGATACTACCCAGGTGAGCCTCACAACATCCTCGTCCTCGTGGATCACCATCCCCTTCTGCAGGTAAGGAACTAGAAGCTCCGAAGTATTGGGACACAGCCCCAGGTCACTCACTTCTAAGCACCTTATAGTGAACATGACCTTCATCCACCTGGCCCAGAGCCAGTCCAAGAGCACCTGCTGCCTGGGGTAATTATTTCAAAGCGTCCCTTCCACTCTCACAAGTGGACAAGGAGGCATGTGGCTGATCTGTGCACTGCATGTACACACACACACACACATACACACTTCAGCCAGGTGTGTGGTCTGTGAAGCCCACCGGCTCCCTCCACCTCTGCTGGCCACAGCTTTCCCAGTGGGGGATGGAGGGTTACAGCGCACAGCCAGAAGGAACTCTGAAAGGAAACGGAGAAACTGCATTGCCAAAAATGCAAAGGCAACATGGGACTGGGCATGCGGATGGGGGCAGGCTGGTAAGGGAGGACCCAGAGGAGGAAGAGCAGGTGTGTGTGTGTGCCCTTGGGGTCTGGGCTGGGGTACGGGGCTCTGCAGGTCAATGGTGCCGATGCCGCACTGCTACATCACAAGCTCATATCATCGTCTCCCCCTCTCCCCTTCTCCACTCCCCTCCCCACCCCATCATGTCAGCCCTCAAGGCCCCATCACCATCGCCCGTCTGCCCCATCACCATTCCCTCGGCCTCCAGGGGATCACGTGCTCCCTCAAGCCCGGGATGCCACAGCAGGCCCACAGAGCCAGGGTAGCGTCGAGAATGGCTCAGTGATGGGGTGCCCGGGAGCGCAGTCTGTTGAGCTTCCGACTCTTGGTTTCCCCTGAAGTCATGATCTCTGAGTGGTGGGATCGAGCTCGGTGTCAGGTGCCATGCTCAGCGGGCGGTCTGCTGAAGATTCTCTCTCTCCCTCTGCCCTCCCCCCCCCACCCCCCACTCTCTCTCTTTCGCTCTAAAATAAATAAATAAATCTTAAAAAAAAAAAAAAAAAGGAAGGAAGGAAGAATGGTTCACTAATGCTCAGATCCCCCAAAGAGACTCCTCCCACCACCCCAAGCTAGGAGCCAACCCCTCTTTCCAGGGGTGACTACAAGAACGGGTGTCTTGTTCAGAGGGGACCGTAAGGCAAGGGCGGCTGTCAGAACCGCTTACCCAGTGAACACCTGAGCGTCATACGGATCTTGGGGACAGAAAGGGGTAACACACAATGTTTTCTCCTCGGACATTCTCGGTGTAATGACAGGAGCAGGCAGCAGACAGTGACCCAGTGTTGTCAGGCAGGGGGATGGGGGGTGCCCACAAGAGGGACCTGAGGTCTCAGAAGCTCCCCAGAAGGGCCACGGAGATGACTGTGGACACGGAGGGGCACAGGGCCGGGACACCCCCCACAGAGCGCGCAGGACTGTGAACGCCGCAGGCCATGCTCACGCTTTAGGACGAAGCCCTGCTGCATGCGGTATGTGCGGAGGGTGTGGACTGTTCCTGAAGCCAGTGAGCTCGGGCAGGGACCTCACTGAGGGGTGACCGCAGCGACTCCCTCTTCTGGTCCCGCACCTCTGCGCCCCACACCATGCTCCACTTCTCTGTACGTGTGGCGGGCGGGGGGAACGGACTATAAGTGAGCCAGGGCCCTGCAGGTGACCCGAACCCTTGGGCCAGGGCCTTCACCAGCCAGCGGCCCTCACCAGTGTATCCTTTCCATTTGCACCAGGACATGAGCGGGGCTGGCATCGTAAACTACACGAGTCTGGACTGAGACTCCAGATCCCTCGTCCTCTCCCTTCCTGCTTCTCCCCACCAGCTCCCTCCAGTTGCTTCAGCCAGAAAGCTGAACTACTGTGGACTCCTCCCCCCACCCCCCCACCCCTGCATCCAGCCCGTGGGCACATCCAGCCACCCCCACCTCTACAATGTGTCATCAACCACCCACGGCGGCGCTCTGGCCCAGGCGGCCACCACCTCTGGCCTAGAAGACAAAAACGGCCTCCCCCAAATGATTCCTAGCAACGAGAGAAAATTTTTAAGGAATGTAAACCAGATCACAACACTCCCCTGCTTCATTAGAACTCTCCTGTGACTTAAAGCAAATGCACATGAGGCCCTGCCTCCCAGGCTGCTCTACAAGGCCAGGCGAGCAGGTGCGTAGGCCCCGCCAGGGGCAGGCCCGGCCCTGGTGAGCCCCTTCCACTCCAGAGCCTGAGTCCACGCAGACCCATCTGCCAGACGCAAGCCCTCCCAGAGCTCCAGCTTCCTTAGGTGGTGAAGCCCCCCCAACCACAAGCAGACACCGTTGCTGGTCCCATCAATCTCCATCCCAAGTTGGCCTCCTTCCTTGCATTTGTCATGGTCTAGGGCTGTTTTATTAGGGACTTACACACTTGTTTGGGTCTGCCTCCATTGTCCTGCCCTGAGACCCAGCTGAAGCGTGACAACCAAGGTAAGACTTTGCTACTGCTCCCAGCCCAGCTCACAGTGTGCTGGATGCACCCACTGACAAGGTAGATAGAAAGCGGGTGAGCAGGGAGGGTGAGCAGGGAGGAGGAGTGGGGAGGGTTAGCGGGGAGGAAGAGCATCTTTGCTGACCCCAACGGGAAGGATCTGGTTTCTGGGACAGCAGCCCATGTTAATGCCTGGTAAAAAGAACAGCTAGAAACATCTGTGTGGAAGAGGAAGCCGGCAGGGCTGGGGTGGGTGAGGCTGGAAGGAGTACAATACTTTGCAGCCAGGCTCACCTCAGCTGGCTGGGCAGGGAGCCCGGACAGCCCCTGCCCCTCCTGCCCACACCTCCCTGCAGACACATGGAAGGTCTGGAGAGCGAGGAAGGGGCAGTGTGGTAAGTCCTGGGGAGGGAGACCACCTAGGAATTGGGAATACCCGATCAATGGGCAGGACATGGGAGGGGGAGTGTCACCGACGACTTCCGGGTCCCCAGCTCAGGTGGGCTGGCTCTGGATATTGTTTTGTTCAACTTCCTGCCTCTCTGAACCGTTGGAAACCACTTTGGAACTCTTTCTGGTCCTCCCCCTCCGTCTACGGCTGCTGGTTATGTGACCCTGGGCAGGCCACACACCCTCCCTGCACCTTGGTTTCCTGACCCATCCAATGGGAGTAAAAAGCACCGCAGAGGGAGTAAAACCTCAGACACAGGCCACGGCCCATCCTGGCCAGTCCACCACGAGTCCCACTGGGAGTGAGTGAGGGTCCTGCGGGAGCAGCCTTCCCTGTGCCCACTGCAGGACCACAGCCGCATGGGGCCCGGATCCCCACCTCCACGCTCTCTGGAAGGAAGGAAAGTGTGGCTTTCTGAAGTTCAACCCTCCGGAGACAAAGTCGTTCACTTTGAGAGGAGAACGACGTTTTTGCATAGACGAGCATTTTGGGGCATCCATTGTCTGCAGTCTCGTGACACAGATAAGGATCGCTTAATACTCAGAGTTAAGGGATTAAAAAAACGAAATAATTATCTCCAGGCAAAATCAAGCGATTATAAAAATATAAAAGAACATCGCCCATTATCACAAAAATATTCCTCTCAGTTTAGAGGTTAAAAAAAAAAATTGAGATGTTACATTCTATAAAAGGGTAACATAGAGCGTGGTCAAGCCATTGTCCTCTGTGCTGGCCACAGCTGGGTTTTATCTTCTGCTACAAGGATCTTCATTTCTCTCCGTGTCTTTTCTTCCCCGACCCCGCAGCGGCTGATGGATGTGCCGGAGGAGCGGTCTGTCTGGCGGTCTGTGCAGGCCCTCCACGGTCTTGGCTGCAGAAGCCACACGCCCCTCTGGAACCCCAAGGCTTCTTTCCTGGGGTAAACTCGTGGCCCACAGCTAAGAGACCAGTAACAAGTTTGATTTGCTCCAGATCAAGGAAGTCTGCACACATGGGCGGGAGCCTCGGGCATGGGTCCTGGCCCTGCTCCTGGCCGCCCTGAGGCTCGGCACCTCATCTGTGTGGCCCGACGGCGTCACCCACACCTGTGTCCCTGGGCAGCTGTGAGAGGCATCCAGTGCCCCGCCCTGTTGTGCTCTAATCCGCAATGCTTACCCAGCTACCGACGCAGGTAAAGATCACGGTCCATCCTCTCCATGGTGCCTTTCCACGGAGCACACGGCAGGCTCCGAACCATTCTCCGGAACCCTTAGAAAACACACAGATACTCGGCCAGAGAAGCCCAAGGGCAGCACCAGCTGTGCTCCTGCTCGTAGGGCCCCCCTGACAGGGACACGGAAGAGGACACTCTGCGTGTGGTCTTCCTCAAGGAACACAGCACTGCGGCTGCCAAGCAAACCGGCAGCACAAAGAAACGGTTCCTGAATCGGACCCCCGAGCTGAACCGATCATAGGAAATGGGCCCCAGAACAGGGGGTATGCGGCTCTTCCAGAAGGGGGCTTGTGTGCTGGCTGATGCAGGCCTGAAATCTACCACCGTGACCAGATGTCACATGACAAAGAGCTGCTGGACAGAGAAGGGGTGACGTGCACCTGAGGCAGCCACGTGAACACTGCCCAAGACAGCTCACCTTCAAAACCACTCACCGCCCAGGGCACCTGTACACATACAAGAAATAGTCTAACTTACACGAAACACACAATTCTGTTCAGGTGCGACGGCCAAGGCAAGTACTTGACCCCTGCAGCTGACCCTGTGAAGCATCTGCAGGGGGGAGGGGTGCTCTGCGGGGCAGAGGTGACCCTGACCACCCCTACATGCAAGGAGCTCACGGGGAGCCGTTGAAACAGGAAGGGTCAACTCAGCGCCACCCGCCTGGGCCTGAGGACCTTCTCGTGTCCCCTCCATCCAGAGCTGCGGCTGGTACGCCACGTTCCAGGCCGGGACTCTGTTAGTGAACAGAGATCTGCTCCCACCTGCTTGGACAGATAGAACAAGGCACGTCAACCCCTCCCACCGGATCAGCTTCAATGCGAAGTAACGAGGCAGGAAGGGTATTAACAGAGTGTCCAGCGCAGACACGCCCACAGAGCAGCAGCTCTGACGTCACAGGCGTGAATGAAAGCTAGCAGGTACAGAGCCTCACTGTGACTTGGACGCCCTCGGTGGCCGGACCCTAAAGGCCGGGTGACAAGGCTAGTCCATGACCATCCATGAGTTTGTGAGCCCTCCACGGCTAAGGGTGCTGTAGCCTTCTTCAGTCCATGTGGTCACTGAGAACGGCTGGTCCAGGCTCAGCCCCTGTGCCTTGGACCCGCCTTAGGCACTAGGACACTACCCCACCCTCCGCCACCCCCACAATCACCGATTTCACTTCTTCTTAGAGCTGAGCTGAAACACAGTCGAGAGAGGTGTCTGTGAAGAATGACAGGTAGAGTCACCCGCAGCTGGGGTCGGGGGTGAGAGGGGCTGGCGGGAGCTGGTTCTGTTCCTGGTTCGACCACTGTCTCACGGAAACACTGGGAAATGGAAGTTTCTCTCAGTTTCCGTTTTGGGTTGATAACGTGCCTCAACTCCGTTTCACAACTGAAGAAACAGTAAAGACAACGATGGAAGTATCTTGAGGAATGTAAGAGAACTGTCCGAACGCCTCCTGTCGCACGATGTTGAAACAGTTGCTATCCAAGAAAGTCAAAGACCCAGACCGGGCTCCAGCTCCGGAACTCATGAGCTGAGTGACTTCATCTCGTAATCGTCACGCGCGGGGACCGCCCTGACAGACCAGCACAGGCTGGGTGGCCTGAGCAAGAGAAATCGATTACCCACAGTTCTGGAGGGAAAGTCCGAGATCAGGGTGTTGACAGACCTGGCATCCGGTAAAGGCCACTCCCCGGTTCACAGAGGGCTGTCTTCTCGCTGTGTCTCCGTGCAAGGCAGGGTCCAGGGAGATGTTGGGGCTCTCCTTTCTAAGACACTTATCCCGTCACGAGACTCTCTACCCTTGTGACCTCGGTCCCCACCCAAGGCCCACCTCCTAATACCATCACCTTGGGAATTAGGTTTGAGCACAGGAGTTCGGGGGTGGGGGCACAATCATTCAGTCTATAGCACTCGTTGAGCCGCAGTGTCCGTGCCGGTAAAGCGACGCTAACATACCACGACATTCACAGCCTGGACGCAGATGGAGTGGGAGGTGCCTCGCTCAGCCCCTGCTTCTCCGTGCGCGCCCAGTGACGGGAGCGAATCACACGCACACCAGCGGCGGCCGGACCCATACCCCGGCTTCGGTCCCACTTCTCAGAGCGGACGTACCGATGGCTATGACAGAACAGCAGCTATAGCAACCACAGTTTACATTTCATTCAGACACGGCGTCTCTTTTTCACAGGAAGCTGTATTTTTAAAGCCTCTGCTTGGATACAGAAAGGGCAGCAGGAGCGTGTTTCCCACCCGGGAAGAAGATGATGGGGAAGGATGCCGTGCCGAGGGGCTCCTGGGCCACTATCTGGGGCCAGCCCACCTCAAAGGCCCCGTTTGGTGCACAGTGACCAGCAGGGAGGGGCCGCACAGATAATTTGCTCATTTCCTCCATGACTTCATGCCTTTTTCTTACTCCCATCTTGCCGCCCCAAGTACGCCCTCTCCAGCTTTTCATCCCGAACCAAAGCAGCCTCGTGTCCGGCTTGCATCCGGGGTGCTCCTGCTTCCTCAACTTCCTTCCCCAAACCTACCTCCTCCCACGCGCTGGGCCTCAGCCGAGCCCACGGACTGAGCCCGACCCCAGCTTGCTGCCAGCTCTGGCCGGTTCCACGTGGCATGGCACATGTTCCCCAGGACCACCCTAGTCCTTCCTCCAAGAAAGGCAACAGAGGGACCACGTCGCAGGCACACAGGGAGAGTGTGAACGATGAAAAGGATGGGCCGTCACCTGGGCTTTAAGAGGTGTGCTCCAAATACGTACTTGACCGAACAGAAGACTCCGGTGTGCCTGACAGATGGTCTTCTTGGCAACAAGCACACAGCGAGCAATTCCCTGACCACATTTAATGACCACAGCAGCCAACCCAAGAGGTCCTGGGACACCCACTTTGCAGCCGTGGAAGCCCGAGCTCAGGAAGGACCTGCTCAAGGTCATGCGAGCTGGTGAACGGAGGAGCTGACAGTCTCCTTCCCACGACCACGTGCACCCCACGCAGGTGGGCATGAAGACTCCTAGACGGCTGAGTCTTTCTAGCTTTGCGGTTGCTTCCGATTTTCCGCAGGTGTGGTGAAGCTCTGACCCTCCGAACGGATGTGAGGGAAGAAGAGAAGCATCAGAAGGAGGAGAAAGGCTTACGGAGAGAAGACAGAAGCCGGAAACTGACTATTTAAATATGCATGGACTTGGGAGTTGTTTTCTTGACTGAAAGAAATTCTTAGAAAGAACTCTGAGCCGAGGCACAGCACCACCTGCGCCCCCAAAAAATGAGTGGGGATGGGGACCATGGGAGCCACCAGAGCGCACACCGCCGATGGCTCCGGCGGCTGGAGCACAAACAGGAAATCCCACGTGATTCTGGAGGAAGTCAGCAGGGACTTGATCATTTATGGCAAATCCCTAGGGAGAAGTAACCAGAAGGGGTGTGTGTGAGGTCCACACCTAAGGGGACTTTTGTCTGTTGGGTTCCCTGCTGTGCCATTACCGCCTAGAGCAGTGTCTGGCCCATTGAGGGATCCGGAGAGAGCTTGCTGAGTGAGTGAAAAGGGAAATGTATTCAAAGACTAATGATTGTTCACCTTTCAGGGTCACCAGCAGCAGCATCCTGCAGCTCACGGGAAGTCGAGAGCACTGAGGGGCTCACGAGAAAACGTTAAGGGAGAGAGGAAGAGACTTACAGGGTCAGGTCCATGACACCTGCCCTGGGCTTGGGTCCCGGGACCCCTTGCAGGCAGCCCGAGGCACAGGAAGGACCACATGGCATGTGCGTGCCCAAGCAGAAGGGGGCGGGGGTGTGGGCGGGACCCGCGCGCCTGCATCGCCCAGTCCTCGAGACCCTGGATTTAGACTCTGTGCTTATCTACGCAGGAGACTTAAACACAGAGTTACAGGGATGCACAGACAGGGTTGGGCATATAAAATGTGCCATTTTTGTCATCCAGTCTTAGTGCTGAAAAAGTACTGGGAGCCCAAGGAAGCAGACAGACAAAAGGCTGTTGGCACCGGCCCATCGTGACCTCCGCAACGTCTGGGCCCCAAGCCAGAGAGAATGACAGGGTCTGTGGAGAAGCCAGAAGGCTCTGCGAGGCCCCAGGAGGAAAGGGCCTGGCCCTTACCAACCCCGAAGAGAAGGTTCTGGTCACACTGCCACCTGAACCCAGCTGGTGGCAGAAGGGCAGCCCGGACTTCTGTGCGGGGGCTGGAGAAGCGGCTCCCGGGTGGCCACGGCCAGGGTCAACAATGCACAGGAGATCAGAGACGACCGCATGGAACTGGGCCTACGGGCAGAGGCGAGTGGGGACAGCTCCTCCGCCGCCGGCCCCTACCGTCCAGGGTGGCCCGGCTTCTGGGCTCCCCACCCCATGCGGACAGCTGGTTCTGCCGGATCCATGCATGGAGACGGGGGATGGTACCCAACTCCCTCCCCAGAAAAACCTGTTAGGACTAGGGTGGTGGCACCTCCCCTCCTGGCTCAGCATCACCCACAGCCCACTGCGGCCTTTCATAGCCCAGCCCAGGTCTGTGGATCCCACACCTGGCTCCTCCTTTCATCAGACCATTTGTATTTGCTGTGTGTGTGTGTGTGTGTGTGTGTGTGCGTGTGCGCGCACGCGTGTGCTGGGGGCACCAGAGGGAGGGCACTGCAGGATCACCAGGGTCAGGAGGGAGAGCAGAGGGCGTGGCTTCCGGGGGAGTGCCCATCCCCCTTTCTACTACCTTGGGCCACCCATGGCACTCTGCAGGCACAGATGGTACCAGGCCCTGTCTCAGCACAGCCGGTCCAAGAAGAACGACGGCAAGCTGGAGGGGCTTTATCCCTGCACGCTAATTATAGCCCTCTAATTCGCTGCATAGCCACCCACACCCTGGGAGAGGGAACGTGGACTAAGAGAAGTTAAGACAAAGGGGAGCAGGGGCGGAGAAACAGATACCAGAGTGACAGAGAGAATGGAGTGCATCCCGGTAATGACCGTCCCCAGGCGAGTAAGCAAGAAGCAGCCCGGGCCTTGGTGTCTTCATCCTAAAATGAAGGTAGGGCTGATGCCAGATAGGGCAAGGGAAGAGGGCAGAGCCGGCCAGTTAGTGTACGAGTCTGCGTTCACGCTACAACTCACAGAGATAAGCCAGTGCGGGGAGCACTGGAGACTGACCCGTCCCACCTGTCACCTTATAGCCTCCAGGACAGGTGGCACCCACAGCCTCACCTTCCCAGGAGGAAACAAGGATGGGAGAAGGTCAACGTCACGGTGACTGAGTGGAGGCAGTTCTGGCCTCAGGCTCCTACCATCCCCTCCTTCCTGGAGCCTTTCCTTTCTCAGGGTCACACGCCCCGAGTCCA
This sequence comes from Martes martes, assembly GCF_963455335.1. NCBI lineage: Eukaryota > Metazoa > Chordata > Mammalia > Carnivora > Mustelidae > Martes > Martes martes. The sequence goes on from NC_137902.1 coordinate 81,474,431, forward strand.
GCTCCACGAGGGTTGTTGGGGGGGGGGTAGGATTTTATTTATTTTTCAGTAAATATGGGAGAATGTGTATTTTGTTTAGCATACACATATACATCACTTCTGTTTTATGTGCGTTCTGCTTTATACATGGTAACTTTGTTCACTTATTCCTGGATGACAGCTCGGAGAGATCCGTACCATCATTGACCCCCCACTTACCCGATGAGGAAACCAAGTCCCAGGGTAAGGGACTTGCCTGTCACACAACCAGCGAGGGGCAGAACCAGAGTCCACGCCTTTGACCACCACACTGTGGTACCTCTTCCTGGAAGATTCTCCCAGTTCCAATGCCCCCACGACACCACCCAGCACACGCAGCTAACAGCCGGGGCGGCCTCTACAGGAACGAGCCAGAGAAAACCAAGAGCCTCCCTGCAAACCGCCCACCTGTGACCTGACTCCGCGTACTAGCTGGAAGGCAAGCCCCCAGACGCAGGAACTCATTTTACTTCTTTTCCAGAATATGCTCCATACATGTGGGCCTCCTTTCCCCGTCTGGGCTTGGATGGGACCAGGCACTCACAGACACAGTCCAGGGTCACAGCCCAGCTCAGATCAGGAGGACGGGTGGCTGTCTCACCAGCGCATGCTCTGAGGCTCGCCCGCGCATCTTCTAAACTGCGGCTGATACTTGCTAACACAAAAGCCATTCCAATCGTCCTTTCTTGTGGCAATGTTTTTTTGTTTTTTGTTTTTTCCCCTAAGGAGGCCACTTCAGGGTGAGGTTCTTACAACAATGCAAGCATGGACAGAGAAAACACAGCCCTGGATGAGACCCGACTCCAGGCCAAGAGCGGCAGCTTTCACTCGGGCCAGTGGGGGCTGTCCCCGAATCAGTCCTGGGGGCCTGCCTCTGGCCACTGGAAAGAAACTGCCGGGACATGAATCCTAAAAACTCTGGAATGTTTAAGAAACACCTGCTGTTTGAGGATGACACAGAGGTGACGGCCACCTAGCCCCAGGCCACTACTGGGGCCACTACTTAAGAGTAGAAACCCAGAGGGTGTTGTGCTGTGCCCAACAGATTCGTTCAAGTCGGACAAAAGGCAGATTATTCCTTCTGGAAGGAAGCCTCTGAGGTACATTCTTTAATTCCACAAGGTGCCGAAGTTTGAGGTGTCCGGTGTGGGGAGGGGACCCTAACCATAGTTCAGAGGTGATGATGTGCCCATAGGGATTTATGTACGTTGACACCACATTTCTAAGGGAAGTTCTGCAGACGTGGAAACAGACACAGAGCCTGGACCACCTGCTCAAGGTCCGAGCATGGGTACAAACCCAGGCTGCTTCCGTCCCCAGCGTGGCTGCCTTGCCACGGACACACACCACCCAAGGCAGCTCCCCAAGGGCCGCTTCACGGCAGGTGCCGAAGCACGGAGGATGAGGAGGGTGACGGCGTAGGGTGGAGGGGAGAGGGCACGCTTCCCACTGGGAGAAGCCCTACCCAGCCACGGCACAGGCAGACAGACAGCAAGGGGGAGAACTGCCCGTGAAGCCCAGGCAACTGCATTTCCAAGGTCTTAAGTCCGGAAAGAACAAGCTGGGGCGTTTATGATGGAAAAAGCAGGGTCCCCGGCTGCTGAGCACTCCCCTTCGGACGGATCGAATTCCCGCCAGATTGCACTGCAACCCCGTTTAGACAGCAGTTCCGTAGCTCTTGGGTGTCTCCATATCCCCTTCCCGGGCAAGGCGACCCCACGCTAAAAAGGTCAATGGCAAAGCTCATACACCTCTTCCTAATCTTCATGCATAAAGACACAAAAGCTGGAGTGACTCATCAGAAGGGAAAGCTGTGCAGAGACACAGAACACTACGCTCTACCGAGCAAATGCCGTCAACGTCTTCCCCACCACCAGCCCACAAATGTTCTCTTTTTGAGGAAGAGGTTCCTCCTGGAGAGTAACCCACGGAAATGCTAACAACACAGAATGCAGCCTTCAAACGAAACCCTTCAAATCAGGGTGGACGTGGGAAGGCTGGCACGCTTCCATATAAACCCTAACTTCACATCTTCCTTCAACAGGGGTGTTCTCTGCAACGGCCCGTGAGCTAAGTGGTGATGGAGACGGAAGTTACTATCCCACTCAGTCCCATCATACCGCAGTTGCTGGACAGAAGCCGATCAGCACACGTGAGATGTGGGTCCCTTCCACAGAGTCTCACCGTGGCCAAACGAGGTGTGGGCAAGGAGGTTTTGGGGCCCCGGAGCAGGTGGCTTTGTTTCTCCTGCCACCTCCGGCTGGCCCAGGCTTTCCCCAGGGTGCACCCCCACCATGGTCCCCATGGGGAAGGACAACACGGGACGACACTCTCCCCCAAACGTTCACGCGTACGACAAAGACCAGCCCCAGTATGATCTCGAGCTCACAGAAACATACTGCTTATGCAAGTATAAAAAGTCCTAACATTTCATTCCTTCAGTCATTCATTCATTGAGAGAGAGAGAGCACGTGGACACACGCTTGAGCATACGGGAAGGGCAGGAGGACAGGGAGAGGATCCCCAAGCAGACTTCCCGCGGAGCGTGGAGCCTGACGTGGGGCACCGTTCCCGGACCCTGAGATCATGACCTGAGCCAAAATCAAGAGTCACACAGGCACCTCAAAGGCATACATTTTTTAAGGAGAAATGAGCCTTTACAAAGCATTCACAAGCTTGGATGTTATTCTAAGGGAATATTCAGAGATGTGCATGTGTTTTACAAAGGAAAAACAGTCCAGATAAACTAAATGTCACCAAATAGGGAACATTCGTGATATGCAATTCTCTAGACATTAAAAAGGAATGTTCTTGAGGACTATTTAAGTCCATAAGAAAACTGTCACAAGACCATCTTTAAAAAGATTAGAAACCAGTATAAATGGTATTGTCCAAACTTAAACAAAAAAAGGTCTGTAAACTCTAAATGATGGAAAAGATTTCAGTCAAGCATTCCCATGGTATCACCTTGGAGTGGTAAGATTATAAGTGATTTCCATTTTTTTCTTTATGCTTCTCTGAATATGATTTCTGGAAACAAATGAGATCATTCAATGTATGGCCTTTAGAAGTAGAAAAAGAACAGTGGGGGGGATCCTGATGTCCTTCTAACCTACCTTTCAACACCAAGGGTGGTTTCATTTGCAAGACTAGAAAGAGGGCCTCAGAGATTTCTAGAACCCTTCCTGGCAGTGATATCCTGTGTGCCGTGGCCTCGCTACCTCAGACATCACTGAGGCCATGACAGTCCATGAGAAGCAGGAGGGACCTCGGTCCCAGGTCACCTTTCCAGAGCCTGCAGCTCCAGCTCCGTGCCTGGAGTGCCCCCTGCCTGACACCCCCCGCCCCCATGTTGAGGGGGCTGCAGTGGATTCTCTCCAGACAATTCCAAAGGCTTCCAGCCCCCCTTTCTACTTTGGGATTTCCTCCTTCCCCTACCTACTTTTCTAAGGCGGCCTGAGAGCAGACAGACAAAAACACCCCAAACTTATGGAGACTGAAAACAGCAGAGACCTCGGGGGATGAATTTTTAATGAGACTACAAAAAAAAAAAATCAAAGAATCCCAAAAATGTTAACATAGCAAACACTTGTTTTGTGCTGGTTATAAATATTCCTCTTTGTGACGGGGGTATTGTTTGTCAAGACTCTGGGAAGGAAAGGCAGCTGTTAGCAGCTGCTGGCAAAATGCAAGGAGAGCCTTGCCTGGAGGGGTGCGGGGCTAAGCCCGCAGAAGGGAGGAGGGCGCAGCTCGGTGCCACAGAGGCAGGGAAGCTCCACTCACACTCTGTGCCAACTGTCCGTTGGTCCTAAAGGCAGAGAGCAGGTGGGCAGGCTGAAGTTTCCTCCCTGGATGCTGGAGATGAATCAAGGAAGATAACCCCCCACCTTCCTCATCCCTTACGTGTGAGATACATAGATGGCCAGGCAGACTTGGAGTTTTCAAAGACACGAGCTCATCTGAGCTTTCTCTCGTTCTCTCTCTTAGAGGATGGAAGAACCTCACAAAGATAAAAAAATTTCCAGGAGGACGTGGGCAGAGAGCAGGAAGGAGCGTCTCCCTTCCCTCCCCAAACGTGTACCCGTGTCGGGAGCTGCGGCAGACGCTTCCGTATCACGGGTTTCGGTTGTGTGAACCCTGCCACCCTCCCACGACAGCTGGTGGCGGAGGGTGCGGACGCTAGCAGCAAGAGCCTGGCTGTGCATGTGGCCGCTGGTGAGCCATGTGGCCCGGAGACTCGGGCAGCCCAGCAGAGCGGCGGGGAGGGCTAAGGGAGTGAGGACACATCGGAGCACGCTCAGGCGCGGCGGGCACTCCTCCTGCCGCTGCCCTCGTTGTTCTGTTGTCAGGCACAGCCCCCTGGTTTGACATGAACCGGCAGAGCAGAGCATGCGCAGAGCGCCAGGAGCCATCCAACCCGGGACGCACAGGTTCCTTCCTTTCTACGCAGTCACCGTTCCAAAGGGATGCTTCAGAGAGGAGCGGCTTTGTGTCACTTTCCTAGCACACTTCGCTAAGGAGAGAATTCCAACTGGCCGGGAGGTGCGGCTCCCTGTCTCCCACCAACCTGGAGCTCGTCCAAAGTGTCTCTGCAGAGCCCCAGCCCCCTGGCCTCTGCCCGCCTTACCTCCTCCTTCCACACTCTGGGGTTCCTCCAGAGTGGTCCAGAATGACGGCAGAACACAGAGGGACCATCCACACCACTGACGAGTGGGCCGGCAGAGGCTGCCCTGGTTTCCCCCCAGTAGCCCCTGCCTGCTGTGGAGCTGCCCCAAGGGCTCGCACGGTCCCCATTTAATCTGTCCCCGTGACCATGACTCAGAGGTCGCATGCCAATCCCGAGGGTCACTGTGAACGCACAGCGCAGGGCCAGGACCTGATACAGTGCCTGCCGCGTGCCGCCCAGGTAGGTGCCGGCGGTGTGTGCGGACACCAGCAGGGGGCGGAGCAGGGGGTGGGGGGGCAGCAGACAGACACAGGAAGGTACCAGCCTGGTGTCCCCACGGAGGAGCAGCCCGATGCTGGGCACAGGGCTATTTCCCAGGTGGGCAGAATGAAGGGGTTGGACTAAGGCCATCTAAGGGTCTTTCGGGCTCTTTAAAACACACAGCTGTTGTCCCCAGTCAGGAAACAACCCTAAATTCATGTCTGCGGCCACTGCCATAAAAAGGGGCTACAGCTGTCCTGCTCATAGGATGGTGGGAGGGGGACGACGGGGGCGTCTGCGCACTTCTTGGGAACGTGTACTGAGTGCTCAGTTAACAGCAGCTGCGATGAGCAGCAGGTAGGAAGGAGAGCCCTCGTTGAAGGAAATCTCGTTCCTTCTAAGTGAGGTGAAGAGCTGCCCTTCCTGACTCCGAGTGCGGTCACCCCGCCGTGCGACAGAACCCTACGTGCACGGGTGCAAGGCGCCGGGGTTTGATCCCCTTGCAGCGAATTCCATGAGGTAATGGTGGCAACGGTGCCTCATCCCCAAGCACGCAGGGGACAGAAGTCCCACAGATGACTCGGTCTCGATCCCGATGCCATGCAGCCCTGGGGCTGCAGAATCGGAGAGAGGAGCGGGGACTGCCACGGGCACAAAGAAGAAATGGAATTCCAAAGGCAGGCCGATGCCCATGACGACAGCCCAGCTGGGATGACAACGAGGCCGGCAACACCGTGAACAGGACCTGGTTCCTGGCCATGGAGGGGCCTTTCTGAGACAGCTCTGCCCGAGAACCAAGCACTTGACCACAGAGCCCAGCCGGGCACGAAGCTGAGACACGGCAAAATCTCCAGAATGCTCTGTGTGAGGGGCACGGGGGCGGCAGGCAGGCGGCTCGGCCCCACCTGTAAAGTGGGGAAGCGGACAGCACCCGCCTCTAAGAGCGATCCTGAGGACGAAATGAAATGCTGCAGGCACAGCAGAGCACAGGTCTGGTACGCAGCCACCACGGAAGGACAGAGAATCTGAAGCCGTCTCTGCTGAGTGCAGAGCCCGGCAGGGCTCAGTCTCACAACCCTCAGATCGTGACCTGAACTGAAATCACGAGTCGGACGCTTAACCGACGGAGCCACCCAGGTGCTCTGTGCCTCCCACTTCTGATGGCGATTTAAGTCCCCCCCCCCCCACAGGACGACATGGTCTTTCCTCCGCTCCCACCTTCCACGGCCTCTCTGCAGAGACAGGACCTAACACAGCACCAAGGAATCCCATCACCTCCTGTATGGGGATTATATTAAAAGGGGTCATCAAGTGGTTCTTTCATTAGTAAGATCTGCTGTCAAGCTGATGCTGAGTGCACAGGAGGGAAAGTGCCCTTCACTGCCCGCCCTCCACGGCCGTACCTGCCATTCCTTCTCCCTCCGCAGTCCCAAACCTCCCAGCCACCTGCAGCGGAGTGGCCAGATCACACGTGCTCACCCACACGCGCTCATGCGTTCTCTAGTGTCCCGGAAGGCACAGCACTCGGGGTACAGCCGGCAGCTGGTGGGGCTGGGTTAAATCCCATCTACGTGTGGCCCCTCACATGAAGGGGCTGCTTCTCTCTTCACCTCCATTTGAACCTCCTACCTGCTCCTTTTCTGCTCTATATAAACCTCGCAGGGACAAATGTCCCCGTAAAAGCTCTTCCTGAGCTGCCACACAGCCCGAGCACGGAGGCTTCCCCTGCGGCCGGGTGCCGGCCGGACCCAGGGCTCCATGCAGATGAGGAGCCTCTCACGGGCCCACAGTCCCTTGGCCTTCTCTGTAGCTCTGCGGGTCAGGCTGACTTTATCCTCCTTTATGGTTAAAGACACCGCTGAGCTGAGAATCAACCCAAGACAGCTGTTGTCCGGGATCCTCGGTGACATACGCATGATGGGAAGGATCTGACTGCCAAGCCACCTGGGGGTCCTTTCCCTGGCCCATAAAGCCACCCGAGGGGGGGCAGGACCCAGAACGGCCTCCCGTGCCGCCTCACCGCCAGCCGTAGTCCTCGCTCTGTGACCTCCGCCTCTCACCCTAGCTCCAGCCGCCCTCTGGGCTGACCACCTACATGTCCACCCCTGGGGATCGCCTCATGGGTGACCCACTCCACCCTTGCTGCTCCTGCTCTCCCTGCAGGTGGCCAGCACCCCATCCCAACCATCCCCTCCCGGGACCCTCTTCTCAACCCTCCCACCCCTCCAGCCTGCTCCCCAGTCCTAGAATGACTGCTCCCGCCAGGGTCCCCTGCACCTCCCCAGGCAAGGCTCCCGAGTGCCCCCAGTCAGTCTCTCCAGCTCCGCCCTCACTAGTGCCAGGCTTCACGTGGGACAGCGTGACCATCATCATGCCACAGCCCTCCTAGAAATGCCCCTCGGCCCCACACTGCCTACAGCGGAGAGGCTGCCTCCCTCTGGAAGGCTCTGCAGGTCTGGTCTGCTCCTCCCTGCGGGGCTCCCCCCTTCACTCTGCACCTGCCATTCCAGGGTGGGGCGGCCACACAAGCGGCTCCTGTTCACCGACCTGCAGGGCACATCAGGCCTCCTGCCCTCGCACTGTCAGCGTGCCTGGTTCCACGTAACCCTACTGTCCCTCGATCCTGCGGCCCAGCGAGTCCCTCACTGCTCCGTCTGTGCCCCAATCCTCTCCTGCGATCATCAAAACAGCTAACAGAGGAGGTCAAAGGCACAAACTTTCAGTTACAAAAGAAATAACGGCAGGGTGACTGTAGTTATTAACACTGCATTACGTACCGCGAAGTTGTTAAGACGGTGGATATTAACAGTTCTCACGCCAAAAAAAAATATATATATATATTGTAACTATGTATGGCGGATGTCAACTACTTACACTGATCATTTCACCAGATCCGCAATATCAAAGCATTATCTTGTATTCCTGCAACTAATCTTACATGCCAGTAATACCTGAATTTTAAAAAGCTAGCAGTTCCTTAGCATCCCCAAATAAGAGCCAGTGCTAAGCCCTGATACATATCAGCTCATTTAGTCTCCATCCTACACTTTAAGAAGTTAATGTCCCCGTTTTCAAGATGCAAGGAACTAAAGCCGGAGACTCAGTGACTTGTCGGAGTGGCTGGATCTGAACCTTGAAACTCTGCCCCTGTACACTTAACCGCAGTGACCCATTTCCTGTTCATCGGTGGCCGCGCTTGGCTGGTCCTGCTGGGCAAGGGGCACGTGCTACTCAGGATGCAGACCCAGGAGCCTCTGTCCCAGGGCAGACGGGAGCCCACTGCCAGCCAGGTACGCGTGCTGGATGCCTCCCAAGATAATTAAACCAAATGGTCCTCCCGGGTAATAAGGCATGGAAAAGCCCCACGTGGGCGCGAGCCGTGGGGAGGAAACGAGCTGTACGTTCAAGCCATTTTCCTTTACTTCGTTACACAGAGAAATTAACCGCCGTGCAAGTTCCTAACTCAGACCCCACCAGTGTCCCGGCCAGGCGCCAGGAGCTGCGCCTCCCAGAGCGGAGCTCTCAGGGCACACAGAGGCCCCCCCACCCCCCCGAAGCCTGCTGCAGCCCTCCAGGCCAGACCTGCCCCTGTGGGGTTCTTGCAGAGAGGAGCAACGAGGAAACCCCCCGTGCGCACGGCGCTTTACAGTTCATAACCTGCTGCCGCGCACGCTGTCTCTTCCCAGTTTCACATCGAACCTCGGAAACAGCTATTCCTTTGCCCACGTCACAGATAAAACTGAAGGCTGAATGACACTGAGGAATGTACATGAACCAAAAGTTAGAACCCCAACAGATCCCAAATTTTCTGTCTCCAAGCACCAAGAGCCCTTGCCTTCTCAACTCACCCCCCGGACAGGCTCAGGGACAGGACAATCCTATGGCCCACAAGTGCTCCTCATACCCCTCAGGGCCAGCAGGTGCCACCAGCCTCGCTGCTGGGTGTCCCTGGGGAGAGGGACTGACGCTGCCCCAGCCTGGAACCTGGAGCCGCTCTCCTCCCTGCGTCTGTCCTGGGGCTGCTGAGGTCACTGTCACCTTCTTCACTGCAGTGATGGCCACTGCAGGGAGCAACACTCCTCGGGTGCACTCAGGCTCTGCATCCTTGAGAGGGGTGGGGGGGGGTGGCGTGGATGTGCAACCCACCCCCCGGCCCCCAGTCCAGGCTCACCCATCCCATGAGCACACTGCCCCACTGGCCTGCACAGAGCCTGCCCTACAGCACCCTGCAGAGAGCGGCAGGTGCCTCAACCGCCACCCACTTTGGTATAAGCAGCACCCTGACTGCCAACCTGAGTGAAGCCCTGGCTGTGGGAGCCCGGGAACCCCTCTGCGCTGGTCCAAAAACCACCACCCTTCCAGCCCAGGCCCTCCCGTGGCCTCCACACTCCACAGAGCCCGGCACCCAGTACAGAGTGCCAGCCGCCCCTTCCTACCTCGCCCATCTCAGTCCCCACCTCTCCTCCACCGTCACCCTCGCCGACCCCAGTGTGAGGGACGACCCAGGTCTCCAAGCCTGGGCCCACGGCGTTCCCTCAGGAGAGCGCGCCCGTCCGGCCCCCTCCAGCCCCCTCCAGCCCCACGCGTCCATTCTCCACCCGACTGCAAAACCGAGCTCAGCGGGGACCTTCCTCAGGACACTTCTCCTACTGTCTTTGTCTTCAGACAAAATGCACTCCTTCCTCTGGATTCCCAAGCACTTTATACCTTTCTCGTACAGATTTTAGCTTTTTCACTGTGGCCTGCTCGTGTTTACTTGGAGATTAGGGGCCTCTGTCCTGCCCGCTCCCTCCTTGGGTGTCCTCCGCGCGTCAGCCAGCCCTGTCTGTTTTGGTGCAGAATGACCCTCTCGTTGTTCAAGAAGGTACTGGAAGCATATCCTGTTCACAGCCTCTGTGAGCCCCAGAGCAGGTGGAAAATACTGCTGAGAGCTCCTTTCCTGCCAAAAAAGGTGAGCCTCTTTCTCCCCACCAGCCCCCGCTTCAGCCACCTGACCCAAGGGCCCAGCCAAGCATCCCGGCACAGCCTTCTGGCGGCCCTGCGTGCCCACCGCCAGCCTGCTGGGCTCCGAGAAGCTAGGGGTTCCTCCTCGAGTCTGGGGGCCATCTGGGGCCAGCTTGGACTCCGCCTGCTTCGTCCTTTATTCTAATTCTGAATCTAAACCACACCAGCTCCTTAAAAAGCAACTAAATCAGGGTCAAGAGAGAAAGGTACTTTCAGTAAGGCTAATTTATTGTTGGCTCAGAAATAATGAATCCTGGAAATGAGGTTATAAGTAAGGTCGTTTAGAAACATGAATGTCTTCAGAGCACATTTCTGGTCCATGTCCCTGCTCTCCAGTTAGAAATGTTACGATTTTATAGAAATGACACTCCGTATATACTACCACCGTCCACTGGGATATAAGGTTTATTTAAAAAATTAAAAGTTCTTCCAGCTCCAAATTCTAAAAAAAAAAAAAAAAAAAAAAAAAAATCCAGCATCAAGAACTAAAAGAAACTAGGAAATACTCCTTGGTCAAGTTCAGTGAGGTTCTCTGGAACCCTAAGGCGGGAGGAAAGCTCCGTCTTGGCTTAGGTTTGTTCAGTGAGAACCCTGAACCCATTTTTTCCCTAAGCAACGATCTCCATGTCGGTTGGGGAGGAAAGGCTCTATAGTTACCACGTATGTACTCTCCCAGTTCAGGCTTCCTTCCTCAAAATCTCTTCCCGCTTTTGGAACATAATCAAATGCTGGGACAAAATACCATGTTGGAAATGTGAAGTATATTTGTAACACATTCCAAAGACTTAATATCTAAATATATCAAGAGTTCTTACCCTATCAAGTAGAAAAATGACAAACCACCTCAAGGAAAAACAAAGGACCTAAACAATTTGCACAGTCAAAACAAAAGGCTAATAAGTAAATGAATTCACATTTAACCGCACAAGCATCGGGCACATTGCCCGCTGGTGAGATGAGATGAGATGACAATTATTTTTATCAAACTATCAAAGATTTTTTATAAAGGGTAACTGCCAGAATCGCCTTGGGAAAACGGACACTCCTACTTCTGATGGGATGGAAATTTGGCAACTTTCATCAACGATCTTAAGAGGGGAGTCCTTGTCGACTAAATGTATCCCAGGCTGTATATTTACTGAAAAACATTTAGTTACTATATGATCTTAAACAGGGGGAAAATTAGCTTACAAAAAAGAGTACAAGCTCATCTTTAAATTAAACACACACACACACACACACGTGCGCACACGCACAGCATCTAGAAAGATGTTTACCAAAATGCACAGTGCTTAGCTCAGAGTGGTGGGAAATTTGGGTATTTTTCCTTTTGCTTATTTGTATTTTCTAACTTTACCCACCCAAAAAAAAAAAAAGAGTCTTCCTTATATACCCTGAAAGCGGTGGGGCATAAGTTGACTCTGACTCAGCACACTTGCAACATGTGGTGCTCTTCCAAGATGGCGCTGACAGTGGCGTGGGACTTTCCTATCCTGCCCTTCGCGTCAATGGAATCTCAGCCCGGCTTCCTCTTCCCAAATCCCTTTTGCCTCAGGAAGGGAGGTGGAAGTATTTCAAGGGCTCACTTCATTTTTCCTGTCACATAAAAGCTGTGGGTCTGGCTCTTTAAAATGCTGCTTAAATTTCTCCCTTAAAAAACAAAGCAATTACTTGCCAATCCCCTACTGTAGGAAGGAAACCTTGTCATTACCAAGCATCTGTCTCTCTATTCCAAGTCAAGGCCCCACAGCCAGAAGACACTGTGATTCAGCAAACAGGAGGACAGAGTGAGCGATGGGGGAATCTGCATCCAAATCCTAAAGTCCCCTGTGCAGGAGACTAAAATTTCAAGCCCAAAGCTGGGCGTGAATATATCACGAGGAAAAAGAAAGCCCGTTCCACTTGCAACACCAGGCTGATGGGCAAAATAAAAGGCAGCAATTTTAACTGTCACCTTTGCAAAGAGCAAAGCTGAGTTAAGTGACTGAAAACATATTTATTTAACAACAGTCCTTTAACCAGGGTCCCGACTATGGCTCAGGGAAGAGTAACTAAGCCGAGACACCTGGAAAGGCTCTGGACCAACACCGGTACTTCTGGAAACAGTTTTTTTTTTTTTAATATTATTGAGGTCTAATTAACACACAACATTGGTTTCAGGTGTGTAACATGAATCTGTATTTGTAAACACTGCAAAAGGATCACAATAAATCTAGCTTCCCTGTTACCATATACCATTTAGTTACATAATGTACAATACGATGTTACCGACTCCAGTCACCATGATGTAACTTACACCCCCATGACTTGTTTACTTTGCCGCAGGTTTGTACTTTGAGGCAGATTTTGTGTTTTAGAATCCGTGTATAAGAGAGATCATACAGTATCTGTGTCTGACTTATTTCACCCAGCATAATATCCTAAAGGTCCATCCACGTTGTTGCAAATGGCAAGATTCCACTGTTTCCGATGGCCGAGTGGGATTCCGTTGTATTTATGTGCCACAACTTGATCCATTCATCCATCGATGAACACTCAGGCTGCTCCCCTGTCTTGGCTATTGTAAGTAACGCTGCAAGGAACATAGGAGTGCACGTGTTATCTCAAACTGGTGTTTCCATTTTCCTCAGAAAACTACCCAGAACTGAAATGGCTGGATCATATAGTTCTGTTTTTAGTTTTTTGAGGAACCTCCACACAGTTGCCCACCGTGACTGCGCCAACTTAGTTTCCACCAACGGTGCATGTAGGTTCCCTTTTCTTCATATCCTCCCAAACACCTGTTACTTCTTGCTCTTTGATGACCGCCATGCTGACAAGTGTGAGATGATATCTCACTGCGGTTTTGACTGGCATTTCCCTGATGCTGAGAGATACTGAACATCTTGTCTTGTGCCTGTTGGTCATTTGTGTGTCTTTTTTGTGTGCCCGTTCAGATGCTCTGCCCATTCCTCTATCAGGTCGGTTTTTGTTATTGATTTCTAGGAGTTCTTTACATATTTTGAATGTTAAGCCCTTATTGGGTATATGGTTTGCAAAGATCTTCTCTCATGAGGTAAGTTTCGTGGATGGTTTCCTTTGCTGGACAGAAGCTTTATCGTTTGATACAGACCACGTGTTCCTGCTTATTGCCATTGCCTCCAGGGTCAGACTCTAAAAATATTACCAAGGGGCACCTGGGTGGCTCAGATGGTTAAGCGTCTGCCTTCAGCTCAGGTCCTGATCTCCAGGCGCTGGGCTCAAGTCCCACGTCAGGCTCCCTGCTGAGCAGGGAGTCTGCTTCTCCCTCTCCCTGTATGTTCCCTCCCTTTCTCTCTCTCTCTAATGAATAAATAAAATCTTTTAAAAAATTAAAAAAAAATTGCCAGGAACAACAAGGGAGCTTACTGCCTACGTTTTCTTCTAGGAGTTTTATGGTTTCTGGTATCTTATTCAAATCTTTAATCCATTTTGAGTTAATTTTTGTGCATGGAATAAAACAGTGGCTCAGTCTTCCCAATATCATTTATTGAAGGGACTGTCCTCTCCCCAGTGCATATTCTCAGCTTCTCTGTTGTAAATTCACGGGCCACACATGCTTGGATTTCTTCCTGGGCTCGCTATTCTGTTCCCTTGATCTACGCATCTGGTTTTAGTCAAAACCATACTGTTTTGACTACTATAGCTTTGTGTTACAGCTGGAAATCAGAGTGCGATACCTCCAGCTTTGCTGTTGTTTCTTAAGATGGTTTCCATGTTCAGAATCTTTTACCATTTCATACAGATTTTAGATTTGTTCTAGTTCTGTGAAAAATGTCATTGGAATTCTGATAGGGACGGCGTCAAGCGTATAGATTGCTGTGGGTAATACGGACATTTTAACAACACGACTCTCCCAAGCCGTGAGCATACGGCATCCTTCCATGTAGTCGTACCTTCGATTTCTTTCATCACCATCTTATGGTTTACAATGTATAGGTCTTTTCCGGTTAAATTTATTCCCAGGTATTTTATTCTTTTTGGATGCAATTGTAAATGGAACAGTTTTCTTAATTTCCCTGATAGTTCATTTTTCCTGTGTACAAAAGTGCAACAGCTTTTCGTATATTAACTTTATATCCTCCAACTTCACTGAATTTATTAGTTCTGCTGGTTTATTGGCAGAGTCCTTAGGGTTTTCTCTCTATAAAATCATGTCACCTACAAATACCAACAGTTAAACTTCCTCCAATATGGATGCTTTTCATTCCTTTTCTTACCTAAGCGTTCCGGCTGGAACTTCTGAGACTCCGTTGAATCAAAGTGGCAAGAGTGGGTATCCTCGTCCTGTTCTTGGTCTTAGCGGAAAAGCTTTTAGCTTTTCACCACTGAATGTAACGTTAGCTGTGGGCTTGTCCGTATGGCTGTTACGGAGGTCCATTCCCTCCATACCTGCCTTGCTGACAGTTTTGCATCATAAATGGATATTGCGCTTTGTCAGATGCCCGGCCATCCCTTCCCTCCCTTTCTTCCTCCCTTCCTTTCCTTCTGTCCTCCCTTCCTTGAGAGCAAGCATGCAGGAGTGGGCAGGTGGGGCTGGGAGGGGCAGAGGGAGAGCAAGAGAATTTTAAGCCGACTCCATGCTGAACAGGGAGCCCAACACAGGGCTTGCGGTCTCTCCCAGGCTCAAGAGGCTGGTCACAGAGGGCCTGGGGTGCGTGTCAGCCAGCTGTCTATGCAGTGTCCTGGGGCTGAGGGCCTGCCGAGAACTGCCTCTCCAGTGGTCCCAGTTCTATGGGGCCCAGAAACACAAGCCCTCTGGGCACCAGAGCCACATGTTCAAGGGGGGTTCCCTGCGTGGGCTGCCTGCACTCGCTGGCTCTGGCAGGGGCACGGGGAGCCCTGCGCTGGGGCATGCCTGCCTGACGTGTTTAGCAGCGTGGAGCCACAAGGAAGCACCGGGCCAGGACAGGCCACACAAGCAAGATAGAGGAAGAGCGTGGACATGGTACCCACCAAGCACCTCCACTCCCTGGAGAGACTTACACCACAGTCCCGCCCCGCCAGCAGATGCTTTAAAAAGTAGTCCGTGACTTTCCTTCCCATCTGGGCTAAGCACTTGTAACAGGCTCCTTTGCACGCCATCCCAGGGAGAGTGGGTCTGTGCACGGGTCCTATAAGAGCACAGTCTCGGTTTCACAGCCCCATGGGTCTCCTGGGTATCAACCTTGTTGGTTTTCAAAGCCAGAAGTTCTGGGGGCTCCTCTCCCCAGTGCAGGTCCCAAGGGCTGGGGTGCCTGAGGTAGGGCTTGAACCCTTCCCTCCTCGAGGAAGTGATCTGTGGTCTGTGACATCTTTCCTGCTTATGGACCGCTGTGCTGGGGGTGAGGGTTTGGGCAAGACTGTGTCTCCTAGCCATTCTGATGTGGCCTTTTATCCTCTGTTGTGAGAGAGCTGTTCAAATAGCTTTCGAGGCTTTTTCAGAGGGAATGTTTCACACATAGCTGTAGGTTTGGTGTACTCATGAGAGAAGGTGAGTTCAGGGTCTTATCTATGCCTCCATTTTGACTTGCCCTCCTGGAAACAGCTTTGCAGAGGACTGATGAAACACGGAAAGAACAAAGGAGATGGGGAAGGGAATCTCTGGGTTTTTCCTCCCCATGAATCACTCCTATTCTGAGAGGGCAAAAAATGATAAATGACCAACGGCCATGAGACCCTTGTTCTGCCCTTACCCCCTGTAAGATGCTGGATGAGTCACTATTATCCTCTAAGTTTCTGCTTCTTCATTTGTAAAATGAACCCAAGAGAACTACTTCCCATACCCGTGAGGCTGAATTGAGGGCACATCTGGTGATTTCCTGGCAGAACGCGTAGCCCGTGTGTGCTCAGCAGAGGGAAAGCACTAATAGGAGGGGGGATGCTTTGCCCGAGGACCCCCAGATCTGCGTGCCAGAGGCAGGATTTGAACCCATCTCCCTGCACACGATCTCACTGCATGATGCCTACAAGCCGGGCCATCTCCAAATCATACAGCCCTCAGAACCCCTCTCCTTTTCCCATGTTCCACCCACACAGTCAGAAACCTACCTTTCCCCAAACTAGTTGAAGTCAAAACATCTAAAGTATCAACACATGTTTGCTCCTGTGGCTACTCTGCCTCCTCGTTTTATCAACATGACATTAAATGATAATCTTAAACCAGACCTAAGTGGTGGAAATACATGATCCAATACTCTCCCAGGGGTCAAGTCCACCTCCCCCACCCTCCTTCCAAAAAATGTCCCCCAAAGAAAGCAGGAATCTGCCTGGCCATAAAGCTCATTGACCCCTTTTAAGTCAAGAAGGTTTTCAATGGTTTGACTGGACACAAAGGCACTTTTGCCTGGAAAGGACAACTATGCCGCCGTTTCCCCAAGCTCTGCCGCCAGCGCTGGTAATTCCTGACCTCACCGGGGGGGCTGAGCCTGTGCTGCCCATCTCCAGCTCGACTTCTCTCACCGACCGTTTCCTTTCTCATCTCTGCTCACCCTGTCAGCCCCGGGGGCCTCTCGTCCACAAGGCAGAAGCGCAGAGTGCCTTCCCACAGAATAGGTTTTGTCTGAGAAGCCGGGAATGGAGGTAAAAACCAGGAAAAGCCAGCTGACGGTCAAGTGCTTACAGCTCTGCTGGGCTCTGAGCCATGGCGCTCGCTCTCAAACGTCCGCAGAGCTGAGAGCTCTTCAAAGGCCCCTGGCTGCAGGGGCTGCCTCTGTGTCACTCCCAAGATCAGGCACCATGAGGTTCCCAGGAGACAGCGAGAGAGCTCAGAAACGCTGGCCACGCCAGCTCACTGCCATCGGCCAGTATCCTCGCAGTGAGGTGGGACTGACATCTGACATTTAAAGGGCTCCTAACCTTGGCACGTGTTTCCAAACAGGCACTTCTCCCACTCTCTGGCGACCAACCATGCCGCTCTGTCTACAACCAACCGAGTTTTAGGGTTGTGAGTCCTGCATCCCAGGAAACCCTTAGTCTCATGCAAACCTGGAGGGCTGGTCACCCTCGCACCCTCAAGGCAACAAACAAATGACCCAACTCTGTGAGATCGGGGGTGTCTGGATGATGAAGGCAAGAGCTTCGCCTGGAGGCATCAGCTGGGTCTGCACAGTCTTGTTCGGGTGCCCACAGCTGGTAAACTATGAGCCTGGCATCCACAGCCCTTCTCTTTACTATGGAAAGTTTCTCAGCAGTAGAAATTCTAGAAATTCCATCATTAGAATTTCACTCCTCTGGGTCAAGACCCTTGTCTCTGGTTAAAAGTTAAAATACCCCCGAGTGCTCAGGTAGGAAAATACATCATTAGCATGAACACCTTCCCAGAAAGACTTTATTAGATCTTTCTTAAGTGTCAAGACAAGTTTTGTAGGGAGAAAGGAGGAGGGAGGAGAAATGGCTCCCACGAGGGTGAGGTCAGCATGGGACCTGGGCTCCCAACGCAAACGCCACCTATCTCACGGTAATACAATTTTACATACCACCAGCTTTAAGCGGAATGGCTGAGACAGTCCTCATTTATTTTATGCATGCTATCTTATCTTGAGGTGGCACCGGGAGAGATCCAGGACAGACATGCGACCAGGCCTCTTTGCCAAGATGATTGCCATCCCTCAGATCCATTCCCTTCACTGAACACACAAATGCACGATGAGCAGGGTTCCTGAAACTCATACGCGCCTAGAAACCTCTATGGGACTTCACTGTGCTGCTGCTGAACCAGAGGGCCTGGGGTGGACCCAGATCTGCCCTCGAACTGGATTTCCGACCAGCCCCAGGGATTCACCCCCACCCCCGTTATAAAGAAGGGAACTAGTGTCCAGAGGGGGTGGGCAGGCAAGAAAATCAAACAGAGCCCTGAAATTGCTAATATCCGGACTGGGATACTCCCCGCCAAACTTAGGATGCCCTAGGATGTAGTAAGCATCAGATGAGGTCACCATGTCATGTGGGGGGACACCAGGCGGAGGGGCACTCTGCAACCATCAGAATAACTAAGCACCTTCTGCTCCGTCTACCACCGGCGGCCACTGCTGCTTTGCCCGTGCCATCCCAGCCCCACGGCAATCCGCTACCTTCCAGACAAAATGGACAAGACGCTCTCTTGCTGATGGGTCCGGACATCCCCCAAGGTAGAACTGGCCTCGGCCTCCTCAAACCTGTCGGAAAATCACCAGCAGAAGCCCAATCCCTGCACAGAGCTCCTTCCAATCCCCCTCCTCCAAGCCAGCCAGTCTGGGGCACGTTCTCACGGCAGCAAACTCAATCAACCCTCATTTATTTGGCAACAGTTGCGTTCCTGTCTGTCTTTGCTGCTGGGCTTCGACAAGAGTGAGGGCAAACTAAGTCTAAGGCTAGGGGGTATGTCGCCCAGAGCAGCGCTCTGGGCTCAGAACTGTCGGAGCGTTTCCTGCCTCCGCTCCCCGCCCCCACACCTGCCCACTCCAGGGAGCCCGGCTTGCACCTGCTGTTCCCAGCGGCCGTTGAGGCTGGCTCAGCGGGTGTGGGTTTTAGCAGGGGCTCGGGGCCAGCTTCTCTACCTCCACTTCCTACCGACTGGCCAGAGTGACCGGCTTTAGTAGGTCACCAGGAAAGCAGGGCCTCATTGCCAAGGACAGGGTTTGCCCGAGTATGTGTGTGCTGAGTGGGTGGAGTGGGGAGCTCTTGCCAGCCTGTCCGTCACCGACAGCCGACATCTGGAACAAAGCAGATGGGGGTTAATTCACAACAGGCAACGTGAGGGTCTCATACAGGGTCCTGACTCACGTTCTTAGTCATCACAACATTCAGGAAAGATTCAGAAACTGTGTATGGTACTACAATTTAGCAATTTTCCAATTCTGCCCCCTCATTTGCTCTCTTACGGGAAAAACATGTTTGCTCTGTCCTTCCCCACAGGGAGGTAGCAGAGGGTTTACAGAGAGACGACATCTCAAATGGCGTCCTTATAACGTGGCATATACTGTGGCGCGACCCACAGAGGACACCAGGGCCGTGGAAATTGTAACACCCTGTACAGATGTAACACCAGCCCCGCCCCGCCCCCCCAAGGTCAAAGCCTTATGTGCTAAGTGACAACACGCCTTCCTCTCTGTACTAGAACACCTTCTGGGACCAAACCGCGTGCTCCTGCGAGGACAAAGAGCGGTGCCTGGTCATCCACAGAACACAGCTCCTATGGCCCTTTTGGCGCAACTAAGAGGGTGTGCTATTTTCCAGGGAAATAAACCTCACCCGCACCATTTCTAATAGCTGATAAATAGAACGGCCCTTACGATTATTAAGCAGCACCAAATGCCTGGCACTGATCTTCAAGTTTAGCATTAGATAAAATCGAGGCCACAAACGGTGTGACTTTCTCCCAGGCTCTCCGGCAGCCCGAGCCTGCCCCAGAGAACGGGGCCACAGGCGCCAGCAGCCAGCATCCTGCTGGGCATTCACTCATTTAATGATGTAGTGAGAAAAGAGCAGAGATGAAATGAACTTTTTACAGGAAAAGGCGGGATTGAAGCTTACCAGGACTGTGAAGCTTCATACCCAGATCTCAAAACCCAAATGAGAATCTTACTTCCTTTGAACTTTTTTCTTTTAAAGTGCCTTGGTGAACTTGCAAGGTGCTGATCGCAGCTGCCGAGCGGGCCCTCCTTGGGCTTCCGAGAAGCCCCCACATGGGATGAGGCCGGGAGGTGCGGAGCCTCCTGGAGATGGCGAGTGAGCACGTTCCTGCTTCTGGCCAAGAGAGGACCCTCCTGATCAGTGGGAGGGAGGAGGCCACTGGAGGCATTTGTGTTCATGGGCTTTTCATTTCACACATCGGTGACAATTTAAAAAACTGAAGGGAACCCAAAGGCTCCGAAGACTATTTTGCCAGGAGTCCCCTCCCCCACCAATCCTCAATCGTGATTTTAATCATTTTAACATAAAAAAATTTAAAAGAATGGAACTGCAATCAAAACCATGTTTGGCCTTACGCAGCACCCCAGGGTCCTTATTTTTTCTCTTAACTGGGGACCAACGTAACTTGACGTTAGACCAGCTGTGGTTTGCTGGGGGAAAACCACAGGAGGCAACACGTGCCCCTTCCCACTCCCCCGAGGGGCCTTCCGGACAGTGTGCACACACCCACACATGGATCAAGCTGGAAGCTGTGGTGTCAGGCCAGGTCTACACCTAGAGCTTAACTTCTCGGGGCCTCGGCTCCCTTCTGTCTGTGAATTGAGGGGTTTCTATCTCTAACGCAATGAATGCTGAACACCTGATTCCAGGCTGAGCATCTTCTTGGTGCCCCAATCCCCCCAGGGGCTCCTCATCTGGGGGTGCAGGGTGGGACCCTATCGGGGGCCAACCAACAGAGGACGTTCAGACACAGAGGACCACACCTGCATCGGCATCAAACACTGCTTCTCCGTCTGCCTCCTGCTCCCTTCCCATGCCCTGGGTCCTGAAGGCTGGAGCAGAGAAGGGAATTGCCACTCGGGTTTCTTCTAGGCCCTTCTGCCGCAGGGCTGGAGCCCTCACTGAGGAAAGTCTACGCCCATAGCATGTGCTGACTGCAGTGAGACGGAGGGAGGAGAAACTCGGAAAAGGACAGAAGACACACGCGGGGCTTGGTCTTAGACACCCGCTCCAGTTGGCCTCCTGGTCCACATTCCACACAGGCTGTGCTGAGAGGCGCCTCAGGGTATGAGGATGCCCGGGCCCACCTCCGCTCGGCACCAGAGTCTCGGGCTGGGATGACTTTGTGTCCGTCCCACTGGGTGGGAACCAGCGGCTGGGGACGGCCAAAGCCCAGTCGGTGAGGCAGAAGGCTTGGACGACAGGCCACCATCTGAGCCTGTTTTAAGTTAAAGCTTCAAATGTCTTTTACTTCCAGGCAGCTCTTCCCCCAGCCAAAGTTCAGTGAAAAAGCACCCAGAGCTTTGTCACTGTCTTGCCCACTCACAAGAGCCCCGCAGGGCAGCACATGGCGCGGTGCCCAGCACGGCCTCACCAGGACTCTGTCCCACCCTTTTATCCTCTTCTCCATCCTTCCAGAGCACCTCGGAAACCCATCCTCTACCAGAGCATTATGGAGATTTCCAGCACCCACACCTTTGCTCTGTGGCCCCGAGGACCCCCACCTCCTACTGGGTCCACATGGCCCCTGTGTCCGTGACCTGTGTCCCCAGGGCCTGAAGGGCTCCCCCTCCGACCCACACTCCCATTCCAGCTCGGGATCTCATCCACGGAAGTCCCCCTCCAAGCCTTGCCATCCACCCCACGGGGCCTGGGGAATAACGCGCCAGACCCCACGGAGCTTAACCGAAGAGCCTAGGGCAGCAGGTGGGTGGTGAGACACAGGGGGACCCTGAGTTTGAAGGGGGGTGGTGAGAAGGGGGTGTGCAGAGGGGAGGAAGGCGGTGCTGCGGAATGAGAGGGGTTGGGGAGGAAAAGGCAGGAGGAGTGTGTGTGCTCCGGGACAGATGCGAGGTCAGTGCTGTGACAGGGGACACCAGAACTCAGCAGACTGCACGGTGGACAAAAGGAAAGGAGGGACCGACTCTGACATCCCAACCAGGCAGGTCTGGCGATCCTAGTACATGGACCGCGTCTGCTCCGAGAGGCTCTGGCCCAGTCCCAGGATCCATGACAGGCCAAGAAAGTCGTTCAGAAAAGAGGGGCTACCTCCTGCCCCCCCCCCCCAGTCCACACTCTGCTTAACCCGGTGGCTTGTGAAGGGTCTGCTCTGCCCCCTGCAGGCTCCTGGCGGCAGAGTCCACCGCTGCAGCCCCCAGAGCCCACCCGCCGCTCCGCCAGCCGCCCCCACAGCCCCCACGGACTTCCCCGTGAAACTTCCAAGGGACCCTGTCCTTCCGCTGTGCCCAGCAGCGGCGTCTGAGGGCCAGGAAGGCAGATGTTCCGTCTCTCGGCTTCCATGGCTCCTCCTTTTCCTCCCCCTGCCCCAACTCCCCTGGTCTTCTCCTCACTCCCCTCCTTTCTCCCCAAGCGCCTCCTCCAGACCCCAAGCTCCTGCCCCCTTCAGGGTCTCCACCTTGGGACTGCAGGACTGTTTCCCCAATAGGGAGTGGGGAGGGGCGCCTCGGTGGCCCAGCCAGTTAAGCATCCAACTCCTGGTTTCCGCTCAGGTCAGGATCTCAGTGTTATGGGCCACCGAGCCCGAGCCCCACATTGTCAAGCTCCCCACTTGGTGGGGAGTCTGCTTCCCCTTTCTCCCCCTCTGCCCCTCTCCCTGCTCATGCACACACAGACACACTCTAATAAATAAATAAATCTTTAATAAAAATAGAGGGTGGCGAGCCTCCGGACACCCATGGAGGTACACATCCATTCACAGAGTTGGTGAACTTTCACAGAGTTGGTGACCTTTCACATGGACTCCACGACGCTCCATGGGGGCAGAGGACAGCATGCGTGAGGGGTGTCACAGAAGACCCTGGGCTCCAGGCTTGCAAAACCCAGGGTGCACCTGACTTCTCGGGGCCCATGTGAGCCTCTATCCCTTAAACCAGGAGTAGAGCCTCCCCATGGCACGGCCGTGAGGATCAGACAGATGAGTGTAACAAGCTTGTTCATAAGGTACTGTGCAAAACACTCACTCAGCTTTTTAAAATCAGTAAATCAGATGGGACTTCTTGAAACTTCATGCACCTACAAACCATGTCTAGGAGTCTGGAGTTACACTCCAGGGTCTTTTTTTTTTTTTTTTTTTAGATTGATTCATTTATTTATTTGACAGACAGAGATCACAAGTAGGCAGAGAGGCAGGCAGAGAGAGAGGGGGAAGCAGGCTCCCTGCTGAGCAGAGAGCCCGATGCGGAGCTCGATCCCAGGACCCTGGGACCATGACCTGAGCCGAAGGCAGAGGCTTTAACCCACTGAGCCACCCAGGCGCCCCCCAGGGTCCTTTCTAAGTTGATGGCTGGGAGGCACATTGGCGCTCCTGGACACACAGTTCCCTTTTGGTTTATGCCAAATCCTCAGCTCTCTGTGGCTGAGAGAGGGAATCGAGACTCCACTGAGGTCTACGGCCACCCACACATGTGCACACACACATGCACACACACGGGCACACACACAGGTGCACACACATGCACACACATGTCTGCATGCCCACATGAAACCATCAACCTCGCCACCTTCAACCTCGCCTCTGCGGATGAAACCCCTCCAGTCTGGTCGGCTCAGGCCCCTGTAAGGCCAGTGGGGAGGGGAGGGCAGGCTTCAAGCCGCACTGATGTGCTGAGTGGAACTACCATTTGGCTTTGCTAATAACCTCACCAGCTAACTTCTCCAATTTAAGTTCAGGAGACTGTTTCCCTAACTACAGAATCTAAAGCAAAAATCTCCCCAATACCATCCAAATGGAAAAAGTAGAAATTCTACAAGACCAACAACCTAGAATCAAGTTTTGCTGTCCCTCCCTCCAATTAACCCAAGTCTTCAAATTCTTAGGTTTTTTTTTTTTAAAGATTTTATTTATTTGAGAGACAGAGAGGGAGAGCACGAGCAAGGGGAGGGGCAGAAGGAGCGGGAGAAGGAGGCTCCCCGCTGAGCAGGGCGCCCGTTGCGAGACTCGATCCCAAGACCCCAGGATCATGACCTGAGCTGAAGGCAGATGCTTAATGGACTGAGCCACGCAGGCACCCCTTGAATTCCTAGTTTTTGACTGGCCGGGATGTATTTATGAATTCTAGCTACTCAAAGATATCTCTGCCATGAAAATAGCTCCAGGACAATATTATTTTCAAAACCTCCAGGAACACACGGGCACACACATATGCAAAGACGCATCGAGCTGTGACTTAACGATCGTACACTCTTCTGCAGGGATGTTACAGCTAAAACACATAAAGGAGATCGATCCCCTCCAGGAAGATCAATAGTCTCAGAGCTTCCGAGCTGGCTGACATCTTCCTTACGCGACTTGCCTTCTGTAGAGCTCACACGAAGACGCTGCCGGGGAGAACCCAGCTCCGAAGCTGTGAGCCCGAGAAAACACAGAGCCGGCTCTGGGGGCAGAGTGCCCAGCATGAGCTCCAGGGCCCTCTGGCCAGGAATCACCAAGGCCCGGGCTGGGGACCAGATGAGTCATGGTTCACCTTCCCCTCTGACACGGCGCTTCCGGTCCCGGGAAATCCCACAGGCTCCTGACGGTCCCAAATGGCAAAGGGCTGAAAGGCACACACAACCGAGGCCACCTCCCTCAGCCCCTGGAGTCCCGCCTGCCTGCCTTGGCGACTCCCGGGTCTGTCACGCTTCCTTGTAGAGTGGACTGTTGTCTGCCAGAGCTGCTCTAACAAGTATCACAGACCCAGGGGCTTACACAACAGGAATGTGTCCTCCCTCGGTTCTGGAAGCTAGAAGTCCAAGATCAAGAGTGGGCAGGGACAGCTTCTCCTGAGGCCTCTCTCCTTGGCTTGCCGATGGTTATCTTTTTCCTGTGTCTTCTCCTAGCCCTCCTTCGTGTGTATCTGTGTCCTAATCTCTTCTCGTAAGGACACAGTTGTACTAGATAGGGCCCACACTGACTTCATTTTAACTCTATCATCTCTTTAAAGTCCTATCTCCAAATACAGTCACATTCTGAGCTGCTGGGAATTGGGACTTCAACATACAATTCTGGGGTGGGGGGCACATGTTCAGCTCATACAGACAGGAGGTGGTATCTAGCAGAGCAGATGCTCAGGGTAGGGCTGGAGGCAGAGGTCTTCCCAGAACAGACCATAAGCCCTTAGAGGACAGCGCCAGCCCAAGGCGTCTGCGCTCCTGGCACCTGACTCCTCCCCTAGAGTTCCCAGTCTGGGTTTGCAGGGGCTAAGGACCTCCCTCAGGGCCAGCACCGTGACATCTGCTACAACTTAACACCCAGCAGGGGGTCCACACCTCACCTCTGGAGCAACTCATCTGGTAAAAACAGAAAAGGAAGGGCAGGACACACAGGGTGCTCTGATCTGAGCTCAGCAGGAGGCCCTGACTCTCCGCCCAGACAACGGAGACGGACCCAGCCAGGAACCCAGCAGAACCTTCTCCCCACAAGATTAAATGGTTCTTTCAAAGTCAAGTCCTGTTACTTGGCAACCCTGGCAGGTTACTAAGGTGGCAGACTCAGTCTCAGGGGCAGCCCATCAATTAGCAAGAACACGCCAAGAGAGGGTGGCCAGATTTAGCGAGATGTAATACAGGATGCCTAGCTCCATGTGAATTTCCGATAAATAACAAACAGGTTTTCATACGGACAGGCCCACTGAAACATTTATTATCTGAAATTCACATTGAATTGGCATCCTATATTCTATCTGGTGAACCTAGTCCCCCTCAAAAATCCTTCCCCGTCGTGCTGATGCCCACTTGGCATCTCCTCAGGGAGCCAACTACTCAGTGAGCAGAAGGTTCTGCCCGGAGATGCCCAGGGGAGCCCTTGTTCTCAGGAGGGTCCTTCTGCAGAGCTAACCCCTCCCATCGGTCCAGCGACTTCAGCACGCGCTCTCCTTATAGGGAAAGGGGTTAGGCCTGCCTCTTTGATGCCAAGGATCTCAGCCACAACGGCTTCTACACTGGTGCTTGGACAGCTGTCATCAGCACTGCTGTCACCGTCGCTGGTGATGATCATCTCGAGAGGCAGAGGGGACGTGACTGCACGGGGTCAGGAAGACGCTGCTGAGGGCACCTTCACTCACTACTGAATCTAAACTTCTAGCAAAACGATGCCTATTTCCTCTCAGCACTGGTGGGGATTCCTCCAACGCTCGGTTCCCAAGGTCGAATCGGCCAGTCCATGTGCGTACCCGGCTGGGCCTAGGTCCAACACACACCTCGGATCTGCACACCTCGCAGCGTCCTCTCCTCCCCCATCTCCTTTCTCCTATCAGACTGTGGCAGGGGCCACATACTGTGCTTCCCCCTCCCCCCGCCCACCCTGTGCTCAGATCTCAATCCTGTGCTCAGAGTAGCTCTCCCAAAGTTACACTGGGCCACATCATCCTTTCTTAGGAACACTCCAAAGGCTCCGACTGCACGCCAAGTAAAGAGCCACGTCCTTAAGATGCTCTAGAAGGCTCCGACGAGCCACCTCCACCCTTTACCCTCGAGTCTTCCCCCCTCACTCCCTCCCCGGCAACCTGCCCCACCCCGGCACCTGCCCTCCTGGCACACTTCCACGCAGGCCTCATGCTCTAGCCACTCGCCCAGCTGGATGGGAGGAACACCCACTTCCCAGGTGTGCACTTGGCCAACTCCCTCGCGTCCCGAAAGCTTCATTCAGATCTTATCTTCTCAATGGGGACTATCTTGTCTGCTCTATTTAATTCCACGATTGAGGCCCCTTCCCTGGTCCATCATTCCCAAGCCCCCCCATCCTGCCTGCTGTTCCTTCCCTCTGAAACACCTCCATTCTGATGGGCCATCTGTCTGTCCCGATGGTTGCTTGTTTCTGCTTCCCCCTCTAGAAGACAAGGATCGGCTTTGTCCACTGATGTACCTGCATGAAGACAGGTACGATAAATACTTGTTTGGTTCACTGTCCACCGTGTGGCTACAGAACACCAGTAAGAGGGCAAGCGCCAGCCCTCACTGAGGACCCCGTCTGTGCCAGGCACCATGCAAGGGACTTTCTCTACGTTAGACACGTTGATTCTCCTAACCATCCTCTGAGTCTGCTTGATATGCTCCACTTTATGAGAAAATGGACTCAGAAAGGTCCCCGGGCTAGGAGGGCCCAGGGTCGGGATTCTGACAGAGCCAGTGGGGCACTGGCGACTTCTCATGACTGTCTACACTTACCCTGGAAGACCACCATCCCCTTCAGCGCTCGGTCCCTCCCACCTGAATTCCTGGCATCTCCCAGGAGGGACAGCTCCCTGCAGACAGTCACACAGGGACAGGTTGTATGGTCTGAGGAAAGGACGTTGGCCTTGGTTCCTGAGTCGCAGGAGCCCCTGGGGTCACAGAACTCCCAGGTAGTGAGCATCCTCGTGGGTCACCTTGACTCCAACCCTCACCCACCGTGGAGGCAGACAACGCACGTCAGACCCAGCGACGCTCACAGCCCGTTGGGGGGCATGAGGGGGCGGCCCAGGGCTCAGCGTGCAGACAGGCTGGGTGACGGCTGCTGACAGCCGGGGCTCTCCTCACGGGGAACTCCTGACTGTCCCCCGCGGGACCTCGGCACCAAAGGCCCACTGCTGGGGCAGGAGAGGAGCGTGAGCAGCAAAAGGCCCTGAGCAGGGCTCCGAGAAGGCCCCGAGAGCAGCCCCTGTCACACAGCCTGCTCGGAGGCCGGAGCGCAGCCACAGGGCCCGAAGGGCTCGGTCCCCGGCACGGTCGGGCTGGGGAGCTGCCTGCGGCCTCCAGCTCAGAGCCCCCACGGCTGCAGCCCTGGGTCCTTCCCTCCGAAGGTGGAGGTGGCGGCCGGACCCAGAAGGAGAAAGCACTGCGTGAGATGTTCACTGTCCGCTCTTTTCCAGAGGGCGGAAGGACTGAAAGCATGCTGGCGTTAGAAAGGAGTCGGGCTTCACACGTCCTCAGTTTCCCGCCCTGGGATTTCCGCTGCCCGGCATCTCCCAAACTAGAGACCTCGGGCCTCCAGCCACATTCGCTGTCGCTGCTAGTCCCTGGCATCCCCCCCTCCTCTGTGCGCCAGCCTGTGTAGGGCCCACCGGTCCACTGCCCCCGCCTCACCCCCCACCGCGCAGCGCTAACACCTGCCAGCCCCCGACAAGACAGGAGGTGACCTGGACAGGAATGTAGTGTAGAGAGAGCGGGGGTGGGGGGCCCAGGGGCTCCCAGACTGTCACACCTTCTAAGACAGCAGGCCCCCAACCCAGAAGCCCCTGCCAGGAGCGCTGGCTGATTGCTGATGGGGGGGAACTGCCTTTGGGTCCAGCTAAAACCTCTGATTCCTCAGATTTCCCCAGTCTTTCCTGGAAAAAAAGAAATGACTAATGCCAACCATTACTCATCATATTCTATAACCAACCTCACGAGCAACAGATTCCCTGAGGATTGACTCTAAGTAACACCGACATCCACGTACACACGTGAGTAATCACCGCAAAGGGAAGGAGCCTGGGGTGCTCACTGACCAAGCAAGCCCCACAATAACTGTTTACCCTTAGGAAAAGCCCGGAAGGGTTCAAGCAGCAGACAGAGGGGAGGGAAAGGGATGCGTGTTCACGGAGGACTTTGTATGGGCTTGACCTACACATGCTTTACAGACACGTGACCCCTTCCAAAAAGGCAGTAAGGTAGCTACTATTCCCCCATTTTCCAGATTAGAAAACTGAGGCTCAGGTTAGGTTACTTTGCCAAGCAAAATCAGTAGAGACGGGAAAGTTGGAGAATTCCAGGATTTGGCAGGACTCAAAGGAGACTCGGGAATTTTGACTCAGAAGTCTCTTATTCTTTAATAGTCTCAAACTTAACCCGACATTACATCAGGAATGGTCCAGGTTCCCTCAGATCTGGCACTGGCTAAGCTCTTCGGAGGATGCTGACACGGCCTGGGCAAAGGTCTCGGAGCCCGGCTGAGCCCGCACCAGGAAACCATGCCCGCCTCCTCTTGGCTCTGAGAATCTGGTCTTTTAATCTCCAGGTAGAAAGTGAGGAAAATAGGTCAAGCTAACCTCGAAGACCAAACCCGAAGTCTTTTGTGATCGCAGCAGCAACATTTTAATATGCCTCAATTATGTAATATTCAGTCGACGTAGAACACATGCCACCCCTGCCAATGGCAGCTTCAAGCCTCTGCTTACACGGTCACTGAAACCGGTATTTGAGAATGAGGTTCTTTGGGGCAACTTCTGCCCTCAATGGCTTCTCATATTCATCCAAGCAACTACCAGACCAAGTCCTTGTTGAAAAGCTTGAATAATGGGCCTTGGGGCGCCTGGGTGGCTCAATCGTTCGGCGTCTGCCTTCAGCTCATGTCATGATCCCAGGGTCCTGGGGTCGAGTCCCACATCAGGCTCCCTCCTCGGCGGGGAGTCTGCTTCTCCCTCTCCCACTACCCTTGCTTATATTCCCTCTCTCGCTGTGTCTCTCTGTGTCAAATAAATAAAATAAAATCTTTGAAAAAAAATAACAGAGAAACAGAATGACGGTGAATCCAAATATTACAAATATTAAGAGTATGTTGTCCAGATAACTTTAGAAAGAATATCTTTCCTTTTAGAACTGATGGTTGGGGGCGCCTGGGTGGCTCAGTGGGTTAAGGCCTCTGCCTTCAGCTCAGGTCATGATCCCAGAGTCCTGGGATCGAGCCCCGTGTCGGGCTCTCTGCTCAGCGGGGAGCCTGCTTCCTCCTCTCTCTCTCTCTGCCTACTTGTGATCTCTGTCTGTCAAATAAATAAATAAAATCTTTTAAAAAACAATTATATCGAACTGACAGTTGTTCACAGTCCAAGATGTAAGCATGGGAGGACTGTGAACTCGCCTCTTTCCAGAGACGCTTGGATCTACAGCTGGGTATAAAAAGTCTCCCTCTGAGAAAGACTTGAAAACTAGCCAAACAGCTCTCCCGCAACAGAGGAGAAAAGGCCACATGGAGGTGGGCAGGAGAGGCGGAGGCATGGTCTTGCCCAAAACCCCACCCCAGGGCAGTAACCCACAATCAGGAGGGCTCTCAAAAAGCGGGAGCTTCTCCCTGGGGGGCCGGGGGTGTGTGTCCCACAGCAAACATCCCAACCATTGGGACCTGCACCAGAGAGATGAGCCCCCAAAATGCCTGGCTTTGAAAACCAGCAGGGCTTAAGTCTAGGAGACCCTGAAGGCTGCACTCTTGAAGGGCTTGGGCACACACTCGCTCATCCTGGGGACCAGAGCAAAAGCAGCTCCATGCTGAGCACGGAGCCTGATGCGGGCCTCGATCCCACAGCCCTGAGATCATGACCTGAGCGGAAATCAAGAGTCAGATGCCCAGTCAGCTGAGCCACCCCGGCGCCCTGTGAAAAAGATGTCTGCTAATCTTCAAGAGTCGGCCAGAGGGGCAGGGTCCTGTTGGGACTCTCTCCTGGATGGCGGCACTGGGGGGCACCGTTTCTCCACTCTTCTTCTACCTTGCTAGCACTGCTAGTGCGGGCAGGTGTGTGCGGTCCTTGCAATCTCCCCCTGCCGGCCAAAGTGGGGGGCGTGCCCACCCCTGTACTCTCCAGCTGCTTCACTAAAGCCAGCGAGCGAGCTCGGACCACACAGGGGACTCTCCTTGATGCCCCAGCGGGGGCTTATCTTCCTGACTCCCACCCAACTGAAACAATCAGAGAGACAGCTCTTGGCCGGCTGCCAACCCCAGGGCACTGCACAGACAACTGACTGAACACAAGCCCAGTTTCCTGTGGGGGGAAAAAAAAAGCCTCTTCACTTGTCCTAGAGCTTCAGCCTGAGAGGCAGGCTTCAGGTTTGCCACATGTCTTGAGGCTCTGAAGGTGCTCCCAGGGAGCAGAGCCCAGGACACACCATCTGCACGCTCTGCGGGTCCTGCTGTACCTCACCAGTACCTCCCAGAGAGGAGCGGATACATTCATCTGGAGCCCTGATTTTTGCACCTGCTGCCCAGGGTCTGTTTGCAGGTCCCAAGGGATCAAACCCCTCACTCCCCGGGGAGAAGCTCCTGCTTTTGTAAACCTCTGGTCTGCCTAGTCTGGAAGCCAGCAGGGTTCACAACTGCAGCCCCATGGGACGGTCTGTATCTCCTTACCTTAGGAGCGGTGGGGTGAGGTTTCTAATCAGTCTGAAACCAGGAGCCGACTGAGATCCCCCCGCCCCCTAGGTTTGGATCACTGGCAGTCCTGGCCCATGCCCAACAACTGAGGCCTATCGAGTACGAGTCACAGACTGCTTTGGCCATCACAAAGGTTCGCTAGACAAGCAAGGGCCAGGGCAAAGCTGACCCACCAGATTCATCCCCTACGCTAGCCCGCTCCTTCAAGACTAGGAGTGGAACTGTTCTGCCTAAGACATAAAAACAGCCAAGCAAACGAGGAAACAGAGGGATATGTTCCAAACAAAAAACAAGGAAAAAAAAAACAGGAAAAAACCTTAACAAAACTAAGATGAGTAATTTACCTGATAAAGAGTTCAAAGTAATAGTCATAAAGACGCTCACTGAACTCAAGAGAGGAATGGATGAACATGAGCCGGGGTGGCTCAGTCGCTTAAATGCCCGACTCTTGATTTTAACTCAAGTTGTCATCTCAGGGTCATGAGATCGAGCCCTGAGCTGGCCTTGTGCTCAGCAGGGAGTCTGCTTCTCTCCCTCTCCCTCTGCCCCTCCCCCAACTTGCACTCAACTCATACTCTGTCTTTGTCTCTTAAATAAATAAATCTTAAAAAAAAGGGGGGGGGAAGAAAAAGATGAACACAGAGAGAACTTCAATAAGGAGACTGAAAAGCACCAAATAGAAAAAAGCACTAAAAGTACTAAAAAGTACTAAATAGAAGTCACAAACTGAAGAATACAAAAAAGATGAACCCCAAAGAGATCCACGCCAAGACTTATTATAATTAAAGTGTCAGAAGTTAAAACTGACAGAAAATTTAAGTAATGATATAAGGCAGAATAATAGAGGTTGCATGATATCATAATTATAATCTTTATAGAATTACCTCATATATTAACCTTCATCATACTAAAGCAAATAGCCCTAAAGAATTTAATGTTATAGTCACTTAATTTAGGCTTTGTGTATTTTTTTAAAGATTTTTAAAATTTATTTGCTTGAGAGAGGTGAGAAACACTAAGAGATCAGGAGAAGCAGACTCCCTGCTGAGCAGAGAGCCCGATGAGGAACTTGATCCCAGGATCCTGAGGTCATGACCTGAGCCAAAGGCAGACACTTAACTGAATGAGTCACCCAGGCACCCCCAGGCTATGAATATTTCAAGAAAAAGTCCTATTTGCAAATTCATCTAGTGAAGATGAATTAAAACCAGAAAGTCAACTCTGCCACCTTAAAAATCCAGGAACAGAAAAAAAATTCCACGAGCAGGTATAATACCATCCACAATAAATCACTTTCAATCCAGCCCTGAAAATTAATATACAGAGTAGGAAGAAAGCATTACAGAAAAATTTTGTTTTCATTAATCAAGCTGGAAAATAACAGGCCTTACACAAATACCTTTTAGGAAGACAATTCTTATAGTTTTATGTCTACGGAAACTAACTTTAGCCTCAAAATGCATGTTAAAACAATGATTGTAGACTACCTACCACTTTCAGTCGTCAGAAGATGAAAAATGGTCAAGAGTCACCCAAACTGAATTCTGGTTCCTCTTGGAAAATGTGTTCCTGAGGATTTTCTCCCTGAACTATTGTGCTCTTTCTGTACCTTACACAGCAGACACCGCGACGCACAAACACATCCAGAAGGCCTTTGAGGGCTGACAGCCTGCTGGAGTAATGAGGAATTCACCCGGGTTTCTGCCTTTCTGCTGGGCCCAAAGAATTCTGGGTAACCAAGGTGACGTGTCATGAGAATACAAGTGTTCCTCACACCGTACGTATCATCTCCTCAGGGTAGACACCAAAATCCGTGTTCATATATGAAAATCTGAGATGCGTACAGAAATCAAGGAGTGATTTTGTCATCTTGAAAGAAAAACACACTGTTGCGATGCCACATGCCTAGTCTCTCCTCAAGTGACTGCAGGAAGTAGCAACCGCAGTCAGAAATCTCAGAAATAAAAATTAAATAAAATTAAAGTAAAATAAACATCTGAAGTTTACTCCTGAAAATATTTTGAGAACAACTGTGAGCAATAAACCAGGGCTTAGTTCATGAGACTGTGTCAGTGAGATTATACCATCCGACGTCCTGGTCAAATCCTCATGTCTGGGAGATGGAGGGACGTCTTCATCTTCCAGAGCTACTGTTAGGGGGAAAGGTGGAGACAATACCGACAGAAGTCCCTACTTTGGCAGGAGAGCCGAAAACACCTTGCCCCTCCATAGCCCCAAATGAAAATAAACATCTTGGGGCGCCTGGGTGGCTCATTGGGTTAAGGCTCTGCCTTCGGCTCAAGTCATGATCTTAGGGTCCTGGGATCGAGTCCCGCTTCGGGCTCTCTGCTCGGCAGGGAGCCTGCTTCCTCCTCTTTCTCTGCCTGCCTCTCTGCCTACCTGTGATCTCTCTTTCTGTCCAATAAATAAAATAAATAAAATCTTTTAAAAAGAAAAAACGAAAAGAAAAGAAACATCTCATTTTACAAGTGTACAGCAGTGACTATGCAGCAGGAGAAATTATTATTATTATATTATTATTATTATTCCTGTACTATATCGTCAACCTTTTGAATTCTGACACCTAAAATTTTTAATAAAATATGAAGGCTTTTTTTAAAGAACAAAAACTTCAGACTATATCTTTATCCTAGAAGTTCCCCCTACAACTGGCTTCTGTCGTGGCAAACATTCAGCCATTCAGATAAAATCTGTATTTAGTGCTTCATGTGTATGCACATGTAAAATAAGAGGACAGTCATAAATCTTTAAGATTGTGTATAATAACAGTGAAATAGGATTCTTGATACACAAGGTCTCGTTCTGGGGAAAACAGCTGGGGGAACAGTATGCTGTTTTCAAAATGATGGAGGGGAAATATGCATTCGGTTATGAGAAAGGGAAGGAGAACGAGACCAAACATTACTAAAAGGGAAAACAGCTTTTTCTGCCATCTTTCCGTGCCGTGGTAACAGTGTGCACGAATGTCCCGACGGATGCCCTCAAGAACATTAACAATGCTGAAAGGAGAGGCAAAGGCCAGGTTCTTAGGAGGCCCCTGCACCGAAGTCATCGTCCCGTTTCCTCACTGTGATGACGAAGCATGAGTACATCGGCAAATTTGAAATTACTGATGATCACAGAGCTGGGAAAACTGTTGTGAATCTCACGGGCAAGTTAAACAAGTGTGGCATGACCAGCCCCAGACTTGATGTACAACTGAAAGATTTAGAAAAGTGGCAGAATAACCTGTTCCCATCCCTCAGGTTGGTTTCACTGTATGGAAAACTTCTGCTGGCATCATGCACCATGAAGAAGGAAGAAGACGCGCAGCAGGGAACATCCTGGGATTCCCTTTTCCTAGAAATATAATCTACACCTGCACGTGAAATGCCTCAATGGAAAAAAAAAAAAAGGAAAATAAATTACAGTCAACTGATGTTTGACAAGAGTGCCAAACAATTCAATGGGGTAATAAGAACAGTATTTTACTCCCAAGCAGCCACATGCAAATAATGAAACGGAAGCCCTGCCTCACACCATACAGAGAAAATAACCCAAAATGCATCAAAGACATAAATGTAAGCATTAAAATGATAAAGTTCTTAGAAGAAAACACAGAGGTAAATGTTAATGGTCTTGAATCTAACAATGACTCCTCAGCCATGACACCAAAGTACAAGCAACTTAAGAAAAATAATAAACAAATACATGGGACTCCACCAAAATGTCCCAGTTTTGTGCTTCCAAGGACCCCATCGACCACGTCAAAAGACAAGCCACTAAATGGGAGAAAATATTTGCAGATTATATATAAGGAACATAATCCAGACTGCATGAAGAATTCTTACAACTCAAATAAAAAGACAACCCAGTTAAGAAATGAGCAAAGAACTTGAATACACATTTCTCTAATATTCAAATATATACATAAATATATAAATGTATATATAAATATATTTTATATTATTTCATATATTTATACAAATTTATATATTTATGTAAATATATATTTATATTCTTAAATATATTTAAATATATATAAAATATGAAATATATAGTATATATTTATAAATATATATAAGGTATATATAAAATATATGGAACAATAAGCACATGAAAATATGCTCAACATCACTAATCATTTGGGAAATCCAAATCAAAACCACGGTGAGATACCACCTCCCACCATGTGGATGGCCACTATCAAAAACCCAAAAGCAAGTGTTGGCAGCATGTGAAGAGCTGGAACCTGTAAACTGCTGGTGGGCTTGGCAAACAGGGCAGCCACATTAGAAACAGTTTAGTAGTTCCTCAAAATGCTGAACACCAAGTTGCCATATGACACTCCAATATCACTCCTGTGTATGTAGCCGAGAAAAATAAAAACTATGCCCACATAAAAACTTGTGCATGGTTTGGGGTTTATTCATAATAGCAAAAAGCTGAGAAAAACCCAGGTGTTCATCAGCTGATGAACAGATAAATAAAATGTGATCTACCCAGATTATCCAGTGAATAATCACATTTTACAGATAAATAAAATGTGATTATTCAGCCTTTAAAAGGAATAGAATTTTGATACGTGCAATGACACAGAGGAGCCTTGAAAACATTCTGCTGATTGAGAGAAGTCAGTCACAAAAGACCACATATTGCGTAATTTAATTTATCTGGAATTTCCAGAATAGCTAAATCTATGGAGTCCAAAAGAAGACTAGTGGTTGCCTAGGGCTGGTGGTGATGGCTAAAGTTTTCTTTTGGGGATGATGAAAATGTGCAAATAGTTCAGTATAGTATAGTAAACCATACTAAAAGCCATTATATTGTACACATTTGATGGGTGAGTGGTATGGCATGTGAATTATATCTCAATGAAGCTGTTATCGAAAAGATGCAAAGAACTTCTATATTTATCAAGTAGAAAAAGAATGAACTTGATTAAAAACATCAAAAATGGGGAAAAGAAAAACAAACAAAATAAGATGGGAGGAAACATGCCTGTTTATCATTACTTTAAATATATACACACTGACTTCTTCTACTAAATCAAAGCACCTACCGGGGGGTTACAGATGCATGCTGTTCAAGAAATGTACTTAAAATGGCAAAAGGGATTGAGAAGAATGTGCCAGGCGAGGAGATACCATGCAAAAGAGGAAGCGGGGCGCCTGGGTGGCTCAGTGGGTTAAGCCGCTGCCTTCACCTCAGGTCATGATCTCAGGGTCCTGGGATCGAGCCCCGCATCGGGCTCTCTGCTCAGCGGGGAGCCTGCTTCCTCCTCTCTCTCTGCCTGCCTCTCTGCCTACTTGTGATCTCTCTCTGTCAAATAAATAAATAAAATCTTTTAAAAAAAAAAACAAAAGAGGAAGCAAGAACGGCAAAATTCGTCGCAGACAAGTTGGGTCTAAGGTTATAGGTACTAAGATGAAGAGGAATATTTTTAAAGGCAGAGTCTGGAGAGAAGATATAAAAGGTATAAGCAGGTATACATCTAACAACATAATACCTAAAGACTCTAAAAATGCAAGAACAAGGTAAAATTTTAGCTTTTCAAATGGGAATATCTACTAGAGGGAGGGAAAACCAAGGACACACAGAAAATAGACATTCTTATTTCCCTCAAAAAACATTTCCTTCTTATACCTAAGAAAAGTCACATTTGTAAAGATTAATTGCATACTTGGCAACAAAGAAAACCTTTACAAGCCTTCCAAATTAAAGATTTAAAGGACAGTTCTTTGATCACAATCCAGTAGAATCAGAATTAGATAACTAGGTAACAAAAAATTGAAACTACATACAAGTGAAGAAATACAGTCTTCGATCAAAGAAGAAATCATAAGAGGACTGAAGAAAATCTTGAAAGCAATGGGAAGGAGATTATTTCATACCAAAACTTACAGAAGACAGCAGAAGTTATACTCTAAGGAGATTTTAATGTCAAATGTTTTCAATTTCAAACATTTTTTTTAAATAAAAGAAACTTTGTACTCATTTAAACCCATCAGAAAAGGGCAGCTCAATAAATCAAAAGAAAGGAAGTAATTATAAGAAAGATAAATTTTTAAACTAAAAAAAATATAAGGGCGCAAATAAACTCTAAGTTGTTTCTATGAAAAGACTAATTAAATAACAAAAAAACTTCACATGCCCTATTAAGGATAAGAGAGAGGGAAGATGGGGTGCTGGGGGGGGAGGGGGAGGTGGGGAGAGAGGAAAGGGGGATGGGGAGAGGGGGGTTTCAGGGAGGAGGGGAGAGAGAGAGGGAGAGAGAAAGAGAGTTGCAAAACAGATAAGGATTGGGAACAGAGATATAAAAGCAAATGCATAATATAAAAGCAAATAAAAGAATCATCAAACTGCAAGGCACTTTATACTAACCAATTTGATAACCTAGAAGAAACGATGATTTCCTAGGAAAACAAAATCATCAAAATGATTCAGGAATGGAAAATTCAGAAGATGAGTACCAAGACCAGACAGGTTTGCAGCTGAAAAACCGTCATTCTTCTGTTAAATGGCAACAGGCAATTAAACAATAATAAGCCAATTCACTTTATGAAGCTGAGCACAATTTTAATACCCAAACCTGAGAGGGAGGAAAGGGGAAGTTATTAACAAATCTGGCTTAGGACAGATTAGTTAACAGAAACTGAACTAATGTTAGCAAATAACAGAAGTCAGGCATCTATCAAGGGCTATAACCCGAGACCAACTTGGATTTATTCCAGGAAAATAAAAGGAGCTCAAGACCAGAAAATCAGTAAGATTTACCTCATCACTAAATTAACTGTGAAAAAACTCTAAGACCATAGCAATAAATGCATTTGATAAAAAATAAAGGCACCTGATAAAAGGTGAGCAGCCATTCTTTATAAAAATGAAGATAAAAACAGAAGGATGTTATTCATGAGGGATTATTAAACGGGAAGCACTAGATCAAGAGGTAGATAAAAGGAGCCCATATTTGTTAAACAATGACAGAGCCCCATGAATGCGTGGATATAGGCAAATGTGCTCATGGATGAGCACCAGGCTGTCAACAGGGATTATAGGGACCAAGGCAGCGGTGAAGAGAGGGGAATCTTAACAACAGGGAAGAAGGTAAAAGGAGGATTGCAGTTAAAAATTGTGCATTATACAAACACATGCACATAAGACCGGATATTTCCCCGTGTATCGTTTTTAAAACCCTGTCAACAGTACTAGAACCACCAACCCTTGTTTTCAGCTCCGCAGCCCTCGCGTGCTTTCCCAGTACCAAGATGTGGGGGACGATCCTCCGTTGGTGACATCCTATGTCACTGCACTCCTTAACGGACAGGTGAATCAGCACAGGGGCTGCGGGTCGGAACTCGGGCACGGCCACGCCCACCCCAGCTCCCCGCTCCCCCAGCTCCCACTCTGCCTCTGCAGCGGCGGGCACTTGGAGCTGTTTAGAAGCAGGGATTTGAGCAGTTCTCTGGTTTCCCCTGGAGCCATCTGCATCCATCATGTTTCCCACAGCTCTCCCCAAGTGTTGGTGCCTGGCTCCCCCCGAGCGTTCCCTCAGCTCCTAGCACACCCTTCTTATGAGAGCACCTAGTACTCCACGTCACAGTGCTCTGTCGGTCACCCGCGTCCCTTGATCGACGCTGTGCTGGCTGAGGGCTGGAGCCCCCTCTTGTTAACTTCTCAAGTCAGTTTCTAATGCAGCAGCACCTGGCACATTAGCACCCTGTCAGTATCTGCCAAATGAATGAAATGTACTCAAAACGTAGTATGAAGTCTGCATTCTGAAACTCCTTTTTGGAGCCGTTTGCTTTCGTTCTCCTGGGCAATTTAAAAAATGTCCAACCTTGCTGCCCATAACCTGAAGGGGTGAAAGAATGCTGGCGTGCCCCCTGGGACACGTCACTCTGCCTGGTCCTTTGGCAGCAGGGAGGTTGATCCCGCTCTTGCAAACCCAGCAAGATGGTGGAAGGGGTACGTGGCTGAGTGCCTCCCGTGTCTGACCCTGTGTGACGCCACCTGGTGCCTGCAGCTGCCCTCTGGAAGGTGTTGCTTTAGCGGCAGAGCCGGGAAGGGCACCGAGCATGTGTCTGTCTCCAAAGTCCTGGGCACCACATCACAACGCCTTCCTGAGGGGCAGAATCAAGGACCGTTGCTGATCTTCATTCCTTCCCACCAACGTTGTCTCATACACCATCTTTGGAAGTTGGGGCCAGGGGGCGCCTGGGTGGCTCAGTTGGTTAAGTGTCTGCCTTCAACTCAGGGCATGATCCCAGGGTCCTGGGATCGAGTCCGACACATCGGCTCCCCTGCTCAGCGGGGAGGCTGCTTCTCCTTCTCCCTCCGCCATTCCCCCCACTTGTGCTTTCTGGCTCTCTGTGTGTCAAATAAATGAGTAAAATCTTTTTAAAAAGTTTGGGCCATACTCTTTAGCCATTCTAGTTTCCCTGGGGTAATGGGCCACCTCCCTGAATTTATCTGCATCTTTCCCAAAATCTACTTCTTATCTTCCAGTCTTCTTGACCATAATGAGTCTATAAATTTTCAACAGATAGTGGAAACTTGCACTTGCTAATATTTGCATAACATGTGCACCTCTTTTGATCTCAAAGAAAGGCTTCACACCGCAATGGTCTCTAATCTCCAATCAGGTTCTATTCCGGGATCCCACTGGAATTCTACGCGCATGTCCCCTAAGATGCCATAAATTGTGGTCTAGTTTCCCAGCCAGCCAAGGAAAGCACATGGGAAATCTTGCCGAAGTATTAGTAAGAGCCAACGAAAGGGAACATATTTATCTGCCTCAAATGCTGGGACCTGAGGAAAGCAAGTTTCATTACAGACAAATCAGGAAGGAGGTGCGGATTGCTTTTTATGTGACTCTGGAGCGGAGGTCTGCTCACTCACAGAGGCTCAGAATCTTCACGTAGGACAACGCCCCCCTCCCCCCCTCGCCAAAGTCAGCTGGGGATTCTCAGGAAAACTTTAATGGAAGATATTACGGATTATCCACTTTCCCAAAATGCAGAAGGAACATCTATAAGCAAGACTCGCACCACTTTCAGACAATTACACTTATTTACATTTTTTCTTCCCAGAAAATCATCCTTTCTCCCAATCCCTGATCTTCTCTTTGTAACAGTTTCCTAAAGAAGGAAACAGGTGTCCCTCCATTCTGGTTCCACCCAAAATAATAAAATAAAAACCTTTAAATTAAAAAATTTTTGATTTTTTTGAGAGAGCGCATAAGCAGAGGGACAAGCAGACTCTCCCACTGAGCAGGGAGCCCGATTCAGGGCTCGATCCCAGGACCCTGAGACCATGACCTGAACCGAAGGCAGAAGCTTAACCAACTGAGGCACCCAGGCGGCCCCAAAATAATTCAATTTTTAATCACTTTTGCCAAAGACACTTTTGGGTGGCTTTGAAACATCAGAATCTCATTGACATATCAGTGTCCTCTTCACCATCCAAGAAAGGACTGGGCATTTCTCAGAGGCCTCTCTCCCCTCCTGACCCAGGTCTGAGCCAAAGGCCCTTCACAT
Organism: Martes martes; assembly: GCF_963455335.1. Classification (NCBI taxonomy): domain Eukaryota; kingdom Metazoa; phylum Chordata; class Mammalia; order Carnivora; family Mustelidae; genus Martes; species Martes martes. Next base: position 81,514,626 of record NC_137902.1, read on the forward strand.
TAGAGTATGAGGAACAGAAGGGCTGCTGGGGGGGCGGGGTGTGGAAGCACCCAGGGTGGGGGTGGGGGGCTCTGGGGCCCTCCCACTCCCAACTTCAAAGACAGCGCCTGCTTTCCCCTGCCTCATATAGGTACCCTGGGTTTGGCCTCTCTAAGGTTCCTGGTTGCTGAAAAGTTCTGAAAATCTCCTAAGTAGCACAAAAGCCGTCATGTGTGTTTTGGTCACACAGGACAGAGGGAGTTTAAAGGAATGAAAATAAAGCTCCCTGGAATGAGCCAGCAGCTCTGGGCTTCCCCGCACATCTTTCCTGACCCTCAGAACCCTGGGAAGGAGCCCCTTGGTGCAAAGTCACAGGGTGAGCCCAGGCCTCCTGCCCCAGGTCCTCTCCAGCCATAAACTGACCCCCGAGCCCCTTCCAAACCGTCTACAGCCTCAAACCACCGACGTGCGGTTGAACACCCATCTCCAGAGCGCTGGATGCACGTGGCTTCCCGGCACCCTTCCCTGGCCGCTCCCAAAGTCACCGTGGGACCGTCCCTGCAAGGAAACAGGGAATCGAGTTGTATTCTCTGGGTTGTCTTCCCTCGTCGGCTCTCGGGAGTCCTCTCGCAGCGACGCAGCGTGGGCCCTACTGCTCTGAAACCACTCCCCCCAGGAATCCGCTTTTCATCAGTGTCTGTGTCGGCGAACCCGGCTCTTCTAACACCCCCACCAAACGTACGATGAACCAAACGGGGAAGGAGTGCATCTCTGGCCGCCATGCATTTAGTCCCCGACAGCTGTGGCTGAGGCGGGAGTGGCTTTTCTCCAAACGGTGATCTCGATACGAGGTCCTTTTGCCTGCCGGCCCCCAACATCCCTGACGTGTGGCTCCGAGGGGCCTCCACGCGGCCAGGCCTGAGAGTGGAGCCCACCCTTGGGCTCATTTTCCTCTGCCCTGAATCCAGGCAGCGGCCCCCTCTCACAACAAGGGGTGCTGAGAAACAAGGTGCCGCCACCGGGAAGAGAGGCAGCAGGTCAAACAGATCTGGAGAATGACACTGGCCTTCGAGGGCCCCTCGCAAGGGACATACCATTAATTAGCAGATCTGACCAGATACACTGTGTTCCACATTCACGCTCTAAGGGTGGGGTTTCCTCGACCCCTAATCAAAGGAAATATTTCACCCGAGGTCACTTGACCAATCGGTGACTCAGTTTCCTTATACTAAAAATGGGGATAATAATACCTCACAAGACTGTTCTGAGGAGTACACACGTTACAAAGTGTTTAGGGGCGCCTGGGTGGCTCAGTGGGTTAAGCATCTGACATCGGCTCAGGTCACAATCTCAGGGTCCTGGGATAGGGCCCTGTGTCAGGCTCCTTGCTCAGCGAGGAGTCTGCATGTCCCTCTCCCTCGCCCTACAGCTCCTGCCCTCTCTCTCTCTCTCTCTCTCTCAATATATAAATAAAATCTTAAAAAAAAAAAAAAAAAACGAAGTGCTTAGAACACTATCTGGCACATAGTACAGGACACACAAGCACTTGTTAAACACATAAAAGGGTACAAGAGGCTGGCTTCCCTTCAAATTTTTAATAGGCTCCTGTCTGGGGGTCCCTAGCTCTTAGGAAGTGGGCAGGCCGCAGAAGCCCAAGGTTGCAGAGTTCCTCCGAGGCCAAGTTCAGTTTCCTACGCAGGACAGAAAACCTGTAAAATGCATCCCAGACTTGCTTCGCTGCCTTCCTCGTAGGGAATCCATTCCCTCAAGAGTGGCCCAACCTCTCTTCCACTATTTGGGATGTAGAAAACGTTCAGCTCCTTGTAGACATTTCTCCATTGGTGCTGATTCCATCCTCATTTTTAACAATCTAGCTGTGTGTCCCTCTGGTCTTCTGTTCGTTCCTTTATTCAACAAACACTGAGGACTCACCGTGTCCTAACCGTGCCCAGGGTCTCATCCCACACAGGAAAGGTATTAGCTTATGTGGCTGCGAAGAGGGACAGGGGTAAGATAGTGATTTTATATTCTTGGAGGCAGTGACATCTGAACCAAGACCAAACTAACAAGCAGAGCCTGCCATGAAGAACATTCCAGGTACGGGCCCCACAGGCGTGAAGGCTCTGAGATCAATAGATTTTGTGCAGATGGCAGGACAGGGGACTACAGGGGACACTGGAAAGGAAGGCTACGCAGCAGCTGTGGGCGCTGGAGGCCGTGCGAAGGACTCTGGAATTCCCTTTGGCTTTGGCCGGAAGCCACGGGAAGGTTTAAGCGGGGAATCAGCAGATTCGCTTATGTTTGTAAAAGATCGCTCCTCTTCCACAGAAGAAATGGGGACGGGGTGGGGGTGTCCACCAGACTAGAAGCTGGAAATCGAAGCAGATGAAGTTTCCAATATCCTGGCCAAGGAGTGAGTCTGTCGCAGTGCGAGTGTAAAGATCTGCGGTTCTGAACTTTTTAGTAAAGTGGCGTATTAAACAGACAGGAACTATGGCCCGGGGTTCCTACTTTTGTAATAAGCTTTTTCTGAAACTCACAAAGGGGAGAGGAGCTCTCTGCACCACGTGCCAGTCGAGGCGGAACATCGGCGCGCCGCATTACAGGGTGTTTCCGGAGCCTGTTATCCTTTTAGCACGACATCCCTCCCGCCAACGCGAGTTGAGTTGTTCCCTTTCCCTCTTCCTTCTTTCGAGGGCAGACCTCAGGGCTTCTCCACAGAGTCCATCCTCTCTAAGTTCGTGTCTCTCACCGAGCCTACCACATTCCCCTCCCGGTGGGCGCCAGGAAACGCCGGGAACATCTGTATCTGCACCTGAACGTGGGAGCTCGGATCCCAGCTACAGTTACTTGCGCTGTGGTAACGATGACATCATGTCACGTTTCAGGACATTTTCATCAAGAAGGCCTCAGGTCGGGATGCTCAGGGTAGGAAAAGGGTGCGCCCGCCCCTGGGCCGAGCGGCATACCTTCTCTCTCCTCCTGGCCTTTGCCCGAGTTGGAGATGCCCTGTTCCTGCCTCTTCGCCTGAGCAATCTTTAACTGTGCTTCAGGAAGCAGCTCAGGGCCACCTCCGTCAGACGGGCCACCTCCTCCCCAGCCCGCTGGACCAGGTGGGCCCCCCGGAATCCCATATAAATCCCATATAAATCTGCTAATGTGGATCCCACTGCTTCCCAGAGGTTCTTTCTCCTTGTCTTTACTTTGTCTCTCCTGCTGGACCCCAGGAGACAGGTCTCATTCATCGTTTTATCCCAGCACGGTTCAATACGCTGCTGAATTAACACATGGCGTGTCCCGCACGTCGCTGGCGGCTGGATGAACTGGAATGCAGTGTGGCACTATGTACTGAAGCAGGGGTTCTCAGAGCACCAGGGGGCTCGGTCGGTGAAGCGTCTGCCTTTGGCTCAGGTCACGATCCTGGGGTCCTGGGATCGAGCCCTGCGCCGGGCACCCTACTCAACAGGGAGTTCGCTTCTCCCTCTCCCTCTGCCTCTCCCCTCCCTCTCAAATAAATAAATAAAATCTTTTCAAAAAATAGAGTTAAAATAGGGGCGCCTGGGTGGCTCAGTGGGTTAGGCCTCTGCCTTCGGCTCAGGTCATGATCTCGGGGTCCTGGGATCGAGCCCCACATCGGGCTCTCTGCTCAGCAGGGAGCCTGCTTCCCCCTCTCTCTCTGCCTGCCTCTTTGCCTACTTGTGATCTCTCTGTCAAATAAATAAATAAAATCTTTAAAAAATAAATAAATAAATAAATAAATTTAAAATAAATTAAAAAAAAAAATAAGCAGTGGTTCTCAGCTGCAGGAGATTTGGCTCCCCAGGGGACATATGGCAACGCCTGGAGAAACGTTTGGTTGTTGTAATTGGAGGAAAGGGCGCCACTGGGCATTCGGTGGGGAGAGGCCGAATGGAGGCGGCCAACATCTGGCCATGCACAAGACAGGCCACCTCAGCAAAACATCACCCAGCCCACGAGGTCGACAGGGCCGAGGGGGAGACCAGCATCCAATCTAGGACTTGGCAAACCTTTTCCTAGGTTTACATGCTCAAGGGAAATGTATCCATCTGCCAAAACCATGAGAATGTCTGAGCAGCTTATCTGCAGAAGCCCCAAACTGGACACCGTGTAAAAGACCATTAACAGGAGAATGGATAACCGACTACGGTACTTACGTGATAGAAGACTACACACGATACGAAATTTAAGACGCCACATACGCAATAACAAGAAGGAATCCACAGATATCCTGAGGAACCGAACCACCAGAGCGAGGTAACAGGCAAACTTTATCGCTGGTGATGGAACAGAAGCAGGGGGCAGGGAGTGACTGACTGGGAAGGAGCAGGAGGGAACCTCTGGGGTGCTGGGAATGTTCCTGATCCTCATCCGGGTAGCAGCGACACACAGCGTGCCGTGTGCTGGGACTCAGGCGCTGTGTGTGTGTGTTACACCTCAGCAAGCTTTACCAAAGGCAACGGTCCTCTAAGAGCTCCAACGGGCAGGAATCATGCACTGGAGCGGGTCCTCCGAGCAAGCCTTTCTACGGCTTTCCAGTGCACAGCCGGCAGGAGCGTCGCAGGTATGTTTCTGGAGACCTATTTCACCACAGACACCAAAAACCTTACAGTGGGTCCTTGATTTAATTCTGCTTTGGTCATTTTCTGCTAAGTCTGCACACAGACTTAGGCTTCAAGAATATTCATCACAGCAGAACGAATATAAGGGGGAGGTGGCAACAACGCCCACCCAGAGGCAACTGTGTGATACCGCGGACTCATTAAAATCGACGTTTAAAAATGTAAATGGAAAACGACTACAATATATTAATTACAATTAAAGAAGTCACCCAACAAGGTGTCACCGAAGATATATGAGGGATATACTCAATATGATTAACTCTGATTAGCTAAGGTCACGAGGGGTTATGGGATTTCTTATAATTTTATCATTTTTTCCCTAAAATGTATATATATTACTTATTAATAAGAAAAAAATACACAATCACATTTCTTAAGAATAAAGGTGAGTTTTCGACTCTAAAACTGAGTACCAGACCCCACACAACCCCCAGATTCCCAATGGATTCAGAGCCCCGCTGCCTGCAGAAGTGCTCTATCAACGCTCATCACAGTGGCTGAGCCGGATTGAATAAAGAGATAACATTCCAGATTTTCTGTCTCTTATCCAACTGTGGGGATTGGTTACACAAATCCATACATGCATTAGACCTCAGTGAACTGCATACGCCCCGAGGAAAAGTTACAAGCAATTCCTTGTAAAAATACAGAAGTATTTCTGACGGCAAAAGGTTTTAGACGCTATAAAGAAAAAAAATAGAAAGGCACGACCTTCCCTGATTAATCAAGTCTCCCTGGTGAGAAGGCTACCACTTCCCCAGGTAATCTCATCACCCCAGACCTATCCGTGTTTCTCTGTCAAGTGGAGGTGATCACCGCTCTCTCAGAGTACTCGCAAAGGTTTGACGTGGTTATGAGAAAGCACGCTATGAATGGGGACCGCTGCTTGTGATCACTGTCAGGCCCACTGCCTGAACACCACCTCCTTCCAGGAAGCTCCCTTCTTTGAATTCTGTGTGGTAGGGGCACGTGGCTGACTATTAGGGAGCAGTGCATAAGACGTACCCTGTCGCTCACCCAGACGCCCGGTTCCTCCCGGAGCCACCGAATGCCATACAGAGCTAAAGGTGGGAGCAGTGGCTCACCGTGGACACCAATGACAAGGGCCCAGGTACCTCAGCTCACAAACCCATTACGAGCGTATCCGTTTAACTCTAGCTTTAAGATGTTTCTCCTCTTACTTGTCAGTCAAAAAAGACCTTAAGCCAAGTAAACCAACAACAAACCCTAAGATAAAACATTTCACCATGTTAATTTCCAAAGCCCTGTGGTCGTCTCCAGCTTCTCAAGGTCACACCTCCCTGCTGAATGACTACCGAGGGTTGCTGACACGGTACATGGAGAAAACACTCTTAGGAAGTCCAGCCTCTAAGAGAAAAAGCAAACAGCTCAGAATCCAGCCAGCCACGGCAAAGAAACCATCGACAAAGCCGAACACACAGGAGCCCCCGAGCATCTGAGAATCTGCCTGTTCCTTTGCCTCCTCGGAGGGAACGAATCACAAGACTGCTCAGAATAAGAAATGAAAAGGGCAGAAGCCCAGAAAGCAGCCGGGCCTGAATTTCGTGCAGCTTCCAAGGAGTGAGCCCGCCTGCTGTGTCGGTTATTTGCACAGTGGGCAGGCGAGGCTGACAGCTTGAGGGGGTTATTTTAGAGGGAGAGCTGTAAGTCTGATCAGGAGAAGGTTCTGGACCCTGGGCTCCCAGCAAGCATCTCCAGCTTCCAGGCTGACCCTCCCTTCACACAGGGGTTAAGAGGCAGCCCTGTAAGCATGGTCTTTGCATTTAAATCATCTCAAGGGGGCCGTATCTCCAGGCACAACCAGAACCCAGGGAGGAGAGGGAAGGGGAGAGGGAGAGGATACCTCCACTCATATCTGCCGGCTGCGCTTCTGGAGCGCCTGATCCAGGAAGCTAAATGCATGGACAGAACAGAAGGAAGAGTCTGGGAGACTGGAAGACTAGAAGAGCCGCTAGCGGACGAGTCTCAACCTGAACCACAGAAACACCTCTGCCTCCCTGCCCTCCTCCCCTGGGCTGGGCACCAGGTGCCTCCCTACTGCGCGTACTCCAGATGCAGATCCAAGCTCAGGGGTGCCGAGTGCCGATGCCTCTCTCCGGCGCAGGGACTCTAGGGCATCAGAGGGGCTCCCAGACAGCACCTGTAATCTCTAATTTAAAACCAAAACCAAACACCCCAACCAGCCCAAGCCAGCACAAGCAATACATATTTATTTGTAAGACACTGATGCACACATACACGTTCACTTACACACACACACACACACACACACACACACATGCTTTTACAGCAGAAGGCAGGCAGGAAACCTGTTCCCTAAGTCTAGAATCCTTTGCTTTCCTCATCTGCTTCTAGCAGCAACAGCCATTTCTGCTACGGATTTCCTTTTACGCGGGTTGATCACAGATCCAAATGCCACCGTCCGGCTTGCCCCCCTTTCCTACCCCACCGGCCCACTGAGGTCTGTCAATGAACCAGGGAACAAAGACGGAAGGCAGGCCCAAGCTGCCTTCCTTGAAAGTGGGGTTAGGTCCGACACTTTAATAAACCTCAGAGCCTGAGCCTCTCTGCTCTCAGAGTGGCCAGGGTGCAGCTCTCAGACTCTTAACAAACCCGTCCATCTCTCTGCCCCCACCACTGGGCACAAGGGTTTTCTGTGCCCGGCATCTATTTCCAGGCCCCATAAATCATATCCCATTGTTCCAGGCCATCTGAACTCATGCTTAATAAACCATCCACCTCACCCTTCCACCACCACCCCAAATTTCCCGCAGGGAAAGACTGTTTCAAGGAGAAAAGGAAATTCTTCATTAGGGCTGGATTTTAAAAGCAAGCTTGCACACCAAACCGGAAAACAAAATTGGGTATAAATACCATCCAATAACCACTAATGTCTTTGGTTAATGCGCCTGCCTGCCTGTGATTCTCGGGTCCAGGTGTGAGCTCAGTGCACATCCGAAGGAAGCAGAATTTGAACCTGATGCTAAATGATGGATGATCCTGAACTTCATGACCATTTAAGTGCTGCAGTGGCTAGATTAAATTGCTCTGATGCAGAATTTCTCCCAAGTATAGGTTACTGAGAAACATAATATTGCTTGAAAATGTATTTAGGTGCGTTCATCCTTCTCACACCAACACTCATGGCTCTTAGTCATAACCAGGCTTAAGCTAACATGATTCCCCTATTATCCCCGGAGAGGGAAGGAAACAAGACGACATGTATCTCATGTTCCAAGATCAAAAACTGGATCACAGCACTCACAGCATCAAGTCTGCGAAACCAGAGCTCTGGGTACGTACAATTCTTAAAGAGCTAATTGAATGGAAAACAGCCGTCTGGGGCTGGAAACCCCTATGACATTCTGGGAAATGTACGGGGTTTAAAAGGATTATGCAGGGTGACGTGACTTTGAAAATTCCCAAACTCTGAACCGAAGCCTAAATGAGAATATGTTAAATTCACCCATTCCAAAACACAGCACAGTTGACTCGGACCCTATGAGCCCAGCTGTAGCTCAGGGTGTCCACACCGCAGCCTGTCCGTGGGAGGTCTGCAGACCACTCCCTGCTGAGAGAGTCCAGCCAACCCAATCAGCCTACCAGCAGGCTGCGGCACAAGGTCCAGATCCAAGCCCAGGCACCAGCCAGGGTTCCCTTGGGCCTGCCCTCCTATGGTTGAACAATAATCAGAGAGAGCCGCATCGGGCCCAGTACGGCCACTCCCTGGTCCTCAACAACACTGATTGCACACTCTTCCACACACGAAAATGGTGTGCAGAAACAAGGACCTGCCGCAGTAGGCTGCTGAGCGAGGAACAGAAAGCATCAGGGGACAGGTGGGAACTGCTGGCTGGTCTGCACCTCTCCCAGAGGGCAGAGGCCACAGAGCTTCTGCAGGCTAAGCAGAGACGTTTCAGAACTACCTTCCCAAAAAGAAGGCAGTAAAGGAGGGCTTCAAGCAGCCAAAACTGCCAGCAGGCCTGCGACCTCCAGATACCAGGGGCTTGACCATGACCGTGTGGGTAAGCTGAACACACAAGTGCCTTCTGGAGTGAGAGCAGACACCTTAACACTGCTAAACTTGTCCTTTCACTCTTCTCTGCTCTGCGCAAGTGATCCTGAAAGGCATGGACAAAGTTTGTCAGATTCACTGGAGAAAACACGAGCCAGTGAAGAGGCCCCGGCTCGCACTGGGCCTCCCTCCAACGGCTGGCCGCCCCACCCCTGGCACCTGGGTAAGGCTGCTCTGGGGCCATCCACACAAAATGATTTACGCACCCCCCACCCGCAACACACACACACACACACACACACACACACACACACACACACACACACACACAAGCTGCATCAGGCTTTACTAACCTAACTCAAACGCACCCCTAGCAGCCCCACAGGTGTGACTGGCTCGGACACTCTCAGCAAGTGAGGGAAGGCCCCCCTCTGGGTCCTTGCCGGCGACAGGGTGCCGGCCCGGGCCTCCGCCGCATCCTCCCCATCCGCGGGGAAGTCGGAGCGGCCCCCACCAACCACCACCACGCAACCCGATTGATTCTCGCACTTCAAGTCCCCGCTGCCGCGGCCCCATCTGTGTGCGGACACGAACAGCCGCCCTCGACCAGCCGGCCCACGGAGCGTCTGGAGTTCTCCCGGCCCCGCGCTCACGCCTCCCCGGGCCGCCCCCGCCCCCGCGGGCCGCGCCTTACCGCCGGTGTCCTCGAAGCGCGGGGGCGGGCGGTCCCGCAGCGTGGCACTCCAACCCGCGCTGGCCTCGTCCTCGTCGGACTCCTGCGCGTCGGGGGCGCCGGGCGGCGGCGGGGGGCCGGGGCGCTCGTGTTCGTCGTCCGAGGAGGCGGCCGAGGAGGAGCGCGAGGCGGCAGACGTGCTGTAGAAGGGGTTCCCGCCGCTGTCCGGGCCGGACTCGCCGAACACGTCGTCCGAGATGTGCAGGCTCTCGTAGCGCGCGCGGGCCGCCTCGAGCAGCGCCGGCGCCCTCCTCCGCGCGCCCCCGCCGCCCTCGGCCATGGCCCCGGCCGCCGCCCGCGCGCCCGCCCCCCACAGCGCCTCCCAGCCGCACGCGCCGGGCCCCGGGCCCGCGCCGCGGCCCGCCGCCCCCCACCAGCGCAGCCCGCAGCACAGCGCCCGCCGCCCCGCGCCCGGCCGGCCCGCCGTCTTGGCCGCCTCGGGCCCAGCGCCCGGGGAAGCGCCCTCGGAGCTCGGGCGCCGCAGGCTGCGGGCCGCGGCGGGACGCAGGGCGCGCGGGCGGGAGGCAGGGGCTGCGGCCGGGCCCAGGCGCCGCCGCTCCCGCCGCCGCTCCTGTCGCCGCTCCCGCCGCCGCTGCGTCTCCTCGGCGCCCGCCGCGTCCCCGCGCGCCCTCCCGCGGCACCCCGCGCTCCCCGGCCGACCTTCCCGGGCGCGAGCCGCCAGAGGCGGACCCCGCCCCCTCGCACCTCCGGCCCGCCGGCCAATGGGGAGCCAGGCCGGGGCGGGGCCGGCGCGGGGCTCGCCCCACCTCCCTCGCCCGGGCGGGGCGAGGAGAGCGGCGGCGGCGGCGGCGGCGGCAAGGGGGAGGGCGGCCGGCGGCTTCCTCGCCTGCGGGGACGTGCGGCCCGGGACACCCGCAGGCCCCGCGCGGCCCCGCAGGGGGGAGGGAGGAGCCGAGTGGGTGTCGGGGGTGGGGGGCGGACGCGGCCGGTTCTTCCCGCCGCCCGAGCCGCCTCACGGAGCGCGAAGCCCGCGCTCTCCGTCCCCTTCCGCGGTCGGCGCCCGGCGGCGGCGGGGAGCTGTCCGCCCCGGTGGTTCTGAACCGGGCGCTGCGGAAACTCCAGGTAGGCGGCGGGCGCGAGGGTCACGATTCCCGCGGCTGCTGCGGCGGCTGCTTCCGTGCCCCACGGCCGGCTGTGCTGCGAGCTCTTGCAAGCGCAAGGGCTCTCCGGCTTCCGGGAGCCTCGCTCTAATAAGGAGCCCGCCTCGCCGGTCCATTCCTGGGGTCAGGTGGTAACTCAGCCTCGCTTCAACACCCCTGTAATTTGAGGGGGGGCAACATCCGGTCTTAGTCATTCCTCCCGTCTTTGACCTTTGACATCTTTTAAACTCAAAATATTCATTACCTTCCAAATATTAATTACTCTAACACCACTATTGCAACATCTTCACCCATACATTTGACACACTTGTCTGTTAAAATATAGCACAATCACCCAGGCTTCAGTGTTCTGATAAACAATAGATCAAAAGGTTTCATCCATCCCTCTGCCTTGGCCAGGAGTGCGTGGCACTCATTCCGTTGATGACGATACATATGATCAGGCTGTTTCTTGCTCCTCTCTCCCTCCCACAATAATGCAATAAGTCACAATGATGGTAATTGGGCCATAAAGTCACTTGCACTCTGAAATAAAATAAATCCACAGAGATGTGAAGGGCTTGCAAATCCTACTGGGTATTAACTAAATAAGGATTACACGAAAGGGAAAGTCCTATTGCTATTTCTAAGCATGCATAACGGATGAAGATGTTGGGACCACCAGCTATGGTCAGTTCTAACAGCAGGTGAGCAGCTTCTGCTCTCGCCCTCCCCTCACAAGCCCGTTTCCTCCTCCCAAACCGGAGTCTCTGTACCAGCATGAATTCCTGATAATCACTGAAAGATGATATATAAAAAGGAAGGGATTCACATGGCATTGCTTTCTATATGAATTGGCTGATATATGTGAAATTGTTTGCAAAGCATTTCAACTCCGTTGGAAGAATTGTGTCACAGAAAAGAACTGGTTTCCAGCACATCTCTATACTGTGTTAACCAGGGAAAGATTCTGATGAGAGTTCATACAGGTAATCAGACTTTAAAAGGTCAATGACACATAGATTGAAGATGAAAAGTAAGATTCCGTAGCTCAAGTTCAAATTCTGCAATTAGGAATTCTGTAATACTCCTGTAAAATTTAATGATATATATTTAAAAAAATAATTGAAAGGGATCAAAACACTGAAATACATAGGCAAGAATTCCTTCTCTTCTCCAGGCAGCCAATGAAAAAGTCAGCAGCTAAAGTGAGTGTGTATTTTAAAAACAATGGCTTGCTTTGCTACCCAGAGGAAGCACAAAGTAGAGCAGTAACAGTTACAAGGATGGACACAGTCTTCCATTGTCCCAAATTTGCATTTGTATGGTGCTAATCCCAAAGAAACCTTAGGGTCTTTGTGCTTATGAGCTCACAAGTGCTTGTAGCTCATGCAGCATGCAACACTGGGAGAGGATTATATGGTCACAAAAGAAACAGACTGGGAAATCAAATTGTTATCCAAACCCTGGCCCAACAAAAATGAGATGGCTATGTCCATTTAGAATCAAGGGTTTAGCAACCAAGTGTTACTTTGTTTAAGCAAATGTTTCCGACCAAGAACAGTAAAAGTATTTCAGCCTTTTAAAAACAGGTGGCTGGTTCTCCTTGTGAAAGGAGCAGAGCAAAGGGAAGAAAACAATTGGAAAACAAAAACCAAAAAACTTTCCCATCTGCTTGGCAACCTCCTACTCCATGCTACGATTATGGTTCTACATCATTAAGTTTTACAAGTAATGTTGTCTGGGAGGATAATTATAGAACCAGCTTTATACTGAGAGGTCTTATAACTTTGAGTCATTTAAACACATCTTCCAAATAACACAACTTTGTAATATAATTAAATAATTTTAAGATTAATATTGAGCTTTTGGTTCATAGTCTGCACAAAAGGCTCCAGGAACAATCCATTTCTGTGGTAGATTCCTCAGGCTTTGTTAAGCCAGAGGGGTTCATGCTCTTGTGAAACTGGGGATAATAGCCATATTTCATTGAGTCTTGGCCTCCTTTCCTGGTATATTTTAATAAGAAACCAAAAACGCTACCATTCAAACTATGATACAATGTTTTCTTTTCATTAATATTTTAATTTAAATGTATTCAAAAAGCTCTTTGGTAAGTATTTAGACAGATTTTTATCACGTATGGCCTTCATGCATACATAAAAATTAAAGTTAAAATTGTTGGTTAACGTTTTTCCAAACCTCACATTAAGAAACTCACTACTCTTATTTACTTTCTAACTGAGAGATTTCAGTGCCCAGATTTTTCTCACAATATGTTCCTCTGAGCCACCCAGAGCTTCTGTCATGCTGCACTTAAAAAATGTTTATTATTAGACATATAGCTGACATTCAATGTTAAATTAGTTTCAGGTGTACAACATGGTAATTTGACAATTCTATACATTACTCAGTGATCACCACAGTAAGTGTATCATCACCAGTCACCATACAAACTTATTATAATATCATTGACTGTATTCCCAATGCTGTACTTTTCATCTCCAGATGAGAACAGGAAATCATTTTATTTATTTCATAACAGGAAATTTGTACCTCTTAATCCCCTTCACCTCTTTCACCCATCCCCCATCCACCTTCCCTCCCATAATCACCAGTTTGTTCTTTATATTTAAGAGTCTGTTTCTGTTTTTTTGTTTGTTCACTTGTTTCATTTTTTCAATTCCATATAGAAGTGAAATCATAGGGGCGCCTGGGTGGCTCAGTGGGTTAAAGCCTCTACCTTTGGCTCAGGTCATGGTGGCAGGGTCCTGGGATGGAGCCCCGCATCCTGCTCTCTGCTGGGCGGGGAGCCTACTTCCCCCTCTCTCTCTGCCTGTCTCTCTGCCTACTTGTGATCTCTCTCTCTCTCTCTGGGTCAAATAAATAAATAAAATCTTAAAAAAAAAAAAAAAGAAGTGAAATCATATGGTATTTGCCTTTCTTGGTCTGACTTATTTCTCTTAACTTAATATCCTCTAGATCCAGCCATGTTGTCACAAATGGCAAGATCTCATTCTTTTTTATAGCTGGGTAATATTCCATTATATATATATACACACACACACACACACACACACACACACACACCCCATATCTTTACCCATTCATCCATTGATGGACACTTGGACTGCTTCCATATCCTGGCTATTATAAATAATATTACAGTAAACCTAGGAGAGCATATATCTTTTTGAATCAAGTGTTTTTATTTCCTTTGGGTAAATACCAAGTACTAGAATTACTGAAGCATATGGTAAATCTATATTTAATTTTTTGAGAAACCTCCATACTGTTTTCCACAGTGGTTACACCAATTTACATTCCCACTAACAATGCCCAAGGGCTCCTTTTTCTCCACATCCTGACCAACACTTGTTCTTTCTTGTCTTTTTAATACTAGCCATTCTGACAGGTATAAGGTGATAGATCTCCCTGTGGTTCTGATTTTATTTTCCTGATGATGAGTGATATTGAACATCTTTTCACATGTCTGTTGGATGTCTGTATGTATTTTTTGGAAAAATGTCTATTTAGGTCCTCTACCCATTTTTCATTTGGATTATATGTTGCGGTTTGGGTTTTAGAGGTATTTTTGGTGTTCTTTACATATTTTGGTTATTAATCCTTTATTATATTTATCATTCACCACTATCTTCTCCCATTCCGTAGGTTCCCTTTTCATTTTATTGTTGGTTTCCTTTACTGTATAGAAGGTTTTTATTTTGTTATAGTCCTAATAGTTTATTTTTGTTCTTGTTTCCTTTGCCTAAGCAGACATATCCACAAATATGTTGCTAAAACCAATCTCCAAGCGATTACTGCCTATTGTCTTTTAGGAGTGTTACGGTTTCAGGTCTCTCGTTTATTTATTTATTTATTTATTTTTAAAGTAAGCTCTACACCAAATGTGGGACCTAAACTCACAACCTCAAGATTAAGAGTCGTATGCTGTACAGGCCGAGCCAGCCAGGCACACCTCAGATCTCACATTTAGATCTTTGATCCGTTTTGAGTTTCTTTACGTATATGGTAAAAGATCATGGTCTAGTTTCATTCTTGTGCATGTAGCTCTCCAGTTCTCCCAACGCTGTTTTTGAGGAGATGTTTTCCTGTTACATATTCTTGCCTCCTTTGTCGAAGATTAATTGACCATATAATTGTGGATTTATTTCTGGGCTCTCTATCCTGTTTCCACTAATTCATGTGTCTATTTTCTCCCAGTACCCTACTGTTTTGATTACTATAGCTTTGTAGTATATCTTGAAATCCAAGAAAGTGATACCTCCAGCTTTGTTCTCCTTTCTCAAGATTGTTTTGCACGCTACACTTCTTAGAAAAGTACTCTGAGGTCATCCAGATTGCCACCCTTCCATTCTGCTTGGTGATGCTGGTGGGGTTTGTCTTTTTTTCCTTTTTCTTTTTTTTCCTTCCTTTTTTTTTTTTTTTTTTTGCCTTATCCGAGATTTTCATATAATAACCTGTTTATTTTCCTTCTTCAAATGGTCCTCAAAAGGCCTCTCTGGCTTGGCATGCCAAGGGATCTGGTGCGCCCTAGGAGCGGTCAGGTGTGCCCTAGGAGCGGTAACCACGTGACACAGGCTCAGGCTCTGGTAACTTTATAGGGACCTCCACCTGCTCAGCTCCAACTATAAGACAATTCCTGATGTTGGAGATGTGAAAGAAAATGGGAGGGGAGGAGCATCCTAAAATCCATAAAATATGGTGTATTGTTTCCTGTTTGTACTTCCACAATTTCTGATTTTGCAAATGGCCAAGCTGCCGCAGGGAACAAAAATGTGGTCCTAAGGTGGCAGAGACTGGCCTGGCCAGCCCTGTACTACACAGGCTATGTGTTGCTGGATCAGTATGAATGGAGAAAGCAGGTGTGAGTCACGACAGCTGCTGCCTCTCCTTACATTGCCTTCATCACCCACAAGGAGGGGGCCCAAAGCCAAGGAGAACCTCCTGGAACTGAGATGGAGGAGGGGAAAAGAAAGCTGAACCATGCCACAGCTGCTGTACCATGACCAACATATAGGGGAGAAGGCTGGAGGCAAATGTGCATGGTACACTTGGAGTCCTAGGTGACATAAAGCTTAAGGATCCAACCTTGCTCAAACATTTTATGTGATGAATCTATCTACTAGTCAACCCAGAGATGCAGAGAATGAAATAGGGTAATACTATAGAAATCTCTTGGGAGAAATCTCTCTTAGGATTGAGATACCCTGATATTTCCATTGATTGATTCATTCGTCGATTCATTCATTCATTCATTCATTCAACAATTATGTACTGAGTAGTATGTGTCAAATCCTCTTCTGGGCACTGAGAATAAATCAGGAAAAAAAAATCCCCACAAATACCATTTTTATAGCACCTACATTCAAGTAGAAGAGAGAGAACAGACAATAAATAAATAAATATATAATATGTCAGCTGTTGATAAGTGGTCAAAAGTAGAGAGGGACAGAAATTATGTTGAGGGGCGCCTGGGTGGCTCAGTGAGTTAAAGCCTCTGCCTTCGGCTCCGGTCATGATCCCAGAGTCCTGGGATCAAGCCCCACATCGGGCTCTCTCCTCAGCAAGGAGCCTGCTTCCCCTCCTCTCTCTCTGCCTACCTCTCTGCCTACTTGTGATCTCTGTCTGCCAAATAAATAAATAAAATCTTTTAAAAAAATAAAATAAAGAAATTATGTTGATTATGATTGTGCTGGTGCTAGTTGTGTGTGCTGTTAGGGGAAATTACTCTGATAAGACATGGGCAGATCCTTGAGTGGATTCAGAGGACAAGACGGGTACATTTAGGAAGAGGAAACAAGTGCAACCCCCCAAGGGAGGCACGCAGTTGCTGTACTCTATTGAACACTAAGGAGGCTGATGAGAGGAGGCTGAGACAGCTGAGTGAAGAGGTAGGAGATGAGTTGAGAAGGAAGTGGAATGTTAAATTTTGTAAGACTGGATTTCGTATTGAGTGAAGTGAGGAGCCACTGGAGATCTTAGAGCAGAGGAATAACAAGGTCTGACGTGTGTCTTGAACGGATCGCTGTAACCGCTGAGCGGAAAATGAACTAGAACAGAGCAAAGATGGAATCCAGAAGACCAGATAGGAGATTGTTACAATAACCCAGGCTATAGAAGATGGTGTTTTGGACCAGAGTGGAAGTAACTGAAGTGAGGAGAACTGGTCAGATTTAGAATATATTTTGAAGATAGAATCCACAGCTTCTACCAAAGAATTAAACGTGGGCAGTGAAAGATGAATCAAGAATGACTCTACAGTTTCCTGTTTGAGCTATTGCAAGACCAGCAGAGCTGGAGAAGAATAAGAGCTTGGTTTTGAACATGTTGGGTTTAACTCATCTAGGTAGATCTGGAAAGCAGGCAGTGGAAGAAAGTTCAAGATCCAGGTCTGGACTGGAGGTAGAGATGTGGAGTCATCAGCAGATAGATGGTAGAAGATGGACAGTCACCAAGGACTTAGTGTAGACAGAGGAGAGGACTGAGGTTGGGTCCTGGAGGGCATTCATACTCAGAGATCAGGGAAATGAGAAGAAACCCCAAGTGGAGGGGCTTGTCCTCACTCAGAAGGGATTGGAGTGAGGGTTCCATCCAGGTAAACTTAGTGGGATTCTGTGGGTCTTCTTTCCTTACCAATTTGATTTTCTTTTAAAGATTTATTTGAGAGAGAGAGAGAGCAGGAGCACGCACATGCAGGGGAAGAGGCAGAAGGAGAGGGAGAGAATCTCAAGCAGATTCTCCGCTGAGCATGGAGCCTGACGTGGGGCTCGATGCCATGACCCTGAGCCAAGATTCAAACGCTTACCCACTCAGCCACCTAGGTGCCAACCCAATTTGTTTTTCTTTTCTTTTTTTTTTTAAGATTTTATTTACTTATTTGACAGAGAGAGATCACAAGTAGGCAGAGCAGCAGGCAGAGAGAGAAGGGGAAGCAGGCTCCCTGCTGAGCAGAGAGCCCAATGTGGGGCTCGATCCCAGGACCCTGCGACCATGACCTGAGCCGAAGGCAGAGGCTTACCCCACTGAGCCACCCAGGTGCCCCTAATTTGCTTTTCTCAGTGAAGTCAGCAGAAGGATCATTAGCTGTATCTGATGGAAGGTCTTCAGTTCTCACTCTGAACAAAATAGCTGTACATTAGAACCACCGGGAGAATTTTAAAAGCACACTCATATCCAGACCCTGTTCCACACCAATTAGATCAGATCCTCTGGAGGTGGGCCTGGGCACTCCCGTGTTTTAAAGGCTTCCAGGTGATTCAAAAGTGTGGCCAGAGTTGAGAAGCCCTGGCTTAAGGTTGGAGGAAAGAAGATGTGAAATAGTCAAAGTATTTCACTTGGATTTGTGGTTGAGAATTTAATGTGAAAGAATTTAATGTGAAAGCAGCATCGTTGCATTCTCCAACCACGTTCAGCTGCCAGGGGCAGACGTGGGGTGGACAGAGGGTTGGGTTTTTACCAAGGTGGGGTTTTATCAGGTATGTATGATGTATGATGGAGGTGAGAGTGTGGGATAGGGATTATAGTGATGGGAGCGGACTCTGTGCCAGCTGAGGAGCCCTGTGAGTATTGGGGCGGAGGAGGGATCAAGAACCAGTGAAAAGGAAATAGGTAAATGGCTTCTTCTGAGTGACTTAGATAATTAATACTTCTTGAAATAATTTAGTGCAGCCAGACCCCTGCAAAGCAGCACAAACAACTGTGATGAGTGCTTCAATCTACCGTTTCTTCCCAGGGTTTCAATCAATTGCTTTCAACAAGTGAACATTGTGAGATATTTAGAGCAAAGGAAAAAAATACATATTGGAAGCTTTTTTTTTTTTTTTTAAGATTTTACTTATTTATTTGACAGAGACACAGTGAGATAGGGAACACGAGCAGGGGATGTGGGAGAGGGAGAAGCAGGTCTCTCCGCTGAGAAGGGAGCCCAATGAGGGGCTAGATTCTCAGGACCCTCGGATCATGACCTGAGCCAAAGGGCAGACGCTTAACAATTGAGCCACCCAGGCGCCCCTGGAAGTTAGCTTTTTACATTCTTGGAAAACGGGATTTTGTACATTTATGTCCTTTTTCTGTCCCCTTGTGGATATTTTCCCTCTTGAAACACACCCAACACCTGCTCCACTGTTGCCCAATAAAAGAAAGGGAGCTGAGCGCCATCCCCAAAGTTCACTCGCATTTAAAGGAGAAACAGTCCTGGGCAGCTGTTTTACACAAAAGAATAGATTACTCAGGTACTATAGAATAGAAACTCAGGTATTATAAGAAAACGGGAGAGATATTCCTTACTAGAAGGCGGACCTGCTCAGCGTTTCTAAATTCACATTGGTAGATTGTTGTACTGATATACTGTTGTAGGCTGAGTGCTAAAACCACATCTTTCCCTCAGTTTTCTTACAGTGACAATGATGGTTCTTCCAAGATTGTCTGTGAGAGGCGAGGCACCTGCAAAACCACGCATTTGACCTGAGCCATCACCCAAGTAGAATGTAATCCGCTCTCAGATCATAGGAGAAAAAAAAGAGAGAGAGAGAGAGAATCCCAAGAAGCAACACTCACGTCAGGGTTTTCATCAAATTTAGTGCTCGTCTCACCATTCGTCTTCATTTGCGGTAGTTTTTTTTATAAACACTCATGTTGAATTGCCCTGGGTTACAACGAGCAACTCAATTATCAGAAAACCACGAGTCTCCAACATTTGCTCTAATTACGAAAGCGGAAGAGTGGACAGAGTTTAGAAAATTTTCAACAAGGCTTAAACAAGAAAGATTTTCCACTTTTTTCCAATCAGGTCAACATAGATACCACTTTGCCTACAACCTTGTCGGCAGTTGGTATTTTTCAGAGATATCATTTGGTTCTTTATAAAAGGCTAAAAGTTGGAGGTCCATAAAAATGATAATCAACTTTTATGTGTGCCTTCTATAGACCAGGAACTGTGCTAAATGGACAGTGTCTAATTTAATCCTCCAAACAAGCCCTGTGAGGTCAGTACTACTCACTAATCTCACTCCAAGGGGGGCAAAGCAGATGCTTCAAGAGGTGAGCTCAGTTTTCCAAGTTCATACAGCTCCTATATGATGGAATCAGGACTTGAGCTCAGTCTAATGCCAGGTTGGACCGTCAGTGACAGCTACTGTCGTTTTTTGACTGTCACCTGCTCCCCTCCCCCACCCCCGCCCCCATCTCATTCCCATTTAGGGATAGTCAGCGATACCTAAATGACAGTGGCCTGGCAGGAGGGGTGGCTACTGGGTTTAATTATTTATATCCAGGGGGAAGAGCCGTCTCATACATTCTGCTTCAGCTCTTTCCCCTGCCCAGGAAAGTAGCCATCCTTCAAACCATCAGTGTTAATTGCTGTCGAGGGATGAATTAGGCGGCAGGGGTCACACACAGTTTACTAGTCATGCATATTTCTTTCAGAATCCCTAAGTACCATTCCCTTAGAGATGAGAAGAAATGATGGGAGGGATGTTAAGAGGGACTCCCAGAAATATTTCTGGACCAGTCATGATCACTAGCCCTTATGATACTCTTGGAGTCATTTTACTGGTTCTTGAAATGAGTGCATTTGCCCTGGGATGGCTTGGCCCCTCCTAGTAATCAGAAGCTCCCAGGATGGGTGAACAGGTTACTTCATTTGCTATAATTCCACAAGTTGAATGTATCTCTCAGCCATTTCCTGAGAATGCTATTATGGGGCAGGAGTAGGGGGATGACTATGGGACAGAAACATATCAGGTGAGAGGGAGCCTATGCTTTTGTATGAAGGAGAAGCCCATTCTCCTTGGTGATGGGAGTTTCCCTTCTGCTCTGACTCCCGCCCAGCCGGGATCAATGGGGTGCCTCCTCCTTTGGGCAACAGGTCTCTCTCTTTCTAAATCCTCTTTTTTGGGCCAAAAAGAAAGACTAAGCAAGACTTCCCTTCTTTTCATCTTTCAGCTTTTTCATCCTGGCCAATGACACTCAAACACCCTCCTCCCCAATTTGGGCCGCTAGACTATGGCAAGAGGCCACATACTGGGTATATTACCTCAGGCCCAGTGTTTGGACTTCACTGAACCTTAACTGCAACATCTGAGAAGGGGGAGGGGAGCGGATGTTGTGAGGATTCATTGAGACAATGTTAAATTTTTATCACGGAGTCAAGGAAGATCTCTTGTTAGGAATGTGTTCCGTCTTACCAGAATAGAGGGCAAAATAGCATTTTACTTATTTTTTTTTAAATAAAGTATTTCTTTTTAAAAAATTATTTATTTGACAGAGAGACAGAGCAGGAACACAAGCAGGGGGAGTGGGAGAGGGAGAAGCAGGGAGCCCAATGTGGGCCTCAATCCCAAGACCCTAAAAACACGACCTGAGCGGAAGGCAGACGCTTAAGGACTGAGCCAACCAGGTTCCCTGCGAAACAACATTTTAAACGATATTTTTATTTTATACGTATGTATGTAAACATAGAATTGAATGTATACATATAAATATAATACATAAACACATTTGATACATATTTATGTTTATCCTAGGACACAGCACTGCCCTCCTGAGCAGTGCAAGAGGGTGGGTTTTTACAGAGAATCGCCAGACAGCTTGACCCAACTGAAGGGCCAGCCTTGTGCTGCTGCTTAAGAGAAAGCCTCGGGGCGCCTGGATGGCTCAGTGGGTTAAAGCCCCTGCCTTTGGCTCAGGTCATGATCCCAGGGTGCTGGGATCGAGCCCCGCATCGAGCCCCACATCGAGCCTCACATCGAGCCCCACATCGAGCCCCGCATCGGGCTCTCTGCTCAGCGGGGAGCCTGCTTCCCCGTCTCTCTCTCTCTCTCTCTGCCTACTTGTGATCTCTCTTTCTCTCTAAAAAAAAAAAAAAAAAAGAGAGAGAGAGAGAGAAAGCCTCGAGTTGGGAAAGGTTTGACAAATACTGAGAAAAACCAGTCAATTAATATGGAAAAAACACTATCCAACCACAGTATAAACCATTTAGACATATGGCTTTAATGTTGACTTTAGTCTCCAAAGCCTCGAGGTCCCCGGGGAAAGGGGGCGGAGGGAGAGACAGGACCAGCTCCACTGTGGGCCAGGTTTGCTGGGTTGCGCCCAGCCCTGCCCCCAGCGGGACCGCCCCCATCCAGGGCTTTGCTCCCAGAAGGCCCCCCTCCCAGAGGGCCCTGCCCTCAAAGCTACACCCCCGGAGGTCCCATTCCTCCCCCAAGCCCCGCCCCCCAAGGCTCCACCCTCAGAAGGGCTCTAAGGTGAAGTCAATGCGCTTCTCTCACTGTCTGGGAATTACTCAATTTTAGTTTTGACCTTGTGTTTTATGAGCGAAGTGGGCGGGACAGTGGAGCACGTGCATGAGCGGAGGGGACAGCCCCCTGTGGGTGTCCACCGTTCCTTGCCTCCTCATTTGCATATACTGCTCACCCTGCTAGGTGAGCACAGCATGCAGGTGGACACCTCGTGCGTGGTGGTCGGCGAGAGCCGCTGACCGCGTGACATCTGTGACCGAGTCAACCGGAGCGCGCCTTCTCTACAGACCAGAGCTTGCTCTGAGCGCCGGCAGGAGGCAGTGGCTTCTTGTGAGCAGCCCAGAACCCTGTCCTGTCCTTTCTCACTCTTGTCACCTCCCTGTGTTAGCCAAGCTTGGAAGTGGTGACTTAGGAGGGAAGGGAGAGAAAGGCAGCCCGCGGCTCCTGGTCCTTTCCAGTCCCTTACTCATCAGCAAGCCGAGGGCGGCAGGGGCGGTGAACGGGCGTGAGTCCCCAGGTGAGGTAAAGACGGCGGAGCCGGCCTTGGGCAGGATTTCCACGGTTCTGATAAGAAGAGGGCACGTGGGCATGCCCCAGCTGTGGAGTCCATGCGTGAATTATTTAACACTGACATTGCACCATGCGAAGATGAATGGCAAAAATCATGCCCATAATCACATTTTAAAATTTTTATTTGCTTGGAATGACATTAAATGCAAACAGAAAACAACAGCCATGCCTCTTCGGAAGAGAGACCATGGAGGAAACGAGCTTTCTACTTTAGTACCTTTAACGAACCCTTCCTCCCTGCTTTTGCCCAAAGAGCCCTATATCTTCATTTTGCATGGGGCTTGCAAATTATGTAGCCAGCCCTGGGAACAGCTGTGCGGTGTCTCAATGACCCAGTGGGGGGAATGGCAGGAGCCTCCCTCCTTGATGCAGTAGTATCCCACAAGCCCCTCAAGCTGAAACAGAACTTCAGGATAAAGTCTGGGGGGAGGTCCTCAAATTTCTGAGTCATGGGCTGCTGTAAACAAAATATCAACAGCTGGGTGGCTTAGGCAACATACAATTTATTTTCTCACAGTTTTGGATGCTGGAAGTCCAAGATCAAGGTGGCAGTAGGGTTCGATTCTTCAAATGTCTCTCCTTGGCTTGCAGATAGCTGTGTTCTCCACTCTGTCTTCAAATGATTATCCTTCAGTGTGTATTGTCTGTGTCCTAACCTCCTCTTCCTATAAGCACACCAGTCATGTTGGCTTGGTGCCCACCCCCAGTGAGCTCATTTTTCCCTTTACCACCTCTTTAAAAATCCTGTCTCTGAATACTGCCACATTCTGAGGTTCTGTGTGGTAGGACGTCAACATAGGAATTTGGGGGCATCCAACTAAGCCCATAACAATAGTCAAAACTGGATCTGAAACTGAAATTTAGACACATTTAAAAATGCTAAAAGTATATATATATTTTGTGTGGTAGGCCTGAGATGGTTGGTAGGCTGAGATGTATTTGCAGCCTTTGAGGGAAACATCCTTTGGAATGATCAAAGAGAGCTTCTATGTAATTCCATACATCCACAATTAAACCCCAGAGCTTTCTAATTTGGAATTTGGCCGTTTTGTGCTTGGTGGCAACCAAAACCAGCCTAGGGCTTTTCTTTTGTTTTGGCAGAAAAGTAGGAGGCAGAGGACTGGAGCATTTAAACATCTTGCTGCTCTTTGGTTTAATCATACTCTACTGAGTTGCCCAAAACTAATGAAGCTCTTGGCTTCGTAGGGGAGAGATGATGTTCATTACATGTCATTGGCCACAATGTTCCTTTTTTAAATTGTTGTTAACATTTGTGTTATTTTTCGGTAAAAGAGACAAACTTTATCTTAGTTTGGGCTGATGTAGCGAGCACCATAAACTAGGTGCTTTAAACAAGAGATATTTATTTCTCTCAGTTCTGGAGGCTGGGAAGTCTACGATGAAGACCCTAGAAGATTCCGTGTCTGTTCAAGTGCCCACTTCCTGGGTCACAGATGACCATCTTCTCCCTGTAACCTCCAAGGTGGAGGAGGTGAGGGATCTCTGTGGGGTCTTTCTTATGGAGACACTAATCTCGCCCATGAGGACTTCACCCTCATGACCTAAACATCTCCCAAGGACCCCGTCTCCTAGTAATGTCCCTTTGGACCTTGGGTTTTCAACATGTGAATCCTGGAGGGATACATTCTGTCTATAGCAAGCTTCACCGAGCATCTTTTATGTTCAAGGCACTGTTTTTTGGCAAAATTAATCATCTCCTACACATCCTTTGAAGCAAGAGTATTTGCCTTCCTTTAGAACTTTTCTCCAGAGAGGATCCTAAAAAGTTCAGAAAAGACTCAGAAGAAACCCGCTGGTTAGCTCGTTTTTCACAGTAGAGCAGAATTCATTTTGAAGCAGGTTAATCTTAGAAATCCAGGCGAAGACAGTTTGCTTGAAAATCATCTCAAATGATCAGTTTTCTTAGTATGAATAATGGTAACTATAAGATCAATAGAACAACTTTTTGTTCTACTATGGACCTACTGTGTGCTGGGTACCTCGGAGCACCTGAGTCGAACCATCTTGTGAACCTTTCAACAGCCCACTGAGGGTCACACTGTCTTCTCCTCCATGTTATGGATGAGCCTTAAGTCTGGGCCAGAAATCACACAACTTTCCCAAAGCCATATTGTTACTGAGGGGCCAGCTGGGATCTACGCCCACTCTGGTTCCAGAGCCTATGATTGCAAACGTGGGCTGCACTAGCTGTTCAGAACCAAGGACGGCTCATGGGGGTGACACAGCAAACCGGTGAGACCCACCACCCTTTTCCCTAAGGTCATCCCGGTACAGCCTGCAGCGATGACCCAAGTTAAGGATTCGAACTAGGTGCTGCATAGGGCGTATTTTAGGGACAAGACGTGGTGGTAAAGGGGGTCTAATGATGCCCAGAGGGAATGGAAGGAAATAGGACTTGGGGAATTATCTGGGTCCCTGGAGGAGTGATCTCCAAACATTTATTAATGTGCACCTCTCTTTCACAAAAATAAATAAATACATAAATACGTACATACACACATATAAAAAAATTTGAGGACATACCACCAATTTAAGCAAATTTTTGATAAATTATAGACTCTACTACTATACTAAATTATTATGCACATTATAAATGACATGCAAAAGGTAAACATTTAAATGGATGACATGAAATACAAATAAAACTTGTAATATTTTCTTCCAGCCCCTTACTGGACTATTTCTCAAACTCCCTTTGGAGAAGACTTTTTAAAGATTTATTTATTGAGAGAGAGAGAGACAACACGTGTGTGCATGTGAGTAGGGAGGAGGGGCAAAGGGAGAAGGAGAGAAGCAAACTCCCCACTGAGCACAGAACCCTTACTGGGGCTCAATCCCATGACCCTGAGATCATGACTTGAGCCAAAATCGTGAGTCAGACATTCAATCAACTGAGACACCCAGGTGCCCTGGAGAAGACTTTTTAAGAAAGAGATAGGACACTTGGATTTTTACCATTAATTCCTAGAATTAATCTTTAAAAGTGGGAAGATGGAAATTTTTTTTTTAAAGAAGGTTTTCTTTCTTTATTCAGAAGAGATAGAGAGGGAGGCAGAGGCTGAGAAAGAAGCAGGCCTCCCACGGAGCAGGAAGCCCAGTGTGGGACTTGATCCCAGGACCTGGGATCGTGACCCGAGCTGAAGGTAGACACTTAACCAACTGAGCCACCCAGGTGCCCTAGAAATGGTTTTTTAAAGACATAATGGTAAGTATTAGAAAATACAGGAGCTGTCAGTTCCTGCTCTACTGATCCGAGATTCATCCATCCGAGTCTGAAAGCACAGCTCTAGGACCAGACACTTCTCATCCCAGACTTGCCAATCCAAAGCTTTAAAAATAGGTGTCACTTAAAATCGATATCATCACAAAATTCTTTTAGCCATTAGCACTCCAAAAGTCAAAGTCAATGTTTGCCACTTCCTTCCAAGTTAACAATACTGATAAACCAAACTTTGGGGGAAAATAATGAACTTTCCTGGGAGGATGAAGCAGAGCCATAGCATATGGCAACAAAGTGAGGTTTAGAGCGCTGTTGGTCACCCAGAAGGCTTAAGGTGGAGAGAAAAACAAAAGGATGTAGTGACCCCAAATGGGGGTCCGAGTTGTGTAATTTGACCCAGGAACTTCCAGGTGGAGAGGACAGCACTGTGTGGGGACAGAGCAAGGGGGAATGAGAATTCCATACAAAGGTGTGAGCAGCTCTTCTCCCATCTCCAGTGGGGAAGGAAGAGATTGGGTTTACTCCGGTAAGCATGGTGATGAGTTGGTGAGGTAGGTTGACTAGGTGTCTGGACACCTGAAAAAGCCAGGGAAGGGGACTTCCTGGCCATCTTGTCCGTGTCTTACTGAAAACTTGTCATGTGCAAGACTTTCTTTTAATGGGTTGCTGGGTGAATTGAAGTACAAATCAGACTACCGGCTGCCACGTGGCTCAGGTGGTCCATGACACAATGTCCCGCAACTAAGGGGATGACCTTAGCATTACAGACATCGTTCTGTCTTTATTATTTTGAAATTTTAAAAATATCTTATTAATTTGTTGACTCCAAAGAGGCAATTTATTGCTTACTATGACAGTTTTTTGATAGAGGACACAAAACTGCTTTCTTTGTTATGAAAATCAATATGTTGCACCAATTTTCTGAAAAGATGGAAATGAAGTGCCTCCTTCCAGCAGGGTCAGGACACAAGTGTACCCTATGTATTGGTTTTGCAATAGAGCCCATTTACAGAATGTACATGTCTCTCAATATAGAAGACATTTGCTCACATTTACATGTAGAACATTCCCAAACCTGGTCCAGGTGCACTCTTACTGGCAAGGCATAACGAAGAGTTTTCCTGCAAATGATATGTGGTCATGGAAGGATCAGCACTGCAATTCGTGGCTGATTCCAAAGGCTCTAAAGAGGTGGTAGATGCACAGGCAAAGTGGTGACTTTTGCAGAGGAAGCAGGCTTGGGAGAGATAGCAAAGTAGAAGTTAGAGAGGGCCCTAAAATCTCCTCCTGTGGGATTATTGGCCATTGATCTTGAGAAAGGCTATGGTGAAGACTTGAAAAGCATCAGATCAAACCCTTGGCCACTGGAGGTTGAAACTGACATGAGCAGCACTATCTCTATTCTTGACCCAAGCCATAGGATGACAAGCTTTGCTTTTTCAATGTGGCCTCATGTCTCTATACTGCCCTATAAAGAAATTTACACAAATAAATGCTGAGAGTATAAAGTGTTAGCAGAGCTCCCCTTGGCCATTTCCTAAGTTTTGTCCACTCTGAAGTGAGTAGCGCTTCGGTGAGTGCATTGCAGGAAATTGCCTTAATTTATTGCAAACTTCTGTCTGCATTTTCTCCATTAGATCTATTTGTTGATATCTGTTATTTGCTGTGCTGTATTGTCGATGTACTATTGCAAAGTCTACAAGCTGTTGAATACAGAGCAAGCATATTAACTGTTAGGTGATCAGAAACAATGTTGTAAGCATCTTATAACCCCTCATGTGTTTGTTACTTACATGTAGTCATTTCCCTCTGTTCTAGTTACATCTTAGTAAATTGTTCGGATTTTCTGTTGACATATAATGTATAATAAATTTTCCCACTGAAAGTAACGGGGCAAAGACTATTTTTGTTGTTATTCAGAGCATCTGAGTTTCAAGGATGGATTAACTAATGTTAAATGGGAGATGTCTATGTATCATTCTGCTTTGATTATGAAACACAAATACTTTGGATAAAGGGAAAGGCCTTTTTGCCCAAACAAAAATAAAAATAAACTGCTTCTAGACAAAGAGTTGCTTTTCTGATTCTTATACCAATTGTATCTTAAAATGAAAAATGAGACACCATCGATATTACAGACTAGCTAAATTTGATCTTTTGGAGTTGATTTATTGATCATATCTTCTGAGATCTGTTTGCTGAAAACAGAACGGCATTTTGAGTTTCCAATTTATATGTGCTTTCCTAGTGTCAACATTTTTAAGAGCTAATGTTCATTGATTGTTAATAAGCCACAAAATATCACACAGAAGTAAGTTAGGAACTTCTGCAAAATGGTCCACTAGTTGTACTATAGCTGTTACTTTCAATGATATGGGGATTTAGTTTGTGTATAAATTACCTACCTGTTACATACATGTTATGTTATATGATGTTTACTTATTACTATAAAATTTTATTACATATTACTTTGCATGTTTACAAATTCTAAGTCAAAACACCGACAAAGTGTGCAACACACAAATACTAAACTTAGTAAAAAAATAATTTGGGCCAGGAATACAACTGTGCTGCAAATGTGCATAGAAGACACAATCGATTAAAGGACATTACTTAAAACGTATTTAGGACATTTTATATTCCTTCTTCTGTACATTATTATTTTCTTATTTTGAAACAATCAAAAACTTAGTTAATGAGGAGCTTTATTTTCCTAAACCATTCGAGAGTTCATTAATAACCTCAGTGCTCTATCACTCCTGCATATGTTACGGTGGATTTCCTACAAATGAGAATATTCTCCCACATAACCACATTGCAAGCATCAAAATCAGGAAACTTATGTAGATATATAACTATCCTTTCACCCACAGACCCCCTTCACATTCTGGCAATTGCCTCAATAACCCATGATAGATGCATGCATTCCTGTCTGTCTTAGTCTCTTTCAGTCTGAAACAAACTTTCAGTCATTTCTTGACTTTTGTAAACCTGACACCTTTGAAGATTACAGGCCAGTTTGTTCTGGAATGTTCCTCAGTTTTGGTTGGTCTCATGTTTCCTCATGATTAGATCCAGGTTATGTCTCTTGAGAGAAATAACACAGAAGTGACTCTGTGTTCTTCTCATTGCATCCTGTGTGGCATAGGATTTGGTTTTTCCCATCATTGATGATGTTAATTTTAATCACCTGGTTATGGCAGACTGTTCTAGTCTTCACTGTGAAGTTATAGTTTTCCTTTTCAAAATTCAGAAGTATTTAGTGGGGTGGTATTTTAACACTATTTAAATATACCATCCCTCATCCAACTTTTGATTTATTATTTATTGTAATATTTGTATGGGCATACATTTTCCTATTTTCAAATGGATTATATTCTGTTACCATTATTATTTATCGTGATGGTTATGTTGTCTCGAGTCTGACCAGTAGGGGCCCCTTCAAACTGACTTCTGTGTCCTTTTGACAAGTACTCATCCTTCTTTGAACACCAATATAACAAGATGTTCCAAGTTTATCTTGTACTTTTACTACCCAGCCCTAGAATCAGTTAACTTCTGATTCTTTTGAGTGGAAAAGGGAATTTAGAAGCCAAGATCTGAACGCTTAGGTGTCCTCACTGCCATTGAGATGTCATTGTTTCCAAGCAAGTTAGTGAACAGTATTAAATATATATGTATGTGTATGGGCACACACATGTGTTTGGGAGCATACTTACACACATTTCCATCTCTGTTTACTTTTATGCATCTCTATATTTTGGGCTTGTGTTCATACAACTATTTTCAATCCCAATCCAATAAACAGCTCTAATTCAAGCTCTTTTCCCCCTTCCATATTTGTAACTACTCCAAATATAAGAAACCTGGCTCCCGTTATCCTTCGTATACTTACACGATTTGACCAGTTCCCTTGCATGTACCCAAACTCGCCCCTCCCCCTCCAGATCCCACCTCACTTCACACTGGCTCAGATTCTTTGTGCTGTGCAGCCCCCACTCATGTAGACACTCTCCTGCTCAGACTCTGGTGATCAGCTGGGCTTCCCCTCTGTGGGGATTCCCTCTTCATCCCATGCCGGCTCTGACTCCCAGCACTGGGCCGCTTCTCCAACCCCACCCCACGTGGGTACCCTCCTCACCTCAGTCCGGTCAGAGGCTCCACGCCAGGCTGAGGTGACAGAGGAACACCCTTTCCACTCCACTCGGGCTCCCACTCTTCATGTCAGGTTCTGCACATTCTTTAAACTTGGTGAGAAATAATGCACAAAAAAAAGGTATTTGAACTACAGGCATTTTGTATACTATCCAAAAACTGTCTAACAATTTTCAAAGTCAATGAAATGTTGAAGTGTACTGAAAACACATTTCCCAAACATAAATTTGAAATTTTATTGGATACACAGTTGAAAGGCTGAGTTGATAACCTCATGCCATGAAGAGTCAATTACATAATTTTATTGTAGAAATTCTTAATGTTTAATAAAGTATAAATTCTAGATTTCAACAAAAGCTATACTTTTTTAAAAAATTCCACTTTTAGACACACGAACAAATGGAAAAACATTCCATGCTCAGGGGTTGGAAGAACAAATATGGTTAAAATTTCCATACTACCTGAAACAATATACAGACTGAATGCATTCCCTATCAAAATACCAACATTTTTCACAGACCTACAACAAACAATCCTAAAATTTGTTTGGAAGTACAAAAGCCTCTGAATAGCTAAAGCAGTCTTGAAAAAGAAAAACATCACAATTCCAGACTTCAAGTTATATTACAAATCTGTACTAATCCAAACAGTATGGTACTGGTAGAAAATAGACACACTGATCAATGGAATAGAATGGAAATAAACCCATGATTATATGGTCAATCAGTCTTCAACAAAAGAGGTAAGAGTATGCAATGGGGGAAAGACAATCTCTTCAACAAAGGGTGTTGGGAAAACTGGACAGCTACCTACCATCAACAAAAATAAACTCAAAATGGATTAAAGACCTAAATGTGAGACCTGAAACAGCAAAAGTCTTAAAAGAGAGCAAAGGCAATAATGTTTCTGACATTGGCTGTAACAACATTTTTCTATGTCTCCTGCGGGAAGGAAAGCAAAAGCAAAAATAAACTGTTGGGACTATGCCAAAATAAAGAGCTCTGCACAGCAAAGGAAATGATCAACACATCTGAAAGACAACTTACTAGGGAGAAGGTATTTACAAATCACTTATCTGATAAAGGGATGGTATCCAAAATACATAAAGAATGTACACAACTCAACACACACACAAAAACAAATATTGAAATATTTTTATATTTTAAAATAACTTAATAAAAATTATAAAAAATGGGCAGAAGACATGAACAGGCATTTCTCTGAAGAAGGCATCCAGATGGCCAACAGACAGGATGCTCAACACACTCATCCTCAGGGAAATGTGAATTAAAAGCACATTAAAATGTCATCTCACGCCTGCCCAATGGCTAAAATAAAAAACATAAGAAACAGCAAGTGTTGGTGAGGGAATGTGAAGAAATAGGAACCCTCGTGCACTGTTCATTACATCACATGCCCTCCTTAATGTCCATCACCCGGTCACCACATCCCTCCACTCCCCACCCTCCCCCAGCAACCCTCAGTTTGTTTCCTATGATTAAGGGTCTCTAATGGTTTGTTTCTCTCTCTGGTTTCATCTTGTTTTATTTTTTCCTCTCTTCCCCTGTGATCCTCTGTTTTATTTCTTAAATTCTACATGTCCGTGAGATCATTACCTTTCTCTGATTGACTTATTTGCTTAGCATAATATCCTCTAGTTCTATCCATGTCGTTGCAAGTGGCAAGATTTCATACTGTTTTAGATGGCTGCACAATATTCCACTGTATACGTATACCACATCTTCTTTATCCATTCATCTGTCATTGGACGTCTGGGCTCTTTCCACTGTTTGGCTATTGTGGACATTACTGCTATAAATATTGGGGTGCGGGCACCCCTATGGATCATTACTTGTATCTTCGGTGTAAATACCCAGTAGTGCAATTGCTGGGTCATAGGATAGTTCTATTTCCAACTTTTTGAGGAACCTCCATACTGTTTTCCAGAATGGCTGCACCAGCTTGCATTCCCACCAACAGTGTAAGAGGCTTCCCTTTTCTCTGCATCCTCGCCAACACCTGTCATTTCCTGACTTGTTAATTTTAGCCATTCTGACTGGTGGGATGTGGTATCACTTTGTGGTTTTGATTTGTATATCCCTGATGCCAAGTGATGTGGAACACATTTTCATATGTCTGTTGTCCATTTGGATGTCTTCTTAGCTGAAAATCTCTTTTTAAAATATTGCATATAACAGTATCATTTTTCAAAGGTAGGTTTAGGGGTGCCTGGGTGGTTCAGTCAGTTAGGTAGGCATCTGACTCTCAATTTTGGCTCAGGTCGTGATCTCAAGGTGGTGGGATGGAGCCCCAGCTCGGGCTCCCTGCTCAGCACGGAGTCTGCTTGTCCCTCTCCCTCTGGTCCCCCCCACACACCCCCACCACCCTGCTCCTGCACATGCATGCTCTCTCTCTCAAATTAAAAAAAAAATAATAGGTTAGATACCCAGCATCATGATCTCAGTGGTTTAGATGCCATGTATCTGAGAACTATAATGAACATGTAGTACTTTACAGTATAATCTATAAAAGAAACAGGACCTATATAAGCAATGTGATATCACTGGTGTCCCGTCAGCCTGTGAGGAGCTACAAGGCTCAGGCTACTTTCTGAAATACAGTGTGTCATCTGCTAGCGTCTTTTAATGTATCTGCAACTATAGCTTATCAGACGCCTTTCGGCATACTTCTGTAGCTCTCAGGATATATTTAACTTTGCCAATGTAGTTTCTCAGGATTCAAACTTATCTTCAAAGACGTGAGGCCTAAAATACCCAAGTAAGGCACACAGACCTAGCAACGATTTTTACAGAAAGCAAGACGTTGGGACGGCTGAGCCACGGAACCAGCATGGCAATGTCGCCACGAAAGCCAAGTGTCGAGATGCAATTATTTTACAGTCTGGAGAGCTTGGGCTTCTAATTATTTGTGATTCAGTCTTCCATGTCCTATAGTTTTATATTTAATAATGAAATTTGCAAAATTTCTACAGATTGGTGTTATTTTGGTAATTATTATTATTATTATTACTGAGAAACAGTAACTTAGTAATTCCAGCTTTTTACCTCCGGAAGGGACATTCTCCTCACTTCCTGCAGGGTGTCTAGGGAGTCCCGATGAAACTTGTGTCCTGGGCGAGCCCTGCCAGCTTTCCTTCCCAGGAGCGGGGGAGTCCCTGACAAACGTCTTCCAGACTTCAGGTTAAGAGGGGACTGTTTTGACCCCCCTAGTTTCAGCCTTCCTAAGTTTAGAGAGGCTTCCCACACCACACTTGGCCTAGGAAAATACTATTTACCCCTGAGTCATGGATTTCTGAGCTTCCCTTGGACTCCTTCCAGACTTTTTGGGCAATGTGGGGGTCTTGGTCTCTGCCCCCAGATGGCCCTATTTTTAGTTAGCAATTATAGAAGAACATTTTTTTTAAAGATTTTATTTATTTACTTGACAGAGAGAGACACAGGGAGAGAGGGAACACAAGTAGGGGGAATGGGAGAGGGAAAAACAGACTCTCCACTAAACAGGGAGCCGGATGCAGGGCTCCCTGAGATCCTTGACCCTGAGATCATGATCTGAGCCGAAGGCAGATGCTTAACCAACTGAGCCACCCAGGGGCCCCAAGAACATTCCTTAAATGTGCTACAGGTCACAGCTCTGGCTTATGTGGCTGGGTTATCTCCATAGAGGGTTGCCTGGTTAAAAGTGTGCTTCAGATACAGGACCTGCTTGTGCTAGGACATTATTTGTGCTTTATGTGAAATTCAAATTTAACGAGGCATCCTTTCGTTGTTGTTGCTGCCGGTTTGTTGGTAACTCTGGCAACCCTCTCTCCAGGGTGCAGCACAGGATATGGGTACCAGGGAGGCTTTGCAAATTCTGGGCAAGCCTGCTAGATTCCGGGAGAGGCAACCTGGCAGATGGGCTGAAGAGATACAGGGAAACAATAAAGCAGCCATCCATGGCTCTTAAGAGTAGCCTTCCTTTAGGCACAAGCAGGTTTAAATTAGTTTGGAAGCACCCCACCTGTTCTCTACAGGCCTTGGCCTCTTCGTATGTAAAATCAGGAGGTTGGGACATTGCATCCTTGAGAAGCCATCAAAGGGGCAAAACTCTCCCCCAAAACACACATATGCCTAAAAAATTAGGTTCAGTGTCAGAGAGTCACACCCCCACCCTTGAAGGCCTTCCGTGGCCCTCAGCCAGGGTGCCCCAGACCAGGTCTCTAAGGATCCTTCCGGCAAGAAGAGGTTGTCATTCTGCGGCGCTCATCCCGCTTAAGGAATAAGAAAACAACGGCCCAAAGTAGAAAACCATGAAACACCTCGCATGTACCATCTGGGAACATTTGTGTTAGATGACATCAAAAGATTTTACGAACGTGAACTCCTTGGTTCCCCCATCTCTGCTCACCTGATGGGTCCTGAGTGGTTCTGTAGTTGCTGTTTTTAAGGGGAAACCGAATCATAGCAGAACGCAAAGACTCTTCGGGATGGCAGGAGAATTCTCTAGGCGCCCTATCTTCTTGGACCCCTCTTTTCCATCTCTTTGGAAGGGAGAGGAGAGCTGAGAAAAGGTGAGACTCTCTGTTCTAGTGGGTGCAGAAGTAGCCGGGCAAAACAACCTGAGGGGGACCAGAGGACCAACATGAGATACCCAAGGCAGTCATGAAGCCTGGAGAAAATACTATTTCGGGATTATGAGACGGGGAGACAAGGTTTTAGGAGGTCGCTATAAAATTAATTACACTCAGTAGCCTTCATCTTTTGACTGGCTAGAACTTTCTTCTTTCTTCCTTCAATCCCCAGGATGACCCTGTGAAGTGGCATCCCCACTTTATAGAAAAGGAAATCAGGCTCAAAAAGAGGAACTTGCCCAGGGACACAGAGGCTTTGTAATATTCATCTCCACAGAACACCCCATGGGGCACTGATGGGACAGGAAGAGAGTAGGGTCCCACGTCTCTATTTCTTATTCTAACGAAGTCCCGTGATGCCAGTCTGCAAGGAAAACCGGAAGGTAGAAGGCAGATCTTGGAGCTCTGGCCGGCCACACACCCTGGGACTGCGGATTTAGGTGGAAGGGGACGCCAGCAGTCCAAACTGGGAAGGCGTGGGGTTTATTGAACATCAGCTCTTTCCTGCTGGTTCCAGATGTGTGCACCTGCTCCCGGCCTCTGATCAAGTCTAATGGTGGAGAGCAAATAAAGCAGACAATGTTGCGGTTCCAGGTGAACAGAAACCCTCTGGGAGATGGACAGGGATTTCCCTGAGCAGAGAGGGTCACAGTCTTGGAGGGTGAAGCTGTTTTGGCCGCTTTTATATGTCCTCAGAAGCCGGGTTATCTCAGGATATCTCTGGTCAGCCCTGGGGGGGGGGACCCCAGATTCTGAAATGTCACAGGTCCTCCCACCTCATGGATTCTGCAGGGTCTCAGAGGTGAGCTTGAAGTCCTCAGATCTGCCTGCCACCCCCAGCCTCACAGAGCCTTGCAGGCAGCTCATTGCAGGTCCTGTGGTCGGAGTGGGGGTGGGGGACCTTTCTCGCTGCCCAACTGAGAACTGACATCCTGCTGGCCTGACTGTCACGGTGCCGCTTAGGGAGACGGAGGAAGGGAGCCACATCAAAGATGTAACGATCACACAGGATCCCCAGAGCAGGACTTCACAGAGACAGAAATCATTGCACGGGTCAATAATGCAAAATCAACCGATAATTACTTTTATTCTTCACGATAATAACAGCACCAACCAAATTCATAACGTTTGGTCAACATTTACTTTGAGAATCAAAATGACAGTTGTGAAAGCCTTTTGTCAACGAGCCCCTTCTGTCATTCACTGCCTTAAGAAAAAGAAGATATGAAGGTTAGGAACTACACTGCGGAAATGACGTTTAACCTTGCCATTATCTAAATTGATTGCATTTGACCCAGCTTTGCTTTGTGTCAAGGGCAAAAGCACTTGTGGTCTTATGGACTGAATTTTTCAATTTCCAAAAAGTCAGAGGCATGCTCAGAAAATTGCCAGTGCTCAGAAAAGATAGGCCTGCTGCCGGGGTGGGGAGAGAGGCTCCCTGCTGAGCAGAGAGCTGGATGCGGGGCTCGATCCCAGGACCCTGAGATCATGACCTGAGCTGAAGGCAGACACTTAACCGACTGAGCCACCCAGGTGCCCCACGTACTTCTTTTTATATCACTGGTTTGTTTCTCTTCATTGCCGAGTGTTAGTTCATGCTAGTTCATGCACCCTAGTTTATCCCTTCTGCTGTTGATGGACATTTGAGTTGTTCCCAGTTTCTGGCTGTTAGGAATAAGGTTGTTACGAACACTTTTTTTTTTCTAATTTATTTATTTATTTTTTACTGAAGTATAATTAACATACAACTTTATATTAGTTTCAAGGGTACCACAGAGAGATTTGACAACCGTCTACATTACTCAGTGCTCACAGTGGTAAGTGTGGTCAGCATCTGTCACCACACATTATTACAGGATTATAGGCTACGTTCTCTAGGCTGCACTTTACATCTCTGTGACTTATTTATTTTATAAGAGAAATTTTGTACCTCTTAATCCTCTTTATTTCTCCCAAACCCTCTTCTGTGTCTCCCTGGCAATCACCAGCTTGTTCTCTGTATGTAGGAGCCTGGGTCTGTTTGTTGAGCCCACAGACATCTGGGATTTGTCTTTCTCTGTCTGACTTATTTGTTAGGAACACAAGAGTGTTCATAACAGGACCACTGGGTGGGGGCGGGGCGGGGACGGGAACATATATTTTCATTCCTTTTAGGTAAATGCTTAGGAGTAGAATTGCTAGGACATCAGGTAGATGCTTGTTTAACTTTTCCAAGAACTGCCCACGCATCTCCGAAATGTTGTATTCCTGGTTAAATACTAAGGAGAATTGAACCAATATTGACTGAGTACTGATAAAATGGAACAAAAGCCTCTGTTGTTGGGACAGCTCCTTGAGGAGAACACAGTGGACAAAGAAGTTAAATAGGAAATGTCAAACACGGATGAGCGGTGGAGAGAAAAATAAAGATTCCAGGAGGGAGGAAGCAGCATCTGGCTTGGACAAGATTCACATTAGCTGTTGTCATTGGGGGCGGGGGCGGAAACAAAAACTGATTTCTGTTTCTTTTATGACCCAGAATTCAGTGCATTGGATTTTGCAATCAGGAGGTGATTTGGTGACCTTGACAAGAAGAGTTTTGGTGAATCATAAGGCCTCTTAGTTAGCTGTGAGTCATTCTTGTCCATGGACCAGAGAAACAACTTTAAACCATCTAGGTGAGCTTTGGGCTCTGGAGTCAAGCTGTCTGGGCTCGGCTCCCTGCTTGGTCACTTGCTGAGTGCCCTTGGGCAAGTTATCATTTTCTATAAGTCTCAATTTTCTTATTTGCAAATAAAGACAATGATAAGAACCCTAACTTCATAGGGCTATAAGGTCAAAGGAGATAATTCTTGTAAATTGCTTGGACACAAAAACTGAGTCAGGAGAAATAGTCAATTAACGTTGGTTGTCATCAGTTTTAAAGAGGAGACCTTTTCTTTCCTCCGTGACCTAGTTGAGCATTTGATCCTCCTGTCCTATCTTTCTCCAAGATGTCTGCGTATTCCCTGAAATTTGTATTCTTGTGGTCATGTTGGCTTTGAATGGTTGATGTGAGATCACTTTGTTCCCCCTCCTATAACACTGTGCTGACCCAGTGTGGAATTCACCCTGCTTTCCTTGAATTCCAGCCCCCCCCCCCCGCCCCCAGATCTTCATTTCACAAAATACAATAAAGCAGAGCAGAAATCACCCATGGATGGGAAGACGGGGAAGGGGTCAGTCTATGTGAGAGCCCCCAGAAGTCCTTGAAATGGCCCCAAACACCATGAAATCAGATACTCTATACCAGAGTCTAGTCCCTCTGACACCAAACCGTACTGCTCAGTCCTCCTTGGGTGGTTTTTTGTTTTGTTTTGTTTTTTTTTAAAGATTTTATTTATTCACTTGACAGACAGAGATTACACGGAGGCAGAGAGGCAGGCAGAGAGAGAGGAAGGCAAGCAGGCTCCCCGCTGAGCAGAGAGCCCGATGCGGGGCTCGATCCCAGGACCCTAAGATCATGACCTGAGCTGAAGGCAGAGGCTTAACCCACTGAGCCACCCAGGCGCCCCCCTCGGGAGTCTTCCTCCCAATTTCTCTTCTCCTCTCTGTTCTCAGCGTTCCCCACACCCTAAAATCCCTGTTCATTTCTCCCGAGAGCCGTTAAGTTGTCCTCTCTGTCTTCTTGCTTTCTGAAAGCCCTGCTCTCAGAGCCCAATCTCAGCCGCCCAGCTTCTTATCAACAAAGACTCCTTCCTTTTCGGGAGAAAATTTTATAGCAGTTGTACTTGATAAACAACATTTGACAAATGATATCTCTTTTGTCCTCATTATCCTCATGTGTGAGAGGAGATGTCTAATTTTGGATAGGGACTGGCATTTCCCCAGTCTCTCTGAGATCCTGGCTCTCTCAGAAGAGGTGATATCGCACAGGCTTGACTTGCTTTTCTGAGCGGTGGAGGAGAGATTTGGGGGCCTGTGGGGCCCTGCTTGTGACTTGGCCTCTCTTCTCCTTGTCTTGCAGGGACAGACTTCAGGGCATGGTGCAGGCAGGGGCTGCTAAGAGCCTGGCCGGATAGGGGGGATTTTCTCTGACCTGCAGAAAGCTGGTTTCATCCCTGAACTGTGTTCTTGGGCATTCAGCTTGCTTTTTGCATGTTTGTTTCACCAAAGAAGACTTCAGGGTTGTCTTTATGCCTTTTAGAGAACTGTATTCTGTTCCTTTGGTATTTTGCATTTGGAATTATGCTTTGAATTGCAACTTAATTGTTCTTCTTTTACTTTACTTCTCTGTAATTGCCAAGTTTTCTAATTTTATTTCTTTTATAAATACCTTTTTAAAATCCTCTTTCCTTACCCCACACACACACACAACTTAGGTGTAAATCTAACAGAATATCTACAGGATCCATATGAGGGAAACTACAACGATGTGATGAAGAAAATCAAAGAAGAACTAAATCAGTAGAAAGCCTCCATGTACATGGTTGGGAAGGACTCAACACCGCCAAGATGTCAGTTCTTCCCAAGGGAATCAATAAATTCAATATAATCCCAATCAAAATCCCAGCAAGTTATTTTGTGGATACTGACAAACTAAGTCCAAAGTTTCAACTTGATATGGGAAAGCAAAGACCCAGAATAGCCAAGACGAAATTGAACAAAGCTGGAGGACTTTAAGACTTTATATAAGGCACAGCAACCAAGACAGTATTTTTTACTCTTTATTTTTATTTTTATCTTTACTGGGGAAAGAATAGACAAATAGATCCGTGGATGAGAATAAAAAGCCCAGAAATAGAGCCACACAAAGGCAACTGATCTTTGACAAAGGATCAAAGACAATCCAGTAGGAAAGGATAATTTTTTCAATGAAAACCGCTGGAACATTTACGCAGGTAAATGAATAGAGACACAAATCTCAGACTTTTCACAGAAATGAACTCAAAATGGACCTTAGACCTAAGAGTAAAATGCAAACTATTCAACTCACAAAAGATAACAGGAGAAGATCTAGTGGCCTTGGGGTTGGCAATGGCTTATTAGATCCAAAAGCAAGTGAAAAAAAATTGATAAGTTATGCTTCATTAAAATTAAAATGCTTCTGCTCTGCAAAAGACACTGTTTAACAAATGAAAGACAAGCTACAGAGCAGGAGAAAATATTTGCAAAACACAGATCTGAAACAGAATGGCATCCAAAACATGCAAACTCCACAAGAAAACAAACAACCCAACTTAAAAATAAGGAGGAGATCTGGACTTGAAAGACCCGAGCTTCCCAGTGATGGCAAATATACATATGAAAAGATGCTCCACATCATAGGTCATCAGGCAATTGCAAATTAGAGCAACAATGACATACCTCTACGTACCTCCATACCAAGATCTGGCAAGGATGAGGATCGACAGAATTTCCCACTCACGCCGGTAGGAATTCAAGACGGTACATCCACTTTGGAAGAAGGCTTGGCAGTTTCTCACAAAACAAAATATACTCTTGCCATATGATCCAGCAGTTGTGCTCCTTGGTATCTACCCAGCGAAGCTGAAAACTTATGTCCGAACAAAAACCACGGCAGGGGCGCCTGGGTGGCTCAGTGGGTTAAGCCTCTGCCTTTGGCTCAGGTCATGATCTCAGAGTCCTGAGATCGAGTTCCGCATCTGGCTCTCGGCTCGGTGGGGAGCCGGCTTCCCCCTCCCCTCTCTGCCTGCTGCCCTGCCTGCTTGTGATCTCTCCCTCTGTGTCAAATGAATAAATAAAATCTTAAAACAAGCAAACCAACCGTGGCAGGTAGGACATGGGAGTGAACCCTAATGGATTTCAGTTCATAATAATGTATCAATATTGGCTCATCAATTGTAACAAATGTACCACACCAACAGGGGAGGTTAGTAATAGGGGAAACCTGTGTTGGGGGAGGGCATGTTATGAGGAAATACATGGGAATTTCTACTTCCTGATACATTTTTCTGTAAATCTAAAATTGTCATACATATTACTTCCTTAGGGTAGTTGTAACCAAGGACCACAACCTGGATGGCTTAAAGTCACAGAAATTTATTGTGTCATGATTCTAAAGGCTGAAAGTCCAAAATAAAGCTGTCGGTAGGGCTGTGCTCCCTCTAAGACTCTGGGTAGGCTCCTTCCTTGCCCAGTCCTAGCTTCTGGGAAGTCCTGCTGGAAATCTAGCCGTTCTTAGTGTGCCTAGCTTGCACCTGCCCCCATTTAACCTCTGCCTCCACTCTCACATCCCTGGCCGCTATCCTCTTCTCTCTGCGCATGTGATGTTTGGGTCCCAAGTTCCCTTTTTTGTAAGGACGTCAGTCACATTGGATTTGGGCCCACCTTAATGCCCTCATCTTAATTCTATTTCCAAATAAGGTCACATTCACAGGAACGGGAGACTCCCATATGTCTTTCTGGGGGGACACAATGCAAATTGTAACATGCCCTAAAAAATAAAGTTTGTTAATTTTTGAAAATCCTCTTTCCTTCTCCGGATAGAAGGAAGGTCGGAAGAGACAGGGAGAAGTAACTTTCTTGGCTTTGTCTTAATTCTCTGGCATAGATATTCTATTAGTAATACCTATAGATTCCAAGATTTGATGGTGAGGGGTGGCTCAATCCATTGATCATATGATTTTATATCATTCTCTGCATTCAATTAAAGGAAAATAGTTAAGTCAAAAAGAAAAATGATCTAATTCTTCTTTTATATGACATATCTGAAAAACGAAAAATGCCCCCCATATAGGCTGTCATGGGTGTTAGCATCTAGAGAGCAGCAAATAAAACTTGTCGTTTAAAAAAAAAAAAGATTTTATTTATTTATTTGAGAGAAAGAGAGAGAGAACATAAGGGGGGAGGGCCAGAGGGAGAGGGAGAAGCAGGATCCTTGCTAAGGGAGGCCCCATCCCAGGACCCCGGGATCACAACCTGAGCTGAAGGTAGATGCCTACCCAACTGAGCCACCCAGGCACCCCAAAACTTGTAGAGTTTTTAAGACAATCATTTATGTTTATGGCATTTGGGCAAAGAAGTCAGGACTGGAGGAAGACAGGAGCCCAGTTTGTGGCTATGTATGTTATTGCACTGTATGCTGGCTGGTTAGCATTAATAAGAACACCCCTCCCGAGTCAGAAATGTCCCTCTGTTCTGAGCAGTGAGCTGTGATCTGGGCCCTAGCCATGTCTCTAATGTCATCAGATGAACCAGCGTCTCTAGGACAACACCAATCTGTCTGTGTTAGAGACAAGGGGCCACCTGCTGCTCAGAATCCACCCCCTACCTCTTCCTTAACCCCACTTTTCTTTGATCCAATGCACCTAGTTAAAACCAGTCATCTCCCCTAACACCCTCGCAGCTGGGGGTTCCAGGAGACCGAATTCTGCTTGAGTCCTGGTCGGCAGGCCCTGGAAAGGACTGCCTGTCCCAAATCAAAGAAAGGCTCCAGAATTCTTCCTCCCTGGTTGTGACGCTCTATCCGGAGGTTTGGTTGCTGTCTTGTGACCATGACTAAGCAGCTCTCCCTTGCAGGAGAGTGGAGCAGAGAGAGGGAGGGAGAAGAAATCCGGGACAGGATGGGGCTGCTGCTGCCCAAGCCCTTTTCCTCCTCCCTGCTTTCTCTCACAGTTTTATTTCTTGAAGAAACAAGATCGTTTGGCCTTTAGGATTTGCCACATTTGGGATTTTGCTAATTGCATCTCTATGCTAACAGGATGTTCTTCTCTTCCTGTGTCCTATAACTTGATAGCTCTAATGGCGTGCTCTGGTTCAACTTTGATTCTTGGGCAGGGTGGGAGGAATTACTCCACAGAGAGCTGTATCCACCATGAGACACAAAGTATTGACTTATCTGAGTCTACGTGACATTAACAGCCACTGATGATCATTGCAGGTTCCAAATATATGATATTCTAATTTTATTATTCTTTCATTTATAAGCAGTGATAAGGGAAAGCTTTTCGCATCCACTATTTGGTTGGTCTGAGGAATAGACCATATAAAAAAGATAATGTAAATTCTTGATTTTCATTATTCGCTACTTTAAAAAAAGGATTTTATTTATTTCAGGGAGAGAGCAGTGGGAGAGAGAAGGGGATAGATTCCCTCCCCGCTGAGTGGGAAGCCGGATGCGGGACTGGATCCCAGGACTCTGGGATCATGACCTGAGCCAAAGGCAGACTGTTAACAGACTGAGCCACCCAGGCACTCCTATTTGCTACTTTTGAGACTAAGGAGTCGGTTTCCTACTATATTTAAAGGCAGCCAATCAAGAGATTTTTTTAAAAAACATGTATTTATTTTAGAAAGTTTGAGGGAGAGAGAGAGAGAACACATTTGAGTTGGGGGGGGCAGAGGGCAAGGGAGAATCTCAAGCGGACGCCCTGTTGAGCACAGAGGCCCACACGGGGCGGGATCTCAGGACCCTGAGATCACGAACTGAGCTGAAATCAAGAGTCAGCCGCTTAATCGACTGAGCCACGAAGGCACCCCAATGAAGAGATCTTTAATATGTTGATTTGTTTGTTTTTGTCATGAATAACTTCTGGGCTTACATTTAGGTGATGTGTTTACATCCATAGCTAGCATTATTTTTAGTAATGTCCAAACTGTCCTAAACTTGGGTCCCTGGGAGTCTCTTCGAGTGGCTTCTGAGTCAACCCCATTTAGTATAATGTTTCTTTTACATTTTTTAATGCCCTTCATTAGGTTGTGGAAGTCCCTTCCTCATTACAGTTTGCTAAGAGATCTGGTCATGATCAAAAGTGAAGTTTTATCAAATGTACTTTCTGCATCTACGGAAATAATCATATGGTTTTTAATCCTTTATTACTGTGGTGAATTTCCTGAATCACTTTCCTAATGTTAAACCAGCCTTTTTAAAAATTCAAGGATAGGGGGCACCTGGGTGGCTCAGTGGGTTAAGCCTCTGCCTTCGGCTCAGGTCATGATCCCAGGGTCCTGGGATCGAGCCCCACATCGGGCTCTCTGCTCAGCGGGGAGCCTGCTTCCTCCTTTCTCTCTGCCTGCCTCTCTGCCTACTTGTGATCTCTGTCTGTCAAATAAATAAATAAAATATTTAAAAAAAAATAAAAATTCAAGGATAATTAATATTCAGTGCTATATTAGTTTCAGGTGTACAGTAGAGTGATTCAACAATTCTACATGTTACTCACGCTCATCAGAGTTCAGTGAACTCTTACTCTCGTTTATCTGTCTCACACACCCCCACCTCCCCTCTGGAAACACCGGTTCGTTCTCTGTATTTTCAGAGCCTGCATTTTGTTCATCTCTTTTTTCCTTGCTCATTTGTTTTGTTTCTCAAATTACACATTTAAGTGAAATTATATGGCATTTGTCTCTCTCCATCTGACTTAATGCACAGCATTATGCCCCCTAGATCCATCCATGGCACTGCAAATGGTGAGATCTCATTCTTTTTTACGGCTGAATAATATTCCTTACCGTATACATACCGCATCATCTTTCACCCTTCATCCATCGATGGACACGTGGGTTGCTTCCATATCTTGGCTATTGTAAATAATGCAATAAACATATATAAGGGTGCATATATCTTTTCCAATTAGCATTTTCATTTTCTTTGAGTAAATACCCAATGGTGGTGATAAGGGAAATCTGTGTTCTAAGGGGGCCGACCCATCCAGTAGGGGAATCCCAGTCCCAGCGCCAGGGCCATTCCAGGTTTTCCCTC
This sequence comes from Martes martes, assembly GCF_963455335.1. Classification (NCBI taxonomy): domain Eukaryota; kingdom Metazoa; phylum Chordata; class Mammalia; order Carnivora; family Mustelidae; genus Martes; species Martes martes. Next base: position 81,558,656 of record NC_137902.1, read on the forward strand.
CTGCCCCGCCTGCCTCTCGAGCAAGAGTGCCACCGATGCGTAATTAAAAGTTTATAAACTACCCTCTTTGTGCTCACGGCTCAGAGCGCCTTGGGAGACTACTCTTCTCTGGGCCCGCCAGCATTAAATAAGCCTCGGACCCTCCAAGGTCTCCGAGTGTCGCTAGGTTCTTCTGTCCGGATGCAGTCCAGGTTCCGTGGAGCTACTGGTATTCTATGATGATTCCATTTTTAATTGTTTGCGGAACCTCCATGCTGTCTTCCACAGTGGCTGCACGAATTTGTATTCCTAACGGTGCATGAGGGCTCCTTTCTAATCCTGACTCTTCTCAACACTGGTTTCTTGAAGTGTTTCATAGTAACCATTCTGACAGGTGTAAAGCTCATTGTGGTCTTCATTTGTCTTTCAATCTTGGGGCTAGACCTTCTTGGTCACGATGCATCAATCTTTTTATGTATTGCTGGCTTTCATTGTTCTGCTGAGGTTTTTTTGCGTTTACACTCACGAGTAAGATCAACCTATAATTTTAATTTTTCCTATTGTTTTTATCAGGTTTTTGGTACCATAGTCATACCAACCTCAAAAAGTGAATTAGGGATTTTTTCCCTTTTTTTCTTTATATTATCTGGCAGTTTTAGCACTTATTTCTTCCCGATTGTTTGGTAAAACTGCTGGAAAAGCCAACTGGGACTCCATATTTCTTTGAGCCAATATTTTGAAATTATGGACTCAACCTCCTTAATCATGTTAAGACTGTTCCTCTTCTCTATGTCTTCTTGATAGACTGCATTTTAAAGGAATTTGTCCAATCCATTATTTTTTTAAGATTTTTTTTATTTATTCATTTGAGAGACAGAGAGAGACAGAGCAAGCACAAGCAAAGGGAGAGGCAGAGGGAGAGGGAGAAGCAGACTCCCCGCTGAGCAGGGAGCCAGATTCGGGGCTCGATTCCAGAACTTGGGATCATGACATGAGCCAAAGGCAGATGCTTAACCATCTGAGCCACCCAGGCATCCCCAATCCATTATTTTAAAAATGTATTGGTATAAAGGTGTGTATCATGTGTTCTTACCCATTTTGTCTCAGTAGATGTGTATTCTTGTTTACTTTTCCAGTAGAATTCACTGGGGTCTTTGTCCTTTCTTCTTCTTTCTTTCTATCTTCCTTCCTTCCATTCATCTTTCCTTCCTTCCTTCCTCTCTCTCTGTTCCTTCCTTCCTTCCTTCCTTCCTTCCTTCCTTCCTTCCTTCCTTCCTTCCTAAGATTTATTTGTTTGAGAGAGAGAGAGAGAGAAGACAGGTGGAGGGGAGGGGCAAAGAGAGAAGGAGAGGGAGAGAGAAAATCCCAAGCAGGATCCACGCTGAGCACAGAGCCTGATGCAGGGCATGATCTCATGACCCAGAGATCATGACTGCGCCGAAATCAAGAGTCTGATGCTCAACCCACGGCACCACCAACGTGCCCCTGTCCTCTGTTTTTGTTATTAATTTCAACAGAGGATTTTCTATCCATTTAACTTTTTCAAAGAACCAATTTTTGGATTTGTTTATCCTTCTCTTTCTACGGCAACTTTGTTTTTTTTAATCATCACCATCTGCTTCATCATCCCATCCTTCTACTTTCTCTGCATTAATTCCGTTGTTTTGTTAAAGTGAAGTTGGGTGCTTACCTCATTATTACAGAGATAATGTTAAGACCTAATCTAACAGTACTGTTTTGGCTGTCCCGTAAGTTTGATATCTAATATTTTTGTTATTTTTTATGTCCAATTATTTTCCCATTTCTATTTTAATTCTTTCTGGACCCATGAGCAGTTTAAAAGTCTTTTTAATGTCTGGATGTATGGTTTTCTCCAGGTTTTTGTAGTTGCTATTGTTAATGTGCTCCAGAATAATTGTGTTGTGGTTTGATATGTATGTGATGCCTCCTTCTAAATTTGATGCAGGAAGCTTTATAGCCTAGAAGATGGTCAGTTTTCACAGGCATCCCATATGTTCCTGAAAAGGATGTGTTTTCTTTCATTTTGAGGAGAAATGTTGTAAATTTTCTATATACTTAATAATATTTGGTTTGCTTGATTTATCAATTATTGCTTGTCCACCATGATTATCTATAGAGAGCTTTATTAAAATCTCCCACTAATAACATGAATTTTTGTTTCTTGTTTTGATAGTCAATTTTTTATTTATATATTTTGAAATAAAATATGAATTTCCTACACATTCATTCTTTTTTTTTTTTTTTTTAAGATTTCTTTTAGAGAGAGAGAGAGCACATGGGAGGAGGGGCAGCAGGAGAGAATCTTCAAGCAGATTCCCTGCTGGAGTCAGAGCCCAATGTGGGGCTCGATCTCACAACCCATGAGATCATGACCTGAGCTGAAACCAAGAGTCAGATGCTTAACCAACTGAGCCACCCAGGAGCCCACACATTCATTCTTATGCATTGAACCTTTCCTCGTTGTCTTTATCTTTAGTGAATCTCAGTGGAACTTATTTTCTTTAAATTCTTTATGTCGGCTTTTGAGAAGTTAATATTCAGCCTGTACATATTTTCCCATTCATTGACTTTTAATCACTTGAGATAATATCTTATAGGTATACCTCTTGTATCAGCTTTTGTGTAGGATTATTTTAACTCAGTCTTACACTCTCAGCTTCTAACTGTAGAGGTTAGTCATCTTATGTTTATTATGATTACTGATATGCCAGATTTCTATTCATTACTATAATATTACATACTTACCTTTGTTCACTTTTTCTATTTATATTTTCCTCCTCCTTTTTCTGCCTTCTTTTGGAATGATTGAGAGTTTGCTACCCACTCATTTCATTTTTGTCTATATGCTTTGTTTAGAAATTATATTTTCATTCTTTTCATAGGACTCCCCTGCATGGATATATCATAGTTTAGTCAACCAGTGAACATATGGGTTGTTTTTAGTATTTTGTTATTATGCATTGCACTGTAATAAATAACCTTTTTTTTTTACCATTTCTCCATTTTTAGAGTAGTTTCTAGTATTATGAAAGCTACCCTAGATCTTCAAGTACATGTATGTTGCTTATAAAAACTAAAAGTAAAAGGCATCTTTAATCTCTTCTTGAAATATATAAGGGCTTTCAAAAACTTTAATGACCAATCCCCTTCCAAAGTGCATTTGTTGTCTAGAATTTTAATGCTACACTTTTTGACCCAGAAGTCTAATACTATTAACATTTTTTGTGTTATAAATATACATTAGATTTACTGACATGTTCATCAATTTCTTCTCTTGTATTAAAGGTCTTCTACCTGCTAGCACTTGGGAATTCACTGGATTCCTTAGATCTGAAAATTGGTGTTCTTCCACTATTCTGGATAAATTTTCATCTGTAATTTTTAAAAAATATGATCTGTCCTCCCTACCTCATGCTGACAGTCTGTTAAGACATACTTTACACCCTATCATTATAGCCTCTCTGTTTCCCATCTCCTTTTTCATGTTTTGCTTCCCTGTGTGTCACTAAGCTGCCTTCTAGAACATGTTTTCAACCTATCTTCAAGTAGTTACTGAATTCTCTTTAGCTATCGCTAATCTGCTGGCTAATCTATCTATTGAAATTTCATTTCACCTGTTGCTTTTTATTTTAATTGTTCTTTAAAAAAACCAAAACACCCTCATAGTCATTTTGTGTGATCTGCTGTTCCTAGCTCATATTTTCAAGTTCTCTTTGAGGACTTTTCTCCCCCCTTGTCTGTTGATTGTGCTGGTTCTCACACATAGTGCTTTATTTCCTTGTGGGTTTTGTGATTTGCCATGAGCAGCTTATTTCCTTGAACCCTTATCTCTGGAAATTCTTTGAGTCCTGGCCTAAGGCTGAGTTCTTTCAAAGAGGATTCACATTTGCCCTTCACAATATCCTGGAGGTGCTACCAACCTGGGACAACTTTAAATAAGATTGTCTATTGGTGGTTTTTAGCAGTTACAGAGATTTTCTGAATTTAGTCTGAAAGCTTGTACAATATCTTATTTATAGCTATGAATTCTCAGGGGAATGTTTTTTCTTTTCCCAAGCAGTAAGTCTAGATAGAGAATTTCCTTTCTTTAACCATCTGCAATTAGGTTTATTTCTGGCTCACTCTAACCCTAGAAATGACAGCTCTTTGGATTCCCAATCTCATGCAGGTATTTTTCTCCAGCTTCCCACCTTGGGGTGGCCTCTAAGATTTTAATCTGGCCTCTCACCCACGTACTCATCAAAACCGAAGCTCAAGTTCTCCATTGTTCAACAGAAACCTTCTAAGTGAATGCTAGCTTTCCACTTGCTTAACTCCTATGGTTTTTGATTTTGCTTTGTGTCTCTGTGCATTTCTTACTTTGGTGCTCCCCAACAATGTGTTTAAAAGGAAAAACTAGATAGAGTCACTTCAATCTGAAGGGTTGGACAGGGCGCCCAAACTGCCTGACTGCCAGAAACAGAAGTTTGGCTTTTAGTTTTGACAGAAACTCTTTGGTGACCCAGTGACTTAAACACAAACAATCTTATAATGGTCCATCAGAAACTACTCATGCTCCATCTGTCCTCCGTGACAGGTTCTTGAGATGAAAATCAAAACAATAAATTACCAATTTATAATAAATCACCAATGGTGGCATGTCTGACATGGTCACCTGTCACAAGCAAAAGATAAATTTTTCTAAGTGAGAAAAGAGCGGATCACTCTTGCGTGAAGGTTAAGAGAACGGGGTCAATGATGCACTTTTCAGGACATTATTCCAAGGAGAATAACATCCGGGTTTAGAATGAGTCCTCAAAGTGACACCTTCGCTGCCCAGAATAACTCGGAGCATTTTGAAGCCTACGGTTGCTCTCTCTCCTGGGACTTGGTTTTGCAGCCATTCACAACTTGGAGATCATGATTTATTCATCCCCCAATATTATGGGAACCAAAATGGATCGAGTTCATTTGAAATGCAGATGTGACTGCACTTTAATTACAATTGCCCCTGTGATTTTTGCTGTGAAGCTCAAGCTCTTAAGTGGAAATTAGAAAGATCCAACAGCAATGAAACATTTTGGCCCAAGAGAGAAGTGCATTTTAAAATACACACACAGAGAAGGGGGAAACATGCCGGCAGCAAACTTGGCTAACATATTTTTTTTTCTCCCCTTTGATAAATACCTTGCTTCAGACCCCAGGAAGCTACGTTCCTCATGGCCAGAGTTAGAGAAGTTAAAGGGGATGTATTAATTATTCTGGGGACAGTGTCTTGTTCAAGAGACTAGAGAAAGCTGGTGAATATTTCTGAAGGTGTCTTAGATTCACAAAACAAGCTACGATTCATGGAAAATGACATTTGCTTTGGTGATAATGCCACATCTCCCTTTTGGGAAATATGAGCTATTTAAATAAGGTACCAGAGATGCTATTGCATCCTGTGTCTTTCTCAGTGCTCACTTCCACAACCAGATCACATCTCACATTGTACACTTGTCAGAGATCATTTCTCTCTCTCTCTCTCTCTCTCACACACACACACACACACAAGCTCACACACGTGTCCCACAGAAAAATAAAACCCAAGCCAAAGACACCAACTGTTAGAAATACCTTGAGGAGACCATGAGAGCACCACTTTTCCCCGGGTCCCTCCATAGCATGGGGGTCTAAATTTTGGTTTCACCTACCAGCTCTGACATCTTGCTCAAACTACTTAATTTTTCTCCTTATTAGTTCACTCCTCTACACCATGGACATGATATCTACATGGTATGATGTCATAAGGTTGAATGCGTGTGAAAATAAAGCCTATACAAAGCATATATACACAGCAAAATAGCAGAAATCCCATGCAGAATGAGCCCAGAGTATACCCCTCTTCCTCTTTAACTCTTGATCTTGCTGACAAGTTCTTTTGTAAGTTACAGGGTCCGTGGCCCATCATGCCCAAGAGTGGGAGAGCAACAGTTGCATTATTGAATTCTGGGACAGACTGTTGCCTTATGGAAGGGACAGGTCCCCAGACCGGAAGTTCATTCAGATTCAGGTGGTCTTCTCCTTTAGGAGCATCTTTAGTTCAAACGTTCATGTGTTGGGGGGAAGGGTGGATATTTGTCAGCAGGAAAGACGAGGAGGAGAGGTTGCCCTTGGAGAAAACCTTATTACTAACTTTGCCCAAGAAAAATCTGAATTAGATTCCACATACACTGGGGCCCTCCTCCCTTTCCTGGGAGTCAGGGAGCCCCTACCCTTATGTCTCCTTGTCTGATACATGCGACCCCAGCTTCTCATTACAGGTAATTAGCCTGGAACGGGGCTGGGGTGGGGTGGGATGGGGTGGATGGTGTCTTTCCCAAAGACAGCCAATGTGTACGCTAGCCTGTGACCTATGAGATCAGGGGTAGCAGACAGCTCGATCCACCTTGGATGATAGGCACTAATTGAACCAATCACATCCTCTCTCAGGGCTTCTAAATGTGAGACAGACAGGAAAAGCCCCCTGTGGGCAGCAGCAGGAGCAGGAGAAGCGACAGAGAGGAGGCGATTCGCAACTTGGAGAGAGAGGAAGGAGCCCTGGAACCCCGTGGCCTCCCCTGGGCTGCTGGCAGGCTATGGACGACCCTGCTGACTTGGAACAGCACATCAGTCTCGAATATTTGAAACCACTCTTCGATTCCTATGTTCTTTTCAGGAGAATTGCTTCTTTAGGGAAGCTGCTGCCTGATCTTGGTTTTCCCATAGCTCTCAGACTGTGCGCATTCTTTTGGTCACGGGGACACCTGGGGTGACTCAGTCATTAAACGTCTGCCTTCGGCTCAGGTCATGATTCCAGCGTCCTGGGGTCTAGCCCTGCCCTGGGCTCCCTGCTCCGTGGGAAGCCTGCTTCTCGCTCTCCCGCTCCCTCTCCTGTGTTCCCTCTCTCGCCGTGTCTCTCTCTGTCAAATAAATAAATAAAATCTTAAAAAAAAAAAAAGACTTTTTTTCATGGAAGTCCGGTTTTTATAATAACTTTGTCACTGTGCTGTGAAAGACTGAAATTTGGAGCATGTAGGATAAATGGTAGTGAAACGTGAATTACTGAGACTTACAATATAACAGCTTATCAACCTCTGAAGAAACTGTTACCTAATATCTTATTAGGAAAAACTTGCCTGAAAATGTTAAGCAGGAATGTCTCTAGAGTAGTTGTTTAGGGAAAAAATGTCACGGCTTCTTATATTTTTGGTACATGAATTAAGAATTATGTGCAAATAGGGCGCCTGGGTGGCTCAATGGGTTAAGCCTCTGCCTTCAGCTCAGGTCATGATCTCAGGGTCCTGGGATCGAGCCCCGCATCGGGCTCTCTGCTCAGCAGGGAACTTGCTTCCCACTCTCCCTCTGCCTGCCTCTCTGTCTACTTGTGATCTCTCTCTGTTAAATAAGTCAATAAAAAATCTTTAAAAAAAAGAATTATGTACAAATTATTTATAATATCTGTGTTTTGATCCTCAGAACAACCAATAAAATCTCAATTATGAAAAAAAAAAAGATCTGAACAGACACATCACCGAAGATATACAGATAGCAAAAGAGCATATGGAAAGATTCTCAATATCATTTGTTGTTAGGGTACTGCAAATTCAAACAATGAAACACTTAGTAGAAGATACACCTAGTAGAATAGCTAAAAGCCCAGAAAACCAACACACCAAATTCTAGTGCGAACGAGGAACTCTCATTCATTGCTGGTGGTAATGTAAAATTGGGTACAGCTGGGGTGCCTGGGTGGCTCAGTCATTAAGCGTCTGCCTTTGGCTCAGATCATGATCCCAGAATCCTGGGATCGAGCCACGCATCAGGCTCCCAATAAATAAATAAATAAATAAATAAATCTTTTTTAAAAATCGGGTATAGCTACTTGGGGAGACAGTTTGGTAGTTTCTTACAAAGTTAAACATACTTTTATCACGCAATCTGGCAATCTCACTGCCAATTTATCCACTGAGTCAGCAACTTATGTCCGAACAAAAAACTGTATGTGAATGTTTTCTAGCATCTTTATTCGTAATCACTAAAAACTGGAAGTCACCAAGAGATGTCCTATAAGACGAACATACACACCATGTCATATCTAGACAAGGGTGTATTATTCAAAGATAAAAAGAAATAAGCTATGGAGCCATGAAAAGACACAGAGGAAACCTAAACGCCTATTACTAACTGAGAGAGGTCAGCTTGAAAAGGCTATGCACAGACCTACCTCGAACCAAGCCCCTGTAAGATGGCGGACTTGATTGATGAGTGGCGTGTATGTTCTGACTGCTCCGCCAGCTGACTGTTCCCCCTCTCTCCCTCTGAAACACGACACTGACATCAGGTCCGTCAATACCCCTGCAATGGCCTCCAAGTGTTCAAGTAAAAGGAAGAGTTGCGTACCCCTCACTTTAAATCAAAAGCTGGAAACGATTGATCTTAGTGCGGAATCCGTGTCTGAAGTCAGGCTACGCTGGAAGCTAGGCCTCTTGCCCCAAACCGTTAGTCAAGCTGTCAATGCAAAGGGAAAGTGCTTTTTTTTTTTTTAATATTTTATTTATTTATTGGACAGAGATCACAAGCAGGCAGAGAGGCAGGCAGAGAGAGAGGAGGAAGCAGACTCCCTGCGGAGCAGAGAGCCCGATGCGGGGCTCGATCCCAGGACTCTGGGATCATGACCTGAGCTGAAGGCAGAGGCTTTAACCCACTGAGCCACCCAGGCACCCCAAAGGGAAAGTTCTTAAAGGAAATTCAAAATGCGACTCTAGGGAACTCATGAGTAATAAGAAGGCGAAACAGCCTTATTGCTGATTTGAAGAAAGTTCTAATGGTCTGGATAGAAGATCAAACCAACCACAGCATTCCCTGAAACCAAAACCTAATCCAGAGCAAGGCCCTGACTCTCTTCAACTGTAGGAAGGCTGAGAGCAGTGAGGAAATTGCAGAAGACAAGTTTGAAGCTAGCAGAGGCGGGTTCATGAGGCTCAAGGAGAGAAGCCGCCTTCACAAGAGAAAGTACGAGGTGAGGCAGCCCGGGCCCAGGAACAAGCCGCAGCAGGTTCTCCACAAGGTCGAGCTGAGAGCATTCAGGAAGGAGGCCACACCCAACAACAGATTTCCAATGTAGACAAAACAGCCTTACCTGGGAAGAAGATGCCATCGAAGACTTCCATAGCTAGAGAGGAGAAGTCAATGCTTGGCTTCAAAGCTTCAGAGGATATTCTGACTCTCTTGTTGGGAGCTAACACAGCTGATGGCTTGAAGTTGAAACCAGCGCTCATTTACCATTCTGAAAATCCCAAGGTCCTTAGGAATTGTGCTCAATCTACTCTGCTTGTGCTCTACAAATGGAACAATGAAGTCTGGAAGACAGTACATCTCTTTACAACATGGTTTACTGAATATACTAAGCCCACTTTTGAGACCTACTTCTCAGAAAAAAAGATTGCTTTCAAAATAGGACTTCTCATGGACAACGCACCTGGTCATCCAAGAGCTCTGATTGGAGAAGCACAATGAGATTGATGTGGTTTTCATGCCTGTGATTCCTCGGATGGATCTAAGCCAAGTAAATTGAAAACCTTCTGGAAAGGATTCACCATTCTAGATGCCATTAAGAACATTCATGACTCATGGGAGGAGGTGAAAACATCAACAGTATCAGGAGTTTGGAAGAAGTTAATCCCAACCCTCAGGGAGGACTGCGGAGGTGGTCACTGCAGATGTGGTGGAAGCAGCAAGAGAACTGGAATTAGACGTGGAGCCGGATGATGTGGCTGAATGGCTGTGATCTCATGATTACACTTTAAAGGATGAGGGGTTGGTTCTTATGGATGAGCACAGAAAGAGGCCTCATGAGACGGAAGCTACTCCTGGTGAAGACGCTGTGAAGATTGTTGAAACGACAGCAAAGGGTTTGGAATACTGTATAAACTTGGTTAATATACCAACAGCAGGGTTTGAGAGGATTGACTTCCATTTTGAAAGAAGTTCCACTGTGGGTAAAACGCTATCAAACAGCCCTGCATGCTACAGAGAAACGGTTCATGAAAGGAAGAGTCAAGCAATGCAGCAAAGTTCATCGTTGTCTTATTTTAAGAAACGGCCACAGCCACCCCAAACCTCAGCAGCCACCACCCTGATCTGTCAGCACCCATCAACACTGAGGCAAGGCCCTCCACCAGCAAAAAGATTACAACTCCCGGAAAGCTCAGATGGTGGTTAGCACTTTTCAGCAATAAAGTATTTTTTTAAAGGAGCATGAGATGTGGATGAGCTGTGGATGGCAGTGGGACAGAGCTGCTGGCTTCCCCATGCAGAGAGAGGGCATCTCAGGCCAGACTACTCCACCAATTTGGCTTGGCAGAGAACTTGCTCCCCAGCTGTGTGGCTGATGGACACTTTGGATTCCAGGTGAGTGGCTGAAGGGCAGCTCTGAAGGGCAGCTCTGGCTAGCAATTGTCCTGCCCACGTGGGGATGTGTTTCTCTGCGTATTTGAAGAAGCCATGCAGAAATAGGGTTCTCCCAATCCTTGTGCCTTCCAGCCTGTGCTCTTCCTTCCTATGGAAACTTAGTGTCCACAATGGTGGCTTTGTGTCAAGTGTGTACTTAGGAAATTTGTCAAGTGATAGACTGAATGACTGATGTATTCAGTGAGTGCCTGGGACAACTGACACCCCCTGGGGGTGCAGGAAATGAATGCATGAATGTGCAAGATGGATTTCGTACTGGAGGAACCCTTATCTGATACCCAGGAAAAGAAAAAGAAATATCTGATGGACAATTCAGCATTCAGGTGACCCCTACCCCGGTGACTGGTATTTTCTATTTGTTTACCAGCATTGACTGGAATGCCTTTTTGAAAATGACATGTCATATGTATATATTTTTTAATGCGGGTCTTGAATTCACAACCCTGAGATCAAAACGAGCCAAAATCAAGAGTTGGTTGCTTAACTGACTGAGCCACCCAGGTGCCCTGTATTTTTTTTTTCTAAATGTATTATGTATTTATTTGAGAGAGAGGGAGAGCACACACAAGTGGGAGCAGGGAACAGTGAGAGAGGAAGGAGCAGACTCCCCATTGAGCAGGGAACCCAACACAGGGCTTGATCCCAGAACTCAGGGATCATGACCTGAGCCAAATACAGCCAGTTAACCGACTGAGCCACCAGGTGCCCCTGGTTCCCTTGTATCTTTGATTCTTAAAATCTGAAGGGGCCATAAGATACCTTCTATGATAAATAATACTGAACCATCATGTGGCCATGTGTAAGGGGCTCCCCTGCAGGAAGGGTTATAAGAGTGTGGAATACTGCCTGGAATTGGCATGAATACCAAAAGCCATGTAAATATTTCAAACTAATTGGGGAAATGTAAAGATAAAACTTTCTAAACTATAAAATGGTACCAATTGGACAGGAATGGTACCATTCCTTAATAGGTAAGGAATGAGAATGTTTCAACTGCGCCTAGAACCAAAGAACAAAGGGGAGGAAATATTATCTAGGCAGATTTAGCACTAGATCTTTACTACTCAAGTAGATTCTGGAATGTTCTTCAGTTCCAATGGCAGGATCTTCCATGAGTCTGCTTTTTTTTTTTTTTTTAAGATTTTTATTTATTTATTTGGCAGAGCTATACAGAAAGAGCACATGCAGAGCAGCAGGCAGAGGGAGAGGGAGAAGCAGGCTCTCTGCTGAGCAGGGAGCCTGATCTGGGGCTCGATCCCAGGCCCCTGGGATCATGACCTGAGCTGAAGGCAGATGCTTAACGGACTGAGCCACCCAGGTGCCCTCATGAGTCTACTGTTAAAGGACACAAAGAGCAGCATAAAGGGCATCATATCTGGCCATAACCCAAACTAGACAGGTGGCTGCATTCTGGACATGCAAAGATACAGCAGAGTTTCATGCAGAGAATTGAACACGATGACATCTGAGATTCTTTACAACCTTAAGATGTCCTTGTTTGACTTGTGAGTCTATGTGCTGACTGCTTCATTCAATATTGTGAACAGAGACTGAAAACGCATCTGGCTGCTCTCAAAGGGCTCAGGGTCTAGTTAGGAGACAGACAATAAACACATAGTTAAATATGGTAGGATCTTTGCAGTATCATGAACCCCCACAGACCTTTATTATAACACAGAAGTGAGATTACTAATTCAAGCCAGGAAAACAGAGGGACTTCCTACAGAGGGTGATGCTTGGAAGGAGAGGTAGCAGGAAAAAGACATGCCCTATGTCTAGAACTGTACATGCCAAAGCACACAGGTAAAGTAATAAATGATTTTATTTTATTGAAAAATAAAATAATACTCTTTACAATGACATTAAAATTCAAATACCTAGGAGTGAATTTAATGAAAGATGTGCAAGAACCTTACCCTGGAAACTGTAAACATTTTTGAGAGAAATTAAAGAAGATATAAAGAAGTGGAGAGATAGACCATATTCATGGATTGGAAGGATTAATGTCTTAAAATAAAATGTTCATTTGCTCTAAATTGATCTGTAGTTCCAATGAAAAACCTACCAAAATTACAGCAGGTTTTGGGAGAAGAAATAGTAAGTTTAATTCTAAAATTTTTATGAAAATTCAGAGGACCTAGAAGGGCCAAAATTATCTTGATGTAGAAAAGTGTTGAAAGACTTACACTACGTCATTTCAAGACTTGATATAAACACAATCTTCAAGTCCATGTGCTATTGTGTAGGGAAGAACACACAGGTCAATGGGAGGAAGGGAGTCCAGGAATAGACCCACTTTTACAGTCGACTTATTTTAGACAAGTTTCCCAAAATAATTCAATGGTGATGGGAAGTTCTTTCAAGAAATAGTGCTGAAAATACTGACTCTTCTTATGGGGAAAAAAAAGTAAAGTCAACTCCTGTCTCACTGCACAAATAAAAAAATAACTTGAGATGAATCAAGTCTACATGAAAAGAAACAGAACCATAAAGCTTCTAGAAGAAAATAAAGGAGAAATTCTTTGCAATCTTTGTTAGATATAGATTGTTGAGAGAAGACACAAAAAGGACAAATCATAACAAAAAATAACCAATAAATTAGACTTCATCACAATTAAAAATTTCTACCCGTCAAAGTTACCATTAAGAAGATGAGCAAACAGAGGTACCTGGGTGGCTCCGCGGGTTAAGCCTCTGCCTTTGGCTCAGGCCATGATCTCAGGGTCCTGGGATCGAGCCCCACATCGGGCTCTCTGCTCAGCAGGGAGCCTGCTTCCCTTCCTCTCTCTGCCTGCCTCTCTGCCTACTTGTGATCTCTCTCTCTCTGTCAAATATGTAAATAAAATCTTAAAAAAAAAAAAAAGATGAGCAGACAAACCACAGACAGGGGTAAACTATTTGCAGAACATATATCTGATAAATGCTTATATTCAGAATATATTATTAATAAATTAATAAGACAAACATTCAATTTTTTTAAGTGGACAAAAGACTTCAACAGGCATGTCACAAAAGACAATATGCAAGTGGCTAGTAAGTACTTGAAAATATAATCACATCATTAATTGTTAGAAAAATGCAAATTAAAGCCACAATGAGATACTATTACACTCCCACCCAGGATGGTAAAATTAAAAAAAAAACAACAACAATAGTGAAATACCAAATGTTAGTAGGAATGTAGGGCAATTAGACTCTCATGCCCGGTGATGGAAGAGTCAAAAGGTACAACCAGTTTGGAGAACCATCTGGTTCTCTGGGAAAGTTAAGCATGCAGCTACTGTGTGACCCAGAGTTCCACTTCTACGCATTTGGCCAAGAGAAATAAACGATCACCCACAAAAAGGCTAGTATAAAAATATCCGTAAGAGCCCTGTTCATTACAATCTCAAACTGAAAGCAGCTCAAATGTCCATCAACAGAAAAGTAGATTTTAAAGTTATGACATGGTGTCCACTTCGGCAACACTTACGCTGTGATTGGAACGACACAGGGATGATTAGCATGGACCCTGCGCAAGGACGACATGCAAATTTGTGAAGCTTTCTACATTTTTTGGATGAAGAAGATGGGTGTGTACACACACACACACACACACGCGCGCACACACACACACACACACACACAGGAATATTACTCAGCCATCAAAAAGAATGAAATCTTGCCATTGGCAATGATGTGGATGGAACTAAGCGAAATGAGTCAGTCAGAGAAAGACAAATACCATATGATTTCACTCCTATGTGGACTTTAAGAAACAAAACAGATGCACATAGAGGAAGGGAAGGAAAAATAAAATAAGATGAAGACAGAGAAGGAGGCAAACCGTAAGAGATGCTGAACTCTAGGAAACAAACCAAAGGTTGCTTGAGGGGGATAGGTGGGGGGATGGGGTAACGGTGATGGGCGCTAAGGAGGTCACGTGATGTAATGAGCACAGCTGTTGCATGCAACTGATGAATCACTAAGTTGTACCTCTGAAGCTAATAAAAAGATTGTGCATATTTACACAATGGAATGCACAAATAGTATTTTCTATATGATTCCATTTATGAAGTTCAGTGGGTTGACTGGAAAGGGACATGGGAAAACTTTCTAGAACACTGGGAATGTTCAGTATCTTGCCCTGCAGATATAACTGTCAAAGCTCATTGTGCTGATCCCTTAGGATTTTTAAAATATTATTGTATGTTAATTATGTCAAAAGGGAGGGAGGGAGGAGGAGGGTGGGAGGAAGAGGGAGAGAAGGCGAGAGGGCAGGCAGCCAGGCAGGCAGACACATGGTCTGATCAGAGAATCCTGGGTGATTGCTGATCCCTAGAACATCGGTGCCACGCTGGAAAGGGGTGGGAAGGGAGCCCTGACCGTGCTCACAAGGTCAAGCTGCCTATGACCTTTCCCCTCCCTTGGCAAAAGGGAAGCCTGAATGGTTCTATGCAGGAATGATATTTGTGCCTTAGAAAGGTCACCTTGATGATGGGTGAGACAGGGAGTTAGGCACCTGCTAAGACCAGGGAGATGTTAAGGAGAAGATTTGGAGATCCCCACTGGTTACAGTGGTACATGCAATGTTATTTTTAGCCTCCCCACAGGAGGGAAGAGCATTTCTCTGGTTGCTAGGGAAATCGTGTTCTTAGCAGTTACATCTCGGTTCCTAATTTAAGTCTTGGGGGAAAGAAAAGTCTTGGGGGAAAACTAGAGAAGTTTGCAAGCCAGTGCTGCTCTGCCTTGCCAGGACCGTACACCTGCTTGAAGGTGGCTGTTTGTCTCCTAATGTATTCAGGAGTGACTGTCGCCATAGCAACAATGATGCTGGACGAGGCTGGGTCATCAATGGAGAACTCCTGCTGGTTACGGGATGGAGGTCAGGCCAGAGAGCCCTGTTCAGGGTTTGGTTCAGGGCTTTCCGTTTTGGAACAGATCAGATATGCTGGTAGCCACTGCCAAGGCCGAGGGGTGAAAAGGTTGTAGGCAGAGGGTAATCTGATGGGTGCACAGATTTGCTGCCAGCCCATAGGGGTCCTAATTCCTGTGGGACAAAATCTCAAGTGCTCTTGGCATTTGGCTAAATCTTAGAGTGGTTTCTTAGCACGCTTAGCGTAGTCCATTTAAAGTACACGTTTGTCTAGACTCTTAACTCTAGAGAACAAACTGGTGGTCATGCAGGGAGGGGGAAATAGGTGATGGGGATGAAGGAGGCACCGAATGTCGTGAGCACGGGGTGACGTATGGAAGGGTCAAATCACTGTCTTATACACCCGAAACTGATACTACACTCCATGTTAAATTTAAATACTTTTTTTTTTCAAATAAAAACTTCATAAAAATGAAGCTTGTGTTTGCCAAATGAAAGATATCACATGGTGGTAGTAAGAAAACAATCTGAAATCGCCTTGTGTCTTTGGAGCCATGCAGTTATGCGGGCGACGAGAGTCGCTTGGGGGTTTCCCTGTCCCATACCTTCCATCAGCATCCAGCTTCATTTAGCAGCATGGACCATGGACCTAAATCTTTTGTGAAACGTCAATAAGACACAGCTTAGAGTTTAGTGACCTCCTCTCATCCCCGTGGAAAATACACAGAACCATCTCCGGCAGAGCACGGGGCTGTCTCAGCATCCCTGACTCATCCCCCCCACCCCAGACACAGCGACCCTTCCCCCACACTGCTGGAAACCAACATTGGCAGCTTGTCCGTGTTTTCCTGAGGCGATTCTGTGATTTGATGAAGGGGCCTCCCTTCTGTTTTGGTTTTCCTCCTGTTTGTGCAAGTGAGGACGGACGGCACGCCACCACCTCTCTCTCCACCCAGTTCCAAGGCTAGCCCCTCTCCCCCACCGCAGGTCAGATGGCAGCTTTCAGAAAATCCTGGGACCACCCCCATCTCACTATCTTTTCCCCCGCCCTGTCATACTTGACAGATGGAGTCCCCATGCGTGACAAGTTTCAACAAATGCACTTAGGTTTTGATGAAACAGCAAAAAAATTGTGCGAGGAAAGAAAGTTCTACAATGATACATCCTCATTAGCCCCGCCCATTCTGGGGGCCTCTGGGGGGACAGTGTCCTTGGCACGGGGTGGGGACCACGGTACGCATGGCCCCTCCCTTCCTTCCCTCCCACTCATGATGTGTTTCAAGGACAAGCAAGGTCATGTGAATTGATCTCCAGCAATCTCAAATCAACTCTAATTCCTTTCGTCCCATGAAATCGTCCCCAAATCTTACCAATGACTGATAATCATGGAACCCTCAGTGGCTCCGACCACCCACTGAAAGCCATTGGTCATCCCTGCAAATCTTTTCAGGCACCTTAATCTGCTTCCTGTCCTCGGTTCCAAGCCACATCAACTTTTCATGGTTCCACGATATGGAGGAGAGGCACCCAAGTCAATTAGGAAGTTGACTTTAGTGCCCACTTCAACATCTGCATTGCGTGGACAATGCGTGGACATTCCTTCTCTCCACATGTCCCCCAAGACATCTCAGAGAGTACAGGGGAAGGGGGAAGACAGGCCTCTGCAGCACACACCCCCCTCCCCACCTGCAGAACCCACCCAAACACCCTCAACACGTCTGGTTCTCCCTGGGATAGGGCCCCCTCCGCAATCATTTCCTAAGGAGATTGGAGGGGAGGGAGAAACCTTCAGGGGAGGGGAATCAGACCCTTCTAGCAGGAGGCAGCTCTCTGTCTCCACCACCCCATGGTTTTGAAAGTCACTGGTCCAGGGACTAGCAAGGAGGGGGGCAGCTTGGGAATGGTTTCTCCCCATTGTGTTCTTATCTGGAAAGCTGTGGAACCCGGGATTATGTGGAGAAGGTCAACCAGGACAGTGCCTCGCACTGGGCTTTTCTCCAAAGAAGTCCAAGAGGGCGAGACCTCCAGGGAGAGATGGACAGAGCACCGCACTCCAGCCAAGAGGACAGGCGTGAGCTGTGACCTTGCAGAGATGTTTTCAACAGCACGGATGGGACTAGAGAGGCACGATCCCCCTCTGCCTCCCCATCTCTCCGTGGGAAGACTGTCCCAACAACCCCGTGAGGTGTCAGTGTAGACCCCTGGGAGAAGCCCGGACGAGCAGAGACTTAACTTGAGTTCCATGCGCCGAGGACCATTTCCCTCATGGCCCCGTGTAGGAAACAAGCCTCTGTTTGCTCTGCTGTGCCTGGTTTTGTTTTCCTCCTCTTTTCTGGGGTTAAAGTATCCTGCGTATCCTCCTCCAGGGAGAGAAAGGAGGGACAGCTGAAAGATGGCAAAGATGAGGGTGGGGGCCCCCCACATCCGGTGCTCCTCGGGACTGGACCCCCGACGAGACAGCGCGTCTGGTTTGGACGCTAAATTAAGTGGAGAGGAGACGGAGGACGGCAGCTGGGCAGAGGAATAAATCAAATCAAATAAGAGGGCCAGCAGTTATCCAAGTGAAATGGGCTTACAGCCGTGGATATTAATGAGGCTTTTACTTTAAACGGATATGTTTAATCAAGCGACGCTGATCCATATTGGGAGCTGGAGGAATTATGGTGATTGTGTTGGGATTGTGCCAAAAACTGTTCGGCTGTGTTATCCCGTGTAAACAGGAGCGGCCGGCCGAGCGGAGGGAGCCCCAGACAGGGTGAGGGTTGCTGCGGGGTGGAGGGGACAGAAACAGGCTTCCTCCCCTCCTCTCGAGGCCGCTGAGAGCCCAGGTCCTAGGAACCATGTGACCGGCGTCTGCATCCTGAGACCCGGAGAGCAGGAGGCTGGCCCGGGAAAGCCTCGAGGAAGGAGAGGAGGAGGAGAGTGATGAGGGACACAGGCCACTGGGGACAGAGATGCCACAGCATCACCCAATACACATTTGTCCCTCCCCTTTTATAAATATGATGCTAATGGTGGCGAGGGGGAGGTCACGGAGAGCGAAGTTGTGTAAGTCACGGTGCTTGGCCCTCCCGCCTCCCCCATACCTTCCCCTCTGGGGGGACGTGGCCCGTATGTGACAGGACTCCTGCTGGATAAGGGAATTTTGTACTGACTGGTTAGTGAAGCAGACAGTGAGTGCTTCCAAGCAGTGCTGCTCCTGGGGGAGAACATGCCTAAGTGAGCGACTTTCTGGAATCTTCTTCTCAGGAAACGTTAGCCAGAACTGGGACTTAGAAGCTTGCGTCTGAGTGTATGACGCAGACCTACAAAGTACAATGTTCAAATCACATAATAAAATACGGCATGCTGTGTTATGCATTTTATAGGTCACCTATGTATAAAAGAAAATGTATTTCCCTAGGGTCTTTTTAACCAAAGCCTTCCGCTTCTCCAGGTGGGCACCTCCGTGGTCAGCACCAGCCGGGAACTCTGGGAGGAGCCGGGGGATGGGGCGTGGAGGGTCCTGGTGATGGTCCTTTCTGATACCAGGTAGCTCACCTGCCCGGGGGGTTGGGATGTGTGCCTCCACGTCCCTCCCCTCTTTGTCACCAAAGCTCTTTGAGACACTTCCAGGTCCCAGAAGACCAGAGAGTAGGGAGTCCTTCAGCTGGAGAACCTCAGAAAGGCCCAGCGGGACACACAGACGGGTACTCTCTCTGTGATTGAATTGAGAGAGGCTGTGGGAAGGGGAGGAACTATAGAAGGCGATCACTGGGGTACGTGGCACCACAAGGAATCCCAGAGAGACAGAGGCGGTGTGAGTGGCGGGCCCCAGGCTGCTTCTCCAAGTCAGCTGGTCTTGAGGAACAATTCGGTAGAGATTTCCAAGGGGCGGATCACAGGGGTGGAGTCATGACAGCATCTTAGGTTTGTTTTGTTTTTTTTTTTTAATCGAAATAGACTTTAAAGATCATCCATTTCATCCTCTTCATTTTACAGATAGGGAAACTGAGGCCGGGCATGATGAAGGATCCCACATGTCTCTGGAAGGAATAAAATAGGGCATTTAGTTTCCAGTAGAGCAGGGCAAAGCTCATTAGCAGCGGAGTGTTCTCTGCAGCTCTGGCCCCAAGCCAAAGTGAGGGCAGCTTTCCTCTGGGGGCTTCCTGGTCCCTGTCTCCTTCCTTCTGCCCAAGAGTCTTGGGGGGGCTTATTAAATATTGCTGCAAACACTCCCTCCATGGAGACTCCGGGTCTTTGCCCCCTTCTCTTCCATTTCAGTGGGTGGTGACTCCTTTTTCCGAACTACAGAGCACCAGGAGTGGCTGGATAATGAGGAGTGACGCTGTTTCCACTCCATTCGTTGGGACACTGCCTTTTGGAACCCCGAGGCCACGATGCTACGGGAAGTCCAGACCCCACGGGGGGTCCGTGTCTAGGTGCCCCTGCCAACAGCCCCCACTGAGGCGAACTTTCCAGTTTATCCAGTCTAGGTACCAGACGGGGTGGGACGTTTCCAGCAGGGAAACTTCAGTAAGAGAAACAGCGGCGGACAGTTCCCGTCGCTGCCTGGAGGTCTCTCCCGCTGCGGCCCCAACGGCAGAGAGCAGAGACGAGTCATCCCCACTGTGCCCTGCGGCATCCTTGACTCACAGCGTCAGTAGCACCAAGAACGGGGTGTCTGACACCCTTAGGTTTTGGGATGACCTGCTAAGCAGCAGTCGCAGCTGGGGCAGGTCTCAAGGTAAGGCTGCCCCGGGGGGTAGCGGGAGAGCTTGGCTTAGCATTTTTGGAGGTGAAAGGAATTTGGGCAGAACTTTGAAGAATCACGGAAAAATGCCATTTGAAAAGATGTTACTCTCACCCCTTCGGCTTTAACTGCTTTACAGTATCTCGTTAAGTCATCCTAAGGACCTCAGAGGGCAGGGTGATTCTGAAGAGGGGGCCCAACTCTTGGGAAGGTCAAGTCCCAGTTGCCCAAGTTTGCATGGGAACACCAGGCAGAGCCCCTGGGCACGGGGTCTGGGACCAGCAACGCCCGCACTGTCCTGCCCTACCAGACTGGCTGCCCATTTGGTGGGGCTCTATTGAGGAATTGGAAAAAATCAAAGCCCAGGAGTATGTTATGGTCAACCACGTTTATAGATTAAAACAAAAATCATGGCGTCTGGGTGGCTTAGTCAGTTCGGCAACTGCCTTCGGCTCAAATCGTGATCCCCGAGTCTCAGGATCCAGTCCTGCATTGGGCTCCCTGCTCAGCGGGGAGTCTGATGCTCCCTCGGATCCTCCCCATTCTCCTGCTCTCTCACTCTCTCTCTCAAATAAACAAGTAAAATCTTAAAAAAAAAATTTCAAAAAACTTGAACTCTGTGCAGATGTAAATAACACTCATAATAATACAAAAGAATGTTGTTGAAAACAGGGGACCAAAGAACTCTGTGTAGTCCTACGTGTATTTGGAATGAGAAACATATAAATTGTTCCTTTTGTGTGAAGCATGGCATATGGTTGGTGATAAGGGCCAAAATGTGTCCCTTCCCCAGATAGCTATGTTGATGTTCTAATCCCCAGGACTTCAGAATATGGCCATATTTGGACATAGGGTCCTTAAAGAGATGATTCATTTAAAATAGGGTCATTAGACTGGGCCCTCTTCCAACAGGATCTGTGTCCTTCTAAGAAGAGGAGATTAGGACATGGACACACACACACAGAGGGGAGACTGCGTGAAGACACGGGCAGAAGACGGCCATCGACAAGCCAAGAACAGAGGCGTCGGAAGGAACCACACCTTAATCTTGGATTTCACCCTCCGGATCTGGGAGACAGTAACATCCCGTCGTTCAAGCCGCCCGGGCTGCGGTACTTTTGTTGTGCCCGCCCCACCAAACTAGTGTAGGTACAACTGTACGGTTGTTCTAATTGTTTACAGTGTAACTGAACCAGGAGTTGCTAAAGCCCTCGACCTCCCCCAAGAGTATTTTCCTCAACCTGACTGCCAAGATCGTCAATAGCCTCTTAAAGCAGAATAAAGGCATTGTTTATGAGTTCACTGGAGTGGCCCGGAAGCCACAGGGGGTTAAATCCAGCGGGCTTTGAGAGATAATACAAGGAAGGCTACTTGCTATCACAAGTACTTGATGATTTCTTCTTTTGAAAATCTGCCGAGCATATGTGTGAAATTCTCTCTCTATTTAGAGCCTTGTCGCTTCCAGAGGCTCAGCTGCTCTCCCGGGGCTGGTGAGGAGGGAGGGGGGGGGCACTCAACCCCCCAGGTGTGTATTTTCTCCCTGCTCTAACCACCTTGCCCATACGGCCTCGGGTGGGGTGTGATGCGTGAAATCAGCCTTGTGGAAAAAAACCACAAAAACACAAGAACCCAATGATAGGTTCCCTTCTCCCCAGGGGGAATGTGAATTTGGGATTGACTCTCAGTCCTCTAAGCGCCCAGGTCCCGCTGTAGCCACGGATGCAAGGGGCATGGACACGGCCTATGGTGCAGAGAGAACAAATATGAAAGCCCACACGTCTTAAGGCCCACCTACCTATTGCAACGGTCTCAGCACGTAATGCAGGCGTCCACTTAAATAAGCCGTAGCACAGACTTTCCCAGCACTGAACTTGGAGCGATTCTGGGGAGGGAAAGGCGAGCGGGCCTCCAGGGGGTGACTACAGCCCCCAGCCTTGCCCTCGGCTCCTACCCTGGTGGGCCACTTCCTTTCGGGGTGCAGGAGGGACAAGGCCAGTGTGTGTGTGTCTTCCCTGCAGGGCTCACTCTGGGGTCTGTCACCCCCGCTCACAGTGACTGCGGGGAGGAAGTGCTCACGCGTGGCTCTCCAGCAGGTTGCTGCTTGGGGGAGAGAGCAGAGAGCAATGACGAGCGGATGCTCGAGTTCCTTTGTATCCAAAGCCCTTAGCCAGCCTGGGTAACTGCCTCCTACCCCAAGCACCACCCCATGGAGTGAGGCTAGGTTTATTTTCTCATTCAGCTTTCTTGGAAATTGGGTTGGTTTTGGGGACTGTCTGTTTGTTTCCCCCCAAAGAGCTGCATTTCACACTTCGTGGGTGACTTTCCTGCTGCTGGAGTGACATCCCGGGTCCCCGGGCACCGTATCTCCTGCGTCTCCTTCCATTGAGGCTCATGTCTCCACGTTCTCCGACCCAGTGTCCCAAGACTGTGCCTGGGCCGCTGCAGTGGGGAAGGCAGCCCAGGGGCAGAATTCACCCATCAGAGGAGTGATGAAGAACAGGAAACCAAAGTGGAACTTTGTTAACGAGGCCGTTAATGAGCTTGCTTTTTCATTTCAACACCTTACAACAGCTGCGTTCATTAAATTGGTTGTGAACGCTCAGCCAAGAATGTCGACTCCCTGAGCCTCAATTTCCTCATTCATAAAATGGGGATAAAGCCCAGTTTTGCGTTAGCGTTTTGTTTTTTGTTTTTTGTTTTGGCAAGAATTAAATAAGACAATGTACTGGGAAATACTTCGTTACCTATAAATCATCATGCAAATGTAAAATCAATCATTATGATTAAAGAACTCTTTTGATCTTGAGAAACACTTTGGGTGTGTAAGAAGAACGCCACCTTCATATTAGGAATTAATTTTTTTTTTTTTAAGTAGGGTCTGTGCCCAGTGTGGAGCCCAAAGTGGGGCTTGAACTCATGACCCTGAGATCAAGACCTGAGCTGAGATCAAGAGTTGGACACAACACATTGAGCCACCCAAGCGTCCCTGCATGAACTGAGTTTTTTAAAACTAAATATTCTCTTCCTCAATGTTTTGCCCAACTCGTCATAAAATTTAACTTTTATAGTAGTGTCATCAACCATTACTTTGTGTGGCTGTGTGATTATTTTCTAGTTGTATCTATGGATGAAATGAGACAGCAAATAGGAGAAATCCGCAAACTGTAAAGGGCTATATACATTAAGGTGCGAGTTTTATGCCTCGATGCACTGACCACCCGCCCTCCCCAGGCAGGGGCTAATGTTGCCTTGAGACTCAAGTGGGTTTGAGTTCCTTTGGCTATGGAAATGGAGAGCGAGTCCCCAACTGTAGGGTATCAAGTAGTCCAAGTCTCTAGGCTCTCTGCTTGGTGTTTTGAGCTTCTGTGAGGGATTCTGACTCACTAATGTCCTAACAAGTCAAGTTCTCTGTCCTGTTGGCAACCCAGACATCTCGAGATGCATGGAGAAGCCAACCCCACCTGTGGGGTCTCCCTGCCTTACCATGCTGTGTGTTGGGTGCTGCTTGCTTGGCCATGGAGCACAGGGCCGGACCTGCAAGGAGGCATCATGTGGGCTCACTAGAGGGGCCGGTAGGGATTTGCCACTCAGATGGAGGGTCCAGACCTACAGACCCAAGAGTCCAAGTGCAGAGGGAGGAGGAGGAGTGAAGGCATTGCTCCATCCTTCCACACAGTAAACACTGTGCAGACAAAGTCCTACGTCAGGCTTGAGAAGGGACTCTGGTCTTACTGCGGATGTAGAACAGACAGATGCTATCCAGGAAGGGACCCACGGAGCTCTCTCACGGCCACTAATGATGACGGCTGCAAAAGTGTAGTCAGGCTGAGTTCCCTGCCTCGGCAGACCTGGCCAACACCACGACAAGTACAGAGGTCAGTGTCAAAAGCCCATTCAGGGTTGTGGGGACAGAGCACGCCTTTGGCATCCACCTCAAGAAGGCCCTTCAAGGAACAGGAAGGAGGTGGGGTGTTTTCATGTGGGTTTTATTATTCTCTAGGTACTGGAGGGCCCACAGCCTGGCTTTATCTGGCGGCCTGATACCTGGTCCTGGATGGTTAGGGCAGAGACAGTGAGATCCCCATGGAGAAGGTGTTGGGGTGTGGACTCCACCTTGGTTGGCTCGCTCTCAGGCTGGCTGTTTACCATCTCTGGGAATTGATTAGCCCTGCAGGGACAGTCCCTCCAGGGTCAGCAGGACCCTGGGTGTCAAGGCATCAGAAAACAGAAAATAAAGGACAATGTTAATATGGTTAGTGTATAGCACATTTTTGGGGGGGCACCTGGGTGGCTCAGTGGTTTAAGCCTCTGCCTTCAGCTCAGGTCATGATCCCAGGGTCCTGGGATTGAGTCCCGCATTGGGCTCTCTGCTCAGTGGGGAGCCTGCTTCCCCTTCTCTCTACCTACTTGTGATCTCTGTCAAATAAATAAATAAAATCTTTAAAACATTTTTTTTTTTAGGGCGGGTAAGGAGGAATCCTAGAGAGAGGGGAAATGACAGAGGAAATGTGTCTAGGATGAAGTCACAGCTCGGCTGCTGTACTGGGCGGCAGGGTCTGGCCACGCTCTCTGGGGAGCCCGGCTGTCATTTGCTGACTGCTGTTGGAGGCAGAATGGACAGAGGCAGGACACTCTTACACAACCATTTTGGTTAAATGGCCATTACGGAATAGAAAACACATTTTTGGTGGTGGTTAGTAAGATTTCAAACTCCAGCTAAGGCATATTTTGTGTGGGTTTCATCATTTTGTGTGTAAGTGAATTAATCAGTGACTGCAACAGCTTTTATATTTTTTCAACGAGAATCTGAATATAATTTATGGAATTTTGAAGCTAGAAGTGCCCTAAATGTTACATTATCCAAGCCTGTCATTTTTTTTTTTTTTTTTTACACACAAGGAAATTAAGGGTCAGAGATACCATGTGGAACGTGTTAAAAAATGTTAGTATTGATCGCAACAGACAACCCTGACATTCACTCCACCCCAGGGCTCTCGCCTCTGACAAGGATTCTTTGGGGGATAGAGGGGTCCAGTGATTGACTTACTTGTCATTCAGTAAAAATAATCCTGAGAGAGCAGTGCTTTTTTTTTTAATCAGAAATCCACTTTTTAAAATTGAAGTATGGTTGACATACAATGTTATATTAGTTTCAGGTGTACGACATAGTGATTCTGTGATTACTCAGTGTTCGCCACGATGAGTGTGGTTACCATCTGTCACCATTCCATGCCATTACAATAATATTGGCTCTATTCTTTCTGCTGTTCTTTTCATCCCCATGACTTACCATTTTATAACTGCAAGTTTGTGCCTCTTAATCCCCTTCCTTTATTTCGCCCATCCCCACCCCTCTCCTCCCTGGCAACCCCCAGTTTGTTCTCTGTGTTTATGGGTTTGCTTCCATGTTTGGTTGTTCATTTGTTTTGTTTTGTTTTGTTTAGATTCTACATGTAAGTGAAATCATATGGTATTTGTCTTTCTCTGTCTTATTTCACTTGGCATGATACTCCCAGGTCAGAGTTGTGTTTTTTAAAAATTATGTAACAACTCATTGAGATGAATCATGAAACAATGTAGGATGAGGAATAGCTTTCTAAGTATGTCAGGAAAGGTTAGGGGGAAAAGCCACTGATGTAAAGATACAGCTTTAAGAACGGCTCGGAGAATAGAGTCAATGTTGCAATAGCATTCTAGCAAGACGGATAGCGAGTACATTTCTCATGCCGAGCACTAAGTAGTGAACAGAACTGTGGATCACTCTGCTGGTCACCTGAAACTAATATAACGTTGTATGTTAACTATACTTCGATAATAAAAATTTGAAAACAAAATTATCAGAGTCAAAAGGGTGGTTTCTCTGAAAAAGAAAAAGAAAATGAATACAATTAAGAGACACGTTTGTCTTCCATGAATAATCAATGTAGTTATTCAAGGTATTAATTAAGAGAAAAATAAAGTTATTCAATATCTAATACCTACGACTAACACTGATGTTGATATAATGAATGTGTTCCTCTGGTAGTCAAGTATAAAACAAGATTGTTTGCTCTCAACACTGTTAATCAAAATAATACTGAAAATTCTAGTCAAAACAATAGGAGTGAAAAGAAAAGCCATACATATTGGAAAGGAAGGAATAAGCCTGTCATATGTGCAGATGATATGATGGTCTACTCCAGTCATTCAAAAAATTTCTTCAAAAAAAAATTAAGTGAGTTTAGTAAGGCCACAGGATACAAGACAATCATATAAAAATTAGTTGCCTTTTGACATACTTGCAATGAAACTGTGATTCATTAAATTTACATTTTCAGGATCATTTACGACTTCTCAAAAAATGGACATAGGTATAATTCTAAGGAAATACGCAGTTTATGTGCTGAAAACTATACAATACTAGTAGAAGAAACCAAAGAAAAGCTAAATAAATGGAGAAAAGTATCATGTTTCTGGAGCTAGAGAAATTTTTTTTAAGAAGAATAAAGTAGAATTACACTACCCAATATTAAAGACTACTACACACAGTAACAGGTACTCAGAGGTGTTGGTGGAGGGATAGACACATAGATTAATGGAACAAAATAGAGAAGTCAGAAACAGATCCACACAAGTACAGAGAACTGATTTTGAGTTCAAAAGAAATACAATGGCAGAAATCTTGCTTTTCAACAAATGGTATTGGAGCAATTGGAGAGCCATAGGACCCAGATAAAACACCCTCAACTTGATCTTCAACCTTGTGCAAAAATTAATTTTAAATGGATTCCATGAAAAACATAAAATTATAAAACATTTGGAAGATATCGAGAAAATATTCTGGACCTGGGAATCAGGGAGAGATCATGTCAAAACATGGTGGAAAGCATGATTCATAAGAGAAAAAAAATCTATAAATTAGACTTCATCAAAATTAAAAAGTTGATGTCTCATGAGAGACTGTTAATTAAGAGGATAAAAAGACAAATTACAAGCTGGGAGAAAATAATTTGTAAACTAGGTAGCTAAAAAGAGCATGTTTCTATAACATATAAAGAATAGTAAAAATCCAACAATCCAGTCTGAAACTGCACAAAAGAATGTCCCCCTGCAGGTGATGGCTAAGAAACCATGATGCATTCACACCTTGGAACACTACGCAACAGTATCAAGGAATAAACTATTGATTCGGCAACTTGGATGAATCTCAAGGTCATTACTGAGTGAATAAGATACCAACAGATCCAATGCTGTACGATCTGATTCATGTAACATTCTTGCAATGGCAAAATTATTGATGAGGAGCCCGGACTACAGGTTGTTACTGGATAGGGATGGTGGAGTTGAAGGGGTTTGTATGTCTAAAAAGGAGTAGCACAAGGCAGATCTTTCTGGTAATGGAATAGTTCTGTATCTTGATCGCGATGGCTATTACACACATCTGCATAGACCCATTGCGGAAACATCCGTTTCTGGGTTTTCCTGTTGTACTATCATAATGTAACAAGTATCCGGGAGGGAAACTGAGGAAGGAGCAAGACTTCTTTGTATTAAAAGAAAAAAAGGGACACCTGGGTGGTTCAGTTGATTGGACGTCTGACTCTTGGTTTTGGCTCAGGTCATGATCTCAGGGTCACGGGATGGAGCCCTACGTCGGGCTCCCTGCTCAGTACAGAGTCTGCTTCTCCCTTTCCCTCTGCTCCTACCCCTGCTTGAGGGCACACACTCTCTCTCTAATGAATGGATAAATAAAATCTCTAAAAAAAAATTAAAATAATAAATAAAAAATTTTAAGATAGAGACTTGACCGTGTGAAGTAGGGAGTTGTCAAAGTCCCTTGTTTTGAGGGGAGAATCCCTTGTTACGGGTGCCTCAGCAGAGAGCAGAGGTCTGGTTTCCCACTATGGAAGCCAAAGCGGCCCTCCTCCTTTCCCCCATACCTTTGGAATTCAGTGTGGACACGTCCCCCAGGCTTTTCTGTCCTTGGATGCTTCCACTGGGACTTCTTGGATGAGTCATGCAGAGACAAAGGGACTACTTCGCCCTGAGTCGAAGAGGAACATCTCCCGGGAGCAGCGCAGGGACGTGACGGTGGCCTCATGATAAGGTCAACCTCATACGTGATGAATTTCTCCCAGCACGGCGGGGAGTCTGTGCCTGACCTCAGCCGGGCCCCTCTGCAACTGGATTGATCTTGGCCTATAACTGGCCAGAGGTTTACCACCTTCTGAGGTCACGATGGTCCCAACTGAAAGGGTATTCAGTGCTTCACGAGCGACCCTCTTCTTTGTTGACTTGGCTCCATGCCCGCCACGCTCAGGGCCTGATGCAGAGCCTCCACTGGCAGGCACAGCTCCCATCAGAAGTCTCAGGGACCTTTGGTCATCTCCAGGGAGGAGCCAGCTCACAGCACAAGCGACAAAATGCAAAATGCCACAGCCACAGAATAGCATGTATGGTATGACAGTATTTTGGTTAAAAAAACCCATAAATGTACACATATGTATATATATGTCCATATATACATAGACACATCAACATATGTGCATGCATATATAATGCATATGTACATACACACACACACATACAGATTCAGAAAAATAGTACAACATCTGGAAGAATATATGACATGTATCTACTAAAGAAACTTTTGATGGGATTATAAATGATTGATACCTTCTTTATCCATTTTTTTGTTTTGTTGCAAAATGCAAAATTTGCAGGTATTACTTTTTTTTAAAGATCTTATTTATTTATTTGAGACACACACACGAGCAGAGGGGAGAGGCAGAAGGAGAGGGGCAAGCAGTTCCCACCCTGTGCAGAGAGCCGGAAGCAGGGGCTGGATTCCGGGACCCTGGGATCATGACCTAAGCTGAAGGCAGATGCTTAACTGACTGAGCCCCCCAGGCGCCCCCCAGGTATCACTTCTCTAGTCTGAAGAAAATCTATAAATCTATTTTCATTGGACTAAAACACAGAAACCGCATCAGGATTTCCTTATTCCCCAAGGGTAGCAGTAGGACCCTCTGTGTCTGCTCCGGCCAATTAGGGGTTCCCAGGTCTCTTCCCTGCCCACCTGGAGGAGGCGTCACTGAGCAGCAGTCCGGGGACTGGTCCCGCTTTACATTCTTGGCTTGTCATTTCAGGGTACATTTTCTCATGTGGTTCAGGTGCATGAACACAGGCTATGTGAAAAGCCAGAAGCTCTTGACTCCAGCCCAGTAGTGGCAAGGATGACCCTAGATGCTCTCCGGAAGCACGTGCTGCTGGCCGCGGGCACTGGCCTTGGCCTTTATGCACCCAAGACAAAAACAGTGCATGCGAGACCGCAAGGGTGAGGGGATCGGCCAGTGCCGGTCAAATGCTGGCCACGTGGTTGAAGGATTCGAAAACTTCCCTTGTCCATCTGTGAAAATGAGGAGGGCTTCATAGGACTGTTGCAACACTAAATGACTGTGCATGTGAACGCTTCGTATAGTTCCTAGCACATAGTAAGTGATCAATAAAAGTGAGCTGTCTTTGGCTGGATTGAGAGACGTGGAAAACACGAAGCATTGACAAGGAGGCAGAGAACCCGGCGTTCATATGCTGCTGGGCAGAGCGTCGCGTGGCGCCGCCCCTTTGGAACAGGTCGTGGTTACTGAGGCTGAGCGGAGGCTTCCTCACTGTCCCCAAATTCCAGTATAGGGTGCAGAACCAACAGAAATGCATATGCACACACACTAAGCTGCACGGGTGAACGTGTTTAAAGCAATAGTGTTCATAATAACGCAGACCCAAGAAGAACTTAAGTGTCCCCCAACAATAGAACGGAGCCATCGTTTGTGGTATATCCCCACAGTGGAATGCCGTACAGTGTTGAGAAAGAACAAATCCCATTCCCCGACAGGGCAGATGCTCACAAACACAATAGAGTGAAGAAGGCAGGCGTGACCGAGTCCTGTCTTGCACACACATAGTGAGGCTGTTAGAAGGCAGGCCACCCTTGCTGGGGGAGGGGCCAGCGACAGGTGGGACCCCAGGTGGGCTGCTATTTCCTGCTGGGGGTGCTGGTGACACAGGTGGCTCTGTTGGTAAAATCAAGCTGTGCGCTTCACGATTATGTGCATTTCTATATGTATATTAAAATTCAACAACAATTTTTAAAAAAGAAAACATGGTTTAAAAGTTGTGAAAAATCATGGAGCTATTTTTTCCTCTATTAGCATCAGTCTTAGGGTAGGACAGCTGGCTTGTTAGGGAGCATACCTTTTCTTTTATTAATTTTTTTTTAATTTTTAAAAGGTTTTATTTTAATTCCAGTTAGTTAACATGCAGTGTTGAATTAGTTTCAGGTATACAATACTGGGATTCGAGTGCTCATCTCTGCAAGTGTCCTCCTTAATCCCCACCCCCTGTTTCACCCATCCCCCCCACCCACCTGCCCTCTGGTGACCATCAGTGTGTTCTCTGTAGTTAAGAGCCTGTTTCCTTGTTAGTTTCTTTCTCTGTTCTTCCTTTGTTTCTTAAAATCCACATATGAGTGAAATCATATGGTATTTGAATTTCTCTGACCGATTTCTTTCACTTAGCATGATGCTCTCTAGCTCCATCTGATGTGGGAACATTGAGCCCAATGGTCAAGAAAGAATTCTTGAGACGTCTTTGATGCAAAAAGGTGTTTTATTATTGCACGGGGACAGGACCGTGGGCAGAGAGAGCTGCACTGGGATTATGAGGCATGACTGATTGTATACTTTTTAATTAGCGGGGGTTAAGGATAGCATACGTCTCTAAAGAATTTGGAAGGAAGGCTTTCCGGACCTTGAGGGACTAGTTGTTGTTAAGATAAGGTTACTCTTAGTCTCTAGCAAAACATCAACATTCAGGCAGCTGTGAGTTCCTTGAGGAAGGTCACAGTGTGTGTTTCAGGATCTATCAGTGGGCTGCAAGCTGTAAGATTTAATTTTGGCTACATTTCTCATGCCTTGTTCTCCTCATCATACTCATCTTGTTGCAAAAAGATTTCATTCTCCTTTATGGCTGAATAATATTCATATGTATGTACACAAACACCACGTCTTCTTTGTCCATTCGTCGACTGATGGACACTCGGGCTGCTTCTGCAGTTTGGCTATTGGAGATAATGCTGCTCTAAACATAAGGGTGAATGTATCCCTTTGAATTAGCGTTGTTGTGTTCGTTGGGTCAATACCCAGTAATGCGATTCCTGGACTGTAGGGTCATTTTATTTCTAACTTTTTAAGGAACCTCCATACTGTTTTCCATGGTGGCTGCACCAGTTTGCATTCCCACCAACAGTGCAAGAGGGTTCCTTTTTCTCCACATCTTTGCCAACACCTGTTGTTTCTTGTGTTGTTGATTTTAGCCATTCTGACCAGCGTCAGGTGATATCTCATTCTAGTTTTGGTTTGTATGACCCTGATGATCAGTAATGGAGCATCTTTTCATGTGTCTGTTGGCCATCTGGATGTCTTCTTTGGAGAAATGTCTGTTCATGCCTTCTGCCCAGATTTTAGTTGGATTATTTGTGATTTGAGTGTTGAGTTTTATAAGTTCTTTATATATTTTGGACACCAACCCTTTATCAGATGTGTCATTTGCAAATATCTTCTCCCGTTCCATAGGCTGCCTTTAGTTTTATTGATTATTTCCTTCACTGCACAGAAGCTATTTATTTTGATGAAGTCCCAAT
Organism: Martes martes; assembly: GCF_963455335.1. Taxonomy (NCBI): domain Eukaryota; kingdom Metazoa; phylum Chordata; class Mammalia; order Carnivora; family Mustelidae; genus Martes; species Martes martes. The sequence goes on from NC_137902.1 coordinate 81,590,390, forward strand.
AGTTTATTTTTGCTTTTGTTTCCGTTGCCTCAGGAGACATGTCTAGAAAAGAGTTACTACGGCCAACGTCAAAGAAATTACTGCCTGTGTTCCCTTCTAGGGTTTTTACAGTTTCATGTCTCCATTTTGGTCTTTATTTCATTTTGAATTTATTTTTGGGTACGGTGTCAGAAAATGGTTCAGTTTCATCCTTTCGCATGTAGCTGTCCAGGTTTCTCAACACCATTTGTTGAATAGACTTTTTCCCATTGGATATACTTTCCTGCTTTGTCAAAGATTAATTGACCGTATAGTTGTGGGTTTTCTATTCTGTCCTATTGATCTATGTGTCTGTTTTTGTGCCAGTACCCGACTGTTTTAATCACTATTGCTTTGTAACATAACTTGAAGCCCAGAATTGTGGTGCCTCCAGCCTTGTTTTGCTTTTTCAAGGTTGCTTTGGCTACATGGGGTCTTTGAAAGTGGTTCTATATAAATTTTAGAATTGTTTGCTCTAGCTCTGTGAAAAATGCTGTTGGTATTTTGATAGGGATTGCCTTCAGTGTACAGACTGCTTTGGGCACTATAGACATTTTAACAATGTTGGTTCTTTCAATCCATAACCATGGAATATCTTTCCATTTCTTGGTGCCATCTTCAACGTCTTTCATGGGTCTATATGTTTTCTTAGTACAGTCATCCAGTTCAATTACACAGAACTCTGAATATTCCTGAGGGGACTAGCTGCTTCGGGGAGATAAATACAGATTGTCTGGGGGAGACAGGAAGACGCCACACTTGACCTTCTCACCCCTGTGTCCCCAAGAATGCAGAATCCCAAGTCAGGAGAGGAGAGAGAGCTGTGTGGCCTGCGCCCTCATCCCACCTGCCCCTCCCCCAAACCCGGGCGACTCCCCCAGGATCCATCCTTCAGGACATCATGAAGGATCTGAAAAATGCAAGATTTGGCCAAGTTTAAGGGAAAACAGGAATATCAGAGACTAACAAGGCAGGAGGTTGCAAGTCTGAAGTGATTCATCCCCTGAAATCCAGCATAAACTTGGTGAGGTTAGAAGTCGTCACCAGAAGTTGGCTTTTCTCTCTTCCTCCTTTTCCTCCTCCCTCTTTCCCTCCCCTTTGTCCTCCCTCCCTCTCCCTCTCTCTCCCTCCCTCTCCCTCTCTCCCCCCCTCATTTTTCTCCCCTCCCTTCCTCTGGCCGACTCAATAAATGGGCAGGAGACCCCCAAACTGTGCTAAAAGCCATATCATTCTAAATAAGCCTGGGGTTCTTTTCCCTTCTAAATTTTCTCTGCTGATGTTTGGTGTGTCATTGGCCTTAGTGAAGTTCTTTTGGAAATCTCAGGAGTTTTCAACTTACTAAAGAAAAAGAGGAGGGATTACCCCATGGCTTGATGATAATAAGATTCAATGTAAGAGAAATGGTGGCTTGGAAAGTCAAAGGGAAAACATGGGAGATCTTTTCTTTTCTTTTAGAGAAAGAGTGAGAGAGCGTGTGTGCATGAGGAGGGGGAAGCAGGCGGGGGAAAGGGAGAGAGAATCTTAAGTAGGCTCCACGGCCGGGACGTGATCTCATGACCCTGAGATCATGACCAGAGACAACTCAAGAGTTGGATGCTTAACCGACCGAGCCATCCAGGCGCCTCTGAGTTATTTTTTTTATATAAACTTTCTAAAACTCAAGAAAAACAAGCACCCAGCAAAATGCACAAGTCAGAGCTATGTGTTTTGAGAAGTTGTCACGTAACCACAATCTGAGGCTGCCACCGCCATGAACCCCCTTGACCTCCCTCACAGTTAGGTCCATACCCTTCAATATCGTAGATTAGTTATGCACTGGTTTAAAAATACCCACTAAAAATGGAATCACACAGAATGTATTATTGTGTGCCTGGCTTTTTTTGCTCAACATTATGCTGGAGAGACTCATCAGTATTGCTAAGTAGGGCAATACTTTGTTCACTTTTATTGCTGGGAAAGAATGCACGTTTAACAAGCATCTTTGGTGTTCTCAAGACCAGTAGTCCCAGGCCTCGTTTTGAGAACTACTGTCCCAGACCCAGTCAAAACAACCCCACAGCTACTCTGCTCAATTCCCACAGTCTTAGAACCACGAGTGCAGAAAAACAAAAAACAAAAGCAAAAACACAACAGTAGCCCTTCAAAAAGCAGAGCCAGGTTCAACTTTGAAGTTAACTGAGGTTAGGAACAATTTTGTGACTCCCCTGCGCATGGCTTTTAAAGTCGTGCCCAGACAGACCATAGTTCAAAACCTTTTTTCCTGCGTGGATTCAGCAATTATCAAAATCCTTGAAGAAAGAAAGACTAAGCATGTGTGTACACATGTATCTCTACGTACATGAGTGTGATATGGGTTGAACTGTGTTCTCCCAAATTTCGTACGCTGAAGCTCTCACCCCCAGGGCTTCTGAATGTGGCTGTATCTGGAGATGGGTTCTTTAAAGAGGTAAGAAGGTACAATAAGGTCATGAGCATGGGCCCTAATCCAAATGGCTGGTGTCCTTGCGGGGAGAGGAGATGAGCACCGGGTATGTATGGAGGGAAGACTGTGAAGTCACAAGGAGAAAAAGCCACTTGCAAGCCAAGAACAGAGACCTCAGGAGAAGCCAGTCCTGCTGACACCTTGAACTTGGACTTCGGGCCTCCAGAACGAGGAGGAAATAAATGTCTGCTGTCTAAGCCACCCGGTGTTATGGCAACATGGGCGGACTCCTACTGTGTGTGTGTGTGTGTGTGTGTGTGTGTGAGTTTATGTTTAATCTTTCCTTCCAGGACCTAAAACATGCCTTGCAGGTAGCTGGTGCTCAGTAAGCCTGCAGAATGGAAAGGCTGTATGCAGGAAAGGGCACAGACAGGGTGCTCATACTCCCACATTCCCAGCCCACCCTGGCCACCTCCCTTTGGACACCCCCCGACACACACCACCACCACCACCACGAGCCCACCTCCCCTCCTCCTTCCCCTGCTGACCCCTGGCTGCTCGGGCTGGCTGGCTGAGTTGTGCCAAACTGAGTGGCAGCTGGAAACAGACGCTGGCCAGGCAGCCTCCCTGGGGGAGTTGGGAGGGGGAGGAGAATAATCGTGAAATGGCAGGAGAACACTTCTCCCTGGCAGCTCAGAGCAGGTGGGGGTAGGGCGGTGAAAAAAATAGGCTTTGGGGAAACAAAAGATGCTTCGTGCAAAGTAACTCGATTCAAAAAAAAAAAAAAAATGGAAGCAAAATGGGTGAGTGTTTCTCACCACCAAAATCCTTTGACAAATTGAGACAACTAATATAATTTGCAACCTCATTTCCAGTCCCTTACAGGATAACCAGTGAGAGGGGCAAGCGAGTGACTCACATTAGATGTGGCCAAAATTTGGGAGATTGATTCACAAGGGTAGAGGAGCTAGAAGCAAGGAGAAAGCTTGTCTTTCCTCTTTAGGCGTCTTAGTTCCATATAGTGTGATAAACCACTCAAATTTAAGCATGAATTTGTGGCTCTGCAAGAGATTTGGTGAAGAAGTCCCCTTCGCAGATGGCTGTCCCCTTAGCTGACGGCCGGAGGTCCCCACATCAGCGCACTCTTCTAAGAAGTAGAAGTAGTTGCTGCATAAATAAATCCCCCAATGGACTCAGGGTTTGAGAGGCTCTCTATCACTGTCCTTGTTTCCTACTTGAGGGTTGCCTTTGTAGGATAGAAATTTCCACAAACTTAAGAATTTTTGCCTGGGAGTTGGCCCTGGGACCTTGGTGCCACGATCCCCTGAACTCCCACAAGTTCAGAATAATGTGCGTTCCTCCCAATGCACAGGACAATTTCTGTACCGTCTGTGGGTGCCTTCTGTAAGGGTTCAAGGAACAGAAAGGGCTTCCGAGAGCAGTTCTGTGTTCTGAGTTGGCGCCCAGTCCCAAACACTGACAACAGCAGATGCTGATGAGTCCGTGGAGCAACAGCAGCTCCACAAAACGACACAAGTATCTGCCCTACGGTCCCTCCGTCGTGCTCGACGAAATGAGCTGGAAACTGACATCCGCACAAAAACCCGCACACAGGTGTTCAGAACAGCTCTGTTCATAACCGCCCACACTCGGAAGCGATCCAGACCCCCTTCCGTAGGTGAACGGTCCATCCAGACAATGGGATATTACTCAGCACTAAAAGGAAATGAAATGAACCATCCAGCTATGAAAAGGCGCGGAAGACCCTTAAATTCACGTTACAACGTGGCAGAAGGCAGTCTGAAAACAACTGTACACTGTGTGATTCCAACGATATGACATTCTGGGAAAGGCAAAACTCTGGAGACAGAACAGAGATCAGGGGTTGCTGGGGTTGAAGGGAGGGAGGGATAAATCGGCAGAGCACAGAGGATTTTTAGGTCAGTGCGACTACTCTGCAGGATGCTCTAATGATGGATACGTGTCATTACACATGTATCAAACCCATAGACCATACAACACAAAAAGCGAACCCTGATGTAAACTGTGGGCTTGGCTGATGATGATGTGTCAGTGCAGGTTCATCGACCGTAACAGGTGTACCATTCTGGGTGCTGTTGATGGGGGAGGCTGAGCGTGTGTAAAGGTAGGGACCTTTGGGACCTCTCGGTATCTTCTCCTCAATTTTACTGTGAACCTGAAACTATTATGAAAATAAGGTCTATGTAAAACTGAGGGAAGGGGCAGGAGAAACCATAGGTATGGAGAGAAATGACAGCCTCGTTTTCATTGGGTTGGGGAGTCAGCAAAGTAGTTGTGAGCTGAAGCAGCAGGGGTCCAGCAGGTGCCTCTGCCCCGTGGTGAGGGCCAAGAGGGTCCAGGTTGGTGGCACTGGCAGGTCGCTGTCATTAGCAGGACAGGGTCCCTGGCAGTAGGGATGGCATTAGTGTGATGTGATACAGAAATCACAAAGGAAGAAGGTAGGGAACCCATTCCTAAGTGAAGGAAACACCCCGAGGGCTCATGAAGGAGGTCAAAGACCCCGCGTGAACAAGGTACCTCTAATTTGGGTATGTGACCTTATTTTGAAGTCACAGACTGCTGGAGCCTGAGAGATGGTTGCATTTTCATCAAGAGAAGGAAGAGAGACGCAGTGAGGGGAAAAGGAAACAGAGACAGAAACCTGAATGGAATTGGGTCCCTAGAGAGAGAATCACAGCGGGGAGCTGAGAAGAGAGGTACACAAAAAGCGAGGACAGGGGCAGGAGAGTAACATGGAGGAAATCTATTTTAAGTCTATAGTCCTCCTCCTAGAAATCCTGAAAATAATGATAGATTTTGTGAGTAGAAATATTTGATTCTCAAAGCAAGCCTGTGAAGTGCGAACGTTATTACTGCATTTCATCAAATGTGAGATGCCAATAATTATAAATGCACATTAATTTTAGTATGAAAAAAAGGAAAAGGTGCCAATTAAACTTTGACACTGTTCCGCTTATCTATTGCTACAAAGCAAATAAGCAAACTACCCCAAAAGTTAGTGGCTGTACCCATTGGATGCTATCTCACAGTTCTGTCTAGACTCACTTTGGTTTCTCCCTTGGGTCTCTCATGTGGTGCAGCTGGGATCAGGGGTTTACTGGAGCTGGAGCTGTCAGACATACGATGGGCTGGACATCCAAGATGGCTCCCTCCCATGCCTGGAAGTTGGTGTGGGCCGTTGGCAGGGAGCTCAGCTGGACCATTGGCTGGAGGGCTGCACATGGCCTCCCCATGTGACTTGAACTTTGTCACTGCATGGTGTCTGTTTCCAGGAGTGTGCCAAGAGTGAGAATTTGGAAAGACCCAGGAAGAAGTTGTAGGCTTCTTATAATATAGCCTCAGAAATCCCAGAACATTTCTGCTGCCTTCTATTGGTCAAGCTGAAATTCCAGAGGAGAGAAATTAGACCCCTCTCTTTTTTTTTAGAGAGAAAGAGAGGAGGAGGAGGAGGAGGAGGGCAGAGGGAGGAAGAATCTCAAGCGGGATCCAAGCCCAGCACGGAGTCTATCATGGGGCTCAATCCCACAACCCAGAGATCATGACCTGAGCCAAAATCATGGTGCCCTTGATTCAACACTTGAAGGGAGGAGCAGTACGCACACACAAGGACAGAGGACTGGGCCGTCTCTAACTATCATAGTCACTACCTTGAAGATTGAACCACGGCGGGGTGGGGTGGTGCCTGGGTGGCTCAGTCAGTTAAGCGGCTGCCTTCGGCTCTGGTCATGATCCTGGGGTCCTGGGATGGAGCCCTACATGGGGCTCTCTGCTCAGCAAGAAGCCTGCTTCCCTCTCTCTCTGCCTGCCTTTCTGCCTACTTGTGCTCTCTCTCTCTCCCTAATAAATAAATAAAATCTTAAAAAAAATATTGAACTGTGGGATACACACATGGGTCATTGGAGCCTCTCACCGCTCATCTGTTTCATCTACTCAAAACAATTTGGTGATTTCTCCCACTTTCTACTGCACTGCTTGGGGGGTGAAAGACAAGACTTTTGTATGAATCTCAGCACAAAATGTAAAACAGCTTCCTCTATCATAGGCATCTTCGTTTCTTAGAATCTGCAAAGCACTTGGTTGTTGCTTTGCAAGAAAGTAAAGAATTTTGAACACTCCGGCAACGATGGGATTGCTACACACATGAGTCGGGTTCTATCAGAGGGAGCGAAACCAGTAAGGAGCGTGGTTCTGGAAGTTACTGCACGGTCCTGGAGGACTTGAAGGAAGGGTCCACAAATGGGAACCACAATCCGAAAAGGTTCAGTAGCCAGCCCGCCTGAAATGTCGGCAC